>NC_064617.1:309734634-310359634 GCF_023898315.1 Schistocerca nitens
CAAATATAAAATGAACATCTGCGTTAATAAAACGAAAGTTACGGCATTCAAGGGAAAATAACCTATAGGATCTAAAATTGTAATAAACAATCTAATACTGGAACAGATAAGCCACTTTCGATATCTCGGTTGGTTGGTTGGTTTAGAAGAGGGGGGAGGAGGGGGTGGGGGACCAAACTGCTAGGTCATCGGTCCCTCGTTCTGATTACAAAAAAAACACAGCTGGAAGAAAGGAGGAAACCACAAGAATGACAGAAGGGCAACAAACACTAAAATGGACAAATTCGGACAAGAATAACACAAAGAGACGCAAGAAACATGTTGAAGAGATATAACAAGAGAGTAGGTCACCATGGCTGGCTGACCATGAGAATGTAAAGGATAAGCCAGCCGCTTTGCAGCACATTAAAACCTCCACACTAAAAGCACTAGGGTGGAGGACACAGAGGGACCAAGGACAAGAACTAAATCTTAGATCAAACTATAAAACCCACTCTCACGAATAAAACATAAAACTGAAGCTGCTGTTGATCACTGTCACCCAACACCGAAGGTAGGGTGCTGGGAAAGTTCGCCACAGAGCGGCTAAAAGTGGGCAGTCCAGAAGGAGGTGGACGACAATATCTTGCAAGCTACAGCGACACCGAGGTGGGTCCTCGCGACGCAGGAGGTAACCATGCCTTAGCCACGTATGGACAACTGATTCCCTGCGAGAGGACCTTATGGAAGACTTCCACACATTCGTAGTCTCCATAATGATATGCAGTTGGTTATGAGTACTGTAATGCCATTCCGTCTCCCAAAGCCGAAAAACCCTGCGGCGTAAGACAGAACGCAGGTCAGTTCCAGAGTTGCCCATCCTCAGAAGCGGTTTCCGCGTACCCTGTTTGGCCAACCTGTCGGTGAGTTCGTTGCATCGGATTCCGACGTGTCCTGGGGTCCACACAAGCATCACTGAACGACGGGACAATTCCAGGGAATTCCTGAATGGACGCTACCAAATGATGGCAAGGGTAGCACTGGTCGATAGCTTGTAGGCTGCTCAAGGAGTCAGGGCATGAGAGGATGTGCTCAAGAGCACGAGATACGGCCGTCAGCTCTGCAGTGAAAGCACTGCAGCCATCTGGCCAGGAGTGCTGTTCAATATGTTCTCCATGAATATACGCAAAGCCTACATGACCATCAACCATCAAGCCGTCGGTTGAAACCACTTCATGGCCCAGGTACATGTCGAGAATCGAAAGGAAATGATAGCGGTGAGCCGCAGGGTTAACGGAGTCCTTAGGGCCAAGTAAAAGGGCCAGAAGAATCTGTGGCCTAGGTGTACACCATTGAGGTGTACGTGAATGGACCTCCAGAAGAGGTGGCAACAAGAAGGACTTCAGTTAAGACAGAATGGACCGGACGCGAACTGCAGTCATAAACCTTGATCTTGGCCGCCTATGCAGGAGATCAACCACCGTGGTTGGGAAAAGGAGATGGTAATTCGGCTGTGCAGGAGAACTGTGAACGTGTGCAACGTAACTGGTGAGCAGTTGTGCATGCCTACCCTTCAATGGAGGAACTCTGGCCTCCACCAGGACATTGGTCACCGGACTCGTTCTAAATGCTTCCGTTGCTAGGCAAACGCCACAGTGGTGCACTGGGTCGAGTAAACGCAACGCTGAGGGTGCCACTGAATCGTAAACCAAACCCCCATAGTCAAGGCGGGATTGAACAAGGGCTCTGTAGAGCTGCAACAGCATAGAGCGATCTGCACCCCAGTTGGTGTTGCTCAGGAAGCGGAGGGCACTGATGTGCTGCCAGCACTTTCGCTTAAGTTCACGAAGGTGAGGTAGCCAAGTCGATCGGGCGTCGAAGACCAGTCTTAAGAATCGATATGTCTGCACTACAGTGAGTGAATCGTCATTAAGGTAAAGTTGTGGTTCTGGATGAACGGTCCGACACCGACAGAATTGCATGACACAGGACTTCGCGGCTAAAAACTAGAAGCTGTAGGCTATAGCCAATGATTGTGCCTTGTGAATGGCTCCCTGTAGGCCCCGCTCAGCAACACCAGTACTAGTGGAGCAGTACTGGTGGAGCAGTACGAAGTGCAGAACTCATCTGCATACAGAGAAGGTGAGACCGACGGCCCTACAGCTGCTGCAAGACCGGTTTTAGCCACTAAAAACAGACACTCAATACGGAGCCCTGCAGAATGCAATTTTCCTGAATGTGGAGGAACTGTGGGAGGCACCGACTTGGACACAATGTATGTAGTGACAGGAAGTTGTGGATAATAATCGGTAGTGGGCACCGAAGGATATGATGTCGCCAGATCGTGTGGTATTCTTTACGTAAGTGAGAAAAGACAGCAACCAGATACTGAAGTCTGGAAAAGGCTGTTCAGATGGCAGACTCGAGGGACAGAAGATTATCAGCGGTAGAGCGAGCCTGGCGGAAGGAGCCCTGACATGGAGCCAGTAGGCCATATGATTGAGGGCAACCCAACCGCTGACACACCATACATTCCCGTAGCTTACAAAGAACGTTGGTGAGGCTGATGGGCCAATAGCTATCCACATCAAGTGGGTTTTGACCGGGTTTGAGCATCGGAATGATGGTTCTCTCCTACCATTGCGATGGAAAGACGCCATCGCACCAGATCCGGTTGAAGATGACGAGGAGATGTCGCCTATAGTCAGATGAAAGATGTTTAATCACCTGACCGTGGATCCAATCCGTCCCAGGAGCTGTGTCGGGACAATGTGCAAGGGCGCTGAGTAGCTCCCACTCTGTATATGGGGCGTTATAGGGTTCACTTTGGCGTGTAGTGAATGAGACGACTTTCCTTTCCATCCGCCATTTCAGGGTGCGAAAGGCTAGGTGGTAGTCCTCCGATGCAGAGGCTTAAGCATAGTGCTTAGCAAAGTGCTCGGCATTCGCGTTTTCGTCGGTAGATGACACGCCATTGATGTTAATGCCAGGCACACATGGTACCCAAACAGATGTTTGATCTTGGTCCATACTTGGGAAGGTGGCGTATGGCACCCAATGGTTGACACATACCTCTCCAAACACTCCTGTTCCGTCGTTTTATAAGCTGGCGAACGCGGGAACGGTGCCGTTTAAAGGCTCGTATGTGTTCAAGGGAAGGGTGCCGCCTACGTCACTGTAGAACTCGCTGAGGCTCTTTAATTGCCTCAGCGACTTCCGGCGACGACCAAGGGACTGTCGTTCGTCGAGGGCACCCTAAAGAACGGGGGATCGCGTTTTCCGCCGCAGAAATGATCGTTGCATTGACCTGCTCAACGACAACATCGATGGCTCCACATGAGGGAGATTCAGTGGTGACGACAGAGGTGAAGGCTTCCCAGTCTGCTTTGTTTAAAGCCCATCTGCGTAGGCGTCCGTGGGCATGATGCCATGGGAATGAGAGGAAGATGGGGAAGTGATCACTACCACACAGGTTGCCATGTGCTCTCCAGCTAATAGATGGGAGAAGGCCAGGACTGCAAACCGGGAGATCAGTGGCCAAATATGTGGCATGTGCAGCACTGAAATGTGTGGGGGCACCTGTATTTAAGAGGCAGAGGTCGAGTTGTGACAGTAAATTTTCGACCTGCCTACCACACCCAGTAAGCATGGCACCACCCCACAAAGGGTTATGCGCATTAATATCTCCCAAAAGTTTGAAAGGTTGAGGGAGTTGATCAATCAGTGGAGCCTATACATTCAGGGGTACTGCACCATCTGGAGGAAGACATACATTGCAGACAGTTATTACCTGCATCGTCCTTATCCTGACAGTCACAGCTTCAAGAGGGGTTTGAAGGGGCACAGGTTCACTACATACTGAGTTCAGGACATAGGCGCAAACTCCAACTCATTATTATAGTCGCTACAGTTCCTGTAATATTACTTATAGCTGTGGAGGGCAGGGGTCCGCATTGCCGGGAACCAGGTTCCCTGGAGGGCAATGCAGAAAGCTGGTATAAAGCTTAACAGCTGCTGTAGCTCAGCCAGGTGGTGGAGAAAACTGCCGCAATTCCACTGGAGGCTTACGTGATCGTGAGCCTGGGAAGGCATGAAACACTCAATGAGGCAGTCTACGCCTCAGGGTCACCTGATGCCAGCAGATTAGTACCTGTGCGATCGACATCCATTGTGTCTGAGGCCCCAGCGAGATCTAGGTCCTCAGTGGACACCAGAATCTCCACGTCATCCTCAGACACTGAGCTTCTAGGTAGTGGTGGTGTGGGTCTTTTTCTTTTTCGGTTTCTCGCTGCTCCTTAGGTTTGTCCGGCTGGGAGGACTTCACTGATTCAGTCTCAGGACCATGAAGCCCTGCTACCAGCTACCTGTGGTTGCTTCAGCCACAGGCGGATGTCAGCTTTGCCACTGGTAGGAATCTGGGAAGGGAGTGACCCAAGGGATCCCTTCCTGGCGAGAGGAGCCGAAGAAGACTTACGCATCTCCGGCTGGGAAGTGGGGACTAACGTCTCCGATGGTTGGGGGGCGGGGGGATGGGGGGGGGTGTTGCTCCTAAAGTAGGTTGTGCACAGGAGCAACAGGGAGGGAAGTGCCCCCCACCATCAAGGGAGCAGGAGTCAGATAGCTCTGAGAGCCAACTGTTTGTTTAATCCTCAGTCCATATTCTGTGTTTGGTAAAGTGTTTATTCTATGCAGTTTTGTTTTGTAAGTGTTCCTCAGTTTAAATGAAGTCAGCGATGTCATCGCCACATCTTATTCTTTCACCCTGAGTTTCAGTCGCTTTTTCTGAAGCTTTATTTCCATTGTTGTATCTATAATGTACAGGTTGACCGACAGAGGGTAAATTCTGCATCGAAAACATGAGCCCGAACACCAGTATCTACTCTTAGATGAAGAGAGCAGTCTTGGATTCCCATGTGGATTCTTTTGTACATAACGGTCATTAACCAACGGGAACGGCTGTACAATATAGTTAAACAGTCTCGGCTGTACAATATAGTTAAACTGTCTCATTAAGACCTTCAGAAGCCTATTTTATGGTTGTGTATTATTACAATTCTGAAGACCCAAAATCTCCACTTAAGACACAGTATCTTTGTACATACACAACACAGCCAAAACTTACAAACACAAAATAATTCCCCTTACTCAAGGGGAAACAAAGAGGTAAGAAATAACAGACAGTTGAAATTAATATATTGTGCAAGAATTTTCGCCAATTTATAAACATTGATAAAAGGGAATGTCAGATGGGGTGAAGGCTAAAGTGGATCTGTTATTCGTAGGAATGATTTGAGAAAACCATGTCAACCCACATTGCGTTGAGCCCTCTTCATAACAGGAAAAATTAATTTTGGTAAATTACAAGGAAATAAAACGATTACGTAAACATGATTTATGTAAATAACAAAGAATTGTCTACTACATTACAGATTTCTGAAAATTATCTATACCTAATGACAAAATTAAAGGAATTTAAGGAATCGTGAAAAGAACAAATGGCATTTGCCTGGAGTTCAACATCCGCCATAGTTGTGGAAATTATATTTTTCCTAGTGCATCACACTTTTTGGTCAGTGGTTAAGTATGTGCTGGTAACGCGGAGACAGTTTCTGAGTGGATAGTACTGTTGTTGTTTTTTATTGTTAATATTCATAATTCCTGTATATGATCATTTAATGTACACTTCGAAACTGAATGGTGCAGTCACACGTTCGGTTGGAGTGTCTACTGGAGATGAACGGTGTTCGATATGTTCCACATACTTAATTGACAGGTAATTAAATTACCATCTCATGCAGCGATCTGTATCCAGTGAACAATGCAGTGTTATGCAAAGCAACAGACGGGATAAATTTCGATGCTGCCGGCATTATTTGCCAAGTGGGTGCTAATACAGGTGTTCAGCTTGCGTCTGTACGGGTCCTATAGTGGACGGAAGCTTGCCAATTGCAGTCAAGAGCTCTTGTGAGAGCGAACGGTTATCGGCGAACGCTCTACACGTAATGGGGTTATTTGGAATGCCATTTGCAAGACTAATTGGAATCGTAATCTTCGAAATAGACAGAATTTCTCGTGAACAGCAAATGAGATTCCTAGCAAACGGCTGCCTCCATTTACCGCCAAAAAATGTTACTAAGCAACGATGCAACATTTATTATCTTTGTACATTTAATACAATGCATCTCCTTTATTCCAAGAATACCGCTATATTCCATTTCTTCAGAAAATTGCTATTACAAATTCTCCTACGAACATTTCCTGTTAGTTAGTGATACCTCTGTTAGTAATGAAGAAAACTGCTTTAAAAAATAATAGTAAGGGTAGTCAGTGCAGTAGGTAGAACAATGCTGGTAATAGAGTCGTGTCTACGGGTTCTTCAACGCGGAAGAAAATCGGTGAACCTCCAGTTACACAGTGTGATAGAAAACATCAGGTAAACCGTACGTAATGCGAAATTAAACAACGAGTGGTGGGACCGCCAGCATAAAAGGAGGTGGGGGTGTAACTTGTCAGTCGAGAAGTAATAACAGCGGAATGGACCATTCCAGAGCGCTTAGTGCCTTCGATTGTGGGCTAGTCATTGAAGGTAATCTGGGTGACAAATCCACCTGGGACATTTCAACCCTTCTAAAGCAGCCCAAGTTAACAGTCGTGATAGCAAAGGGGAAGTACGAAGAATCTGCCACAGGTAAATCAATACAAGCAAGCCCAATATCTTGACGGACAGAGACCATCGAACACTATGCAGGATGGTTGTAAAACAAAACATGAAAATAACGGAAGGAGTCATTCGTGGGTTCGAAAGTGATATCAGGAGTCCATCTATCAAAATAATCGTACCAAGGGAGTTAAAAAGTCGCGTTGCTCCTCATATCAGCACATTTATCTTGCTTATGCGACGCTATAAGTGATGTAAGGATCGACTCCAGAAAGCGTTAAATACGGAAGGATACGAACACATGAGAAGGTAATTTAATCACTTCTCAGTTGAATATGTGGAACATGTCGAACATCATTCATCAGCGACAGACACTCCGACGAAAAGTGTGAACACACCATTCAGTCGTGAAGTGTACATTTAACGATGATACACTGAAGATCCGAAGAAACTGGTACACCTTTCTAAGCGAGCTCGCAGATGTGCCGCAACATGACGTGGCATGGACTCGACTAATGTCTGAAGTTGTGCTGGAGGGAACTGACTCCATTAATCCTGTAGGGCTGTCCATAAACCCATAAGAGTACGAGGGGGTGGAGATCTCTTCTGAACAGCACGTTGCACGGCATCCCATATATACTCAATAATTTTCATGTCTGGAAAGTTTGGTGGACAGCGGATGTGCTTAAACTCAGAAAAGTGTTCCTGGAGTCACGCTGTAGTAATTCTTGACGTGTGGAGTGTCACTTTGTCTGGCTGGAATTGCCCAAGTCTGTCTGAATGCACAATGGACATGAATGGATGCAGGTCATCAGACAGGATGCTTACGTACGTGTCACCTGTCAGAGCCGTATATGGCCTATCAGGGGTACCATATCACTCCAACTTCACACGCCCCACACCATAATAGAGCCTCCATCTCTCGTCAAATGTAGGATCCATGGGTCATTGAGGTTGACTCCATAACCGTACACGATCATCCGCTTGATACAACTTGAAACGAGTCTCGTCTGACCAAGCAACATGTTTCCAGTCATCGACAGTCCGATGTCGGTGCTGACGGGCCCAGGCAAGGCGTCAGGCTTTATGTCATGCAGACGTCAAGGTTCATATGTGGGCCTTCGGCTCCGACAATCCATATCGATGATGTTTCGTTGAACGGTTCGCACGCTGACACTTGTTGACGGCCCAGCATTGAAATCGGCTGCAATGTGCTCAAGGGTTCCACTTCTGTCACGTTGAACTATTCTCTTTCGCTGTCGTTGGTCCCGTTCTTATAGGATCTTTTTCCGGCCGCAGCGATGTCGGAGACTTGTTTTACCGGATTCCTGAAATTCAAGGTACTCTTGTGAAATTGCCGCACTGGAAAATCCCCACTTCATAGCTACTTCGGAGATGCTGTGTCCCATCGCTCGTGCGCTGACAATAACACCAAGTTCAAACTCACTTAAATCTTCATAACCTGCTGTTGTAGCAGCAGTAACTGATCTGACAACTGTGCCAGACACTTGTTGTCCTATATAGGCGTTGCCTACTGCAGCGCCGTATTCTGCCTATTTACATGTCTCTATACTTGAATGCGCATGCCTGTATCAGTTTCTTGGAGCTTCATTGTATATTGGAATTAGGAACATTAACTTCTTTAAAAGCAACAGTACTATCCATTCCGAAACTGACCCCGTGTTAACACTATATACTTAACAACTGTCCAAAATGTGTGATGTGCTAGGAAACATCTAATTTCAATACACTTCCATAAATATTTGAGGAAAGAGCCAGCAGGTTCTTATACTTATGGCGGAAGTTGGTCTCCGGTGAAAGTCCATTTGTTCATTTCACGACTCCCTTAAATTCATTTAATTTTGTCATTAGAATATAATTTTCTGGAATATATATGTAATGCAGTAGATAGTTATTTTTTCTTTCATTTAAATACATCAAGCTTACATGGTGCTTTCATTCCTTTGGTGTACGTCTTGTTGTAGAGGATAAGTTCGGAGTCGACGATAACGCATGCCGTCAATTCCAAGTGCTACAGGTAGTACAGCTGTGCAATTACTGTGGTTATGGAGATAAAAAATGGGGTACAACGGTCGAGGAGCTCCTTATAAGCCACATATTTATTTAGTCACTGCTAAGCGACGCATGAGACTCACTAAAGTTCGACATCACTGGTCAGTTGGTGACTGCAAACGGGTGATTTGGGGTGATGAATCACACTAGATCCTGTGGTAAACCTATGTAAGGGTTTGGGTTTGACGACTGTCTGGATAACGTTACGTTTCATTATGTGGAGGGGGAACAATGAGGAACAGAGAATTATGATGATGATCATCAGCGCCAGTACAAACTCCCAATTTTTTCACAGTCCAGTCTAGCCACTGTCACGAAAGGTGATGATGAAGATGATGATGATGACAACATAAGCACCCAGTCCTCGTGCAGAGAGAATCCTCAAACCGGTCGGGAAGTGAAACCGAGAAAAACAGAGAAGATGATGTTTCCGTATTTCGTGGTTATGGCGTGTCGCCCCCCCCCCCCTCCCTCACTATCAATTGCCCTTAAGACAGGGTTAATTGCGGGGGGCTATGAACACATTTTACAGCATTGTGTATCGGCATGTAGTAGGGGAACAATTCGACGAGGACGATTGCATCACCATGGCACTGTACTCTAGCGTAAAGCAGCGTCTGTGAGGCAATGGTCTGGTATGTGGACAACAGTATTTCTGAGATGTACTGCCCTAACCAGAATCCAGATCTCAACCCAATGGAATATCTTTGGGATGAGCAGGATCGCCAACTTCGCTCCAAGCTCCAGAATCCAAAATCACTACCCTCAGCGGTTTCAGCCCCTGAAAAGGAATGGGCTACCGTTCCTCCATAGATGACCCTAGAAGGGTCATAAAGGCGAAGAGTGGACACAGCCCATATTAATGTTCACTTACAGGTGAGGCTTTTGATCAAACAAGTGTAGAGCTAATCTGAAGACATCTTTCTTGAGTGAAATCTCTCGAAGGGGACAAAGCAGAAATTCTGAACGAGTATTCAACTTCAAGGAGAATAGATAAATACTACGAGGTTTGATGATGACATTGTAAATCTAGAATGAGATTGTCACTCTGCAGCGGACTGTGCGTTGATATGAAACTTCCTGGTCGATTAAAGCTGTGTGGAGTTTTAATCTGCCAGGAAGTTTCATTGTAAATCTGCTAGAGACTACAAAAGACTTGGAAGACCACCTGATCGGGTGTGTAGTAGATTGAAAAGAGGTTATAAGATCTTCTTCTTCTTTCTGCAAGTTTCTTACACCATGCGGCGTCTCTCGCGTCCAATTTTCCTCCTCTTTCTGTCCTGACAGTCCTCTTCTTGCATGTTTCTGTCTTACATCGCACGCATCACTACATCTTTCAAATGTAACCGGCACCTTTGTCCTTTTCTGTGTCGTGAAGGTCTCCAGTGCCATATTTTAGAAGGCTATCTTTCCTCTGGGATTCTTCTACGATGTCCGTATGATGTCAGCTGTTTATTTTCAGTTATGCCTACAATGTCGTCTACAACTCCCGTCTGTTCTCGTAGCACTAGAGAGTTACAAGATGAAGATTAAAAAGAGGTTAATAGAGGATAGTTTAATGAAATCAGGAGTTTCTAAGAAAATCAGATTCGGAAATAAAACACTAGAGCAGGAGACTGGTTTTGCCACTTGGGCAGTGAACTATTTTACGACCGTGATGTACATAGGATAAAATATGCAGCCGAGCAATAACTAGGGAATTGTTCATAAAATAGAAGAATTTGCTAACATCGAATATAAATTTAAGTGTCAAGATATCTAGCTAAAAGTTTGGTCGGAAGTGTTGCCTTTGACGGAACTGAAAAACGGAAAAAAATTCAGAGAATTTAAACATTTGAAACGTGATACTACAGAAGAATGCTGAAAATTAGGTGGATAGATCGGATAACTACTGACCAGGTACTGAATCGAACTGGGGAGAACACAAATTTATGGCACATCATGACTAAAAGAAGGAATCGCTTGATAGGACATACTCTGAAACATGAATGAATATTCAGTTATGGTTATTATGGGTGACTAAAACTGTAGAGTGTGACAAAGGATTGAGTACAGTGAACAGTCTTGTAAGTCCATAACTGTAAATAGTTCTCTGAATCACCTAGCCATACACCGACCAACAGGCTTCCTATTTCTTGATAATATTGGTTGTGACTTCTTCGATATGATATTTTAACAGTCCTTGTATAGTGGGAATTAGTTAGGGTGTATTACGATTACGTTAGTTTCACAGCTTGTTTCATTAAAATTATTTTTATTACATTGAGATGACAAAAGTCGTGGGACAGCGAATGCACATATACAGATGGCGGTAGTATCGCATACACAGGGTAGAAAAAGGCAGTGCATTAGCGCAGCTGTTATTTGCACTCAGGTGATTCGTGTGAAAAGATTTACAACGTGATTATGGGCACGCGACGTGAAATAACAGGCTTTGAATGCAGGGTAGTAGTTGCAGCTAGACGCATTCCATTTCGAAATCGTTAAGAAATTTTATATTCCGAGGTGCCTAGTGACAAGCGTGTGCCGAGAATATCAAATTTCAGGCACTACCTTTCATCATGGACAAAGCAGTGGCCGACGGCCTTCGCTTAACGACCGAAAGCAGCGGCGTTTGTGTAGTGTTGTCAGTGCTAACAGACGAATATCCTTGCGTGATATAACAGCAGAAATCAATGTGGGAAGTACGGCGAACGTATCCGTTAGGACAGTGCAGTGAAATCTCACGATGATGGGCTGTGGCAGCAGACGCGAGAGCCTTTACTAATAGCACGACATAGTGTGCAGCGCCTCTCCTGAGCTCGTGACCACATCAGTTGGACCCTACAAAACTGAAACAGCGTTTAGTTGTTACAATGTTATGGTAGAGTTCGAGTGTGGCGTAGACCTCACGAAGCAATGGACGAAGTTGTCAACAAGGCACTGTGCAATCTAGTAATACTAGGGCCCGTGTCCCCCCGATATGAATGCGCGCCACGGTTCGAATTGCGCGCCACAGCCTGCTAGCCAATCAGAAGCCGCGCAGCGGCCAGCGCAGCGATTAAGTCCCGCTCAAGGCCACCCGCCTAGCGAGCAACAAAGAGGCGCTCAGCCACAATCTTTTAAGTGAATATTGTTTTTAATTTAAAAAAAAAATCTCACGGGATAGATAAGGATGGTTCTCGGGTAGGACAAACTTTATTGTCTGTAATATAACATAGAGTCAACGTAGTCCACGAAATACGTTTGGACCTCCAATTAGTTGTTGCTTATTGAACTGTCCTGCAAGATCAGTGTCTATCGCCTTCAAAGAACGATAAACAGGAACGCTGCGCCGCCAGCGACGACGGTAACCACGTCGCCCAGGCATTGCTGTGGCACGTTAATACAGGTAAACGTAGCAAGCCAACGCCCAGCGAGACACCCAGAGCTATGCTTCCGCACTCCTCGACGTTCGCAGAGCGAATGAAGCTCCGTGCTGTGGCGCAGCTGCAGCCGGCGGCGGCCCTTATCATGACGTCAACGTCCGGTCTGCGCCAGCGCGCGTTATCAGACGGTTGCGCAAGAGACCGGAAGTGAGTTTTCCAGCAACACCGGCCTAGTAATACTAGGGCCCGTGTCCCCCCGATTTGAATGCGAAGTTGTCAACAAGGCACTGTGCAATCTGGTGATGGCTCCATAATGGTGTGGGTTGTGTTTACATGAAATGGACTGGGTCCTCTGGTCCAACGGAACCAACTAACATGAACTCTATGTTCCCAAGCAACGATGGAATTTTTATCGATGACAATGCTCCATGTTCCTGGACCATATTTTTTCGCGAGTGGTTTACAGAACATTCTTGACAAGCCGAACGAATAATTTGGCCATCCAGATCACCCGACATGAATCCAATCGAACATTTATGGGACATAAGCAAGAGCAAGAGGTCCGTTCGCGCACAGTACCTTGCACCAGCAACACTTTTGCAATAATGGACGGCTATAGAGGCAGAATGGCTCAGTATTTCTGCAGGGGACTTCCAACGACTTGTTGAGTCCATGCCACGTCGACTTGCTGCACTATGCCACGCACAAGGAAGTCCGACACAATATTAGGAGGTATCCCATGACGTCTGTCACCTCCTTGTAAATAGTTGGCACTTATAAACCTATGCCTGATACACTATTTTGATGTAACATTAAATTCTTGTTTTTATTGGTATAAGACACTTAACGATACGATAGTTATTGAGATGTTGGCCTCCGGAAAATGCCTGATTTTACCGGCATAGTTCGCACCGTCAGGTGAAGAACGTTTCTTGAACAGTAGTGCAAAGACAGAACGGCACCAGTTGTGTGGCCAAATTCCAAGACAGCCAGATGTTTTGAGATAGCGTATTCAAGACGTGCACACCCAAATTACCGATGGTTTTTTAGGACATTCCTCCCTAGCTTAGACATGTTGTCATGGAATTCTAAATTATTCAGTAAAGGAGAATCTACTGAGACCTGCCATCAGCAAGAGTGGTTACTCATTTAATCAGCACGCGATAAGTAGTATTTCTGATACGATTCTTACACGTTTCGAAGGGTAAGTTTTCGTCGAGTACTTCGGTGCAACAAACGCCATGTCCTGTTTCATATAGTGTTGTTCTATTTTTCAGTATTTTCAGATACCTTGTAGGAAAGTGTCTAAACTGCAATTATAAGCGAAGCACGCTCGTTCCACAAGTTTTGCATGCAAGATGGAACATATGAAGCACTTCAGAGGTCAAACAATAGTTCTGCTTGTAGGAAACTTTAGCCGCGCGGAGTGGCCGTGCGGTTTGAGGCGCCATGTCACGGATTGCGCGGTCCCTCCCTCCAGAGGTTCGAGTCCTCCCTCGGGCATGTTGTCCTTAGCATAAGTTAGTTCAAGTAATGTGTAAGTCTAGGGACCGATGACCTCAGCAATTTGGTCCCTTAGAAATTCTCGCACATTTTTGTAGGAAACTTTATCATGAAAAGGAATTTAAATAATCTTTACGTTCTATTTCACCGTTGCGCTAAGTGAGTGGTTCCTGTGTCAACTTGTACACGATATGAAGTCCGATCGTATTACAGTAACACACTCCTGGATCAACAGTCTTAGGTACAAGGGAGCAATATAATCAGAAAAATTTTCTGTAGTATGAGTATTCAGGTTTAAAGCATACAGGCCGCTTCCAGACTGTTGTGGTGCACCACATGAGAGCATACCAAATACTGTCGTTGCGCCTTTTCTTTAATAAATTAACAGTGTTGCGGTCATGTGAATATCAATACAAATGACAGCAAAAGTATTGTAACGATATTTACTTCCCTTAGCGTGTTCAACTTAGAGTAGTATGTTTCCTTATTTTACAACAGTACATCGGATTATAATTTTGAAAGGAAAGAAGAGTTGCTTCAAACCTCCTGGCAGATTAAAACTTTGTGTCAGACTAGGCTTAGAAATTGGGTACATTGCACTTCTGGGGCAAGTGCTGTACCTAGTGAGTTATCAAAATACGCCTCAAGGCCCGCCTTCAAAGCTTTACTTCCGCCAGTACCTCATCGAATACTTTCAAAACCTACGAAACTTCTATTATTACATTACTAGCACTGATAGAAGAAAGTTTATCACGCTGACATGGCTTACTCACAGCCTGGAGGATTGTTTACAGAATGAATCTCTGATTCTGCAGCGGAGAGTGTGCTGCTATGAAACTTCCTGGCAGTTTAAAACTGTGTGCCGAACTGGGATATTTCCCCTTTCTACCAAATGAGCTATCCAAACACGACACACGAATCGCCCTAGCTGCCTGACTTCCACCAGGAGCTCATCTCCACCCTCCAGTCGGTAAGGAAAAAATTTGGACATTTGCGGTAAGGTCTTATGGGACCAAACTGCTGAGGTCATCGGTCCCTAAACTTACACACTACTTAATTTAACTTAAACTAACTTACACTATGGACAACACACACACCCACGCCCGAGGGAGGGCTCGAACCTCCGACGGAGGGAGCCGCACGGACCGTGACAAGGCGCCACGCACCGTGACAAGGCGCCGTGACCGTGTGGTTACCCCGCGGGCTGGTCGGTAAGGCATTCGCCGGCAAAGACAGTGGTCCCATGTTCCAGCCATGGACTAACATACAGTTTTAATATGGCAGGACGTTCCATATCAGTGCATACTTCGCTGCAGAGTGAAAATTCATTTTGCAAGTGTTACTTCATCAGAAATTAAATATTAACTAGTGGAATAATGTACTTTTGTTTGTATGAAATGCACGCAATAATCATTGCTACAGTGACCACTATCAAGAGTAAACAAAGTCTATTTTAAGGCCTACAAAGAACAGCTGTTTCAGGCATTAAAACTGGAAAACGCGCAACACGATCAGTTCAGTGAATATGCTGATAAAGATTAGGAAAAATTTCGTTTCTACAGTGAGTGAACTTGTGATATATATGACAAACAGAGTGTCCTCATATTAAACGTAAAGTGTCTGGTGCAGATGGGGTCCATTCCCATAAACAGTGACGTTTATCTGCACATGTTAGAAGTGCTTGCTGTAGCACAATTGGAACACCTGCAATCGAATGTCGTAAACGGCTAGGACTGGCCACCAACTGACTGGTCTCTGAATGCCCGTCAGCTTCTGGGTGAAAGGTTTCCGGAAAGGTGGGCTGGATGAGAGTATCCAATTCGTTGGGTATCACGAACACCTGACTTCGCACCGTTAAGGGATCGGGTGTACCGAATCATTGTTACAAGACTACAGAAATTCAACACACGCGTTCGCAGTGCGTT
The DNA here is from genome assembly GCF_023898315.1 of Schistocerca nitens. NCBI lineage: Eukaryota > Metazoa > Arthropoda > Insecta > Orthoptera > Acrididae > Schistocerca > Schistocerca nitens. The sequence continues at coordinate 309,750,120 of NC_064617.1, forward strand.
TGAATATGTTAACATGGTGGTCCTAGAGAGCAGATGAACACAAAGTGAATACCGCTGTTAGTTTTCTGTGTCACTAGCTGTGCACTGATTGACTTGCATGAATGAGGAAACAATACATCAACAGTTATATTGTTACTATAAAGTATACATTTTAAGGTATTACGGTCTACAGTACAAATAATTTATGAACATTCTACACATTTTCAGGTAAAGGCGCTTATAGAGGGATACAGTCACTTTTTCCTCGCTCAATATCTGTTTGAAATAGGACAGATAATCACTGATATTGTTCTGAAGTACCTACAGCCATGCAAAGTACGGATGTAGAAGTTACGTAAAGTGAGGAGTACGACGTAGTTCTTCGAAGTCTGCAACCCCGAGCCAAAGCATACTATAGCAGTTCCTGGGAGAAATACGCAGTGCCATGTGGTCTGAATCAACACGTGGCCAAAGGTCAGAAGTTCGCAGTGGTCAGGTCACGCAGTTACGAACGATATAAAGCGGAGAGAAACTTTTGTTATTGGGCAAAATTCATTGCGCAGTGTATTGTGAAGAGACAGTCCACAGATTATAAAAGAATGCGTCACAGCGAAAAGCGCCTTTCACCCTTTAATCCAAATTTCAAAATTACATTAACAAGATATTACTGTAGAAATAAATCAAATGAATCAATTCAGCCCAATTCTGGAATATGCAGACTTCCATTACCTAAGGAATTTTCAAGCACTACTAATTCCACGTGAAATGAAAACATCAATACTGGCCTAAAATTCAGTATTTTTCGTATGGCGTAAGCAATACGAAACCTGATAACACTTCAATTACATGGATGGTGACTACGCCCATTGAGTGCTATTATTGGCTGAAATAGAGGTTGTTCGCGTTGCTGAACTGTTATAGTCTGTTTGTTTATCATAAGGAAACGAGATTATCATGCATGTGGTAAACTGAAGCCGGTGGCTACTGCGCAGGGTTTCTGAACCATCTGAAAAGAAACGTTAGTGGATTCTGGGTTACAAAAGAAAGCAACTCTTCTGTTAGCAAGGCAGTGCTTCTGTTAGCATATCTGAAATGGCATAGAGCAAAGAGGGAAACTGTTGGAACACCCACGAATTATTTCACCGATTACTCTAAAAACTGGTGTCTTTAAAAGTGGAGTTTAATTAGGAAATCACGAGAAGCTGTAGATGGAAATTCAGCAGGAGTGATTATAAAGAGGGCCAAAGGTCTGTGACATAGGTTCAACACCTGATAACATTCATGCGTAACACGTAGACCGTATGTAAAATGTCAGTAATTAACCGACGTCGGATGAGTTGTATGCATTTGCCCCATAAAACAACATTTTTCGTAATGCTGAAAATTTTCGACAAAATATATGTTTCCACTGACAACGTCTTACTTTTGCTTGTAATTTTCTGCCCTTGGTTCAAACGGCTCTAAGCAGTATGGGAGTTAACATCTGACGTCATCAGTCCCCTAGAACTTAGAACTGCTTAAACCTAACTAACCTAAGGACATCACACACATCCATGCCCGAGGCAGGATTCGAACCTGCGACCGTAGCAGCGGCGCGGTTCCAGATTGAAGCGGCAAGAAACACTCGGCCGCAAAGGCCGGCTTTCTGGCTTTCTTTGTTAAAATTCTGGAATCGCGAAATATAACAGCTAGTCCAATATACACATCCAGTTTTTAGTTTTGTGAACACCACAAAAATATTCTAATATTTATAGGAACCCAAGATGAGAACAGTCCATAATGGCATAATGAACTTCGTAATGGCTTACTTCATTAAAGTGTCCGATCGGGTCTCCGACGTAGTCATTTGCATCTTGTATCGCGTCAGATTACACCATTAAGCACAATGGAAGACCAGGAAACGGTAATATTGTAATAACGACATTAATTTAGTACTATATACATCTGTACACTGCCTGCCGGCCGTTGTGGCCGAGCGGTTCTAGGCGCTTCAGTCTGGAACTGCGCGACCGCTACGGTCGCAGGTTCGAATCGTGCCTCGGGCATGGATTTGTGTGATATCCTTAGGTTAGATTTAAGTAGTTACTAAGTTATAGGGGACTGATTACCTCAGATGTTAAGTCCCATAGTGTTCAGAGCCGTTTCTACACTGCCTTCGTGCAAACACACTTCATTCAAGTAATTGTAAATAATGATTTAAAACCAAAAGAACTATAACTGACCATCAAAAAGTTTCTATCGCAAGGTCGTACGGTCCACAATTGGAATGCCAATAAACCAAAATCTGCGTGAGCATTGAGGCAACCATCCAACCGGCGTACCAGGCTGAAGATAGTCGTTTGGTAAAACACTGCGTCCTGCTACGTGAAGAAGTCTTCAACTGCCTGCTGCACGTCCTCATCCGAAACGAATCGTCGACCGTTCAAGCGCTTTTTTAAGGGACCGAAGGCGTGATAATTACACTGGGGGTGGGGGTGGGGGGAAAGAGACAAGGACTATATGGCAAGTGCTGAGTGTATCCCACTTGGCATATCTCCTGCCTTATGAAATTTGCGATATGGAGACGTGCGTTATCATGAAGCAGCAGCAACCCTTGTCGTAGTCTCCCTATCCTTCAGCGTTTGGTTGTAGAGGAGGTCTGTTCAAAAAATTCCGGAATTTTATCCACAATATTTTTCTACTCTTACCTTTTATATATTGTGCACGGTCTCCTTCGAAATACTATCCTCCACAATCGATGTCCCGCTTCCAGCGCCGTTATCTTTTCCAGAAACAATCTTGGTACGCCTCTTGCTGGATCTAGCGAAGTGCCGTCTGGGAATTTTGTTTTAACTCGTATCTCGTTGCAAATCTTCATCCTTTCAACAGGATTTGCAACTTTGGGATAAAAACAAGTCTACAGGGGCCGGGTATGATGAGTACGGGTAATGAGGCAGCAAAGTGATTTTGTTTTTTGTGCAATAGTTGCACAGCAACAAGGATGAATGTGCAGGGGCGTTACCGTGATGCAAGAACGATGAATTTTCTAGCCACATTTGAGGCCGTTTCCTCCTCATATTTTCTGACAGGCGTCACAAAACTTCCTGATAGTACTGTCGATCAACAATTTGTCCCATTGGCACGAATTCTTGATGAACTAATCCTTCAAAGTCAAAGGAAACTATCAGCATAGCTTTCACCTGACGTTACGGTCTTTTTTGGTCTTGGAGAGCCTTTCCCGACCGACGTCTCATCACCAGATACGAGTCTCTTAAGGAACATATCTTTCTGATTTGCGCCATACAAGAGCTCTTCACAGATTTCTGGTCTTGACTCATGAGCCGTGGGGGGAACTTGGTGGCAACAAGATGCAATCCAAGGTGCTGTGTCAGGATTTGATGACACGGTCCAACTGAAATATTATATTATTCTGCAACCTCTCTGACAGTCATTCTTCGATTGGCAGGCTCGGTTTTCTTGACTCTCCTGGCTTGATCGTCGTCGGTAGACGTCGAAGGGCGTCCTGATCGAGGGTCGTGATTAATTTCCGTCTGGCTATTTTTGCACCGTGTGAACCATTCGTAACACCGAGTACGGCTTAAGCACTCATCACCGTAGGCTTTGTGCATCATTTGGTTCAAAATGGCTCTGAGCACTATGGGACTCAACTGCTGAGGTCATTAGTCCCCTAGAACTTAGAACTAGTTAAACCTAACTAACCTAAGGACATCACAAACATCCATGCCCGAGGCAGGATTCGAACCTGCGACCGTAGCGGTCCTGCGGTTCCAGACTGCAGCGCCTTTAACCGCACGGCCACTTCGGCCGGCTTCATCATTTGGTGTTTCTCTGTGAAGGGATCTTTGAGGTTCGGCAGAATTTAATGTAGACGCGTTGCTCCTCTAATTCTGCCATCTCTAAATTCGCAAACTGTGCGACACGACGTTCTGGTCAATACAGCACTGAACAATAACTAACAGACATGAAACAATTAAGCTTCCGGCAGTTACACATTAAACACAGGCGCGTGGAGGGACGCCGACCGCGTTTCGCTCAAATCATCACTGATGCGAAATGACGAATGTTGCGGAATTTTTTGAACAGAACTCGTATACTTGCAGCAACTTCCTTAAACGGAGACTTTCTGATCATCCCTTGTACAATCTGCTTACGTACGTTTAGTCTTCAGCGGAAAACAACGTTAATCAAAATACTTTCTGACTAATGACTTAGGCAAATCTGTATTTAAACAGAACCATCTCACACAGAACAGGCGCGTGTAGCTAAAGTGTCATACGAATTTGACGTGTGTTATTCCACTCTGCTGGATGATTCTTCTTATTAATTTTAGGATGACAAAAGATTAACCAATTGTCTTTCACTGATTGGTTATTTTATTACGAAAAGGACTTACGACTTATTAGCCGCATTATTTTATTGTAGACCCAAACAAATTCAAATACAAACTTTTCTGTGTAAGAACGTGACCTATTCAGTGTCACATATCCCTGGCGCTGACTCTGAAGGATAGATTCGATTGCATGACCACCCCGCTCAGCTGATCTGACGCTTCTTGATTTTCTTTTCTTTTTTGGAGGGCTGAGGGGGGGGGGGGGTGGAGGTACATCAATAGCCTCTTGTGCGTGCTACCAGCTCCCGATGAAGAAACTCTTGCCGCCAGGAGACTTTATTGAATGATGAGATTCATGCGATACCTGGCTTAGTTGGTAGAGTGAACCACAATATCCTATGCAGATGTTATATGGTAACAATTATTGAACTACATGAAACAAAATTGTCATAACTTCTGAACGGTTTGCGTTGCGACGTTCGAACTGCCCGGTTTGCCGCGAGGCATCAAGGGAATTAGCATGTGCAATATAGTTTGGTTTAACGACAAGCCCACTATCATTTGGATGGGTTTGTCAATAAGGAAAATTGGCGCTTCTGGGGTACTGAGAAACCGCATTTCGCGATCGAGAAGTCTCTTCACCCTCAACGGGTGCACTCTGGGTATCGTATTAGGGCTATGGAGTACCCAGAGGCCACTGGCATGGGCCAGGAGGTTCTTATGCTTACAGTGAAAGTTGTTCTCCTGGGAACGTTTATGTGTTCATTTCACGAATCCCTTAAATTCATTTAATTTTGTCATTAGCATATAATGTTCTGGTATATATAATGTAGTAGAGACTGTTCTCCAGATCTGAACACATGTCACTCCTTTTTCTGGGACTATATTAAAGACAAGGTGTACAACCCCAAAGCCATTGCTGAGCTGGAAACATTCAGGAGCTCGTCGATAGCATCGTTCCGACACTTCATCGGGTCATTCAAAAAGTGTACCGTGAATATCAGGAATCTGGAGAAGCTTCAAATCCCCGACATGGCTGCGGCCAGTAAAAGATCCTGCTAACACGAGACCAACGACGACTGAAGAGAATCTTTCAACGCGAGACAAATGTAACACTTCCGCAAATAGCTGCACATTTCAATGCCGCCATCAACAAGTGTCATCGTGCGAACCACTGAACGAAACATCATTGATATGGGCTTTTGGAACCGAAGGTCCACTCGTGTACCCTTGACGACTGCACGACAAAAGGCTTTACGCCTCGCGTGGGCCCATCAGCACCGAAATTACACTGTTGATAACTGGAAAGATGTTGCATTGTCGGATGAGTCCCGTTTCAAATCTTATCGAGCGGATGAACGTATACGAGTATGGAGACAACTTCATCAAACCATGGACACCGCATGCCTGCAGGGTATTGTTCAAGATGGTAGAGACTCCATAATGGTGTGGGGCGTGTGTAGTTGGGATGATATGGGACCCCTCATACGACTAGATACGACTCTTGACAGGTGACACGATACTTAAACACCCTGTCTGATCACCTGCATCCATTCATGTCCATTGTGCATTCCGACGGACTTGGGCGATTTCTACCAGCCAATGCGACACTCCACATGTTCAGAATTGCTACAGAGTGGCTCCAGGAACACACTTCTGAGTTTGGACATTTCCGCTGGCCACCCATCTCCCCAGACATGAACATTATTGAACTTATCTGGCATGCCTTGCAACGTGATGTTCAGAAGAGACCTACACCCCCTCGAACCCTTGAGGATTTATGGACAGCCCTGCATGATTCATGGAATCAGTTCCCTCCAGCACCACTCCAGGCACGAGTCGAGTCCATGTCACGTCGTATTGTGACACTTCTCCGTTCTCGAGGAGGCTCTACACGATATTACGCCGGTGTACCAGTTTCTTTGGCTCTTCAGTGTGCAAGGTGTGGTGTCAGGTGGACGTTAGAAACTGGGGCACCACTCCGTACAAACCCATACTTGTTGACCACCTGCTGAGAAAGCAGCGGTGCTCTAATAGTTACTGTAGGACTACTGTGACGTCACGGCGTCACACCCAGCGGCAGTGTTTGAACTTCCCGCTGCGGTCGTCAGCTGAGAAGAACGCGCCGCCGGAGAGCAGCGGTTGTCTGCCAGTAGCGAAAGAGGGCGCCGCTGTGCAAGGCGCCAGGCAGTTCGGCACTCGGAAAGGACTAGCTGATGGGGATTCCGGTCGTCGTCCAAGAAGGAATAAACGGCAATTGTAACTTGGCATGAGGCGAAAGGGGGACGTGGCGGAGATTTGCTGTGGCGGCCCTGGTCGTGGCCATGGGACAGCAGATGGTCGGTACAGAGGACTGGGCAGAATGACGTTGAAATTAGAGTGAAAAGTAGCAGTTGCTGCAAACAGTGTTCTGCTCGCTTGGGGTGAAATACTGTGTCTGCTGTAAGCACTCTGCTTTGGGTACTAAATTTGCTCCTAGGCGCTGAGGATATTGCTAACGCAGCCTATATTGACGAACTTGTCAGCTGCGGTAGTTCAAGTGTTCTGAACTCGTAGATCTTTCTTGTTGCCGGTGTTTCACGGTACCTCTGTTTTTAAGTGCGTGGGAAAGGGAACCTTGCATTGCATTGAAAGTAAAAGGGAAAACTTTACGATAATTGTCAGTTGAGTCGAAGTAGTGACTTGATGGACGGAAATTGTCCACAAATGTGTTACCTGGATAGTTTGTAATTGTGACTGAGCTCTCGAATTAAGTCATCGAGCTGTTGTGACCTTTTCATTTGTAGGATAATGACTACTTATACCTGTTTATCCTTGGCGTATTATACACTACTGGCCATTAAAATTGCTACACCAAGAAGAAATGCAGATGATAAATGCGTGTTCATTGGACAAATATATTATACTAGAACTGACTTCAGACTACATTTTCACGAAATTTGGGTGCATAGATCGTGAGAAATCAGTACACAGAACAACCACCTCTGGCCGTAATAACGGCCTTGATGCGCCTGGGCATTGAGTGAAACAGAGCTTGGATGGCGTGTACAGGTACAGCTGCACATGCAGATTCAACACGATACCACAGTTCATCAAGAGTAGTGACTGGCGAATTGTGACGAGACAGTTGCTCGGCCACCATTGACCAGACGTTTGCAATTGGTGAGAGATCTGGAGAATGTGTTGGCCAGGGCAGCAGTCTAACATTTTCTGTATCCAGAAAGACCCGTACAGGATCTTCAACATGCGGTCGTGCATTATCCTGCTAAAATGTAGGGTTTCGCAGGGATCGAATGAAGCGTAGAGCCACGGTTCGTAACACATCTGAAATGTAACTTCCACTGTTCAAAGTGCCGTCAATGCGAACAAAAGGTGACCGAGACGTGTAACCAATGGCACCCCATACCATCACGCTGGTTGATACGCCAGTATGGCGATGACGAATACACGCTTCCAGTGTGAGTTCACCGCCATGTCGCCAAACACGGATGCGACCATCATGATGCTGTAAACAGAACCTGGTTCAATAATGGCTCTGAGCACTATGGGACTTAACTTCTATGGTGATCAGTCCCCTAGAACTTAGAACTACTTAAACCTAACTAACCTAAGGACATCACACACATCCATGCCCGAGGCAGGATTCGAACCTGCGAGCGTAGCAGTCGCGTGGTTCCGGACTGAGCGGCTAGAGCCGCTCGGCCACCGCGGCCGTCCAGAACCTGGATTCACCCGATAAAGTGACGTTTTGCCATTCATGCACCCAGGTTCGTCGTTGAGTACACCATCGCAGGCGCTCCTGTCAGTGATGCAGCGTCAAGGGCAACCGCAGCAATGGTCTCCGAGCTGATAGTCCATGCTGCTGCAAACGTCGTCGAACTGTTCGTGCAGATGGTTGTTGTCTTGCAAACTGTTGACTCAGGGTTTGAGACGTGGCTGCACGACCTGTTACAGCCATGCGGATAAGATGCCTGTCATCTCGACTGCTAGTGATACGACGCCGTTGGGATCCAGCACGGCGTTCCGTATTACCCTCCCGAACCCACCGATTCCATATTCTGCTAAAAGTCATTGGATCTCGACCAACGCGAGCAGCAATGACGCGATACGATAAACCGCAATCGCGACAGGCTACAATCCGACTTTAAGCAAAGTCGGAAACGTGATGGTACGCATTTCTCCTCCTTACACGAGGCATCACAACAACGTTTTACCAGGCAACGCCGGCCAACTGCTGTTTGTGTATGAGATATCGGTTGGAAACGTTCCTCATGTCAGCACGTTGTAGGTGTCGCCACCGGCGCCAACCTTGTGTAAATGCTCTGTCAAGCTAATCATTGGCGTATCACAGCATGTTCTTACTGTCGGTAAAAATTCGCGTCTGGAGCACGTCATCTTCGTGGTGTAGCAATTTTAATGGCCAGTAGTGTACATTAGAAGTTATGCATGTATATGTGTTTGCCCTTGGTGGTTAGGGGAAGTTAAACACGTTTACCTGGATTACTACTATTTTAGAATTTCCCTCGTGGGGAGGTCTGATCACTTGGCCTGGGCGGTTAAGGCTTATTTGATGTGTTTGTTGCTCGGCTGATCAGCGATTAGGTTGCAGTTAGAAACATGGGCTCAAATCGTTGGGTTGGCGACGAATGAAATTCGGACCAAATCACTGTTGTCGGCTTGTCATTTGTAACCTTCTTCCTGCTAGTTTGGTAAGTACGTAAGAGTTGAAAATCTGAACAGTCGGATGTGTATTTATAATGACGCTCTTTTTTTGCTTTGGAAGTAGTAGCCACTTATACCAGTCTTCAGAAGGGTGTGTGATGTTAAGTTTTCAAATTTTTTAAATTGTCTAAGGAAAGCTGTAAGGTAACAAGTAGTGTGGTACAGACGTTGAACTCTAACAGTGTGACTTGTATTGCAATGTTTTTGCAATTCATACCTGACGTGGCTAAATTCTAGTGCCTGTTGGTTTCTGAGAAGGAAGAAAAGTGACTAATATTTCATCGGCATTTTGGATATTCAATGATACTACGTATTTTATTTCTTATTTGTAAATTATTTCAGCTTCTCAAATTTGACGTTATAAGAAGGAAAACAAGTAACTGATATTTGATTGCTGTGCTGGATGTTCATTGCCAATATGAAATTTATTTCTTGTTTTTAAGTTATTGCAACTATTTCAAAGTTGATGTTAGTAGTAGCGTATTCTAATAGTGTCTTACGTCTTCCTAGTAGGCAAGGTTATCAAAAGAAATAAAATGGTTCAAATTGCTCTGAGCACTATGCGACTTAACTTCTGAGGTCATCAGTCGCCTAGAAATTAGAACTAATTAAACCTAACTAACCTAAGGACATCACACACATCTCTGCCCGAGGCAGGATTCGAACCTGCGACCGGAGCGGTCGCTCGGCTGCAGACTGTAGCGCCTAGAACCGCACGGCCACTCCGGCCGGCAAAAGAAAATAAATGAAGATGTTACAGCATATGTTCTCCTCTCCACCCAGCACCATCCACAGCCACCACAACCCTGTTCTTGCTATAACAACAGCCTCACGCACTAACGCGACTAGCAGGTGCTGGCACACAGAACCTTCTGGAATGTTCTGGAAGACTCGTTTCCAAGATCCTCGAATGAGTCATGGAAAACATCTCTACGGAAGAAACTCTCTCAGAAGTTCTTGGAAAACAAAGAAAACGGGACAGTACGTATATCGCTATCTCATGAATTTGGTTACCTCTGTATAATTCCTTATTTATGAACGCTTTAGAAACACTTTGGCGTGTAAAGGGAGACACACTGGCTGATCAAGAGAAATACAGTTAAATAAAATGCCTTAAGCAACAGCGAGATGCCTGTTGAGTGCTGCTGAGCGCACGCACGTAAGTGAAAGCTTTAGGGAGGAAGGGAAACCCGTCCGGACATAAAGGGCGAAAGAAGGTCGCCTGTAGAAGCGCGCTGAGGGCTCATCTGTTCCAATAAAGCGGCCTCGAAACTCATTAGTTGGAGCACGCGGGGCGCTAGCAAATTGCTGTCGAGTGTCTGTGTCCCGGAGGCGGCTGGGGCGTGGGGAAGGCGGCGAGGGGCGTCTGCTTCGTGAGGCCAGGGGGAAGCCGCGGCAGGTGGCGGCATCGACTCGTTAAAAACCTGCCACCAAGCCCCAGGGCACACTTTGACGTCTGGAGCAGCGTAAACATTCCGAATTGGTAAATTGATTCTACTGCGTTCAGCACCCGAAAGCCGATCCCGCTCTCACGTTTAGTAGGACGAATAAAGAGAATTCCCGTTCTCAGCTCTTGCGAGGTATTTCGGGACACGATTATTTAAGTGGAAATACTATTTTCAGGTACAAGGGAATACAGAGGTATGTCTGAAGTACACTCTCCGATGAAAAGTGTCTAGACACCAGTTAATGCAGTGGTTTCCAGCCTGGAGGGTAATTACAGCCTGACGAGTGAAAACCAAAGTACTTGTTTGTGTTTCGGTATTAAAACTAAATTATTTTTAAACGATCGTTACTATTATCACTATTTCATATGTCTGTGATGCTGACTGCATATAATTAATTACTATTTTTTTTTCAAACATCGAATGTGCTGGACTTTACAGCTACTGAAACGAATGTTTGAACATCATTTTCCTCATTTAATCCAACCACTCAACACACATAGACACATACATTTTGAACTTTGCGCGATGCATCTAAGAGAATAGAGCTGAGACTTATACGTCACATATTCTTAAGTATCGCAAGGAAACGGCTTCTCCAGATCGTAGCAAGTTCGTGAGACGAACGACAAATTTTAATATTAATATGAACATTGTCTTGATCGCAACAGAACATTTATTGAATTCTGAATTGTATTGCGCTAAAGATTGTCTTAATTTTAATTTTAAAATATTTCGTTAATATCATTGTTTTGTTCTCCGTAAGAGCTGTTAAAAAATCAGATATTGCTTCATTATTAACTTCGCAACATATAAACTAAGTAATAGACAGCATAAGACAACAGCAGCTATGTAAAGGTCACTATATTGCTGTAGAGTCTATATAGTATTACTTTGATTATTATTATTATTATTATTATTTCTTTACTTTCTCAGACGTTAAGTCTGGTTGAGAATGGAAAGTGACGCGGACCTTGATCAAGCGTCACTTCCTATTAACTGTACGGTATGTGTTATATTGCATTATTATTATTATTATTATTATTATTATTATTGTTACTAATATTAGTGGCAGTGGTGAGCACAAAGTATTGGCAACCTGACGTCTTCCAATTTCTCCCAGTTTAGAAGTAAGGAATCCAGCAGTAAAGTGATTTACGATCAATAGCTAAATGCTGCACGCATTTTAAATTGATTGACTTTAATTGGTGATACAGGGTGTGGGTGAAGCAAGTGTCGCTACAACGAAGAGTGGTGCGGAGGTAGCATGTTTTGTAACATGTGACTGCTCTGAATATGGATAGCTAGCTCTCTTTTCTGCGAAGGAGTTGTAGCTAGCACTCGCATTGCACTGAGAATTCCTTTGTCATTCTGTAAAAAATGGTTGTCAAAAACAAGCAGGTCCAACTGTCTGCCTTACTATTTCATTCAAGCAGTAGCAACTACCTGTCTTACTACGTATTTTATTACATTAAGTACAGTTCACCTTTCGTCATTTTAAAAACAGAAGTTTTGAAATACACTCCTAGAAATTGAAATAAGAACACCGTGAATTCATTGTCCCAGGAAGGGGAAACTTTATTGACACATTCCTGGGGTCAGATACATCACATGATCACACTGACAGAACCACAGGCACATAGACACAGGCAACAGAGCATGCACAATGTCGGCACTAGTACAGTGTATATCCACCTTTCGCAGCAATGCAGGCTGCTATTCTCCCATGGAGACGATCGTAGAGATGCTGGATGTAGTCCTGTGGAACGGCTTGCCATGCCATTTCCACCTGGCGCCTCAGTTGGACCAGCGTTCGTGCTGGACGTGCAGACCGCGTGAGACGACGCTTCATCCAGTCCCAAACATGCTCAATGGGGGACAGATCCGGAGATCTTGCTGGCCAGGGTAGTTGACTTACACCTTCTAGAGCACGTTGGGTGGCACGGGATACATGCGGACGTGCATTGTCCTGTTGGAACAGCAAGTTCCCTTGCCGGTCTAGGAATGGTAGAACGATGGGTTCGATGACGGTTTGGATGTACCGTGCACTATTCAGTGTCCCCTCGACGATCACCAGTGGTGTACGGCCAGTGTAGGAGATCGCTCCCCACACCATGATGCCGGGTGTTGGCCCTGTGTGCCTCGGTCGTATGCAGTCCTGATTGTGGCGCTCACCTGCACGGCGCCAAACACGCATACGACCATCATTGGCACCAAGGCAGAAGCGACTCTCATCGCTGAAGACGACACGTCTCCATTCGTCCCTCCATTCACGCCTGTCGCGACACCACTGGAGGCGGGCTGCACGATGTTGGGGCGTGAGCGGAAGACGGCCTAACGGTGTGCGGGACCGTAGCCCAGCTTCATGGAGACGGTTGCGAATGGTCCTCGCCGATACCCCAGGAGCAACAGTGTCCCTAATTTGCTGGGAAGTGGCGGTGCGGTCCCCTACGGCACTGCGTAGGATCCTACGGTCTTGGCGTGCATCCGTGCGTCGCTGCGGTCCGGTCCCAGGTCGACGGGCACGTGCACCTTCCGCCGACCACTGGCGACAACATCGATGTACTGTGGAGACCTCACGCCCCACGTGTTGAGCAATTCGGCGGTACGTCCACCCGGCCTCCCGCATGCCCACTATACGCCCTCGCTCAAAGTCCGTCAACTGCACATACGGTTCACGTCCACGCTGTCGCGGCATGCTACCAGTGTTAAAGACTGCGATGGAGCTCCGTATGCCACGGCAAACTGGCTGACACTGACGGCGGCGGTGCACAAATGCTGCGCAGCTAGCGCCATTCGACGGCCAACACCGCGGTTCCTGGTGTGTCCGCTGTGCCGTGCGTGTGATCATTGCTTGTACAGCCCTCTCGCAGTGTCCGGAGCAAGTATGGTGGGTCTGACACACCGGTGTCAATGTGTTCTTTTTTCCATTTCCAGGAGTGTAGACTTCTTTTGAATTTCAAAGTTGAGTTGACCGCTAATGTTGATATTAGTGGGGGGAAGGAAGAAGGCACTAAGGGGTAATGGTCTCAGGAAGGAAACCAGAGAATCTACATCTACATCTACATGACGACTCTGCAATTCACATTTAAGTGCTTGGCAGAGGGTTCGTCGAACCACAATCATACTATCTCCCTACCATTACACTCCCGAACAGCGAGCGGGAAAAACGAACACCTAAACCTTTCTGTTAGAGCTCTGATTTCTCTTATTTTATTTTGATGATCATTACTACCTATGTAGGTTGGGCTCAGCAAAATATTTTCGCATTCGGAAGAGAAAGTTGGTGACTGAAATTTCGTAAATAGATCTCGCCGCGACGAAAAACGTCTTTGCTGAAATGATTTCCATCCCAATTCGCGTATCATAATCTGCCACACTCTCTCCCCTACTACGTGATAATACAAAACGAGCTGTCCTTTTTTGCACCCTTTCGATGTCCTCCGTCAATCCCACCTGGCAAGGATCCCATACCGCGCAGCAATATTCTAACAGAGGACGAACGAGTGTAGTGTAAGCTGTCTCTTTAGTGGACTTGTTGCATCTTCTAAGTGTCCTGCCAATGAAACGCAACCTTTGGCTCGCCTTCCCCACAATATTCTCTATGTGGTCTTTCCAACTGAAGTTGTTCGCAATTTTAACACCCAGGTACTTAGTTGAATTGACAGCCTTGAGAATTGTACTATTTATCGAGTAATCGAATTCCAACGGATTTCTTTTGGAACTCATGTGGATCACCTCACACTTTTCGTTATTTAGCGTCAACTGCCACCTGCCACACCATACAGCAATCATTTCTAAATCGCTTTGCAACCGATACTGGTCTTCGGATGACCTTACTAGACGGTAAATTACAGCATCGTCTGCGAACAACCTAAGAGAACTGCTCAGATTGTCACCCAGGTCATTTATATAGATCAGGAACAGCAGAGGTCCCAGGACGCTTCCCTGGGGAACACCTGGTGTCACTTCAGTTTTACTCGATGATTTGCCGTCTATTACTACGAACTGCGACCTTCCTGACAGGAAATTACGAATCCAGTCGCACAACTGAGACGATACCCCATAGGCCCGCAGCTTGATTGGAAGTCGCTTGTGAGGAACGGTGGCAAAAGCTTTCCGGAAATCTAGAAATACGGAATCAACTTGTGATCCTCTGTCAATAGCGCCCATTCCTTCGTGCGAATAAAGAGCTAGCTGCGTTGCACAAGAATGATGTTTCTGAAACCATGCTGATTACGTATCAATAGATCGTTCCCTTCGAGGTGATTCATAATGTTTCAATACTGTATATGCTCCAAAACCCTACTGCAAACCGACGTCAATGATATAGGTCTGTAGTTAGATGGATTATTCCTACTACCCTTCTTAAACACTGGTGCGACCTGTGCAATTTTCCAATCTGTAGGTACAGATCTATCGGTGAGCGAGCGGTTGTATATGAGTGCTAAGTAGGGAGCTATTGTATCAGCGTAATCTGAAAGGAACCTAATCGGTATGCAATCTGGACCAGAAGACATGCCCGTATCATGCGATTTGAGTTGCTTCGCAACCCCTAAGGCATCTACTTCTAAGAAACTCATGCTAGCAGCTGTTCGTGTTTCAAATTCTGGAATATTCCATACATCTTCCCTGGTGAAGGAATTTCGGAAAACTGCGTTCAATAACTCCACTTTAGCGGCACAGTCGTCGGTAACAGTACCATCGGCACTGCGCAGCGAAGGTATTGACTGCGTCTTGCCGCTTGTGTACTTTACATACTGCCAGAATTTCTTCGGATTTTCTACCAAATTTCGAGACAATGTTTCGTTGTGGAACCTATTAAAAGCATCTCGCATTGAAGTCGTGCCAAAATTCGCGCGTCTGTAAATTTTAGCCAATCTTCGGGATTTCGCGTTCTTCTGTACTTCGCATGCTTTTTCCGTTGCCTCTGCAACAGAGTTCGGACTTGTTTTGTGTACCACGGGGGATCAGTTCCATCTCTTACCAATTTATGAGGTATGAATCTCTCAATTGCTGTTGCTGCTATATCTTTGAATTTGAGCCACATCTCGTCTACATTTGCATGGTCAGTTCGGAAGGAATGGAGATTGTCTCTTAGGAAGGCTTCTAGTGACACTTTATCCGCTTTTTGAAATAAAATTATTTTGCGTTTGTTTCTGGTGGATTTGGAAGACACGGTATTGAACCTAGCTACAACGACCTTGTGATCACTAATCCCTGTATCAGTCATGATGCTCTCTATCAGCTCTGGATTGTTTGTGGCTAAGAGGTCAAGTGTGTTTTCGCAACCATTTACAATTCGCGTCGGTTCGTGGACTAACTGCTCGAAATAATTTTCGGAGAAAGCATTTAGGACAATCTCGGAAGATGTTTTCTGCCTACCACTGGGTTTGAACAAGTATTTTTGCCAACATATCGAGGGAAGGTTGAAGTCCCCACCAGCTATAACCGTGAGTGGGGTATTTATTTGTTACGAGACTAAAATTTTCTCTGAACTGTTCCGCAACTATATCATCGGAGTCTGGGGGTCGGTAGAAGGAGCCAATTATTAACTTAGTTCGGCTGTTAAGTATAACCTCCACCCATACCAATTCGCACGGAGTATCTACTTCGACTTCACTACAAGATAAACCACTACTGACAGACACAAACACTCCACCACCAATTCTGCCTAATCTATCTTTCCTGAACACCGTCTGAGACTTCGTAAAAATTTCTGCAGAACTTATTTCAGGCTTTAGCCAGCTTTCTGTACCTATAACGAATTCAGCTTCTGTGCTTTCTATTAGCGCTTGAAGCACAGGGACTTTTCCAGCACAACTACAACAATTTACAACTACAATTCCGACTGTTCCTTGATCCAAGCACGTCCTGTATTTGAGATTGCAGCCCACCCCGTACTTTCCCGAGGCCTTCTAACCTAAAAAACCGCCCAGTCCACGCCACACAGCCTCCGCTACCCGTGTAGCCGCCAGCTGAGTGTAGTGAACTCCTGGCCTTTTCAGCGGAACCCGAAACCTCACCACCCTATGGCGCAAGTCAAGGAATCTGCAGCCAACACGGTCGCAAAACCGTCTGAGCCTCTGATTCAGACCCTCCACCCGGCTCTGCACCAAAGGTCTGCAGTCGGTTCTGTCAACGATGCTGCAGATGGTGAGCTCTGCCTTCATCTCGTAAGCAAGACCGGCAGCCTTCACCAAATCAGATAGCCGCTGGAATCCAGAGAGAATTTCCTCAGATCCAAAGCGACACACGTCATTAGTGCCGACATGTGCCACCACCTGCAGCTGGCTGCACCCTGTGCTCTTCATGGCATCCGGAAGGACCCTTTCCACATCAGGAATGACTCCACCCGGAATGCACACGGAGTGCACACTGGATTTCTTCCCCTCCTTAGCTGCCATATCCCTAAGGGGCCTCATTACGCGCCTAACATTGGAGCTCCCAACTACCAATAAGCCCACCCTCTGTGATTGCCCGGACCTTGAAGACTGAGAATCATCCTCTGAAACAGGGCAGGCAGCTGCATCTGGCTCAGCCAGAGACAGTGCCTGAAACCTGTTTGTCAGACGCACCGGGGAGGCTTTCTGATCAGCCTCCAGGGACGTCTTTCGCTGCCTGCCACGCCTTGAAACGACCTCCTAATCAACCACAGGCGAGGGCTCAGCCCCACTGCGGGCAGCAACCGGGGCAACCACAGCGGCAGACCGATCTGGGGACAGACGGGACGAGGTTGATATCCCCGTGATACCCAAGTCCGGCTCCCCACAGTGGTGCCCATTGGCAACAGCCTCAAGCTGCGCGACCGAAGTCAGCGCCGCTTGCAGCTGTGAGCGAAGGGATGCCAACTCAGACCTCATCCGAACACAGCAATCACAGTCCCTGTCCATTCTAATCGATGTTGAACAACAGTTACTGAAACACGAGTCAGTGCCTAGATAACGCAAGGGAAGCACGCAAAAAATGTATTAACTAACCTCTACAAATGCCTAACGACTGCGCTATAATCTGCATGAATTTACGATTACAGTAACTAAAACTCGAAATTACACCTCCTATACGAAACTCACATGCAATTTAAGTAAGAATCTACGAAGTAAACACTAAAGCGCGATTCTAAAACTCTCAAATACTATAATACGCCCGAAATTTATGAATTAAACAATGCAAGTACCCAAAAACACGCAAAGAAATTAAGAATTAAACTATGTAACAAATAAGTAAGCTAGGGGTATACGACTTGCTGCTGCAGCTGCTTATCCAACGGCGGCAGGGAGCATCACGTTGAACGCTTGAGTCTGTTGCGAAGTCGACGTTGTAAATGATCTCAAAGGTGCTTCATTGGGTTCAGATCAAGACCCGGGGCAGGTCAATCCATTTAAGGAATGACTGTCTACATATCGTTGAGTTACAGATGCTGCCTTGTGACGGGCTACATTCTCATCTTGGTAATTTTCTGAACTGTTCTTGTATTGTACGCGACACACAACACATGATGTCAAGCGTTCGCCAGTCGATACCCATTCCATCTGATTACAACCGGGTATGGTGATTCATCACTCAAAATCGCTCGTTACAATCATCCACTGCCCAGTACCATCGCTCTTCACGCCACCTCATGCGTCTCTCAGCACAGAAATGTGTGACTTATGAGGAGCAGCTCGAGCACTCATCCCACTTCTTTAACTCCATACGTACAGTGATTTAGCTAGCTGTACAGGTAGAAACATTTGGAACTCACGAGTCACTTTTTCCTATGTTTCTTTCCGTTATTTACAACCACCCTCCATAATGCTGGGCTTTGCCTGGTTTCGTTTCGATTTTTTTACTCAGGCAACATCCAGTAACAAGTCCTCTTTTGAAGTAACTGTGCTCTCCCGACTGACCCATCCTGCTGTAACTGCTTCTCTGCTGACAACACAATACTCCAATTCTCCCTTTATACTGTCAGATCCGCCTCTCGCGACATCTGTCACTTCCGCATTATTATCTGCTGTCCGAATACTTCGGATCAGGCACTGTATTTTTAATTCAAATCACATAAAAATGAAAGCAGACACACATTTTGCATACAGTGTCCATTGTAGCTAATTTAGGAACTAAGCCCATCGTCATAGGGCGGCTAGAATTCATGGCACAAAATTCACATCTTTGACCGATTACATGATACTCCTGAATGATTGCTTTACAAAAGATTTTATGCTATACGTATGCAAGAGCTTTACGTATCACTCAACAAAAAGTTTTGCTTGATACACTGCAGCAAGCTTCATTGCCATTTAACACACTCAAACATGAACTAGTACGTATCAAAGAAGGAGACATCTGTCTGTAATACATAAAGCAAAACCTTTCATTGAGATGAAAATGTGAAATCACTTGAAAAATTCTCGCTGTCTTCTGGTCTTGAAACCGAAACCAGTTCCGGTGGAGTTTATCACCCATTCAAAAAGAGTGGCTGATAGACGTTTTTTCCTTCATTGATATTTACGGTAACATTCGCAGCGTTCCCAAACCATCATGGATAAATTTTACATTCCTAATAAATTTTTATTACTTCTCTGTATAGTCAATATTCAGATCAAAGCATTTATCACAACTGTTAGCGTGATGATAAACTCCTTCAGGATAAGATTATATCATCTGAGAGTGTATCCAGTCCGTGACACAGTGGCGTAACCAGGGTACGGCAGCCAGACCACGTGCCCCGGGCAGCACTTCACTGAAAGCACAGTTTAGTGGTAGGCCAAAAGAACATGAAGATCGAAAGAAAGGTGAAAGATGATGGACGGAATAGGAGGGAACAGAATAAGATGGGGAAAGACTAAAGGGCACTAAAATGGGAATGGAGTACCGTGCATGAAAGGAAACCGCGTGGAATTTGGGATTGTACTGTGTTGAACCACAGTTCCATAAGATCTAGATCTCCTTGGTATGGAGACGTTTGTTTCATATTTTTCATTACTATAGTGGGTGAAGCATGAGAGAATCCCTGACAGCTGTTGTGGGCTGGGTGAGACAGCTACGCCCGCCTACCTCAATCCATCATATAAAGCGATTTTGTAAATAAACTACGTGATCAAACACATGTTTTTCATGCTACGTGCATTGTGCCGCCACCTTCTGCCAGGTACTCCATACCAGCGACCTCAGTCGTCATTAGACATCTTGAGAGAGCAGAATGGGGCGCTCCGCGGAATTCACGGAATTCGAACGTAGTCAGATGATTGGGTTTCACTTGTGTCACTCGTCTATAAGCGAGATTGCCACACTCATAAACATCCTTATGTCCATTGTTTCCGATGTGACAGTGAAGTGGAAACGTGGACACGTACAGGACAAAAGCGTACAGGCCAACCTCCTCTGTTGACTGGCAGAGATCGCATACGGCTGAAGAGGGTCGTAATGTGTAATAGGCAGACATCTATCCAGACTGTCACACAGGAATTCCGAAGTGCATCAGGATACTATGAGAGTTAGGCGGGAGGTGTGAAAAGTTGGATTTAATGGTCTAGCAACTGCTCATAAGCCACACATCACGCCGGTAAATGCCAAACGACGCCTCGCTTGGAGGATGATTGAACGATGGAGAAACGTTGTGTGGAGTAACGAATCACGGTAGACAATGTGGCGATCCGATTGCAGGCTGTGGATATGGCCGGTGTAGCGCCAACACTAAAATTCGGAGGCGTTGGTATTATGGTGTTGTCGTGTTTTTCATGGAGGAGGCTTGCACCTGCTGTTGTTTTTGTTTGGTACTATCACAACACAGGCCTACACTGATGTTTTAAGCACCTTCTTGCTTCCCACAGTTGAAGAGAATTTCGAGGATGGCGATTGCATTTTTCAACACGATCGAGCACCTATTCATAAAGCACGGCCTCTGGCGGAGTGGTTACATGACAATAACATTCCTGTAATGGACTGGCCTGCACCGAGTCCTGATCTGACTCCTATAGAACAACTTTGGGATGTTGGAACACCGACTTCGTGCCAGGCTCATCGACCGACATTGATACCTCTCCTCAGTGCAGCACTCCGTGAAGAAAGGGCTGCCATCGCCCAACAAACCTTCCAGCACATGATTGAACATATGCCTGCGAGAATGGAAGCTGTCATCAAGGCCAAGGGTGGGCCAACACCGTATTGAATTCCAGCGTTACCGATGGAGGGCGCCACAAACTTTTAACTCATTTACAGCCAAGAGTCCGGATACTTTTGATCACATAGTGTATGCCTTTAGCAACGCATCACTGTTGTCGCAGTTATGTAGACGAATATCGTTTCTACTCGCAGTTGTTAGCTTTTCGCAGCTGGAAGCTGTTTTCAGTTTGTTGTTTTGTTCGTTATTGCTTTGCACTGTTTCTGGAAGAAAGAATGACGTAACATTCGCAACATTGTTGCAAGATATTTGACGTTGGACTTTATATTACTGTATTACGTGTGTTGAATTGTAGTATAATAGAAGAAGTGTTGAAGTGGATACCTTTTACTACAAGTAGAATTGTGTTGATCTCAAGAAACAAACAAAAATGAGCAGCATGAATGAAGGCCCAGAAAAGGGATTGGAAACTGTGTTTATCCTCCTCCAGCTATACTTTTTACTTTCCCTGCGACTAAATGGCAACAGTGTTTACCTTCCGGATGATCGTGATACAAACTTCGAAAACAGGGAAGTAGACAGATGAAGGTGTACGCATTTTGTTTCATATTTAAATCTATGAACCACATGGCAACATACGTTGGATGTTAGGCAAAGCAAGGAGATAGCATTAGAAGTGAATGTAGCAAAACTGAAAGTTGCTCTTCTGAAGGGGGAGTGCAGAACGAGGCAATGAGTGTGCTTACCATCGTTCAGTTTTTAATTTAGCAATCCGGAAATGCAAAATCTACTGAAATACCAATTTAACAATTTACGTGACAATCATCATCCAAATGTCAAAGAATCTAATGATAGCACGTGACTCAAGTCGTTAGAAAGTGGCATGCCGCAGCGTTATTGAAAAATTCAACCTTCATACAGAAGCAGGAGGAGAGTTGGGAAAGAATAGACCTCTATACAGAGTATAACACCCTAGGCTTCCGTCAGTTTCATCCAAATATTAACTATAAAAGATACAAAATTGTTATTGGTATGTTCAGTTCAGTGATAAGGTTATTCTCCTCAGAATCGGCAGCAAAACTACACAGACAACAATAGTTCAGATATACATGCCGACGTCGTAAGCAGAAGATGAAGAAAATATATGGGGATATTGAACGGGTAATTCAGTACGTAAAGGGAGATGAAAATCAAATAGTTGTAGGAGATGGGAATGCAATTATTGGGGAAGGAGTGCAAGAAAGGATTAGACTAAATATGGAGTTGGTACTAGGTATGAGAAAGGAGAAAGACTGAGTTTTGCAACACATTTCGGCTAGTATTAGCGAATACTCTGTTCAAGAATCACAAGAGGAAGAGGTATACTTGGAGGTATACTTGGAGGTATACCCGGAAGATACGAGTAGATACCAGATTACATCATGGTCAGGCAGAGATTTCGAAATCAGTTGTTGGATTGCAAAGCGTACCCAAGAGCAAATATAGATTCAGATCACAGTTAAGTGGTGACGGGGAGTAGCTGAAGTTAAAGAGACTAGTCAGCAACAATCAGTGTTCGAAGAATGGGATACATAAAGGAAATAATAAGGAGTGAGGAGACAGGCTTGAAGTTCTTTGATGCTATAGATATTGCTGTAAGCAGCAGCTCAATAGGCAGTTCCGTTGAGGAGGAATGGAAATCCCTTAAAAGGCCAAACATAGCAGTTAAAGAGAAAAACATAGATACAAGGTAACTGCGAAGAAACATGGGCAGAATTACAAATCACGTAGTAATGAAATCAATTGGAAGTGCAGGGAAGATAGAGGAGAAATGACTGTATGCAAAATTTCAAGATACTGAAAAATAAAGGATTGTCGGAAGGACTGACTGAGCATAGAGAAAAGTAGGAACAATCTTTGTGTACAATCTTGGTGTAATTAAAATCCAGGGTGGTAAAATTAAGGGTGTAATGGGAATTCCACTCTGAAATGTAGAGGATAGAGCGAATATGTGAAAAGAGTGCACTGAACTCCTCTGTAAAGGTGAAGACTTGTCTGATCTGCTATAAAAAGAAACAGGAGTCGATAAAGACAATTTATTCATGTTACATTAAAAGAGCTTTGGAAGTCTTAAAATCGAGTAAGGCAGTACAACATTCCGACAGAATTTTTTAAATTATTGGGGGACGTAGCAACAAAAGAACTATTCTCGTTGGTGTGTACAATGTATGAGACTGGCGATATACCATCAAACTCTCGAAGAAACATCATCTACACAATTCCGAAGATTGCAAGCGTTGACAAGTGAGAGTCTTACGAATTCCAACACAAATAAGCTACATACTCATCGACCTTTTCGGTTGTGTATGAGCCATAATAAGGGCTGTCTACTTTTTAGAGACAAATAACGCGAACAAAAAGTACAATTCTTTAAATGAAGTGTTTCAGAGTTTGAATTTATTTACATATATATGAATTTTGTACTTCTGACATTAAATACCAACTTTTGTGTCTGGGTTCGACACGTTAATTCGGATTTGTCAACATTAGTGGCCGGATGCTCTTTCTGACACTAACGCTTCCCCCTGGTGCGGAATTTGGTACCCTACCTGCCTGCGTCGAGTGTTATGGCAAGAGCAAGTGTGAGAACGTTTCCGAAATGTTTTCGAGTAGTGTAACTGAGACGCAATGTGGGTACCAGTCTGTCTTCGCGTAGTCGGATGAGGGAAACCACCTAAAGACCACATCTAGCTTGGCCGGCACACCGATCGTCGTCGTTAACTCGTCGAGTGGATTCAGTCAGACGGCAGCGTGCCACCTCGTGTCTCGGAAGCAGATGGTTTAACGCGCTCGGCTATCCAGTACAATGACAGGAACAGCAAGATGGATAAGCAGTAATGCCGGCCGCGGTGGTCTAGCGGTTCTAGGCGCTCAGTCCGGAACCGCGCGACTGCTACGGTCGCACGGTCGAATCCTGCCTCGGGCATGGATGTGTGTGATGTCCTTAGGTTAGTTAGGTTTAAGTAGTTCTAAGTTCTAGGGGACTGATGACCACAGCAGTTAAGTCTCATAGTGCTCAGAGCCATTTGATAAGCAGTAATGGCTTGAAAAATGTAAAGATTTAGAAGAATATTTATGTAAGGCACAGATAGATTATGTCTAAAGACGCCTTTGGAGAAAAGAGAAGTAGCTGTATGAATATTAAGAGCTCATCAGAAAACAAGTCCTATGCAAAGAAGTGAAAGCTGAAAGGTGGAAGGAGTGTGCAGAGGGCCTATACAAGAGAGATGAATTTGAAGGCAGTATTATAGCTATGGAAGAGGACGTAGATTAAGATAAGACGGGAGATATGACACTGCGGAAAGAATTTGACAGCACACTGAAAGACCGAAGTCGAAACAAGGTCTCGGGGATGGGTGACTTTCTGACAGAACTACTGACAGCCTTGAAAAGCCAGCGATGACAAAACTCTTCCATCTGGTGTGCAAGATGTACAAGACAGACGAAATACCCTCAGATTTAAAAAATAATGTAATAATTATAACTTCAAAGATGGCAGGTGCTGACAGGTGTGAATATTACAGAACTATCAGTACGATAAGTCTTTCATCCAAAATACTAAAATGAATTCTTTACTGAAGACTGGGATGAATGTTAGAAACCGAACTCGGGGAAGTTCGGATTGGATTTTGGGGAAATGCAGGAACACACCTGTCGTTACTGACACTAGGTCTTGTCTTAGAAGATTAAGGAAAGACAAATCTACGTTTACAACATTTATAGACTTAGAGAAAGTTATGGACAATGCTGGCTGGAATACTCATTAGGAATTCTGAAGGTTGCACAGCTAAAATACAGGGAGCTAAAGGCTGTGTAAGCCGGCCGAAGTGGCCGTGCGGTTAAAGGCGCTGCAGTCTGGAACCGCAAGACCGCTACGGTCGCAGGTTCGAATCCTGCCTCGGGCATGGATGTTTGTGATGTCCTTAGGTTAGTTAGGTTTAACTAGTTCTAAGTTCTAGGGGACTAATGACCTCAGCAGTTGAGTCCCATAGTGCTCAGAGCCATTTGAACCATTTTTTAAAGGCTGTGTAAACTTCTGCAGAAACCAGATGGATGTTATAAGAGTCGAAGGGCACTAAGGGGAAGCAGTGGTTGAGACATTGTTATAAGCTTTTCCCGGTTTTATTCAGTCTGTACATTGAGCAAGCAGTAAAGGAAACCAAACAAAAATTTGGAGTAGGAGTTAAAGGCCAGGCAGAAGGAATAAAATTTTTCAGGTTTTCCGATGCCATTGTAATTCTGTCACACACAGCAGAGAACTTGGAAGAGCAATTGAACGGAATAGACAGTGTCTTGAAAGCAGGCTGAACACAACAAGAATAAAGGAATGTGATCGAATTAAATCAGGTGATGCTGAATGAATTAGATTACAAAACGATACACTTAAAGTTGTTTTTGTTCTGGTCTTCAGTCCGAACACTGGTTTGATGCAGTTCTCCATGCTACTCTATCTTCTACCAGCCTCTTCATCTCCAAATAACTACTGCAACCTACACCTTTCTGAATCTGAGTACTGTATTCATCTCTTGGTCTCCATCTACGATTTTTTTCACCCACCTTTCCCTCCAATACTAAACTGGCGATCCCTTGATGTCTCAGAATGTGCACTATCAACCGATCCCTTCTTTAGGTTAAAATGGGCCACAAATTCATTCTCTCCCCAGTTCTATTCAGTACGTCTTCATTAGCACCACATTTCGAAACTTCTACTCTCTTATTATCTAAACTGTTTGTCGTTCATATTTCACTTCCATATATGGCTACACTCCAGACAAATACCTTCAGAAAATGCTTCCAGACTTAAATCTATATTTGATGTTAACAATTTTCTCTTCTTCACAAATGATTTTCTTACAATCGCCAGTCTACATTTTGTATCCCCTCTAATTCGGCCATCATCAGTTATTTTGCTGCCCAAATAACAAAACTCATCAACTACTTAAAGTGTCACTTTTCCTAATCTACTTCCATTAACAGCACCTGACTTATTCTACTACATTCCGTTATCCTTGTTATCCTTTCGTTGATGTTGGTGTTGGTCTAATATCCTCCTATTATGACACTATCCATTCCGTTCAGTTGCTCATCCAAGTCCTTTGCTGTCTCCGACAGAATTACAACGTCGAGGGCCAACTTCAAAGTTTTTATTTCTTTTCCCTGAACTTCATTTCCTACTCCAAACTTTTCTTTGGTTTCCTGCTTTACTGCTTGTTCAATGCACGTATTGAATAACATCGGTGATAGGCTACAACCCTGTCTCACTCCCTCCTCAACCACTGCTTCACTTTCATGCCCCTCGACTCTTATAACTGCCGTCTGGTTTCTGTACAAATTGTAAACAGCCTTTCGCTCCCTTCAGAATTTGAAAGACAGTATTCCAGTCAACATTGTCAAAAGCCTTCTCTAAGTCTACAAACGCTACAAATATAGCTTTGCCTTTCCTTAACGCATCTTCTAACATAAGTCGTGGGCTCAGTATTGTCGCGTTCCTACGTTTCTGCGGAATCAAAACTGATCTTCCTCTAGGTCAACCTGACTAAAAACAAGCACATATAGAGATGGATACAGTAAGCAGATTCAGAAGGATGTAAGTTGCACTAGTTATTCGGAGATTAAGAGGCCTGCACAGGATAGATTACCATGGAGAGCAACATCAAACCAGTCTTCGGACTGAGGAGCACAACAAAAACAACGACAA
Source organism: Schistocerca nitens (assembly GCF_023898315.1). Classification (NCBI taxonomy): domain Eukaryota; kingdom Metazoa; phylum Arthropoda; class Insecta; order Orthoptera; family Acrididae; genus Schistocerca; species Schistocerca nitens. The sequence goes on from NC_064617.1 coordinate 309,776,438, forward strand.
CTTACCTTTTACACGTCTAATAGCACTACAATATGAGGTGCGGTTGAACGCCAATTAGAGGTACTTTGATTTGTAACAGCAATATGACGAGACATACTGCCCTATCCCAATAAAAGGATTGGTCAATATGACGCATAGCTCGTAAATTTAGACGATTAACACAGAATATTCAGAATTACGAATATGGACTAAACGGACTGTTGATACCATTTAATTTTCAAGTAGTATTCATCATTACACTATCTGTAATACGGCAAAAAGGGCTTTACGAATATTCCACAGTCGTCATACGCAGTACGAGATATGCACAGATTTGCCTATATTACTGGTGTTATTTTGGTGGTTTTAACTTCGTTTCGACAGACCACAGGACGGTATAGTCCTCGATGTTTACCCATTCAACTCTATGTCGCATTGGATACACGCCCTGCAGTATTATCTCTAGCGTGCTCCCCTTTCCAAAAAAAGTTTGCAGATATCACAAATAGTGTTGAAATGGTACGGCGCGATGTCCGATAACCGCGACAGCACAGTACCAGTCCTACGTGACACCACTACAAGCATTCCCAGAAGCCACCGCTCCACATTTGTATTTTAAATACACGGTTGTTAGTTTAAGCGATTCTTTTGCAAACATGAAACATACTTTCGCAGTATATGTTCGAAAACATACCAGCCGTACCTCTGTTGTACCAATCCTATTACTTTGACCTCGTCAGTACATTTCGGTGTCTAATAAGAAGAAATATGGACTACACGCATGATTTTCAGCGTCCATTGACTAATATTGGGTTGCAATAGAAAAGCGGTGATCAGAATGACTGTAAAACACAACAACCGCCGTGCAGAATACAGACATATCTAGTAGCGACATTCGAAGGTCGCACATGGCACATATTTATATGAAGCACATTTATGTGACTTAGTTAAGTCTCCTCTAACACTACTTCTTTTAGTATTTACATGCACTTCTTTGTTCCAGTTGTTCTTCGTGCAGCAGAAAATTTTACTGTGTGTTTCAAAATAATGCCACTTTCCGCAGGTGTCATGGCTCAAATTTTGCTGAACATTTCATCTGTCACGGGCACAGCAACGAACTACACATAACAGAATACTGTACACACATTTCGTCAATTGCTGCTTTCAAACAGGTAAGCGAGAACATCATTCCTCTCCTTGTAATCGAGATAACTACTTCATGTAAGCCAAACAATTCTAATACACCAAAATACAAATCATCTTGGATGTAAAGCAGCTGTGCAGCTTAACGAAGGAACTACTGCCGACTTGCAAGTTGGAAGTATTATAACCGGAAGTACTACGGTGAACCTGAGAGGCTCTAGTCACCTTTTTAAAAGATACCATTGTGACCTTCAACTGTTCAAAATAATTAATATTAAAGTACACGATTGCCATTTTGGCATTAGTGAGTCACTCAAAATCTCGTGGTTTAGCCAAAGTCAAAATTTAAAAACCGAAAGTATTAGGTCTATTAATTCGGTTCTACCCTTTTTCACTAGATGCCAGTAACGGCAAATGGTAAGTCGTAAGTGTACATTGCTCTCTGTGACTCCCACCTTTTGCTATCAATGCCACTTTCAGTGAGATAAAGAAGTGTAAAATTCTATCCAATCATGGACCTACTCAAAAGATGCCCAGTCCTTCCGCCATGAGATTCGTATGTTGCTCAAAAGATGGGAGAAAGTTGTGGCCAGTGACGGCCAACACATTGAATCCCAAGTTTTTTCACAATAAGGCCTCGACTTCGAGAAAAAGCGACGGAAACAAAATTTTACATCTAATATGAATTCTTGTCAGTATAGTGTTTGAAAATGGCCACAGGTAGAATTTGTACTCGAAGCTTTATAAATACACAGTTTCAACAAATGAAGTTCAAAATGATGTATTTTAAAAAGTTTTATTTAACTTTGAACTCGACCCAAGAAAAGACAATCAACTCTAGTTAGCATTCAGCTGCTGCGTTGGCACCACAAAGTACAAACCAACGAAATGTTACCATCTTCCTGGCAGATTATAAGTGAGCAGCTGACCTTGAGTCGAACCCGGAACCTGTAATTCGGGAGAAAATCCGAGTGGGTAACCCAGGCTTTACCGAAGATACAGATTCCAGAATGAATATTTCACTGTGTAGAGAAGTGTGCAGTGACACCCTTTCCAAATACAAACACACTTGTCCTGGACGCCGAGGTAAATTTTTATTTATAACGCGTTTCAGGATCACTCCCTCATCAGACCTGTTAAAGTCAATACATAGTATTCTTCTTGGCATATTTGTGTGCCGGACCGAGAATCGAACTAGGGATCTTTGCCTTTCGCGGGCAAGTGCTCTAACTTTTTTTTTCTTCGATGTTGTTCGTTGCATTTGTTTGGTGCGGATGTCCCAGGACACCCGTTGAACCGTTGACTCAGTTTTTAACAGAGGGCAGCTAACCCTCTGATCGAATACACTGAGCTACCGTGCCAGCATAATCTGAGCTACCCAAACACGACTCACACCCCATCCTCACAGCTTTACTTCCGCCAGTACCTCGTCTCCTACCTTCTAAACTTCACAGTAGCTCTCCTGCGAAATTTGCAGAACTAGCACTCCTGGAAGAAAGGATATTGCGGAGACTGGCTTTTCCATAGCCTGGGGGATGTTTCCAGAATGAAAGTTTCACTCTGCAGCGGAGTGTGCGCTGATATAAAACTTCCTTGCTGATTAAAACTGTGTGCTGGACCGGATATAGTATCTGCTCCACCCTCCCGTTCCTTATCGAGAAGGAAGCGACTTTTTATTCATTTTAACAGACCTGAGGAAGGTATTATTCCGAAAGGCATCGTAATATGACAAAAAATTGATGATCAAGACCAGTGTACCACCAAAGATCGTAGTGTATCTCCAGAGAGACTTTTGTCTAAAGCGATAATGTATCATATCTTTCAGTATTGGTAAACTAAAACGGTAAACTGGAGAGCTTCTGTGATGGGTCGAATAGGGGAAATTGGTACCAGTTGGACTGGAGCTGTGAGGGAGGTTAGTGAGATACGCCGAAGTAGCTTACTCGGTAATACCGTTGCTTAGGAAAGGAAAGTTGCAGTTTCCGCTCTCGAGTCGGCTTACAGTATCAGTATACGAGGAGGTTACAAAACTGCGCACACTGCGCTGTAGAGTGTAATGTTGGCAATATATGATTATTCCTACACCCTCATTGATAATTGTTCGTAAAACACATGGAGAGTTCTTACACGATAGTTCATGTGTTTCGTCTGGGAGTAAGATGACTGTTGAGTTATTTTTATCTCTTTGTCAGTCCGATGCCTTCTGACGCTAGCAACTGTCAAGTGCGCAGTTGTACGAGTCACTAGTTACCACGCACGGGCCGCCTGTCTAGCAAAGGATGTAAGAAAACTCACGACACATTCATAGCTATTGTCGCCCTAGAAAAACGCTCGATAATGTAATATGAGGCAAGATATTTGAAATATTTGAGAAAATGGGTGTAAATTATAGGTAATGAAGGATATTATACAAAATGTACACTCACCACGTGACAAAAATAAGAAAGGAAGGCCAAGAAAGAACGGAATGAGACAGGAAAGTAGTCTTTCACTCCTATTGTTCAAACTATAAATCGAACAAGTGATAATCCAAACAAAAAAAAAGTGTTAAAGTACTTAAGAGCGCGATTAAAATTCAGGCAGAGAAAACGATAAGATTCGCTGATCACCTTGCTGTCCTCGGTGGCAGTCAGGAAGAATTGCAAGACCTATTAATTGGAGTGAGTAGTCTAATAAGGAAAGAATATAGGTTGAGAGCAAACCAACTGACTGAAGTAATGAGTAGCAGCAGAAATGAGATTAGTGATCTACTTAACCTCAACATAGGAGACCAGGAATTAGACAAAGTGAAAGAATTCTGCAACTTTGGAAGCAAAATGGATGGCAGCCAAAGTAGGACGACGTACATGCAGACTAGCATGGGCAAGAAGGGCGCTTCAGTCTGGAACGGCGTGACCGCTACGGTCGCAGGTTCGAATCCTGCCTCGGGCATGGATGTGTGTGATGTCCTTAGGTTAGTTAGGTTTAAGTAGTTCTAAGTTCTAGGGGACTGATGACCATAGATGTTAAGTCCCATAGTGCTCAGAGCCATTTGAACCAATTCCTGTTCAGTTGTAGTCTAATAGCACCACATATCGGCCTTAATCTTAGGAAGATATTTCTGAGAATACGCATACGGAGCACAGCACGGTATGGCAGTGAATCACTGGCTCTGTAAAAATTGCAGAAGAAGAAGATCAAAACGTTGGAGATGTGGTGCTGTAGAAGGATGTTGAAAATTAGGTGTACTCATAAGAAATGGGTAAGTTCTCGGGGGAGTCGATGAAGAGAGTAACGTTTGGGGAACATCAACGAGACGATAGGACAGGAAAACAGACATATGTTAATACACCAAGTTTATATTCCATAGTATCTAATGGAGTGGAAGGTAAAAACTGTAGAGCTAGACAGAAGTTGGGATATATCTAACAGATAACTGAGGATGTTGGCTGCAAGTGCTACTCTGGGCTGAAGGGATATGCACAGGGGAGGAATTCGTGGTGAGCTGCGTCAAACCAGTCAGAAGGCGTCTCTCGTATTCAAAGAATAAATCGCAAGTCGGCTTATACTTATAATAGTAAATAAACCTGGAAAACGCACATATTTAGTGCTTATCTGATTTTGTGACGCTCTCTGTAGATCCTGCCTATGACGAACTTCAGCATATCGCACTAAAGAAAGCGGAAATCGAGTGCGCAATATAGCATGTCAAGCTAACAGTGAGCATTAAACTCGAAGTTATTATTGTTACGGCTAAACGTATAATGAAGTATAGTATTGGAAGAGAGATACCCTGGCCATCTAGACTTAAAAGCCTTACACTCATCACGAACATGAACTCAGTCTCTTAATAACGTACCCACCTCTCTCGGCCTACGAGGGCTAATATACGTAGGGCTGTATATATAAGTAAAGATGGGATGAGTCCTGCAGGTAAGCCAGTGGCCAGTAACATCTGTCTGTCAACATCACGAATCTAACATGTTGTTTACAACCTCATCTTCCTTACTTTGTCTGTGTGTAACATTGTTTTGAAGCAATTACCCTTGTCCTTAAACGTGTTGCAGGAATAAATATCCCAGCAATGTGCTGAATATTACTCTCTGTACTCAGTTAGTTCCTGTAATTATGGTAACTGTTAAATATGTAGTGTTATACTTAACTTGGTGCCAATGCATTACGTGCTAGATATTGCTCTAACATTTGAAGAGCAGTGACACCATCAGTGGACAAAGTATTTAATATAATGTGAAACCGAATACAGGATGATTGTATTTATGGAATGTTCCGTCTGATATTGGTGGAATGTATGAAATTTATTCACAGTTTCAAATACGAGCCACCATCGGCTGTCTAAGGGAATGACGGCAATGAAATTTTGTGGCTAACTGGGACTAGAATCCAGATTTACCGCCTTACACGAGCTTTCGCCTTAACGTTTTTGGCTATTCCTGCACGACGCACGGCTATACCCATACTTCCACATGTCACCGTTCCTGCATCATAACCTTTACTTGTACACACATTATACAGGGTGTTTCAAAAATGACCCGTATATTTGAAACGGTAATAAAAACTAAACGAGCAGCGATAGAAATACACCGTTTGTTGCAACATGCTTGGGACAACAGTACATTTTCAGGCAGACAAACTTTCGAAATTACAGTAGTTACAATTTTCAACAACAGATGGCGCTGCGGTCTGGGAAACTCTATAGTACGATATTTTCCACATATCCACCATGCGTAGCAATAATATGGCGTAGTCTCTGAATGAAAATACCCGAAACCTTTGACAACGTGTCTGGCGGAATGGCTTCACATGCAGATGAGATGTACTGCTTCAGCTGTTCAATTGTTTCTGAATTCTGGCGGTACACCTGGTATTTCAAGTGTCCCCACAGAAAGAAGTCACAGGGGTTCATGTCTGGCGAATAGGGAGGCCAATCCACGCCGCCTCCTGTATGTTTCGGATAGCCCAAAGCAATCACACGATCATCGAAATATTCATTCAGGAAATTAAAGACGTCGGCCGTGCGATGTGGCCGGGCACCATCTTGCATAAACCACGAGGTGTTCGCAGTGTCGTCTAAGGCAGTTTGTACCGCCACAAATTCACGAAGAATGTCCAGATAGCGTGATGCAGTAATCGTTTCGGATCTGAAAAATGGGCCAATGATTCCTTTGGAAGAAATGGCGGCCCAGACCAGTACTTTTTGAGGATGCAGGGACGATGGGACTGCAACATGGGGATTTTCGGTTCCCCATATGCGCCAGTTCTGTTTATTGACGAAGCCGTCCAGGTAAAAATAAGCTTCGTCAGTAAACCAAATGCTGCCCACATGCATATCGCCGTCATCAGTCCTGTGCACTATATCGTTAGCGAATGTCTCTCGTGCAGCAATGGTAGCGGCGCTGAGGGGTTGCCGCGTTTGAATTTTGTATGGATAGAGGTGTAAACTCTGGCGCATGAGACGATACGTGGACGTTGGCGTCATTTGGACCGCAGCTGCAACACGGCGAACGGAAACCCGAGGCCGCTGTTGGATCACCTGCTGCACTAGCTGCGCGTTGCCCTCTGTGGTTGCCGTACGCGGTCGCCCTACCTTTCCAGCACGTTCATCCGTCACGTTCCCAGTCCGTTGAAATTTTTCAAACGGATCCTTTATTGTATCGCTTTTCGGTCCTTTGGTTACATTAAACCTCCGTTGAAAACTTCGTCTTGTTGCAACAACACTGTGTTCTAGGCGGTGGAATTCCAACACCACAAAAATCCTCTGTTCTAAGGAATAAACCATGTTGTCTACAGCACACTTGCACGTTGTGAACAGCACACGCTTACAGCAGAAAGACGACGTACAGAATGGCGCACCCACAGACTGCGTTGTCTTCTATATCTTTCACATCACTTGCAGCGCCATCTGTTGTTGAAAATTGTAACTACTGTAATTTCGAAAGTTTGTCCGCCTGAAAATGTACTGTTGTCCCAAGCATATTGCAACAAACGGTGTATTTCTATCGCTGCTCGTTTAGGTTTTATTGCCGTTTCAAATATACCGGTCATTTTTGAAACACCCTGTATGATTCCCATACAGTAGAGGTCATTTCAATGGGAAGCGCTGCACGGTATCAGGGGATAAATATAATGCACAGCCTGTGTTGTCAAGAAGGGTGAAGCAATATTCCTTTGCATCGTTCTTCTTAACAACATGGGCATTGCTAAATCGTATTGTTGGAGGAACATGGACATATTACAAATCAGAATACACAGGCCGTAGGTTGCACAATAATATTTATTTAACAGTTCGTTATGAAGTGGGTATCGGCTTCCTACGTCATCGTCAGGTAACTTAATACTAAGCATTTAATTTCAGCGAGAGTTCATGGCTGCGTTGCACAGAGCTATATGACAGTTTTCGACTATATCGATACAAAACATAAGCTGAATGTAATACCCAAAGGTACTCTGAACAAATAAATATTATATTACAGTATATTCAAAGATTAAACGTATATAAATGATGGCCTATTGATGGCCTAGGAGTCCGCAGCTCGTGGTCGTGCGGTAGCGTTCTCGCTTCCCGCACCCGGGTTCCCGGGTTCGATTCCCGACGGGGCCAGGGATTTTCTCTGCCTCGTGATGACTGGGTGTTGTGTGATGTCCTTAGGTTAGTTAGGTTTAAGTAGTTCTAAGTTATAGGGGACTGATGACCATAGATCTTAAGTCCCATAGTGCTCAGAGCCATTTGAACCATTTGATGGCCTAGGAACCCGAACAACGGTTCATTACAGACTGTTAAATAAATACTTTGTCTTCAAGTTTTTAACAGCATGGTTGGCTTGCCCATTACGACAGAATATTGTTCGCAGATTAGGGTGTTTAAAAAGTGATAATTACCAGAATAACAACAAATTACTATCGTCACCTCAAATAGACGTGAGAGACCAGAAAACCATGTTTTGGATGTTTGTTTCTACAGTATGTTAATGGCTACTAGTTGTCCAGTCATTTCTTTCCAAACTGAAAGTGTGTAGTGGAACTTAAAATACGCACACACACACTCACACACACACACACACAGCCACATGTTTCGTGTTCATAACGCCCCTGTATAAGAACGTGATAGGCTAGCTATTGGACAGATAGTTATGGTCCCTAATTATTGTTTAACATACACTCTGTGTTCGATAAATGAGTGCACTTATATTGTGAAGTTTATATTGTTTAATTTGTCAGTGAAACATGTACTATTCGTTACATAAATGACTGAAATGTAAAATCTGTTTGGTCCAAATGGAGTCGGGGCATACTGAACGGTAAGACTGACAGTCGACGTCACAATTCTTATTCGTGGTCATTATGATTAATCAGCATCAATAATGTGTTAAGCGTAGCATGTGTCGAATATTTCTGCAGCTATACTGAAATGTTGGTGAAAGTTATCGATGTTGAGCGTGATAGGGATAATATTTATGGGGACATATTTATACAACGGACATGAAGTTAACTATCTAAGCGTATTTCCTCGTTCTTAGTTACAAATTAGCAATCGTTTTAAAGACACGAGTGCTGAAAGGTTTGTACCCATATCGAAAAAAGCTTTGAAACACTTCTGCTAATAGCGCTTTGTCTGTTTTCCAAGCATGCCCAAGGACTTTATGGAGGCTGGTGTGATTACTGCGCAGTACATACTATCGTCACCACATAACACTCAACAGTAACGACGAAGCTCTGAACTGCAACAACAACTGCAGCCGTTAAAGTCGTTACACGACTTCCCAACGGCTATACAAATGCATTCAAGCACTGCTCGGGGGACAAAGGGAGGAGGCAATCAAGGAGAATGTTCTGCTCTCTGTATCTCTTTCTCTCTCTCTCTCTCTCTCTCTCTCTCTCTTTCTCTCTCTCTCTGCATGAAGCGGACGATGCATTCAGTTTGAGAACAAAAACACAGCGTTTACATAAAGTTAGTTCCTTGCATGGAGTATGCTTACATTCCATCTGAAACGGTCACGGCCTGTGTCTTCAGCACATGGCAGCAATAATGGCTAAATCTCCGGAAGCTAAAATATTTATTTAATATCGCTTTTCAAGAAGTCAACGTTCACCTGGAAGGAAGAAAGAGATGTCAATAAACCGACTAATAGCTTAATTGAAAAATAAGGGAATTTTAAATTATTTATTCAGATCAATTAATTAATGTCCTCCTTCGCGATTTTCAGACTTCGTGTGAGAACTAATCTGCTACACCAGACAAGTCGCTCGGCTGTAGATACTTAGAGCTACCTTTGCGGAGCCATGGTGGGCCACAATCAGTATTATTTGAATGCCCACATTCACTACTGAAGACAGCAATAACCACACTAACCATATGGAATACTAAATACGGCATCGACTTTGCTTCTAACAAGGGTCTTTGTGTGATTTACTGTGTTTCCAAGAGCTTACAATATTTCGTATATTGTACCGTATTGTATGTTAACCGGGAGCCTCCGCCGCCCCCGCCCCACACCGAACCCAGGGTTATTGTGCGGTTCGGCCCCCGGTGGACACCGCCCCCCCCCCCCCCCCCCCAAGGAACGTCTCACACCAGAGACGAGTGTAACCCCTACGAATGGTGATGAACGCGTAGGTGGAGAACTTGTTTGCGCAGCAATCGCCGACATAGTGTAGCTGAGGTGGAATAAGGGGAACCAGCCCGCATTCGCCAAGGCAGATGGAAAACTGCCTAAAAACCGTCAAAGACTGGCCGACTCACCGGATCTCGACACAAGTCCGCCGGACGGATTGGTGCCGGGCACCAGGCGCTCCTCCCCACCCTGGAAAGCCGTACGTTAGACCGCTCGGCTAACCGGGCGGGCATATTTTGTATATACTAAATGATTCCTTATGCGCCAACAATTCATTCTTCGAGTTCATAGCAAATGGACTATATTTGTGGACAATGTCTCCAAAAGGAACTCAGAACTTGGGGTAATATATGAAAAAGCGAGCACATGCAGTTTTTCTAAGATCATGAGCCGTATTATTGGAACCTAGGCCACGTTGTACGCTGCCACAAGTAGACGTAATACGAAGCAACTTGGCTTGTAACGTCGTACCAAGATGGAAGCAGGCGGGTACCGTCGTAGGACCGTCAACTGGTCGAAGACAGACGTCAATATGAAGCACGTCAACGAGAGATGAAACTAGCAGCCTATCATTCTGAACAGTTCAGCTGCTTCTTACACCAAAGACCGAATACCTACACTTCTTTTAAGGAAATTGATTCCTTTATCACTGTTTCAAAATGGTATGAGATTTATTGTCTGCAACGAATTTCGCTAACGTATTTATGCTAAACTCAAAATATAGCTGAACAAGAATATCACGCATGACGAATGTTTACACAGACATCTCTGTGAAATGAATGTTAAAATAGTAAATGATACTTTTTTTTTGGTCAACAGTCTACTGACTGGTTTGATGCGGCCCGCCACGAATTCCCTTCCTGTGCTAACCTCTTCATCCCAGAGTAGCACTTGCAACCTACGTCCTCAATTATTTGATTGACGTATTCCACTCTCTGTCTTCCTCTACAGTTTTTGCCCTCTACAGCTCCCTCTAGTACCATGAAAGTCATTCCCTCATGTCTTAGCAGATGTCCTGTCATCCTGTCCCTTCTCCTTATCAGTGTTTTCCACATAGTCCTTTCCTCTCCGATTCTGCGTAGAACCTCCTCATTCCTTACCTTATCAGTCCACCTAATTTTCAACATTCGTCTATAGCACCACATCTCAAATGCTTCGATTCTCTTCTCTTCCGGTTTTCCCACAGTCCATGTTTCACTACCATACAATGCTGTACTCCAGACGTACATCCTCAGAAATTTCTTCCTCAAATTAAGGCCGGTATTTGATATTAGTAAACTTCTCTTGGCCAGAAATGCCTTTTTTGCCATAGCGAGTCTGCTTTTGATGTCCTCCTTGCTCCGTCCGTCATCGGTTATTTTACTGCCCAGGTAGCAGAATTCCTTAACTTCATTGACTTCGTGACCATCAATCCTGATGTTAAGTTTCTCGCTGTTCTCATTTCTACTACTTCTCATTAGCTTCGTCTTTCTCCGATTTACTCTCAAACCATACTGTGTACTCATCAGACTGTTCATTCCGTTCAGCAGATCATTTAATTCTTCTTCACTTTCACTCAGGATAGCAATGTCATCAGTGAATCGTATCATTGATATCGTTTCACCTTGTATTTTAATTCCACTCCCGAACCTTTCTTTTATTTCCATCATTGCTTCCTCGATGTACAGATTGAAGATTAGGGGCGAAAGACTACAGCCTTGTCTTACACCCTTCTTAATACGAGCACTTCGTTCTTGATCGTCCACTCTTATTATTTCCTCTTGGTTTTTGTACATATTGTATATGACCCGTCTCTCCCTATAGCTTACCCCTACTTTTTTCAGAATCTCGAACAGCTTGCACCATTTTATATTGTCGAACGCTTTTTCCAGGTCGACAAATCCTATGAAAGTGTCTTGATTTTTCTTTAGCCTTGCTTCCATTATTAGCCGTAACGTCAGAATTGCCTCTCTCGTCCCTTTACTTTTCCTAAAGCCAAACTGATCGTCACCTAGCGCATTTTCAATTTTCTTTTCCATTCTTCTGTATATGATTCTTGTAAGCAGCTTCGATGCATGAGCTGTTAAGCTGATTGTGCGATAATTCTCGCACTTGTCAGCTATTGCCGTCTTCGGAATTGTGTGGATGATGCTATTCCGAAATTCAGATGGTATGTCCTCAGACTCGCATATTCTACACACCAGCGTGAATAGTCGTTTTGTTGCCAATTCCCTCAATGATTTTAGAAATTCTGATGGAGTCCGCAGCTCGTGGTCGTGCGGTAGCCTTCTCGCTTCCCATGCCCGGGTTCCCGGGTTCGATTCACGGCGGGGTCAGGGATTTTCTCTGCCTCGTGATGACCGGGTGTTGTGTGCTGTCCTTAGGTTAGGTTAGGCTTAAGTAGTTCTAATTTCTAGAGGACTGATGACCATAGATGTAAAATCCCATACTGCTCAGAGCCATTTGAACCAAATTATGATGGAATGTTATCTAACCCTTCTGCCTTATTTGACCGTAAGTCCTCCAAAGCTCTTTTAAATTCCGATTCTAATACTGGATCCCCTATCTCTTCTAAACCGACTCCTGTTTCTTCTTCTATCACACCATTAAATCTTCACCCTCATAGGGGCTTTCAATGTATTCTTTCCACCTATCTGCTCTCTCCTCTGCATTTAACAGTGGAATTCCGCTTGCACTCTTAATGTTACCACCGTTGCTTATAATGTCACCAAAGGTTGTTTCGACTTTCCTGTATGCTGAGTCTGTCCTTCCGACAATCATATCTTTTTCGATGTCTTCACATTTTTCCTGCAGCCATTTCGTCTTAGCTTCCCTGCATTTCCTATTTATTTCATTCCTCAGCGACTTGTATTTCTGTATTCCTGATTTTCCGGGAACATGTTTGTACTTCCTCCTTTCATCAATCAACTGAAGTGTTTCTTCTGTTACCCATGGTTTCTTCGCAGCTACCTTCTTTGTACCTATGTTTTCCTTCCCAATTTCTGTGATGGCCCTTTTTAGAGATGTCCATTCCTCTTCAACTGTACTGCCTACTGCGCTATTCCTTATTGCTGTATCTATAGCGTTAGAGAACTTCAAACGTATCTCGTCATTCCTTAGTACTTCCGTATCCCACTTCTTTGCGTATTGATTCTTCCTGACTAATGTCTTGAACTTCAGCCTACTCTTAATCACTACTATATTGTGATGTGAGTCTATATCTGCTCCTGGGTACGCTTACAATCCAGTATATGATTTCGGAATCTCTGTCTGACCATGATGTAATCTAATTGAAATCTTCCCGTATCTCCCGGCCTTTTACAAGTATACCTCCTCCTCTTGTGATTCTCGAACAGGGTATTCGCTATTAATAGCTGAAACTTGTTACAGAACTCAATTAGTCTTTCTCCTCTTTCATTCCTCGTCCCAAGCCCATATTCACCTGTAACCTTTTCTTCTACTCCTTCCCCTACAACTGCATTCCAGTGCCCATGCCCGCATCTCGTGGTCGTGCGGTAGCGTTCTCGCTTCCCACGCTCGGGTTCCCGGGTTCGATTCCCGGCGGGGTCAGGGATTTTCTCTGCCTCGTGATGGCTGGGTGTTGTGTGCTGTCCTTAGGTTAGTTAGGTTTAAGTAGTTCTAAGTTCTAGGGGACTTATGACCACAGCAGTTGAGTCCCTTAGTGCTCAGAGCCATTTGAACCAAGCCAGTCGCCCATGACTATTAGATTTTCGTCCCCCTTTACACACTGCATTACCCTTTCAATATCCTCATACACTTTCTCTATCTGTTCATTTTCAGCTAGCGACGTCGGCATGTATGCCTGAACTATCGTTGTCGGTGTTGGTCTGCTGTCGATTCTGATTAGAACAACCCGGTCACTGAACTGTTCACAGTAACACACCCTCTGCCCTACCTTCCTATTCATAACGAATGCTACACCTGTTATACCATTTTCTGCTGCTGTTGATGTTACCCGATACTCATCTGACCAGAAATCCTTGTCATCCTTCCACTTCACTTCACTGATCCCTACTATATGTAGATTGAGCCTTTGCATTTCCCTTTTCGGATTTTCTAGTTTCCCTACCACGTTCAAGCTTCTGACATTCCACGCCCCGACTCGTAGAACGTTATCCTTTCGTTGATTATTCAATCTTTTTCTCATGGTAACCTCCCCCTTGGCAGTCCCCTCCCGGAGATCCGAATGGGAGACTATTCGGGAATCTTTTGCCAATGGAGAGATCATCATGACACTTCTTCAATTACAGGCCTTCTGCATCCTCATGTCGTTAGTCATTGCTGATTCTTCCGCCTTTAGGGGCAATTTCCCACCCCTAGGACAAGATAGTGCCCTGAAACTCTATCCGCTCTTCCGCCCTCTTTGACAAGGCCGTTGGCAGAATGAGGCTGACTTCTTATGCCGGAAGTCTTCGGCCGCCAAAGCTGATTATTCATCAAAATTTAGGCAGTGGCGTGGATCGAACCCGGGACCGAAAACATTTTGATTGTGAATCAAAGACGCTACCCCTAGACCACGGGTCTTTATACAGAGATAAAACGTGAAAAAGTCCAAATTTGTGAATTGTTTGGAACGCTTTCAGTCAAAAGCATTACGAAGAAAACAAATGTTTGGCTATGGGGAACTCCTTTTCATCACACTGGCAGACTTTGTAAATTTTCAGGAGGAGGAATTATTTTCAGTGCAGAGCTGTCTTCAAGAGGTGATGTACTGTTATAGATATATGGGTCACATATTCGTACTGTTTAATGGCAGCAATGAGGAACTATGTGAGTTACATAGGCTATGTAGTAATTTTTACTAAACGCAGTGTATTGTATTGTATTGTATTGTATTGTATGGAACTGGGGACCTAGAAACGAAGGAGAGGCTTCGTCCCCGCCGTAGCCTGCAGTGGTACACAACCCCACAACAGGCTACAGCAGTTCACTCACGCCACCGCCGCCCCGCACCGAACCCAGGGTTATTGTGAGGTTCGGCCCTCAGTGACGTCATCTCTTCTGGCGCTGTGAGTGCTACATTGCTCAGAGCACCAGGTCAGTATTTCCTTTGAAACTGCGTGCAGTGTGTTTTGCAAGCCCAGTCATAACTCCACCCTGGTGTCAAATGGTCAATGTGGTCCTTACCATGGACTGGTAATTTGTGGACTCGGGTTCGTTTTCTGCTGATACTGACATTTTGTTTTTCATTTTATTTTGTTCCTGATAATGTTAAACTATCAATTACTAAGTTTAAATACATTGAAACAGCTCAACTTACATACATAATGTTAATAAACCGAATTTAGTTACGATTACTACCATTGTAAGTCAAAGAGCTATAGCTGACCACGTTGTAGAATACTGGTATAATATTGCATGAGCCGCCGCTGGCAGTTTATCACATTTGAAATCATGTTTCTGTGATAAAATAAGCAAAGATGAAAGATAACTCCGCAGTTCACACAAGTCATGCGCTTGTACAACGACAAAGGGCACAATTCTGCGTGGTACTTACACAGTTGACACAGTCCTGTCGTTGCCCCACCTGAGCACAAACACTTTTGGCTATTGTTAAAGGCTACTGTAATCTTCCAGATACGTGTAGCAAAAGAAAAAGGGAACATGGGAGGTATGTTGGCTACGATACTTTAATAGAAAAACTGATCGTTCTAAAATCGGATGCGACTCGTGATGCTGCAGTGAGGGTTCAGAAGAAAACAGAGGAACACAGCTGCAACCACAGTATAATCTGCGACTCTCTTTATCCTGTGACCCACTATTATCACGATCACTGCTTGGAATGCCTGGCCTCAGAAGAACTGAGAAAATACCGAATTAGTTCAGATAATTGCACAGATTCTGGAAGGGACAGGTAACTGTACAGTTAAACTGAAGGTGGAAAGGAGCATTAGAAAAAACAAATTACATACACTTTCGTTACATTGATCCACTTGATGTAACGACATTTCTTCCACTCATTTGATTGCACATTGGTCATTTTCTTCTTCTGTGCTTGAAGATATACACTACTCATAAATTTTCTGTATAGCTTTATTTTATGGCAAGAGGCACTATCAGCTTACACCCGTCTTCAACAGGCATGATACATTTATATCTTAATCAGCATAATTTCTTTGGTCAAAAGCACAGCGAAAACGAGACTCCCCACAAATTACACAATGTATTTCTGTTCGAATACTCATAACTATACATGGAGAGGAAAATAGACACACGGGGTATCAAATTGTGCAGCGTGAGGTCTAGCTTTGCAGAGAAAGATGTAATTACTTGAAATCAATAAAGGTAATAAAGAAAAAGTTTATTAATGATTTGAGGGAAAATTAAAATATTTCACGAACAGCTGCTGCTAGTTACGTAAATAAAGTATCATAAATTGTCAAATCACAGCACGAATTGGAACCCCTTGCTTTCTTTTGGTGTATACAGGGTGTTCGGAAACACCCGTTCAAATTTCTCTGACCGGTACTGTTGGTAAGATTGCAGGGTACGCAAGGCAGGGTACGAGCTATGCGCACTTTTCACCTTCGCTAGTGCGAAACACATATCCTCTATTGAACAAGTACTCACAGCTCGGTCAGGCATGCATGTTAGAGCCCTTGTTAACTAGACTTTTTTTCTTGTTTTGTTCCATACAACCATCTCTGAAAGTTACCTACCCTACAATCCTAGCCGGCCGCTGGTGGCCGAGCGGTTCTGGCGCTACAGTCTGGAACCGCGCGACCGCTGCGGTCGCAGGTTCGAATCCTGCCTCGGGCATGGATGTGTGTGATGTCCTTAGGTTAGTTAGGTTTAACTAGTTCTAAGTTCTATGGGACTTATGACCTTAGCAGTTGAGTCCCATGGTGCTCAGAGCCATTTTGAACCTACAATCTTAGCAACAACTTTACTGGTACTCGTATTCGAGTGTCAGATGTAAGAACGGTTTTCGCTTACAATTTTCAACTCGTTCGTCCCGGTTCAGGGACCCTTACCTCAAATTGATACATTTATCCTTCTCCATCACCCTTCAAGGTTTGAGACATTATGACGAAATCACCTTGTATATACATACATTTACAGGAGCCGGCGCCTATAACTCTGACGCTCAGTAGCGTCGTTGGACGACGTTTCCTGACGTGGGTTCAAAAATGGCTCTGAGCACTATGGGACTCAACTGCTGAGGTCATTAGTCCCCTAGAACTTAGAACTAGTTAAACCTAACTAACCTAAGGACATCACAAACATCCATGCCCGAGGCAGGATTCGAACCTGCGACCGTAGCGGTCTTGCGGTTCCAGACTGCAGCGCCTTTAACCGCACGGCCACTTCGGCCGGCCTGACGTGGGTTCCTATTCCAAATATTACGTATTCATTCCCCTCTAAAAGTCTTGGAAGTTTGTAATGGGAACACCCTGCGCACTGTTAACAAAAATAGAACACAGATAGACATTTAAATTTCTTTTTAACAGAGCTTGAAAAAAGACAAAATTGAGAATTTTTTTGAAATTATTTGTCTCAAAATAAGAAATAAAATAAATTAGAGAAACACAGCATGCGCCTTTGAATGGTGCTGTAAATCATGTACATTAAATGTGATGCCGATGGAGAACTTAACGTTCAGTGTTTAATTAATGTAGAATTTTAGAGTAGTAGAGAATAAGAGTACTACCTATAAGATGTATGCGAGGTTGAATTTCAATCAGTGGTCTCCTTACTAAAGCATCAGGATCTCAGCCTATGGACATGATTTAGAGCATCATTAAAAGACACATCATATGTTTCTCTATTTTATTTCCAACTTTTAAACAAGTGATTTCACAAAGCAATCGACTACCCTGGCAATATTTATAGACCTCATTTTGACTCGTACAGGTACCTTTGTTTCTGTAATGCATAGGTCGCTTTTGTGTTCTACTACGGTTAGAACAACTCTGTGAAGTTCCCTGAAGTATAAAAAAAACAATATAAAACACTGTTGTTTGCTTCATTTCTTTATGTATTTGAGCCCACAGCCACAGAGATCACCCACCATTACTGTGATGTTGTGGCCCTTAGTCCGAGGACTTGGATGCACTTCTCATACTAGTCCATCCTGCAGAACTACAGTAACCTTCATGCATTTCAAATTGGTTACTGTAATCGAGCCTTCGCTTCCTTCTACATTATCTACACAATTCCCTCCATTAGCAATTTGTCACTTCCGTGAGCCTCACGATGTTTCCCCACAACTGATACCTTCTTTGACTAGTGCCACAACATTTTTTTTCCTGAGTTCGATTCAGTACCTTCACATTAGTTATTCGAACTACCTGTCAAATCTTCAACATTCTCCTGCAGCACCCCATTTGAACTGCATTTATTCTCTTCTTGTCTCAATTGTTTGTCGTCCACGTTTCACTTCTATATAAGGCACTGTGAGTGGCGGTAACAGAGGGGCATGAAGTGAACATTTACATACTGCTGTAAGAAATTAATGGATTTCAAATGTAGATATACAACCAATTTTTATATTCCAAAAAGAAATAGATGTGAGCTGTGGCTGGCTCGGGTCATGCCTTGATTTTTTATCAATGCTTGCAGTCCAGTGGTGTCTTATTTTTTCTTTGGTTACTGCCATAACGTCGCTGTCTTCTTTCCGTGAGTGGCAGCAGCAGCGTGTATCGATAGTAGTACTGCTGTACTATCTTTGGTGTGGCGGATGTATTTTCTGGGTGTGCTCAGTGTGGAAGTCCATCGGTTGTGGCAGAGCAGCGAGGAAGTCTCCGTGACGTGTAGTCAGGCCAGAGGCGCTGGCGGCGCTAACGTGCTGTTGCATTGTGAGGCGCTTCTTGCGAGGGTTACGGCGTTCATCGCCCACCCATCCTGGACACTACAGTTGAGTTCTCACTTAACCTACTGTCAAGCTTCAACAGCTATGACATCTCTTCGTTTGATCCTGGTTGTCACTTTGTGGGAAATTCCCACGAGCAACAACGTGTGTGTATTGAAGTCAGTCAGAATTGCAACCGTCTTACTGTGTGGTGTTTAACTTAATTTAGTTCATTCCTTCATTAATGAAGTGTACCAGAGATATCTTCTGCCTTGTGGCCGTTGACGTTCCGGTGACCTGACCCGGTCGTTGACGTAGTTTGGGCAGTGTATTTTCCTCGGCGTGTCGATGCTGTCCAGCACGGGGTGTAGTCCCACAGCTGAGGTGTTGTTGGTAGTTTTGGGCGTTTATTCTGACTTGGCTGGATTGGGCACCCGTATCCAGAACGTTGTGCTATTGACGTCTTGTTGTCGTTTTTCTGGTCGGGTGGAGCAGAACTGATCTTGTTGGTTGGTTCGTCAGCTGGCTTTCAGTTGGTTTGCCTTTCGATTAAGAGGCTGTCGGTCTGGCTGCCTGTCTCACCTAAACGTGCGTTAGTGTTACCTCCCCAGGCCGATCCTTGGAACCTTCTGAGCGCCGCTCCTTATGTTTTAGATAGTGATTTCCTTTTTAGTCTTAAGTACTTAGGCCTTAAGCCGTACAATAAGTCGTTTCTTGTTTGGTACGTGGCCTTCAGCCGAGTTTCAGCCTTTCAAATTTAAAATTTAAAATTCCTTGTGCCTAAGCCTTACGCCATAAATTGGTTTCAAGTTGGTATGTGGCCTTGAACCGAGTTCTCAGCCTTTTCCAATCAAAAGTTGAAAAATTTTGTCCAGGCCATAAGCCGCAAGAAATATTTTCTAGTTTTTATGTGGCCTTCAGCCGAGTTTTCTAGCTTAAATTAAAAATTGGAAATATCTTTGTCTGGGCTTTAAGCCATGAGATTGTTTGGGTTTCTTATGTGGCCTTCAGCCGAGAGTTATATGAAGCCTTTCAGCATAAAGCCTTTAGCCTATTTTAGTTGAAATTTAGAAGGTCTTCCCTTTAGGCCTCAAGCCGTAAAATTGTTTTCTGCATGGTGTGTGGCCTTCAGCAGAGTTTTAATCTCTCTTAAATTAAAAATTCAAAATCCCTGCCTTGTCTTGCCCCTAAGTCATAAGATTGTTATACTTTAGTATGAGGGCTTCAGCCGAGTTTTACACGAAATATTTTAAGATAAGTCATTCAGCCTTTTGAAATTGAAACCTCTTCTTCCTAGGCTATACGCTGTTAAATTGTTTTGTTGATAAGCGGCCTTCAGCCGAGCTTTCAGCCTATTTAGATTAAACTTGAAAATCTTTGTCTTGGCCTTAAGCCGTAAAACTGTTCTTGACTAATGTGAGGCCTTCATCCGAGTTCTATGGGAAAATGTAAGCTAAGGCTTTCAGCCTATTTATATTGAAGATAAGAATTTATTTTCTAAAGAAGTGAAACCTCCAGAAGAACTCCCGTACCTCAATTCATTATTTAGGCCTTGTGCCTTGGATTTTCGATGTGACTTTCAGCCGATATAAATTAAATAAAAGGAGGTCGTTCGTTAAAACACTGAGAATTTTGAGTCTTGCTTGTGTGATTGTGTGTTTTAAGAAATAAAATTTATATGTTGAGTGCCACTGACAGTAACTTATTTTGGCCCCTTTCCACAAATATAGCGGCATCCGTTCTGTCCTGCTAGCCCAGGGATTTCAAGATGCAATTTACTTCTTTCGATTGCAAATAAAAAGGTGCTTGTTTATCCTTTAATTATATAGTACATGCTGATAACTATTATATCTTGATGGGAATCAAACTTAATTTAGTTACTCGATATTGTTGTTGTACTTTGCTTAAGTTAATTGTTCCCTCGCCTGTACCACTGCACTGGCTATGCCGCAAGGGTGAGAATACTTTGTAACACCGCATGTTTTGTGTACGGCACGCTGTAAGTGTTTTTACACAAAATTGCGGGGAGTAGCAAAAAATTCCTTCTCTTACTATTTTATTGCCTTGTTTTGATATTTATTCCAGCCTATTGCCACTCCTTAAACTGTATTCCTCATTTCATTCACCGACAAAGGACCCACACATTGTCAGACAACAATCCAGTATTTCACTTCAACAGCGTTGTTGTTGTTCCACCCTGGTCTTTCTACTGTTTCCGTACGTCAGTTCAGTTTTATTAGAGCTGTGCTCTACAGAAGTGCGAATATTGTGATTCATACACCGCTACTTTCCATTACAGTGTTATTACACTATTTGGCAATGAAACTATCGAGGCCAAAGAATGGAATAGAAAGTAGCACAGAGGCAATGTAGCGATGATTAATTACCCTAAGGTTTTGTTTTGTTGTAACAAAACATGCCCAAGGTCCGAGAGGGTTGTGTGTGGCGAAAAGGTCAGTAATGCTACTATGTTTCTCTGTAATCTGAAACGACATTTTTCAACAAATATTCTCGTCTGTTACGTAAAGATATGAAGTATTATCGTTGGTTCTTGTAACAAAATAAAAAACAACCAAAGCTGATGACTATCTCGGTACGTGTCTACATCTCCATCTGCATAAAAATCAATATCAACATCAGTCATTCGCAAGAAGTAAAGGAAGCTGCCTATAAGGTAGCTGAGGCAGGAAAACCACACACAACTGCAGAATCGTTGTTATTGCAGTGTCTGACAGAATTGCAGTGTCATTAGCAAAACTTCAAAGTTTTTATTTATTTCTCCACGAACGTTAACTTCCTTTCCTAATTTCTCCTTACATTCCGTTTCTGCTTGCTCAGTTTACATACTGAAAGCATCAGGGATTGGATAAAGCTCTGTGTCACACCGTTCTTAGTTACTGCTTCTCTTTCACATCCGTTGACTCTTACAACTTCTGTCTGGATGCTACACGAATTCTACATAACCTTTCGCTCCCTACATCTTATCCTGGTATCCTGAGAATTTCCATGGGTAATTCCAGTCAACCTTGTCAAAGGCTTTCAGGAAATTCACAAATGCTGTAAACAGACAAGCACTAGTCTTTCTTTCTTTCGCTTGGGCCTTTTTCCCGCAGGGACTCAGGGTCGGCATGGTTAATCGGATTAGCCAATATTAGAATAAGGGGTGGCTGGATGCCCTTCCTGCCACCATCCCGTACCCCCCAGGGATGGAATTAGTGTGCCCCAACTGTCTGTGACTAATGTAATCCACGGAATACTGTGAAAGTGTTCAGGTGTCTGCAAGCCGTGGAAATGATGCGGGACATGGGGACCAGCCCGGTATTCACCTAGGGGGATGTGGAAAACCGCCTAAAAACCACATCCAGGCTGGCCGGTACTCCGACCGCCGTTGTTAATCCGCCAGGCGGATTCGATCCTGGGCCGGCGCGCCCACCCGAGTCCACGAAGCAGCGCATTAGCGCTCTCGGCTAACGTGGCGGGTCGGACTAGCACTAGTAACACGGGTAAATTAAAATTCTTCTACATATTGTTCCCCTTAGTCCTGGCTTGCCTTCTTCTTCTTCTTCGCGGTATCTCTTGACCTTCCTATTCTTCGCCTTTGAGGAAGCGGCGCCCCCAGGGAAAGGGTGCCTGTGGGACGCGCCCCAGGCCCCTTCCTTCCCTCTCCCACGCAGTGCCGAAGTGTCTCCAGGGACAGGTGTGGCGGCGGCGGCGGCACCTGACTCCCGTCTCCCGTGACGTCACCGCAGCCCCTGCTCACTTGCACTGCCCGCACGGCTATCAGTGAGTGGCTTCGTGTCCGGTCCACGTGTCTGCGGCGCGAGGAGGCGCGGCGCCTCCCGGGCTGTCGTACAATGGGTCGTAAAAGCGCGCGGCCGCTACGTCGGCGTCTCTATGCTAATGCCCGGCCGCTCGCTCACTGCCGAACTTGGCGCTCATGCATTATACAGCAGCCGGCCGGCCGGCCGCCCGCCGCCAGCGCTCACGCCCGTGCGCGCCGCATCAGCGCCCGTCACCGCACTATTTCATCAAATTCCAGATATTGATTCCGGCCCGCGGAATTTGAGCGGCATCCCGGTGGCACGGTGGCGCTGCCTTTAATACTCCCCTCCCCTCCCTCCGCTCCCTCCTCCCACGTCTCACAGTCTTCTGTGCCTTCCTTCCTCCTCCTCCAACCATTCTCGATCCAAACCGCGCGCCTCAAGCCCTTTGTATCCCACGCCCCAGGGGGCGAAGACAGATTGTTACAAGCAAGAGCAACAATTTATTGGCCGACCGTAACGCGAGGCGCGGCGCCTCCGGCCGACGGCGAAGTACTTCGCACCTAAAACGCTCGTATCTGTCTCGCTGCCGGCCGTCTCTCCTGCTTTACTGGGCCTACCGCGCCGCCGACCTTCTTTCTTTCTTGTTTTCAAGAGCCCGGCAGACAACTCTGCTCTCATTTTCAGAAGTTTTTGTAGCACTTGCTATCTAGTTACTGTTTGCTTCCCATTACACACGAACCGTGGTTTCTAGATAGCGGCATTACCGTGTGGTTGATACCAGCCAATATCAAAGGTTACGATTTCAGTCATTCTACTCGTAAGACACTAGCAGTTCCCAGCCACACGCTGCTCTGCATCAGTGATTAGATGGAGACGAAAGAAAAGATATGGCACTCGTTTCTAATATGAAACGGAATTTGATATACTTCTTAATATCCTCCTCTGCTCACTCTGCTCCTACTCCTTCTTTTACTCCTACCTCTATGTCCATCTTCCCTGGGCCACCTCTCTCCCCCTCTCTCTCCCCCCTTTCTCTGTCCATGTCCTCTTCCCCCCCCCCTCTCTCCATCCTCTCTTGCTCCTCCCGCTCCCCTTCCTTCATCTCATGGCCCCTTTTGTTTTCTCTTCCTCCTCCTCCTCCATTTTCTCCTCCCCTCTCTCTGTCCATTTCTTGCTTTCCGCATTGTATACCCACTTCCTCCATTCTACTTTCTATCTCCATTTCCTCCCACCCCTTTGTCCATCCCCTTTTCTCCTTCTCTCTGACCTTGAGCATTTTGATTGCTACTGCATGTTCAGATAACGTAGTTGCATTCTTATCATAAGATATCCGTCAGAACGTTCATTATATTATTCTGTAAGAATTTGAAGTAAATCGGTCAAAAACGTTTCCCATTCATATATTACAATTTATATACTACATAAATTAAAAATGGGTATATAAAAACACGCGCATATCCGAAGGCAATGTTGATCAAAATTTTCAAAGCATTCGGTGAAGAACTTATGGTGATTTACGATTATGTTCAAACGAACATTTACATTTTTATTCATTTCTCTCATATAATAGGCGCAAGTTTTTACAAACTTAGAAGAGCGTCACATAATCCACAGGGTGAATCAAAAAGAATGATGCGATTTCGCACTTCTACCGGGTGATCAAAAGTCAGTATAAATTTGAAAACTGAATAAATAACGGAATAATGTAGACAGAGAGGTACAAATTGGCACACATGCTTGGAATGACATGGGTTTTATTAGAACCAAAAAAATACAAAAGTTCAAAAAATGTTCGACAGATGGCGCTTCATCTGATCAGAATAGCAATAATTAGCATATCAAAGTAAGACAAAGCAAAGATGATGTTCTTCAAAGGAAATGCTCAATATGTCCACCATCATTACTCAACAATAGCTGTAGACGAAGAATAATGTTGTGAACAGCACTGTAAAGCATGTCCTGAGTTATGGTGAGGCATTGGCGTCGGATATTGTCTTTCAGCATCCCTAGAGATGTCGGTCGATAACGATACACTTGCGACTTCAGGTAACCCCAAAGCCAATAATCGCACGGACTGAGGTCTGGGGACCTGAGAAGCCAAGCATGACGAAAATGGCGGCGGACCACGCGATTATCACCAAACGACGCGCGCAAGAGATCTTTCACGCGTCTAGCAATATGGGGTGGAGCGCCATCCTGCATAAACATCGTACGTTCCAGCAAGTGTTTATCAGCCAGGCTGGGGATGATGCAATTCTGTAACATATCGGCGTACCTTTACCCGTCACGGTAGCAGTTACAAAACCAGAATCACGCATTTCCTCGAAGAAAAAAGGCCCGATAACGGTAGATGTGGTAAATCCAACTCATACCGTGACTTTCTCGCCGTGCAATGGAGTTTCCACGACAGTTCTAGGATTTTCGGTAGCCCAAATTCTGCAGTTGTGGTCGTTGACAGACCCTCGGAGCGTGAAATCAGCTTCGTCGGTCCACAACACGTTACTCAACCAATCGTCATCTTCCGCCACCTTTTGAAACGCCCACACCGCAAATGCACTCCGCTTCACTAAATCGCCAGGTATCAGTTCATGATGCCGATTGATTTTGTACGGATAGCATCGGAGGGTACGCCTAAGTGCCAACCAAACAGTAGTGTATGGAATGCCGGTGCGACGTGCATAGACGAACCCGCTACAGTCTCCACTTCCTCCTGAACTGTCTCAGCAGCATTACGCCTTGTGCTCGGTCGGCCACTACGGGGTCTGTCGTCTACACAACCCGTGGCTTCGAACTTCGAAATCATTCTCGCCACAGCTGCATTTGTCAACGGACCTTTACCCGTTCGAATCCCCTTCCTATGGCGATAGGGTCGTAACGCTGAACTAGCACATTCCCCATTCTGATAATACAGCTTCACTAAACGCTCCTTTTCAGGTAACGTCAACATGCTGCGACTGCTGGCGCATCTGATCCGCTCTCTCATTACAGCTCCTTTTATACACGAATGTCATTCGCAGTCACTGACTTTTTGCTGTCCAGCGCCATCTGTCGGACATTTTTGGAGAACTTTTCGGTTCTAATGAAACCCCATGTCATTCCAAGCATGTGTGTCAATTTTAACCTCTCTATCTACACTCCTGGAAATGGAAAAAAGAACACATTGACACCGGTGTGTCAGACCCACCATACTTGCTCCGGACACTGCGAGAGGGCTGTACAAGCAATGATCACACGCACGGCACAGCGGACACACCAGGAACCGCGGTGTTGGCCGTCGAATGGCGCTAGCTGCGCAGCATTTGTGCACCGCCTCCGTCAGTGTCAGCCAGTTTGCCGTGGCATACGGAACTCCATCACAGTCTTTAACCCTGGTAGCATGCCGCGACAGCGTGGACGTGAACCGTATGTGCAGTTGACGGACTTTGAGCGAGGGCGTATAGTGGGCATGCGGGAGGCCGGGTGGACGTACCGCCGAATTGCTCAACACGTGGGGCGTGAGGTCTCCACAGTACATCGATGTTGTCGCCAGTGGTCGGCGGAAGGTGCACGTGCCCGTCGACCTGGGACCGGACCGCAGCGACGCACGGATGCACGCCAAGACCGTAGGATCCTACGCAGTGCCGTAGGGGACCGCACCGCCACTTCCCAACAAATTAGGGACACTGTTGCTCCTGGGGTATCGGCGAGGACCATTCGCAACCGTCTCCATGAAGCTGGGCTACGATCCCGCACACCGTTAGGCCGTCTTCCGCTCACGCCCCAACATCGTGCAGCCCGCCTCCAGTGGTGTCGCGACAGGCGCGAATGGAGGGACGAATGGAGACGTGTCGTCTTCAGCGATGAGAGTCGCTTCTGCCTTGGTGCCAATGATGGTCGTATGCGTGTTTGGCGCCGTGCAGGTGAGCGCCACAATCAGGACTGCATACGACTGAGGCACACAGGGCCAACACCCGGCATCATGGTGTGGGGAGCGATCTCCTACACTGGCCGTACACCACTGGTGATCGTCGAGGGGACACTGAATAGTGCACGGTACATCCAAACCGTCATCGAACCCATCGTTCTACCATTCCTAGACCGGCAAGGGAACTTGCTGTTCCAACAGGACAATGCACGTCCGCATGTATCCCGTGCCACCCAACGTGCTCTAGAAGGTGTAAGTCAACTACCCTGGCCAGCAAGATCTCCGGATCTGTCGCCCATTGAGCATGTTTGGGACTGGATGAAGCGTCGTCTCACGCGGTCTGCACGTCCAGCACGAACGCTGGTCCAACTGAGGCGCCAGGTGGAAATGGCATGGCAAGCCGTTCCACAGGACTACATCCAGCATCTCTACGATCGTCTCCATGGGAGAATAGCAGCCTGCATTGCTGCGAAAGGTGGATATACACTGTACTAGTGCCGACATTGTGCATGCTCTGTTGCCTGTGTCTATGTGCCTGTGGTTCTGTCAGTGTGATCATGTGATGTATCTGACCCCAGGAATGTGTCAATAAAGTTTCCCCTTCCTGGGACAATGAATTCACGGTGTTCTTATTTCAATTTCCAGGAGTGTACATTATTCCGGGATTTATTCAGTTTTCAAATTTATACTGACTTTTTGATCACCCGGTATTACTGTGTAAAAATTTAAAGTAAATCGGTCACTAACGTTTCCCATTTATATATTACATATTTATTTATATATTAAATAAATTAAAAAATATGTATATAAAAACACGCGCATATCCGAAGGCAATGTTGGTCAAAATTTTCAAAGCATTCGATGAAGAACTTTCGGTGATTTACGATTTTGTACAAACGAACATTTACATTTTTATTCATTTCGCTTATATAATACGCGTAGGTTTTTACATACTTAGAAGAGTGTCACATAATCCACAGGGTGAATCAAAAAGAATCATCCGATTTGGCACTTTTATATTTCTGAAACGAATAAACATGTACAATGAATTTTGCTTTTTGATGAATGGGAAACTCAAGAAGCGTTTCTTCCTATATTCATTGGTGTTCAATATGACCTCCATGAGATGCACAGCATACATCAATGCGGTATTCAAATTGTTCCCACACCGTAGCGAGCATGTTTTGAGTAGCAGCTTCCATAGGTGCTGTTAGGCGATGTCTCAGTTCATTCATTGTTGTTGGTAACGGAGGCACATAAACAGAGTCTTTATCAACATCCACAAGAAGTAATCACATGGAGTCACGTCCTTCGAGGCCAGTAATGTAGGGCTGAATCATTTAAAATTTGGAAATTTGTGTTAAGGACTTATGGGACCAAACTACTTAGGTCATCGGTCCCTAAGCCTATACACTACTTAATGTAACTTAAACTAACTTACGCTATGGACAACACACACACCCACACACCCATGCTCGAGGGAGGACTCGAACCTGTGACAGGGGGGGAGGGGGGAGGGGCGAGCCGCAGTGACAGTGACACAGCGCCCCAAACCGCGCGGCTACCCCGCGTGGCTAAATCATTTAGTCCAGTGCCACCGATCCATCGTTGAGTAAGCCTTTGATTTAAAAATTCCCGCACTTCCAGATGCCAATGTGGCGTTGTCTCATACAGTTGGTAAATTAAGTCGTTCGAATCAGTTTACAACTGTGGGAAAAAAAAGTTCTCAAGCATATCGCGATATGTCGTCCCTGTAACAGTGTTCTTGGGAAAAAAAGATGGACCATACAGCTTTCCCCACAAAACTGCACAAAACATTACGTTTTGGAGAGTCCCTCTCACGCTGTACAACTTCGTGTGGTTGTTCTGTACCCCATATTTTCACATTATGACGGTTCACCTTTCCATTTAAATGGAATATTGCCTCGTCACTAGACACTAAGGGTGGAAGACAACTGTCATCCTCCATCTTGCCAAGAATGAAATTACAGAATCCCCCACACGTTGTTTCTTTGTCACCTTTACTAAGACCTTGCAGTAGATGAATTTTGTATGGTTTCATCTGTAAACGTCGACGCACACACGCCAGACGGACATTGGGGTCACGTTGAGCTGTCGAGCAGCACGGCGGACGGATTTCTGCGAACTCCTTGTGAAACTATGGCGGATGCTTTTGATGTCTGCGTCAGACACTCGGGGACCACCTGGAGATTTGCTCTTCACAAACAACCTGTTTCTCGGAACTGTTCATGCCCTCTAACGCTCTGTGCTCTACGAGGCTGTACACAAAACCTAGTGCGGAAGTCCCGCCGAACGCTGAACATTTTTTACTGATCCGCACTCCTCAAAACATAGAACACGAAATGCTTTGTGTAAAACTCAAGAGTTTGCTCTTTCCAGCAGTATGTTGTTTACGCCCATATCTCAAATAACATATTAGTTATGATTTTTTTCTATCGGATTATTCTTTTTGATACACTAAATATATATATTATCACGCGTATTCTAATGCAAAGTTGCTGCAATATTTCAAAGGAATCAATAAAGAAGTTTTGGATATATAGGATTTTGAACAAACTAAAACGTTTTTATTTATGTAGATTTTCACTAAACTCCTTACGTACGTGTGACATGCCCGCTCTCCTCTCAGTACGATTTAGACATAACTGTTGCAACCAGTTGACAATGGAAAAAACGAGAAATTGCCCATAAATATTAAGTAATTGAGTTTGTTCTTTCATTTATTTATTTATTTATTTTTGTATTTTGTAAGACAGAGTCACCCTAGCATTTCACAATGCTGTAATGGGATCCAACTATTTCAGAACCTATAAAATCTGTAAGGACAATACTTAATGTCAAAAATAAATAAATAATATCTCTGTGGATATGTACAAGCTATAATGCAGCGTTCCTGTTGGTTGTTAATAGTACCCTAAATGCAGTAGTAAAGCGTAGAAATTGAAAATTCAGTACGTCAAGGATACTGAAGGTAGAGAGGTAAAAATTTACACAATTAAATGGTAATGGGATTTACTGAACCCAAAAGAGAGCCAAAAATGGCCAATGGATGGCGTTTCATATGACACAGAAGCAATAATTACCATAGCAATTGACTGTTATCAAAGGCACTGTACTTTATAAGAAATACTCAGGATGTCAAGTCGTCATCAACTATACCTATAGTCGAGGGCCAACGTTGTGAACAGTACTGTATAGGTGTGGCGAGAAATTGCTGGCGGATGTTGTTTTGTAGCACACCGAGTGAGTCGGATGATCGCGGTAGAGATGCGTCCTCAGGTAATCCCACAACAAATACTGAGGTCTGAGGACATGGAAGATCAAGCATGACGGACGTTGTGGCTCAGCAAATGGTTCTCATCAAACGATCTTTCACATGTGTAGTTAAAACGAGTTGGAGCACCATCCTGCATAGAAGTGGCACCTGCCAGCAAGGCTAGGAATGACATGACCCCCTCTCTCACTACAGCACGACTCTCATGTGGTGTCGCTGACATATTACTATCCAGTGCCATCTGTTGGCCAATTTCTGCACTCACCCTAGTATTCAATAAAACACCCGGTCATTTCAGGCATGTGCGGGAATTTTTACCTAGCTACATTATTCCGTTAATTACTGCACTTTCAATTGTTAACTTGCAGGGAGAGGTCGAGGTTTTATAGGTTGAGCGAAGTTTTCTCTTTGTCCGTGCATGTCCATGCATACATGTTTATTCCTTTCGCGAATATAGACCTACAGTGTATGAACTGTAATTTAGCCGAGTGCCGAAAGGGGCTACGGGGGGCAAAGGAAGCAAGCCTGATCCCATGCATACCGCAATGGCATTAACAGCTGTGCAAGGCGAACGAACGATGGCTTTCTCCCGGAAGCCAGAGCTTAATTTCTAAAATTTTAGGTGCCAGAATGCACCTCTTCAGCCATAGAACCTACACCTCCCCTTCCCTCTTACCCATAAAAATCACGTTTCGATTTTTGAAAACTCGTGATACCACTTAAAAAAAAAGAAATCATTTTTATATCACACTGTATATTTAGAGAGGTTGAAAAAATAATCTGAGCAGTTGCAAATAAGGGTTTATTGAAACGCTTGACCTTGGTTCTGACAATTTCAAAATTTTCATCTTCAGAAGGTGTAACTGAACTTGTTACATCAGTTACTGATTTTGTATACCGAATAAAGCCAAACAGCTCTTGATATATTCGAAATCCATCTTACGAACACAAATAATGACAACCCATGACTTAGGATTGCAACATTATAGTATTACAGGTGTGCATATCAGTTACAGAATCTGTTTTTCTCTTCTATCCAAAATATTATTGTGAAATTCAAGTTTTTACAACACAATTTCTTACAATTGCGACAACGAAACCACAAGGTTTCATATAAAGAACAGCTCTTTTCGTCTGCCCCAGCAGCAGTTCATGCCGAAATTAATCCCTCCTGCAGGCATCTTAACCCTCCCACTAACCAGGAGTACCACTGGGCTCATAATGACCCCAAGTAATTTACATGAGACAATTAGCAGTGTTTTAATTAACTAACATTACAGCTGTTCAACGTAATGGTGATCATTCTGCATTCACAAATGTCACATTCAACTAGCAAAAAGAGATTTAGATTGAGGTCTTATGGACTCCAGTGTTACCCAGTGGGAAAAAACTACAAATAAGTTTTAACTTTGTTCAAATGTAAAAAAATCGGGATGTCAAGCGTCAACAGCTGACACTTGTAAAACAAAGTTCAGTGTCAGAATCAGTAAAACCTGTGCCTGATTGGGGTGCCAGGTGTCAGCTGCTGACAACCCGATTACACATAGGTTTTAATTGATACTGGCACTGAACCTTTCATTAGAATTTCTAAATTTTGATCTGATGAAGGCAGTAGCCGAAACAACGAAATAAATAAAGACATATATTAAACGATTTAGACGGTTTTCTTCAGAAAAAAGAGATTATTTACAGTTCGTAATAGATTGAGACAAATAGGATACGAAAGAAATCCTCATCTCAGAAGATTATTAAAGAGAAAGAAAAGACAAACGTTTGTCCACAAATTTCTGTGTTTGGACAACAGTTCTGAGATATTTACCTGAAAATTCTGTAAGTGATATATCCGAAGAAAAAGAAGCAATGAATCCGCAAACATCACCCACGAGATACATTTCTAACCCCACATGACAGTCATGTATCAAAACAATCATGTAGATGCAGTGTTTCTTGACTTTCGAAAAGCATTTGTCACAATACTACTAGTTCATTGGCGCTTATTATCTTTAGCGTTTCAGGCAAGGTTTCTGACTATGTTGAGGATTTCTAGGCAGAAAGAAATGAGCACTTTTTCTCGGACGGAGAGTCATCGACAGCTGGTATAGAAATAACTTACGGTACGCCCTAGGAAAGTGTGCTGGGATCCTTGCTATTCTGTCGCGTATTGTTGGCGTTGTGGACACTATTAATACTAACAACAGATGATGCAGTTATCAACAACGAAATACTGCCTGAAAATGTTTAGTCATATCTTGATAAGCGCCCCCCTCCCCCCCCCCCCCCCACACACACACACACCATGAACCACGGACCTTGCCGTTGGTGGGGAGCCTTGCGTGCCTCAGCGATACAGATAGTCGTACCGTAGGTGCAACCACAACGGAGAAGTATCTGTTCAGAGGCCAGACAAACGTGTGGTTCCTGAAGAGGGGCAGCAGCCTTTTCAGTAGTTACAGAGGCCACAGTCTGGATGATTGACTGATCTGGCCTTGTAACACTAACCAAAACGGCCTTGCTGTGCTGGTACTGCGAACTGCTGAAAGCAAAGAGAAACTACAGACGTAATTTTTCCCGAGGGCAAGCAGCTGTATGGTAAATGCTGTATGGTTAAATGATGATGGCGTCCTCTTGGGTAAAATATTCCGGAGGTAAAATAGTCCCCATTCGGATCTCCGGGCGGGGACTACTCAAGAGGATGTCGTTATCAGGAGAAAGAAAACTGGCGCTCTACGGATCGGAGCGTGGAATGTCAGATCCCTTAATCGGGCAGGTAGGTTAGAAAATTTAAAATGGGAAATGGATAAGTTAAAGTTAGATATAGTGGGAATTAGTGAAGTTCGGTGGCAGGAAGAACAAAATCAAATATGGGTAATGCAGGAGTAGGTTTAATAATGAACAGAAAAATAGGAATACGGGTAAACTACTACAAACAGCATAGTGAACGCAATATGCCAACTACCTCTACGGATGACGAAGAAATTGAAGAAATGTATGATGAAATAAAAGAAATTATTCAGACAGTAAAGGGAGACGAAAATTTAATAGTCATGGGTGACTGGAATTCGGCAGTAGGAAAAGGGAGAGAAGGAAATGTAGTAGGTGAATATGGATTGAGGGTAAGAAATGAAAGAGGAAGCCGCCTGGTAGAATTTTGCACAGAGCACAACTTAATCATAGCTAACACTTGGTTCAAGAATCATACAAGAAGGTTGTATACATGGAAGGAGCCTGGAGATACTGACAGGTTTCAGATAGATTATATAATGGTAAGACAGAGATATAAGAACCAGGTTTTAAATTGTAAGACAGTACCAGTGGCAGATGTAGATTCTGACCACAGGCTATTGGTTATGAACTGTACATTAAAACTGAAGAAACTGCAAAAAGGTGGGAATTTCAGGAGATGGGACCTGGATAAACAGACTAAACCAGAGGATTTACAGAGTTTCAGGGAGAGCATAAGTGAACAATTGACTGGAATGGGGAAAAAATACAGTAGAAGAAAAATGGGTAGCTTTGAGGGATGAAGTAGTGAAGGCATCATAGGATCAAGTAGGAAAAAAGGCAAGGGCTAGTAGAAATCCTTGGTTAACGGAAGAAATATTGAATTTAATTGATGAAAGGCGAAAATATAAAAACGCAATAAATGAAGCAAGCAAAAAGGACTACAAACGTCTCAAAAATGAGATCGACAGTAAGTGCAAAATGGCTAAGCATGGATGGCTAGAGGACAAATGTAAGGATGTAGAGGCTTATCTCACTAGGGGTAAGATAGATACTGCCTACAGGAAAATTAAAGGGACCTTTGGAGAAAAGAGAACCACTTGTATGAATATCAAGAGCTTAGATGGAAACCCAGTTCTAAGCAAAGAAGGGAAAGCAGAAATGTGGAAGGAGTATATAGAGGGTCTATACAAGGGCGATGTACTTGAGGAC
This sequence comes from Schistocerca nitens, assembly GCF_023898315.1. Taxonomy (NCBI): domain Eukaryota; kingdom Metazoa; phylum Arthropoda; class Insecta; order Orthoptera; family Acrididae; genus Schistocerca; species Schistocerca nitens. Next base: position 309,809,856 of record NC_064617.1, read on the forward strand.
AATGTTATGAAAATGGAAGAGGGTGTAGATGAAGATGAAATGGGAGATATGATACTGCGTGAATAGTTTGAGCACTGAAAGCCCTAAGTCGAAACAAGGCCGCGGGAGTAGACAACATTCCAGTAGAACTACTGATAGCCTTGGGAGAGCCATCCCTGACAAAACTCTACCATCTGGTGAGCAAGATGTATGAGACAGGCGAAATACCCTCAGACTTCAAGAAGAATATAATAATTCCAATCCCAAAGAAAGCAGGTGTTGACAGATGTGAAAATTCCCGAACTATCATTTTAATAAGTCACAGCTGCAAAATACTACCGTGAATTCTTTACAGACGAATGGAGGAACTAGTAAAAGCGTACCTCGGGGAAGATCAGTTTGGATTCCGTAGAAATATCGGAACACGTGAGCCAATATTGACCCTACGACTTATCTTAGAAGCTAGATTAAGGAAAGGCAAACCTACGTCTCTAGCATTTGTAGACTTAGAGAAAGCTTTTGACAATGTTGACTGGAATACTCTCTTTCAAATTCTGAAGGTGGCAGGGTTAAATACAGGGAGCGAAAGGCTATTTACAAGTTGTACAGAAACCAGATGGCAGTTATAAGAGTCGACGGTCATCAAAGGGAAGCAGTGGTTGGGAAGGGAGTGAGACAGGGTTGTAGCCTTTCCCCGATGTTATTCAATCAGTATATTGAGCAAGCAGTAAAGGAAACAAAAGAAAAATTCGGAGTAGGTACTAAAATCCATGGAGAATAAGTAAAAACTTAGATAGGTTCGCCGATGACATTGTAATTCTGTCAGAGACAGCAAAGTACTTGGAAGAGCAGTTGAACGGAATGGACAGTGTGTTGAATGGAGGATATAAGTTGAACATCAACAAAAGCAAAACGAGGATAATGGAATGTAGTCGAATTAAGTCGGGTGATGCTGAGGGAATTAGATTAGGAAATGAGACACTTAAAGTAGTAAAGGAGTTTTGCTATTTGGGGAGCAAAATAACTGTTGATGGTCGCAGTAGAGAGGATATAAAATATAGACTGGCAATGGCAAGGAAAGAGTTTGTGATGAAGAGAAATTTATTAACATCAAATATAGATTTAAGTGTCAGGAAGTCGATTCTGAAAGTATTTGTATGGAGTGTAGCCATGTATGGAAGTGAAACATGGACGATAAATAGTTTGGACAAGAAGAGGATAGAAGCTTTCGAAATGTGGTGTTACAGAAGAATGCTGAAGAGTAGATGGGTAGATCACATAACTAATGAGGCAGTATTGAATAGGATTGGGGAGAAGAGAAGTTTGTGGCACAACATGACTAGAAGATGGGGTCGGTTGGTAGGACATGTTCTGAGGCATCAAGAGATCACCAATTTAGTATTGGAGGGCAGCGTGGAGGGTAAACATCGTAGAGGGAGACCAAGAGATGAATACAATAAACAGATTCAGAAGGATGTAGGTTGCAGTAGGTACTGGGAGACGAAGAAGCTTGCACAGGACAGAGTAGCATGGAGAGCTGCATCAAACCAGTCTCAGGACTGAAGACCACAACAACAACAACATCTTGATAAGATTTAAAAGTGATATGAAGATTGGTAATTTACTTTAAATATTCAGAAACGCAAAACAATGATTCTGAAAAACTGACAAAACGTGGTGTCCTATGATCACAGTATCAGTTAGTCATGTTAGGAATCAGTCAGCTCATACAAATATCTGGGTTAACAGTTCGTAGAGAAATGAAATGGAACGATCTAATAGGCTCTGCCGTACATAACGAGCCAGGTGGCTCAGTGGTCAACACACTGCACTCGCATTCGGGAGGAGGATGGTTCAAATCGGCTTCCGTCTATCCTGATTTAGGTGTTTCGTGATTTCCCTAAATCACCCGAGGCAAAAGCCGCGATGGTTCCTTTGAAAGAGCACATGGGATCTCCCTCTCCATGCGTCGGAAAAGAAAAAAAACTGAGGTTGTGCTCCTTCTGTAATGATGTCGTTGTTGGAAAGTTAAGCCCTAATCTTCCTTCTGTCCTTCTACCATTGATCAAGCAGCTGGCAGATTTTCTTTGGGTGGGACACTAGGAAAATGTCACGAATCAATAGTATACAAAAAAGTGACGTATCTACATTTACTACGGGCTTGAGAAGGAGCAATGTTCGAAAGTATAAACGAGAGCTTAATAAAGTGCTGCTCTAAAACGACTGCCTGGTGGAAACGATGCCGCTCCTGAAATACATAGAGTGTGGTGCCCACCAAGAAGAAGTGAATCTGAATGCCAGTGTCCATTCCTCACCTCTCCTTCTCCGTCTCTCTCTCTCTCTCTCTCTCCCTCTCTCTCTCTAATTTGCCTTTGTGGTATCTACCTTTGAACACAGCTGCATTGCATGTCGTGAATGGTGAACGAATAGAAAATGAAAGCAAGACACGAAACTTATTGCCTCTACTTTATCATTTAATCGTCTGTGCAAATGGTGATCGCTGTCGACAGTGGCGCAATAGCAAACAGCGAAACAATCGAGCGCTAATGCACGAACTCCACAATGCTCCGACATAATGGCTTGTTTGTCGCCATCACAAATCGCTTCCGCTGTTGCCCGGGTGGACACAATACAGTATTATGTGATGGTATATCAGTATATCTACTTCTTGTCAATTGCATTCGGTGCGCACCATTACGCAGTATGATAGCACATATACTCACACGACCTACGACACAGGAACTGGCCTATATACCTGCATGCGTTTACGTGGCCTACAAAGACCTTAAACATGTTATCGGCTGAACTCTTCCGAGAAATTCTGAAACGAAAGCGTACTCTACACTTGAATTACCAAATTATGTTCTGGTATTTCACGTGCTAGGCAAGTGTTTGTTGGAAGAACAACGTTTCCTCAAAACGATTTGGTATACGAACAATTGAGTGATGCGCAGCTAATTTGTTTTAAACAATGCACTCTTTTCACTGTTGAGAATGAAATATTTCACCGAATCAGGCCTGTGACATTGCACAGGCCGTCTGTGTCACAGTCGATAGACGGATAGGCAAGCCATACGATATTAGCTTGATGGTGATTGGAACAGCCCAACATTGACGTCATGCATAGCTAAACTTCTCACCTCTAACTGAGTTAAGTGATGGACTACACGTCAGTGACAGGGATTACCAGCGATAATACACATTATGGAAGCTTAACGACGTTCAGTAGAATGGTTGACAACCTCAGGGATGTCGCACAGTCTTAGCGAGGAGTTGTAAATCAGCATGTCTTATCAGCTGTATCTAATGGAAAGTTTACCATGATTTATCGCCACCGCCACGTGGCCGAAAACTCTCGTAAGTAGATGACTCACTTAACTATGAAAGTACACTTCCCTCATTTTGCATCTTGTATGTTCGACAACTTTAGGATGAAAGATAGAATATCGCGGTTGTAGTAGTGGACGTTCAAATTATTATTTCGCTTTTTATTTGTGATCTGGTTCAGGTTCGTTACAGGTATTTAAACATCTCTGAATGCATGGATTAAGCTGCTTCTCCACTGAAACTTATTTCTGTTGGAAAATGAAAAGTAAATTTTCATATTGTACCTCGTTACTCAGTAAAGGCATAGCATTATACAACGTATATTTAATGATCGGCGTCGTGACGTAACAGACTCTTCTTATGAATTATCAAGCTTATTTTGATGAGGTAATGCTTTTAATAAAATCGCGCAAGTAGTCATGAAGCAGACGACGTGCGTGAGTTATTCATCATCATCATCATCATCACCAGGTTTCCGATAATTGAAGGTTGCGTTTGTCATCACCATGTCCTCAGAAACCTTAAATTGGTCCGAGTTCCGAGACTTATAAAACCGAGTATGTGTCACGTCATTCCCAACACCTCAGTGTCCAGTAAATGACCAGCTAGACTTCTACACTTGCATTTTGTAGAAACTGGCGTCGGTTTATCGCAATAGCCCAGTACTGTGAACCTTAAAATAAGGCACTTTGTAATAGGTGCAGATCAATCGTTCGTAGAGAGTAAGTACACATTTCCCACAGCCTAAAGTAGTTCAAAACTGGAAAAGGCAGCGCATATCTATTCAGATAATGGAAACTCTGGGCTCTTTGTCATGGCCACGTTGTTCTCTCCTAAGAGACCTCATACCATAAAAAATTCTTGGAACATGGAACTCCAGTAAATTAAAATATTGGTACCATATCGTTACTGAAACTTCATGTGCCACATTTTCACATTAGCTTGTTCTGAAATCGGATACCACGAAAATTCACTTCCCTCTACCTCTGATGCCACTATCTTCGTTAAGAGCGTAGTGGCTGGTGATGGAGGCTGAACGTTTGACAGTACTAGCCACTCATGGTGACGAAACGACGGAAAAATCATTAAGCAAACGTCGGCTGAAAATACCGATGCAATGGCCAACAGGTAAACCTTTATCCAAAGGCGTTTGGAATACTGCAGTAGATTCGATTTTCCATGCACATTTAGCATGATAGACCTGTGGTCGATCGGGTCTGCAAAATTAGACTAAAGCTGAGAAGCATGCCGGCGTAGATTGGTATGAGGAAGTACTCAGACAAATGAATCGAAGTATTGCACAGATGGAATACACCACCGTAACATGAGACGAAACTTGGATATAGTCGTACTTCACTTAAAACTTCCGGGCTAATAGGCCGTGGTCGACGTATAAAACTCTCCACTGACGTTTCGTCTCCGACTGCGGTATACAACCGCCGAGGTAAAGCAGTGAACTGCGAATAGAACTCGAGGAAGCGCTGATTCTAAAGGCAGTACAGAGGGCGCCACTGTCGATTACGTGGCGTCGGATATGGAGGAGGAAATTAGTGTTTAACGTCCCGTCGACGACGAGGTCATTAGAGACGGAGCACAAGCTAGGGTTAGGGAAGGATGGAGAAGGAAACCGGCCGTGCCCTTTGAAAGGAAGCATCCCGGCATTTACCTGAACCGATTTAGGAAAATCACGGAAAACCTAAATCTGGATAGCCGGACGCGGGTTTGAACCGTCGTCCTACCGAATACAAGGCCAGTGTGCTACCACTGTGCCATCTCGCTCGGTTGCATCGGCTGTGAGACTGTCTCTGGTAATGCCAACATTCTCGACTGAAGTTAATCGATCACCACACTTGTTAAAATTATTATGGTGTTTATCAATCTCGAGAGCCTCTCTATACATACGTGCATAATAATGGGAGGTACAGAAATTTCTGTAATATCCAAAGGAGGAAATTTTGCTGTGACGCCCCAAAACGTATCCACAGAGGACGTTGTAGCAAATATTGAAGCAGGTATTCGTCAGCTTCAATAGCAGTCCTCTGACGTAAAATCCAATTTACTACGGAGACGGGGAGTAATGGGCAACTGAATTTCATTGATGTGTCTATGATTAAACGACGTGACGTCATGTCGGACCATAAGGTTTATAGAAAGGCCACGCATATTGATCGATATCTGCATAAAGATTCAAACCACCAACCTAGACAAAAAGGAGTTATAACGAAAATTTTGGTAGACAAGGCGTACAAAATTTGTGAACCTGTTTGTTTAAAAGATGGGATTGAACATCTATGGTCAACCTTCGTGAATAATGGCTATTCTAGCAAGGATATAGACCGAGCACTTCGCTCTAGGCAGAGAACCAGGAGCAATGACGAACAACAGTCGCCCAACGGCAAGGTTTTTCTTCCGTTCATTAGTAAGGTCACAGATCGCATTGGGAAAGTATTAAGCAAGTATGGGGTGGAAACTATTTTCAGACCCACCAGGAAAACAAAAGAATATTTAAGATCGGCAGAAGACACACGACACCCTTTGGCTACACCGGGGTTATATAAAATTCCTTGCAGTTGTGGATAGGTTTATCTCGGTACCACAAAGAAAAGTGTGAACACCTGTCTCGTTGAACATAAGACGAATAGCCGCCTGAGTCACACGGATAAATCAGCCGTAGCAGAACATGTTTACCAGGAAGCTGATCATGAAATAAAATTCAGCGAGACGAGCGTCATATCTGTTGTGTCTAGACAAGACAGCCTAGACACAATGAGAGGAAGCCGAAAGGCACGCGCTTAAACTCACGCAGGCTGGCGTGAGGTCTGAAACAGGATACGTAATGAATGCTATAAAGAAAAGTACGTAGCTTCTGGAATACTTAACTTTAATCCACATTTGTATAACATCGCTCTTGATGGTACATTAATAGAATCTCAATATCAATTGAATACGGCGCCTTGCTAGGTCGTAGCAAATGTAGCTGAAGGCTATGCTAACTATCGTCTCGGCAAATGAGAGCGTATTTGTCAGTGAACCTTTCCTTGCAAAGTCGGCTGTACAACTGGGGCGAGTGCCAGTACGTCTCTCTAGACCTGCCGTGTGGTGGCGCTCGGTCTGCTATCACTGACAGTGGCGACACGCGGGTCCGACGTATACTACCGGACCGCGGCCGATTTAAAAGCTACCACCCAGCAAGTGTGGTGTCTGGCGGTGACACCACAATATCTAAAACATCGCATTATTATGCACGCATGTATCGAGATTGATAAACACCGTAATTATTTTAACAGGAAAGACGAAGGTGATAAACTGGATAAAATTTGGACGTCAGCGTTGCAGCGCAGGCGTGACGATCGATTACTTTCAATCGAGAGTGCTGGCATTACAGGAGACATTTCGTAGCCGGCGCCACGTGGACAGTGACGCCCTCTGTACTGCCTATGTAATCAGCGTTTTCTCGATTTCTCCTCGCAGTTCGCCGCTTTACCTCCGAGGATGTCTCCCGCAGTCGGAGACTAAACGTCAGGCGAGGGTTTATACATCGACCATGGCCAATCAGTCCGGAAGTTTTAAGTGAAGACAATACTGACCGTGAAAGACTACATTGTATGATAGTCGTACTGGTCTGACATTAAACCACAATAACGAATTTTCGTGTTCCAAAATTTAAAAAGGCGTTTCGGTCGTGAGACACTTCCAAGAAAAAGAAGGCTTTTTATTCGCTTCCACTGAAAATGTTGTGACTACTGCTTCAGAGGATCGAAGAAGAGTTAATGGCGAATGCCATACAGCAATTTATTTACCACAAGTCGTCGATGAAATCAGGAAGTGAAAATAAAAACGTCATATCATTCTTCGTCATGGCAACGCTAGCTGTGCATAGTATGGCAGATCTGTTATCGAATAGGTAACCCAGATTACGGTGCATAGAGTTGCACGATGCCTATCTAATGGCTTCTAGTAGCAAGGAAAATTTGATTTTCAGTATTTAAATTTAAAATGCTGGCGTCATCTACTCATTGCGAAGCATAATGTTACAGGTTTGTGTAAGTGACATAATATTACAATTAGAAACTGGTCAGAAGAAGTCACGGTGCACAAGATACCCAAATTATACTGACGGAAAAAAAACGAAACACTCAGAAGGAGTTGTGCGACATAAACCAATGTTGATAGGCGTGTTTCTACATCTGAAAGATGTTGTTTATTAAAATTTCGCGCTAGTCGCATACGAGCGGAGTTAGTTGCGCCGCTATAAGGATGTAAATTAGGTTTGCTTTAAATACACACTATAATTGTCGTGAGCGGCCGGCCGGGGTGGCCGAGCGGTTCTAGGCGCTACAGTCTGGAACCGCGCGACCACTACGATCGCAGGTTCGAATCCTACCTCGGGCATGGATGTGTGTGATGTCCTTAGGTTAGTTAGGTTTAAGTAGTTCTAAGTTCTAGGGGACTGATGACCTCAGAAGTTAAGTCCCATAGTGCTCAGAGCCATTTGAACCATTTTGTCGTGAGCGTTAGTTACCTTTGAGATTGGACATGTTAAGCTGATCATAGTCAATAATGCCTTTAAGGCGATAAAGACACCATTATCAACAGCTCACTGAGATTGAACGATGTGGAGCCATAGAGCAACGAGAGGCTGGATGTTCCTTCCGCGATATTGTAGAAGCGCTTGGCAGGATTGTAGCCACTGTACATAATTGCTGACAGCGTTGGTCACGAGAATGTACGGTCACAAGAAGACCGGACTCCTCACGGCCACGTGTCACTACCGAGAAGGAAGACCATTGTGTTCGCGGTATGGCTCTGACGCTTCGTACTACATCTGCAGCAGCAATTCAAATGGTTCAAATGCCTCTGAGCACTATGAAACTTAACTGCTGCGGTCATCATTCCCCTACAACTTAGAGCTACTTAAACCTGACTAACCTAAGGACATCACACACATCCATGCCCGAAGCAGTATTCGAACCAGCGACCGTAGCGGTCGTGCGGTTCCAGACTGTAGCGCCTAGAACCGCTCGGTCACTACGGCCGGCTGCAGCAGAAATTTGAGCAGTTGTTGGCACAACAGTGATACAAAGAACTGTTACAAATCGATTACTTCAATGACGTCTCCGACTGAGACGCCCTGCAGCGTGCATTCTACGAGGGCAGTTCAATAAGTAATGCAACACATTTTTTTTCTGAAACAGGGGTTGTTTTATTTACCATTGAAATACACCAGGTTATTCCCCAATCTTTTAGCTACACAACACTATTTTTCAACGTAATCTCCATTAAATGCTACGGCCTTACGCCACCTTGAAATGAGGGCCTGTATGCCTGCACGGTACCATTCCACTGGTCGATGTCGGAGCCAACGTCGTACTGCATTAATAACTTCTACATCATCCGCGTAGTGCCTCCCACGGATTACGTCCTTCTTTGGGCCAAACATATGGAAATCCGACGGTGCGAGATCGGGCCTGTAGGGTGCATGAGGAAGAACAGTCCACTGAAGTTTTGTGAGCTTCTCTCGGGTGCGAAGACTTGTGTGAGGTCTTGCGTTGTCATGAAGAAGGAGAAGTTCGTTCAGATTTTTGTGCCTACGAACACGCTGAAGTCGTTTCTTCAATTTCTGAAGAGTAGCACAATACACTTCAGAGTTGATCGTTTGACCATGGGGAAGGACATCGAACAGAATAACCCCTTCAGCGTCCCAGAAGACTGTAACCATGACTTTACCGGCTGAGGGTATGGCATTAAACTTTTTCTTGGTAGGGGAGTGGGTGTGGCGCCACTCCATTGATTGCCGTTTTGTTTCAGGTTCGAAGTGATGAACCCATGTTTCATCGCCTGTAACAATCTTTGACAAGAAATTGTCACCCTCAGCCACATGACGAGCAAGCAATTCCGCACAGATGGTTCTCCTTTTCTCTTTATGGTGTTCGGTTAGACAACGAGGGACCCAGCGGGAACAAACCTTTGAATATCCCAACTGGTGAACAATTGTGACAGCACTACCAACAGAGATGTCAAGTTGAGCACTGAGTTGTTTGATGGTGATCCGTCGATCATCTCGAACGAGTGTGTTCGCACGCTCCGCCATTGCAGGAGTCACAGCTGTGCACGGCCGGCCCGCACGCGGGAGATCAGACAGCCTTGCTTGACCGTGCGGCGATGATGACACACGCTTTGCCCAACGACTCACCGTGCTTTTGTCCACTGCCAGATCACCGTAGACATTCTGCAAGCGCCTATGAATATCTGAGATGCCCTGGTTTTCTGCCACAAGAAACTCGATCACTGCCCGTTGTTTGCAACGCACATCCGTTACAGACGCCATTTTCACAGCTCCGTACAGCGCTGCCACCTGTCGGAAGTCAATGAAACTATACGAGACGAAGCGGGAATGTTTGAAAATATTCCACAAGAAATTTCCGGTTTTTTCAACCAAAATTGGCCGAGAAAAAAAATGTGTTGCATTACTTATTGAACTGCCCTCGTAATTGCACTAAATCATCATCTCGTCTGACTGCAGTGGCGTCAAGCGGGAGCTCATTAGCGGGCAGGGTGGAGGCCTGTTGTGTCTTCTGGGGAAAGCTGTTTCTGGCTTGGTGTCAGTGATGGCCGTGTGTTGGTTGGTTACGAGGAGGCCAGTTGAGCTCCAGCAACCAACCTGTCTGCGAGCTAGACACACTGTACTAATATATGGAATTATAATCTTTGATGCGATTCATACGACATCAGGAACAATCTCGTGGTTATCCCATGTACGCAGACTGCAAAACGGTATCTGAATCTGGCGATTCAACCTATTCTGCTGCTATTCATGAACAGTATTCCTCATGGTGTATTCCAACAGGATAACCCTCGCCCACACACCCCTGTTGTAACCCAACATGCTCTACAGAGTGTCGATATGTTGCCTTGGCCCGCTCGATCACCAGATCTATCTCCATCGAGGAGATATGGGATATCATCGGATGAGAACTTCAGCGTCATCCTCAATCACCATTAACCGTCACTATATTCACCGACCAAGTGCCACAGACACGGAATCCCATCCCACAAACCTGTACAACACAGTGCATGCGCATTAGCGTGCTTGCATACAACATTCTGGTGATTTCACCGGTAATTAATGTTCTAGCATTTCACATTTACAACGATTTACCTCACACTTTCATTAACCCGTGATCTTGCAATTTTAATCACCTTCATATGTTACCTAGCCGAATGTATTCCTGAAATTTCATTACTCCATACTAATTATTTTTTGGTATTGTGATATTTTTCTGTCAGTGTTTATTCATATAGTATTTGAGAATGAGAGCGCTTAGCGACTTCCTACAAACTTTACTCATAATTTCAAACATTTATGAAACTTCTTCTTGTTGATGCACATCACAACGCAATAAAAGGAAGAAGTTAATCGCTTACTACATTTTCACTGTTGAACGTCAGGCGTTATGTTTTTATTTATAACTTACTTACTACTAGAACGAAACATAGTTCAAGTGATATAACATCATAAATATTGAGATGCGCGAAACAATAAATTTTGCTAAAAAATGGACCGTAAATTACGGAGACTGAAGTCATCCAGTGTTTGATAATGTGAGGGCTTTGCCACTCACAAAAAGTCTTAAACCTAATTTCAAACAATTTCTTAACTTTTTCTCGCTCGTATGCTTAACTTCAGATATTTAACACATTAACTCCTTTGTAAAGTAATCAACGTTTGAAATAGTTTTATGCATGGGAGTTCGATTCATTAATGAATCGAGGCTGGGAGAATAACTAGTAGTTAGTTGATTATTCGTTTGCGGTAGCCATCGAATTATTATATGCCTGATTCATCGGTTGATGATATCTTTTTGTCCCCTTAAGTCAAAGTATTAATGCACGGACTGAGATTTTCGTCACCACAAGAAGACTGAATCTTTCCAAAACCTGGTATTTTGTGTAAAAACATAACGGTGCAGAAAAAATTTCCACAGTTGGTTAGAACACACTGAAAAGTGTATCAGTTTTAACGGCAAATAGTTTGATAAACAATCAAACAATTTGTGCTAGTCACGTTTTTCTTTTGCAGCTTTTATAAAAGCTTGATGGCGACCTTCGTAATTTTCTGAGACTGCGCTTCAAGAAGAACTCTTAGTTCAGCGAAACGGCTTACGCACATCCCAGGATATTTGCGAACCCATATCTCCGCAAGTTTCAAAACTGCCCTTGTTGTGCTGCAGAATGAATTAATGTTCATTCTCGAAATACTGTTGTGTTGTTTGGAGATGCCACTGGTTACAACATACGGCATCGACTCATGAGTGGTAGGGACAAACTACACATCACAGGCAGAATCGTGTTGATTCTTCCGTAGGTTTCTGATAGAAAAACATAATTATAAATGAAAAGTACAATTTTGTGTTTGTTCTGCAGGATTTATTTATTTATTTATTTAACCGGTTTTATGGTCGGTCAACCACCGTCACACTCTGTGTGATTTTAATTCGTTTTGTCTGGTCTTTGTCTAAGATTCTCTTGTCCTGTGTCGTCTGTCATCTATTCTGTTGATCTTTTTTATTCTCTGTGGGTGTTTTTAGTATTTGGAAAAAGGGACCGATGACCGTAGCAGTCTGGTCCCTTTAATCCCACAAACCAACCAACCAACCATTAAACCGGTTTTTCGTCTTACGAGGTCATTATCAGACTTAAACTGCCTTCGTCAAAGAATTTATGTACAATATTTGTAAACAGCATTGGAAAGATGTTACTCATCTACCTAGAGGTACGAACACACACTAAATGCCATCTTTGACAGTTTAGTGGTAATGCAATCAAAAAAGCAAAAAAAAAAAAAAAATTGAACAGTAAATAAATAGAAAGGGAGAAAACAGGCCAAACTAACACCAGACTCGAAAACAAGTTCCTAAATAACGATTTAAACTAAATGAACAGTTCAAATAAAATGCGCTTAGTACATGGGAAGGCTACTAAAGAACAGCCTGGTGTTACATTTGGGGACTGATTCATAAACACGGTGAAATGCAGAAATGGGTATTGTTACTATAAAATATATGGGGAACATAGGCAGCCACAATAATATGTTCTATCATTCTTTGAAGAGCGAGGCATGTCACTGCCTCCCAGTCCTTTAAATCCTGTTTCTTTTTCATTTATGTTAGGGATTGAAAGCCCATGAGGTCATGATCACACATGAAACTTCTTTTTGGATTGATTAGTAGTTCCGACTAACAATCTATAAATCTTTAGATCATATCCTTAATTAGTGTTGGTGCCATTACCGGCCTTTGTGGCCGAGCGGTTCTAGGCGCAACAGTCCTGTCTCGGGCATGGATGTGTGTGATGTCCTTAGGTTAGTTAGGTTTAAGTAGTTCTAAGTTCTAGGGGACTGATGACATCAGAGATATTAGAACCATTTTTTTCTTGGTGCCGTTACGGTTTCACACATCATTAAAATCTTTCTTAAAATCACAACATTCGTACATGACGTAATTAAAAATAGCTATTCAACGTTCGTGGTCAGCGTAAAAGGCGTTATGCCGCAATAATTTAGTAAGTGACACAATAACACTAGTTTTTCTTGAAAGTCGCACTTTGTGGATAACTTATTCGTTAGCTTCTTCCGGCAACAGTGTCAAACGTCGTGTGGACCCGCATGTAAATCATCTGCTACGAGAAACTCTAAGAGCACAGGGAGCCTCTCATTGATTTGTCACGTTATTCGTTGCTGTGTTTGCTAAAGGAGGAGTCATCGGATAACAGTCGACCCTCAGACGCTCTGTGTAGCTCTATAATAATAATTACTTACGTGCAGTACATCAATATATGGGTATGAGATCATTTATTGGGGTCTCGAATTCTCTGAATCGTTGGTATATTAAGATTTCAACGCACTTCAGTTATACTGAATCGTTTCGTTCGTTACAAAATTCACTGTACAAGAGTTTCGTCAAAAATTGCATAGGTACATATATATCATGGGAGAGCCTATCAACGCGCTTCCTTTATGAAGCAAAGATTTTATGAATGGTTACTCAGAAAGAAATGTTGGGAGAGAAAGTTTCAAGAGATATAAACTCTCCCCTTTAATAGCAATGCCAATCTTTTACTTCGGTGAGGGGATGGCTGGAACGAGAAGGACGATGAAGCGGGAAGTTTCCTCTGAAACTTGCGGGCGTCTCTATAGATTATGCCTAATTAATTCTTTTCATGATGCCAAACACTTAAAATTATAGTCTCCTTTTTCCTGTTCGTTTTTTTCTCTCGCGATTTCTTTCTCCCTCCACTTTTTGTGGATAAATTCATCAACGCTAATGACGAACAATTACTCGGATGATAGATCTGTATGGTTTAGTTGGTCCGCCGTGGTCGTAATATGGCAAGGAGAGACGAATCTAGTGTTTTTTTTTTTACTTTGGTTAGTTACTATAAAAGCATCGTCATGTTCTTCACCATTGTCACCGTTATTGCAACGTAAAACTAGTAAATTACTGTACGTTACCTTTTACTGTGACAAATACATTTGACACAGAGGAAAAAATGTTGTCATAGAATTCGTTACTCCACAACTATCATTCATAAAGTGGAAATACAGTATGTCAATTCCCAGCCGGCCGCGGTGGTCTAGCGGTTCTAGGCGCTCAGTCAGGAACCGCGCGACTGCTACGGTCGCAGGTTCGAATCCTGCCTCGGGCATGGATGTGTGTGATGTCCTTAGGTTAGTTAGGTTTAAGTAGTTCTAAGTTCTAGGGGACTTATGACCACGGATGTTGAGTCCCATAGTGCTCAGAGCCATTTGTAAATTCCCACGGAGTCGTATGTGCTAGTGAAAGATGTAGATCTTCATCTACACACCAAGCCAATTTACCATATGGTCTGTTGTGGTGAGTACTTTGAGTGCGGCTGTCACTTCTCCCCCTCCCCCCCCCCACCCCTCACACAAATTTCTAATCGGGAACCGTGCAGGAAAAGAACGATTGTGTGTAAGCCTCCATGTGAGCTCCAGTATTTGTAATTTTATCTTCTTGGCTATCTTGCGAGATATGCGGAGAGGGTAGCAGTAAATTGTGGATGTAGGAACGTGCCAACACGGAAGTTTAGCATCAAAAAAAAGTTCAAAGTGTGTGAATTCGTAAGAGACCAAACTGCTGCGATCATTCGTCCCTAGATTTAATCACTACTTAAACTAGCTTATGCTAAGAACAACACACACACCCATGCCCGAGGGAGAACTCGAACCTCCGGCGGGAGGGGCCGCAGAGTCCGTGACGTGGCGCCTCAAACCGCACGGCCACTCCGCGCGGCTAAAGTTTCCTACATGCAGAACTATTATTTGACCTCTGAAATGGTTGATATGTTCCATCTTGTATGCAAAACTTTTGTAAAGAGCTTGCTTCGCTTATAATTGTAGTTTAGACACTTTCCTGCAAGGAATCTAAAAAATAGAAGAACACTATATGAAACAGGACACGGCGTTCGCTGCTCCGAAGTACTCGAAAGATCCTCAATCTATAAACACGTCATAATCTCTTACAATAACGTACCACAAACTCCGTGCCGGCTGTTCTTTGAAACCCATAAGTGACTGCCAAAATGCATTACATTCGTTAAGTAACTCATGTATCGTCAGAAGTATCTGTCTTGAAACAGCATCGGTGGTTTCATACGAAACGCACTCATACACCAAAAGTAAGCATTAATAATGAATTTCTGGTTTCAAGCAGAAACCACCAGGGCTCAAGCGGCAAGAGCTATGACCGCTTGATCACCCCCGCTACTGTGAAACAAATGCTTTCTGTAGCAAGCTTCTTGGTTTCTTGGTTTTGAGTCGTAGTAGTATGGACCAAAACCAGAAATCCAGTAAATATGGACTCTAAAATTCATTCATCAAGAGCTATGAACACTTGTTCATTTTCGCTGTTGTGAAACACGTCTCTTCTGTTGCAAGCACTTTAGTTTACTAATTTTGGGAGTTGGTAGAATGGACCAAAACAAGAAAAAAAATGCCAAGTAAACATTTAAAATGCATAGCTTAACAGCTATGAGCCCTTCCTCAGTAGACCGGATGTGTTTCACATAGTTCCTGAGGTATGAATTTTATTAACCATGTTTACTGGAAATTTTAGTCTTTGATCTATACTGTAACCGCTCAAAACATGAGATTCTTTTTTCTAACAGTCTTTGTGAACAGCAGTGGTTCTACAACACGCCCTTGGGGTATGCCGGAAGCTACTTTTACGTCCAGATGTCTGTCTGATAAAGAAGTCAAGCTGTGCTCAATTTGCTAGGAACCCTTGAATACAATCACTGACGTTCCGTAAGATCGTATTTAGTTCATTAGTGCGTAACTGCACTGATATTCCTCCGGAATCCAATGAAAAGGGCATTCTGTACCATTCTAATAGTATACGACTGGAAACCGAGTGCTGTTTTGTGCCTCGCCTAGATCCGTCTCACTTCATTCCCATCTAATTTCAAGTGACCTTCATTGACAGATCTATATAAACCGCCAAAGGAGATAACGCAGGACTGTACAGTCACATTGACATTTGAAGTCGGATGTAGAATGCTTAATCTGAAAAATGGTGTTAGGAGCTATAGACTGTTCTGTACAAAGGAGAGGCGTATGTGGAGATACTTCCTAAGATCACCGCCGCCCTCGATACAGTCCAGAGGGATTTTTATCCAGTTTTGCATTCCTCAATTCCCCTCAAAGACAAGCTACAGACTTCAGAAACTATTCCGGACTGACAAGGCTGATTTATTCACCAGTTTCCGTTTGAGTGCGTCGCGGGGGTTATGCATGGAGAGGCGCCTCGCGAGGAGTTATCTCGAGGACTACCTCCTGTGGTATTTCCACGCGAAATAAAATTTCTCTTTGACCGCTCCGGCATCAAAAGCCTTCGGAGCAGCGGCACAAAAAAAGCCGGCGCCGTTATCGTAAGAATGGGAAAAAGGAGAGCGCCGCCAGAGAGCAGATAGCGGCGGGCGCGTGGCGCAGGCAGCGCCTCACTGCGGGCGGCCGCGGAACGATGGGCGCCCGGCGTCTCCGACCGGCAAGGCTTGCGTGGATCTGCCGCCGGCGCCTTTGAGAGCCTCCCCTCTGCCTTCTGGAGGCGCCACCCACGAGACGCAAAAATTGCAACAATTTGACCTCCAGATTTTGTCACTCAAATTAGTAAAGTAGTACAGTAGTAAACTAGTACAAATTAGTAAAGTACTAAATAGAAGTAAAATACACTACTAACCATTAAAATTGTTACACCAAGAAGAAATGCAGATGATAAACAGGTAATCATTGGACAAATATATTATGCTATAACTGACATGTGGTTACATTTTCACGCAATTTGGGTGCATAGATCCTGACAAATCAGTACCCAGAACAACCATCTCTGGCCGTAATAACGGCCTTAAAACGCCTAGGCATTGAATCAAACAGAGCTTGGATGGCGTGTACAGGTACAGCTGCACATGCAGCTTCAACACGATACCACAGTTCATCAAGAGTAGTGACTGGCGTATTGTGACGAGCCAGTTGCTCGGTCGCCATTGACCAGACGTTTTCAATTGGTGAGAGATCTGGAGAATGTGCTGGCCAGGGCAGCAGTCGAACATTTTCTGTATCCAGAAAGGCCCGTACAGGACCTGCAACATGCGGTCGTGCATTATCATGCTGAAATGTAGTGTTTCGCAGGGATCGAATGAAGGGTAGAGCCACTGGTCGTAACACATCTGAAATGTAACGGCCACTGTTCAAAGTGCCATTAATGCGAACAAGAGGTGACCGAGACGTGTAACCAATGGCAACTCATACCATCACGCCGGGTGATACGCCAGTATGGCGATGACGAATACACGCTTCCAATATGCGTTCACCGCGATGTCGCCAAACACAGATGCGACCATCATGATGCTGTAAACAGAACCTGGATCCATCCGAAAAAATGACGTTTTGCCATTCGTGCACCCAGGTTTGTCGTTGAGTACACCATCGCAGGCGTTCCTGTCTGTGATGCAGCGTCAAGGGTAACCGCAGCCATGGTCTCCGAGCTGATAGTCCACGCTGTTGCAAACGTCGTCGAACTGTTCGTGCAGATGGTTGTTGGCCTGCAAACGTCCCCATCTGTTGACTCAGGGATCGAGACGTGGCTGCATGATCCGTTACAGCCATGCGTATAAGATGCCTGTCATCTCGACAGCTAGTGATACGGGGCCGTTGGGATTCAGCACGACGTTCCGTGTCACCCTCCTGAACCCACCGTTTCCATATTCTGCTAACAGTCATTGGATCTCGACCAACGCGAGCAGCAATGTCGCGAACGATAAACCGCAATCGCGATAGGCTACAATCCGACCATAATCAAAGCCGGAAACGTGATGGTACGCATTTATCCTCATTACCCGAGGCATCACAACAACGTTTCAGCAGTCAACGCCGGTCAACTGCTGTTTGTGTATGAGAAATCGGTTGCAAACCTTCCTCATGTCAGTGGTGGTGGTTAGTGTTTAACGTCCCGTCGACAACGAGGTCATTAGAGACGGAGCGCAAGCTCGGGTTAGGGAAGGATTGGGAAGGAAATCGGCCGTGCCCTTTCAAAGGAACTATCCCGGCATTTGCCTGAAACGATTTAGGGAAATCACGGAAAACCTAAATCAGGATGGCCGGAGACGGGATTGAACCGTCGTCCTCCCGAATGCGAGTCTCCTCATGTCAGCACGTTGTAGGTGTCGCCACCGGCGCCAACCTTGTGTGAATGCTCTGAAACGCTAATCATTTGCATATAACAGCATCTTCTTCCTGTCGGTTAAATTTCGCGTCTGTAGCACGTCTCCTTCATGGTGTAGCAATTTTAATGGCCAGTGGTGTAGTAGTTAGTAACGTTTATGCCTGATAGTCTGTAAATATTGTGTCCTGTTATTTCGCTATTGAATAAATGTGAGTACACGTTCTCAAAATACTAAAGACAATCTATGAATAAGAAGCAACAGGAAATAGTTCGCAATTCCTAAGCTTCACAAAACTTTTATCGATGTTGAGAAGGTCAACTCAGCTACACAAAACACATTTGGCACATAAAAACAAACCTGTCATAGATAAAGACTAGCACACTACCACGATAGAAGGGCCAAAACCGGGCACAGATTATTCCAGAATATACATTTTGGAGACAATAAACCGAAACTGCAATTGAGACGGTTTTGTAACATGCCTCATGTTTGGCAGGTGACATATGTGTAGTAGTTCAGACTTGAGACAGAGTTTGGTTGGCTGCCGCAGGACACACACAATGTAAAATAAAAGGTAAAGTGCACATACATCCTTAATAAGAACAAAATCTGATGTATCCCATTCCTTAACCTCATATTAACCTGTAGGCCTATGTATATATTTCAGGAAAATAATTTAAAAAGCCACTGAGAATGCCGTAACTGTTGGAAACATGTTTGGGTGATAAAACAAAAAATTAATATTTATCTAACCGTTTAAACCAATTAACTCTGTAGCCCTTGCAGTCTGAATTTTCTCACCCCTTTTTCGTTCTTCACCTCATTTTATTTGTACTCACCGTGATGACCCTTGTCCGGACGTCCTTCGGTGACCAGCTACAGATTTTATCTGCCAGGACTTTTCCTCATTTTGAATTATCTGGTTAAAGAATGAGATTTTCACTCTGCAGCGGAGTGTGCGCTGATATGAAACTTCCCTCATCCCCCAGGCTGTGGCCAAGCCATGTCTCCGCAATATCCTTTCTTTCAGAAGTGCTAGTTCTGCAAGGTTCGCAGGAGAGCTTCTGTAAACATTGGAAAGTAGGAGACGAGGTACTGGAAGAAGTAAAGCTGTGAGGACGGGGTGTGAGTCTTGCTTGGGTAGCTCAGATGGTAGAGCACATGCCCGCGAAAGGTAAAGATCCCGAGTTCGAGTCTCGGTCCAGCACACAGTTTTAATTTGCCAGGAAGTTTCATATCTGGTTAAAGCTACTGTAATGCCCTCTTTCAACCCGATGTCATGCTGAAATGTAGTGTTTCGCAGGGATCGCATTCCCTCGAGTTCACATCTCTGCTTTTCTCCTTTCATTTCTCTTTAAGTCATTTTCCTTTAATTCGGGGGCTGATAAGAAAGCAGTTCAGAACCGTTACATCCACGATCAGCACTTCTATCACACGAGTCGTGACTTTCAGACTGCGTGCCTCGGCCAGTGTCTCCACTCAATAAGTCTTGGAAGAAGGGGTGGTCAAAAAATATGGTAACACTTCGATGAATGAATGTTTCAACATAATTGCAGATACTACCCAAACAAGCATGTTGCGCTGTTCTTCTTGATCACGAACATCACCTGTGCAATGTGTTCAATACCTTTCCGGTGTCAGCTGTGGTCAGAACAGTTTTCTGTGCGGTTGTGGGTGCGTTATGTCAAAGGTAATTGAATATGGACGTGGGCAAATTGTTGGTGGGTACTACCTTAAACAAGGAAACAAAAGTGTTTAGTGTTGCAAGAAGCACAATATCAAAGGTTTATGCCGCAAACAGGGAAAGCGGATGAATATACTTCGCTAAGTCACAACACAGAAGAAATTATGTTTTGAGTGATTCGTATTCCGGCAGAACCACTCTGCTCCACAACATATCATGAGAGTGGCTGAAGCAGCCAAAGAGGGCTTTAACCACAGAGGCTACTGTGAGACAGTGCTACTAGACGTAGCCAAAGCCTTTGACTCAGTTTGGCATAGAAGGCTACTCTATAAGTTGTACACACAAGGGTTCCCCGGGAGTATAGTTAAGCAGATCAAAAGCTATCTCATGGATAATTCTCTGTTAAAGTAGAAACCGCCACCTCCACCAAAAGGCGTATTCTTGCTGGGGTGTCACAGGGATCGGTCCTGTTGCCCGTTTTGTACAGTCTGTACATTGCGGACACACCATCGGCCCCTGGTGAACACCGCACAGTACACAGATGACACAGCCTACACACGTAATGTAAAAAAGGACCTGGTCATCTGTAGGCTACAAAAGGTTTTAGATGACACAGAAACTTTGGCCCATCGCTGGCGCATCGCCGTCAAGTCTGAGAAGACGCAGGCTATGCTGATAACCCAGAGGCTCGAAAGGTGCAGACCTCCTCAACATCCCCCCCACCCCCCACCCCTCCTTCACCTTCACCTAAACGGAACCCAACTCCCTTGGCGCAGAACCGCCAAGTACCTTGGCGTAACGTTGAACTCTCCTCTTACGTGGAAACCCCACATAGACGAGATACAAAGAAAGGTCTGAGCTATAATATCTATCCAATACCCAGTCCTCAACACAACCAGCCCCCTTCCCTGTAGATCTTTATCAGGCCCTAATACGGCCAGTAAAGCAGTATGCATGCCGTGTCCGGGGAAACGCTGTGAAGAAGCACCTGGACAAGTTCCAGAAGCTGCAGAACCGCCCCCTCAGGAGGGCACTGCATCTACCCCTGGGATTCCCCACAGTCGATCTGCACGCCGCAGCTGAAATCCCACTCCTGAAAGAGCGTTTCCTTTACCTAGTACGGGCCTTCTATGAAGGCTCTTGCAGATCAGGTAACGTCCTCATCCACTCCCTAGGTCGGTATGACATATCCCGAGACAAGCACAAACGCCCAACGACGATCTTCGACGACTAAGAGAAAATCCCTACATCCAATCCCTGATCCTCCTTCCTCCCACATAATACCAATCATCTCGCCAACCTCAGGCAAGTACCAGACACACAGAACATTCATCACATCACGCAGACATCCAAAAATCACAAAAATGATCACACACACAAGTACACAGAGGAGTAAAAGCCGAAAGGCTACAAACTCCCCTACTAGATAGACTGAGTGAGTGACAGGCACTGAAAGAAAGTCATTTTATCGGATGGGTCTTGTTTCACACTGTTTCCAATTTCTGACAGAGTTTCTGTCCCAAAAGTGAAACATGATGATGTGAGCAGCCGTATCGTGGTTTCGTGGGCCCCATGGTTACTATGCGATGTCGGATTGCTGCCCAGGATTGTGTGGCCATTTTGGCTGCTTAGGTCCATGCTATGGTACAATGTTTGTTCCCCAATTGTGATGCTATGTAAGAAGACGAAAGGGCCCCTCTTCATACAGCTCATAACGAAAGCACTAGTTCTGTGAGCACGAGGATGAGTTGTCTCATCTCCCCTGGCCAGCAGAATCACCGGATCTCAGTATTATTAATCCTTTGTCCTCCATTTTGGATGCTTCCTGCCCACCTCCATCGTCATTACATCAATTTGCCTCGATGTTGCAGGAAGAATGACATATGATTCCCTTGAAGACAATTCCGAACTTGTATTTATCCGTTCCGAGACGACTGGAAGCTGTTTTAAACGCCAACCGTTTTCCATATCGTATTAAGCATTGTTGTGTGTTGTGGTTTTATTGTTTCTCATATTTTTGTCATCCCTTTACATATGCAAATGACTCCTGGGTCGCCTTTTTCTCAACAAACCCATCATTCCTTCCAGACAGAAATACCTTAGCACGACGTTCTTTTACAAGCTTACAAATTTTCCGCCTGTCCTGTCAACGGAATCAGCCTTGTAGAGTGTGACGCATACTGCCTCGTTCGTCATTGAAATAAGAAGTAACGACGAACTGGATTGGTCCTCTTACCTGTGAGGGAAACTCAGGATGACGCAGAGAAAGTGCAAGTACACAGAAACGTTGGAGATTTTTCTGAAAGCGCCTTCACTCCAATGGACCTCTCTGAATTTCATCACCTGAAGCCTCAGGCGCAAAGCAGCTTATATTTTGGAAATCAATGGGAAGATTTAGAAATCTAATAATTTAAAATACTGATATAAAAAATAAGTAACTGGAATAAGACGCAACTGGTACACTTATTCCAACTGGGTGTAATGCATATATGCATTCCCTTCACGTGTTTAAGCCAAGTATTACGAACACTTATGCCATCGGGAATGCTCAGTAGCAGCCAGGCTACATGTACATTTAACAATTAAGAGTCAGCAAGAGCATTAGTTTTGAAATCATAGGAGGCAATGTTGTGCAACGTTAGTAGGGACAAGATCCGACTATTTGGGAATAGGATCTTACAATCTGAGACAGTGTTCCGAGACGAAATTCCGTCACAATGTCCGCAAATATTACGCCAGATCCACCAGCAACAGCGATCTGAACGCACATTGGCTGAAAGTTTATATATATATATTGTAAGACATATGCTTTGCCGGTGATGGGCGAGGCATGACAGAATCTCTGTCCAGAGAGTAGTTTATCGTTAGTTGTTGCTTGTCGCTAGTCTGCGCTCGACTGCGCGAGTCGACAGTAGTACTCGGTCGGCTTTAGTAGCGAGTGGACAGTAGTAGTCTGCGTGAGTCGGCGGGAGTCGGCATGCGTCGGCTGTGTGCTCTGCTCGCGACTCTGGTCAGGACTCTGGAGGATGAGTATTGTTGTAGAAGGTAAATAAGCAGCCTTGCGCATATTTAATAATGTATGTTAATTTGTAATTTAATTTGTTCAGAAAAAATGCCCCAATAATAATTTTTATAATATAAAGTAACTCTTTTAAAGAAAAGCATTCATTTCAATTTCCAACGCATTATCATTGCTTCCAAGAATAAAAAAAAGATATACGCCAGCATTGCACGAAGCTGTGTCGAAGAATGACTAATTGAGAGCAGATATAATTGCAGTTTTATTGAGGTAAGAATTTTTGCTTTTTTTTATTCAGAATACAGGGCCGAAAGTCAGCGCTGCTGTCCTTATAAATTTAACAGGTTACAAAACTTTTTTTTATTTTGGTGTTTATGATTTTTTTCTATTTCGAATTTGACATTAAATGAGAATGGAATTTTTGTGGTAACATTAAATGTGAATGCATTTCTGCGCACAGACTATAAATGGGAGCCAATTTTGTTCAGAGGTCATAATATTTAAAATTCATATCATTTAATTATTATTCTTTGGGAGGTTACACTTGGCTCCATTTCCATTTTTATTTAACATTGTTCTGCGGGGAGGTTACAATATATATATATATATATATATATATATATATATATATATATATATATATAAGGAAGTGTCCTTATTGGCTGAGGGAGAAAGGTGGGGTGGCCTCTCTTGTCCTTTGGGAAGACAGGGCGAGGCAATCGCGAGGAGCCACTCAAAACGCACTGTCGAGTGACTGGGGCAGCTCTAAAAGAACGGTCGCAAGTGCATATTTCAGATGTTAAATAATATGTAAAGTGAAGTTATTAGTTATAAGAACGCCACGTGTCGTGGGCAGTGTCTATCATTACGTAAAGTCAGAAAACAGTGTTAATGTGTGAAAAGGGTCGAATATAACGGCGTAGTCCAGAGCCGCCATATTGCAAATACTGATTATGTGACGTGTGTGACAAAGCAATTTCTGTATTAAAACAAGTATAGTTCAAACGTTGTTGACAATTAACTACTGGCATCCATAAACACTCCACTTCAGCAGGATCACCACCTACATGGAACCTGGCGACTGAGCGCTACTTCTGTGCTACGAGGGACTTACCGAAGTAGCAAGACACCAGGTTAGTACTTCCTTCTCGCTACAATGCGAATGAGGGTGTTGTATGGGGACCAGGTATCAGACATGTTAACACTACATGAATGATGTAATTCTCGCAGACTATGCTACAGTATACACAAGTACATAGAAATGATGTAAAAGCAGAGAAAAATCGCCTGTTGGAACGTCCGGAAGACACTGGGAAAGAGACTGTGTATAAGGTGTATGCTTCGCCGGCGATGGGCGAGGCATGACAGAATCTCTGACCAGAGAGTAGTGTATTGTTAGTTGTTGCTTGTCGCGAGTCTGTGCTTGTCTGCGCGAGTCGACAGTAATAGTCAGTCGGATACAATAGTAGTCAGTCGGCTTTAGTAGCGAGTGGACGGTTGTAGTCTGCGGGAGTCGGCATGCGTCGGCTGGGTGCTCTGCTCGCGACTCTGGTCAGGACTCTGGAGGATGAGTATTGGTGTAGAAGGTAAAGAAGCAGCATTGCGCATATTTAATAATGTATGTTAATTGTAATCTAATTTGTTCAAAAAAATGCCCCAATAATAATTTTTATAATATAAAGTAACTGTTTTGAAAAAAAAGCATTCATTTCAATTTAAAGAATTTTTCCAATGCATTAACATTGCTTCCAAGAATAAAAAAAAAAAAATATACGCCAGCATTGCACGAAGCTGTGTCGATAAATAAGAGCAGATATAGTTGCAGTTTTTATTGAGGTAAGAATTTTTGCTTTTGTTATTCAGAATACAGGGCCGAAGGTCAGCGCTGCTGTCCTTATAAAATTTACCAGATATTATTATTTCTGTTAGAAGGTTACATTTCGTTCATGGTTCATTATTTAATTAATATTATTGTTGGTTTATGGTCAATTTTCATTCCTTAATTTTTGTGGGGAGGTTACGCTTGGCTCCATTTTGCATTATTATTAAACATAATTTTTGCTGGGAGGTTACAACTGCGAGTATCAATAAAATTTTGAAGACGCAACCTCGAGACCTTTTAATGAGGTTATGGAGAATGATCATGAATCGGTTGAACAGATGTGAAATAAAAAGAAATATATGACCTTCACTCCCTTCTGTCTTCTCTCCTAATCCTAATTCTCTGGACATTTATGCCAGCACATCTCCGCAACTTCCAACCACCTTCACAGCTTATTCTGGTGATAATCTTGGTCACTTCCTTATACCTGTTCCTTCCCTTCAAGTTTTTTTTAAATGTATGGGTGTGCTTCGCAGACACACTGCCCCTACTTTGTCCTATACAGGTCTCAGATAAACCCTACGTGAAACTAGCACGTACAACGAGTGAGCTGGCGCTGTGATGAAGACAGTGGACCTAGGTTCAGGAAAACTGTGTTCAATTACCTTTCAAACATCATCGTTTTTCCTAAACTTCTCGAGACGACCACTACGATGGTTGCCTGACCCAACACACGGCCGACTTCCTCCACCATCCCAGTCCAATTCTGGCTTGAGGGTCTGTAAATACCATTTGGTTTTGACGCTGCTGAGCAACTGGCCGCCCAAATGAAACAAGGGGCTACCAACAGTGCATCCACTGAATGGCGAAAGGTGACCTGTTCAGATGAATCACATATCATGCTCCATCGGACATATGGTCGTTGGCGTGTACGGAGAGAAATCGTCAAAAGAATCGGAAGGGATTCCGTGGGTTATCCCGTCATTCTGGAAGGTACAATGAATCAACACAATTATGTACTACCCTTGGAGACCTTGTCGATCCCTCCATGCATTTTCCTTTTCTTATTTTCCGTCCACACCTCGTTTCCTCGCCCATTCCGACTCCCCGGGAGTTGTAGCGAAATCGCCGTCCTTGACAGCAGCTGTCAAATGTGCGAGGAACTTCATTATTTCATATTTAGGTAAAGCTAGATAATAATCGAATTATTCTCCTTAAAAGAAGCAAACTACAAAAATTTCAGTTTATCATATGAGCCCTTTTGAAATATTTTTCATACTTGAAATTAACTTTTTAATCATTAAAAACTTTACTTGAAAAACGAATGCAAATATTACCGCTTAGTGCATACATTTGATTCGTGTGTGGCGAGGAGGACAGTTACGTACATGTTCTGGAAATCATTAGCGCAGTTATGATCGGAACGATACGGAGCCGGCCAGCTTACATAAACATACAATGTTCGTGAGTATGGCTACGTGCCGACTACTTGTATATTGATAGATAGAACACGGGATCGAATTTGATAAGAAAGAGCATATTAGTCCTTAATGCTAATGATGTATTTAGTGACAAAGTAAAACTTGGTTCCCAGAATGAGATTTTTACTCTGCAGCGGAGTGTGCGCTGATATGAATCTTCCTAGCAGATTAAAACTGTGCGCCGGACCGAGACTCGAACTCGGGACCTTTGCCTTTCGCGGGCAAGTGCTGTGCGAACTGGGCTACCCAAGAACGACTCACGCCCCGTTCTCACAGCTTTACTTCTGCCAGTACCTCGTCTCCTACCTTCCAAACTTTACAGAAGCTCTCCTGCGAACCTTGCAGAACTAGCACTCCTGAAAGAAAGGATATTGCGGAGACATGGCTTAGCCACTGCCTGGGGGATGTTTCCAGAATGAGATTTTCACTCTGCAGCGGGGTGTACGCTGATATGAAACTTCCTGGCAGATTAAAACTGTGTGGCGGACCGAGACTCGAACTCGGGACCTTTGCCTTTCGCGGGCAAGTTCTCTACCAACTGAGCTGCCCAAGCACGACTCACGCCCCGTCCTGACAGCTTGGTTGTTTGAAGCGACACATGCTATCAGTTTTTAACACATATTCGTCTATGAAATAGAAATAGCGGTGACTAGGAACTGATTTTATGCTACATATGAGATCTGCTTCGCTACCCGTTAGAAATTGTGTGTCATTAATCAAATGATCAAACATGCATAACGTAGAAATCAATGCGCCGTGGTTACTTCACTACTTTATTGGCTTCCTTTCTTCGCACTGTAGTTGCAGGAGTGTGACGAGTCTAAGAACGATGGCCTTGGAATCGCTTCCTGTTTGTCGGCTGGTTCTCTATTGCTGAAGCCTATAGGGAGTGCAAGGAAAGTCGTGACTTAATACGGAAGTTGAGTACACGGTCTCGCCGTTGTCATGTAGGACTGGCAGGGCGACATGACCGATTGTAAGGATCAGGTAGCTTCTAATAAAGCTGTTTCGTGAAACTGTGGAGGGCGCAAGACAAACATGAAGTTATAAAGTGTACACAACTGAAAATATGCTCCGTTATAAAAAGAATCATGTCTGAAGAAAGTTATATGAAAAATATAGAAGTCTGAACAGTAGAAAAAATGGTTTTATTCTTTTTTTTCACCTCCATAATGAGGAAACATTTGTGCTACGTCAAATGAAATGAAGCCACGGGCAACGTCACTATTATATCCCTGCACCCAAAAAGCTCGTTAGTTATGTATTCTTCTGGTCATGATAACTTGCATTTATTGAATAATAGCGAGTTTGTAGCTCTTTATTTCTGAAACTTGTTGAAGATTGCTGATAATTTATGTTAATAGTTAATCACCATATAATGTCATCACAAACTTGGTTACGTGTCAAATGTGTGTGTATAATAATTTCATTCTCTGACTTTATATACGAAATGGCAAACGGCCTCCCCGCAGTGGTAACACCGGTTCCCACCAGATCACCCAAGTTAAGCGCTGTCGGGCTGGGCTAGTACTTGCATGGGTCACCATCCGGGTCTCCTGAGTGCTGTTGGCAAGTGGGGTGCACTCAGCCCTTATGAGGCCAATTGAGGATCTACTTGACTGAGATGTAGCGACACCTGTCACGAAAACTGTCAACGGCCGGGAGAGCGGAGTGGTGTGCTGATAACACATCGCTCCGTATCCGCATTTGGTGACGCCTAAGGGCTGAGGATGACACGGCAACTGGTCGGTACTGTTCGGCCTTCAAGGCCTGGTTCAAATGGTTCTGATCACTATGGGACTCAACTTCTGAGGTCATCAGTCCCCTAGAACTTAGAACTACTTAAGCCTAACTAACCTAAGGACATCACACACACCCATGCCCGAGGCAGGATTCGAACCTGCGACCGTAACGGTCTCGCGGTTCCAGACTGTAGCGCCTAGACCCGCACGGCCACTCCAGCCGGCTTCAAGGCCTGATCGGACGGCTTTTTTTATACAAAAATGTGTGTGTGTGTGTTTGTGTGTGTGTGAAATCTTACGGGACTTAACTGCTAAGGTCATCATTCTCTATGCTTACACACAACTTAACCTAAATTATCCTGAGGACAAATACACACACCCATGACCGAGGGAGGACTCGAACCTCCGCCGGGTCCAACCGCACAGTCCATGTCTGCAGTGCCTAAGACCGCTCGGCTGATCCCGCGCGGCGTGTGTGTGTGTGTGTGTGTGTGTGTGTGTGTGTGTGTGTGTGTGTGTGTACATATATACATGGTCAAAAGGATTTAGAAAAGTCTCACGTAAGTCCATCAGACATTTTCAATAGGAACTCACGCAGACAAAAAACAAAAAAGAAAGAAAAACAGTAAACGGGAAGTCCTACCAGCGGATGAAGTCAGCTCGAGACCAGGGATAAAACAGAGAGAGAGAGAGAGAGAGAGAGAGAGAGAGAGAGAATTCGTGAAAAACGCTTAGAAACTCCAAATATTGGAACATAATTGCTTTAAACTCAGAAATATATACAGAACAGGTTTTGTTGCTGGTCAGTCGTTGTATTAATATATAGTAACAGTCATACTCAATGGCTAGCTGATAATTTAGCGGTCTCGAGTTCTCGGTTGTACTTGCAAAATCGCGTAATCGCTTTCCGTTCACTTGTATCCGAAAAACTCAAGCGACATGTTTGCAGTGACGACGACGCAGGAAATGCTGGCGAGTTTAGAGCAAGTACACGGAACTCATTTCTAATTTGTACTTCCTATACAGCACCGTACGAGTCTCAATTTATCTTAGTTTGTCTTTGAGGTCCTTACGAGAACTATACGTAGGCGGTAATAGAATCGTTCTCCAGCCAGCCGCAAAAGACAGGTCTCTAAATTTTATCAATACTGTTTCGCGAAAAGAACGTCGTTTTCCTTCCAGGGATATCCATATGAGTTTATGAAGCGTCTTACGAGTTATTGCGTAACTAAGTGCGTCCTAACAGAAATGGGCACCCCTCAAAGAATGCTGAGTTTGTTCACATGCTAAATACACTACTGGCCATTAAAATTGATACACCATGAAGATAACGTGCTACAGATGCGAAATTTAACCGACGGGAAGAAGATGCTGTGGTACGCAAATGATTAGCGTTTCAGACCATTGGCACAAGGTTGGCGCCGGTGGTGACACCTACAACGTGCTGACATGAGGAAAGTTTCCAACCGATTCCTCATACACAAACAGCAGTTGACGGGCGTTGCCTGATGAAGAGTTGTTGTGATACCTCATGTAAGGAGGAGAAATGCGTACCATCACGTTTCCGACATTGATTAAGGTCGGATTGTAGCCTATCGCGATTGCGGTTTATCGTATCGCGACATTGCTGCTCGCGTTGGTCGAGATCCAATGACTGTTAGCAGAATATCGAATCGGTGGGTTCAGGAGGGTAATAAGGAACGCCGTGCTGGATGCCAACGGCCCCTTATCACTAGCAGTCGAGATGATAGGCATCTTATACGCATGGCTATAACGGATCGTGCAGCCACGTCTCGATTCCTGAGTCAACAGATGGGGACGTTTGCAGGCCAACAACAATCTGCACGAACAGTTCGACGACGTTTGCAACAACGTGGACTATCAGCTCGGAGACCATGGCTGTGGTTAACCTTGACGCTGCATCACAGACACGAGCGCCTGCGATGGTGTGCTCAACCGACGAACCTGAGTGCACGAATGGCAAAACGTCATTTTTCCGGATGAATCCAGGTTCTGTTTACAGCATCATGATGGTCGCATCCGTGTTTGGCGACATCGCGGTGAACGCACATTGGAAGCGTGTATTCGTCATCGCCATACTGTCGTATCACCCGGCGTGATGGTATGGGGTGCCATTGGTTACACCTCTCGGTCACCTCTTGTTCGCATTGACGGCACTTTGAACAGTGGCCGTTATATTTTAGATGTGTTACGACCCGTGGCTCTACCCTTTATTCGATCCCTGCGAAACCCTACTTTTCAGCAGGATAATGCACGACCGCGTGTTGCAGGTCCTGTACGGGTCTTTCTGGATACAGAAAATGTTCCACTACTGCCCTGGCCAGCACATTCTCCAGATCTCTCACCAGTTGGAAACGTCTGGTCAATGGTGGCCGAGCAACTGGCTCGTCACAATACGCCAGTCACTACTCTTGATGAACGGTGGTATCGTGTTGAAGTTGCCTGGGCAGCTGTACCTGTACACGCCATCCAAGCTCTATTGGACTCAATGCCCAGGCGTATGAAGGCCGTTATTACGGCCAGAGGTGGTTGTTCTGGGTACTGATTTCTCAGGATCTATGCACCCAAATTGCGTGAAAATGTAATCATATGTCAGTTCTAGTATAATATATTTGTCCTATGAATACCCGTTTATCATCTGTATTTCTTCTTGGTGTAGCAATTTTAATGGCCAATAGAGTATGTTCATGTTGTCAATCGAATCGGGCTACATGGGAACAGAAGAGCAAACACCGTATAACAAAACTGAACAGTGTTGTTGATATGTACGGTGTACTAGACGACTTCATATGATTTTGGTGGTAGAAATCTAAAATATCGTTTTGTCCATGTAAAGATATTTCCGAGTTCACCATTTTGATTGACGTGCATTTATGCACTGCTCTCAACGCCGTTTCCACTTCCGGAAGTGGTCTTAGTATGCATCTTGCTGGATCGCGCGAAGCTCCACCTGAAAATTTTCTTTTAGCGGTACCTTGTCTGCCGTTACAAATCTTCATCCTTTCAATGGGGTTATCATATTTGGAAATAAAAAAAAAGTCGTCCGCAGGGGCGAGGTGTGAAGAGTACAGAGGACGAGCCAGTACGATGACTTCGCTTTCTGTGCAATAGTGACGCACCAACATGGATAAATATGCGGCTGAGTTATCGTGACGCAAGAGCCGTGAATTGTCTCTCCACATTTCAGACCATTTCCTTTTCATATTTCCTCGCAGGCGTCGCAACACGTCCCGAGAGTTTCATCGATTAACAATTTGTCCCTGCTGCACGAATTCATGTTTTGAACTAATCCTTCAAAGTCGAAGAAAATTATCAGCATGGCTTTGACATTTGACCTAAACTTTCGAGCGTTTTTTAGTGTTGGAGAACGTTTCCCGACCCACTGTGAAGATTGAACCTTGTTCTCTACAATATAACCATAGACCCACGTCGCATCAACAGTTATGATTCTCTTAAGTAACATCTCGTCCTCATTTGCTCGATCCAAAAGCTATTCACAGACTGCGAGGCCTTTCTGGTCTCGACTCATGGGCCTTGTGACGAACTTGGCGGGCATACGATGCACGATGCTTGTCAGCATTTTACGACATGATAAAACTGAAATGTTACATTCCTCCGCAGTCTCTCTGGCAGTCAGCCTTCTTTTGTTACGCACAATTTCGTTGACTTTCCTGATATGAGGGTCGTCGGTAGACGTCGAAAGGCGTCCTGAACCAGGGTGACCTTTAACATCCGTCCGGCTATTTTTAAGCCGTGTGAACCAATCGTAACACCAAGTATGACTTAAGCTCTCATCACCGTAGGCTTCCTGAATCATCTGGCGTGTCTCTATAGAGGTTTTCGGTAACCTACTTTTCTAATCAAACACTTATATCGAAAGGGCACGGAGATCACTGGCAATTTTAGATATTCGTCTGCCTGAAAAGATTTTTAATCGGCTGTGCATAAATAAAAAGGTGACGTGAGATCTGAGGATATGGTCACGTTTCTATTTAGCTAAGTGAAGAAAAATGGACCGTACAATTATTGTGCTGAAATTGCACAGATGACGTGAGCTTCCGATGAGTCACGGTCATGAAGGCTCATTTTGTGCGCCATATTTTAACGATGTGCTAGTAACTAGCTCTTATGTGAAAGGCTGCCTTCTCACTTAAAGTGAGACTCAGAGGGAATGTTAATTCTTCCTTGTAGTCCAGAATCATAAGGCATGCGCTAGAGTCCGATTCAGCAAGCATGTGCACATTTGTTTTATATTCTTAACATTTTGCTATCTATCAAACACTTATAGCCCTGTTGCACAACGTCAGTACTCCAAATAGCTGTTGCAAATTGTCAGTGGTGAAGAGGTTGGACCTGGAATGCTCTTTTCTTCCCATTAAGGATAACCGCACTGATTTAATGTCTAAGAAATATCAGAAGTAATGACTTTGGTACTCTGAAAATCATCGTATTAGACAACAGCATACACTATGTGATCAAAAGTATCCTGACACCTGGCTGAAAGTGACTTACAAGTTAGTGGCGTACTCCATCGGTAATGCAGGAATTCAGTATATTGTTGACCCACCCTTAGCCATGACGACAGCTTCCACTCTCGGAGGCATGCGTTCAGTCAGGCGCTGGAAGGTTTCTTGGGGAATGCAGCCCATTCTTCACAGAGTGCTGTACTGAGGAGAGGAATCGATGTCGGTCGGTGAGGTCTGGCACGAAGTCGGCGTTCCAAAACATCACAAACGTGTTTTATAGGATTGAGGACAGGACTCTGTGCAGGCCAGTCCATTAGAATGATGTTATTGTCGTGCAACGACTCCGCCATAGGCCGTGCGTTTTGAACAGGTGCTCGATCGTGTAGAAAGATGCTATCGCCATCCCCGAATTGCTCTTCAACAGTGAGAAGCAAGAAGGTGCTTAATATATTAATGTAGGCCTGTGCTGTTATAGTGCCACGCAAAACAACAAGGGGAGCAAGCCCCCTCCATGAAAAACAAGACCATACTACAACACCACCGCCTCCTAATTTTACTTTTGGCACTACACAATCTGGCAGATGACGTTCACCGAACATTCGCCATGCCCACACACTGCCATCGGATCGGCACATTATGTATCGTGTTTCCTCATTCGTCACAACGTTGCTCCACAGTCCAGTCGTCCACTGTTTACGCTCCTTACACCAAGCGAGGCGTCGTTCGGCATTTACCGGTGTGATGTGTGACTTATAAGCAGCCACTCGACCATGAAATCCAAGTTTTCTCACCTCTCGCCTAACTGTCGTTGTATTTGCAGAGGATCCTCATACAGTTTGGAATTCCAGTGTGATGGTCTGGATAGATGTCTGCCTATTACACATTACGATCCTCTTCGACAGTTGGTGGTCTCTGTCAGTCAATAGACGAGGTCGGCCTGTACGCTTTTGTGCTGTGCGTGTCCCTTCACGTTTCCACTTCACTATCACATCGGAAACAGTGGACCTAGGAATGTTTAGGAGTGTGGAAATCTCGCGTACAGACGTATGACACAAGTGACACCCAATCTCACCTGACCACGTTCGAAGTCCGTGAGTTCCGCGGAGCGCCCCATTCTCCTCTCTCACGACGTCTAATGACTACTGAGGTCCCTGACATGGAGTATTAAGCAATATTTAGCACAATGCAACTAATATGAAAAACGTATGTTTTTGGGGGTGTCCGGATACTTTTGATCACATTATGTACACTCCTGGAAATGGAAAAAAGAACACATTGACACCGGTGTGTCAGACCCACCATACTTGCTCCGGACACTGCGAGAGGGCTGTACAAGCAATGATCACACGCACGGCACAGCGGACACACCAGGAACCGCGGTGCTGGCCGTCGAATGGCGCTAGCTGCGCAGCATTTGTGCACCGCCGCCGTCAGTGTCAGCCAGTTTGCCGTGGCATACGGAGCTCCATCGCAGTCTTTAACACTGGTAGCATGCCGCGACAGCGTGGACGTGAACCGTATGTGCAGTTGACGGACTTTGAGCGAGGGCGTATAGTGGGCATGCGGGAGGCCGGGTGGACGTACCGCCGAATTGCTCAACACGTGGGGCGTGAGGTCTCCACAGTACATCGATGTTGTCGCCAGTGGTCAGCGGAAGGTGCACGTGCCCGTCGACCTGGGACCGGACCGCAGCGACGCACGGATGCACGCCAAGACCGTAGGATCCTACGCAGTGCCGTAGGGACCGCACCGCCACTTCCCAGCAAATTAGGGACACTGTTGCTCCTGGGGTATCGGCGAGGACCATTCGCAACCGTCTCCATGAAGCTGGGCTACGGTCCCGCACACCGTTAGGCCGTCTTCCGCTCACGCCCCAACATCGTGCAGCCCGCCTCCAGTGGTGTCGCGACAGGCGTGAATGGAGGGACGAATGGAGACGTGTCGTCTTCAGCGATGAGAGTCGCTTCTGCCTTGGTGCCAATGATGGTCGTATGTGTGTTTGGCGCCGTGCAGGTGAGCGCCACAATCAGGACTGCATACGACCGAGGCACACAGGGCCAACACCCGGCATCATGGTGTGGGGAGCGATCTCCTACACTGGCCGTACACCACTGGTGATCGTCGAGGGGACACTGAATAGTGCACGGTACATCCAAACCGTCATCGAACCCATCGTTCTACCATTCCTAGACCGGCAAGGGAACTTGCTGTTCCAACAGGACAATGCACGTCCGCATGTATCCCGTGCCACCCAACGTGCTCTAGAAGGTGTAAGTCAACTACCCTGGCCAGCAAGATCTCCGGATCTGTTCCCCATTGAGCATGTTTGGGACTGGATGAAGCGTCGTCTCATGCGGTCTGCACGTCCAGCACGAACGCTGGTCCAACTGAGGCGCCAGGTGGAAATGGCATGGCAAGCCGTTCCACAGGACTACATCCAGCATCTCTACGATCGTCTCCATGGGAGAATAGCAGCCTGCATTGCTGCGAAAGGTGGATATACACTGTACTAGTGCCGACATTATGCATGCTCTGTTGCCTGTGTCTATGTGCCTGTGGTTCTGTCAGTGTGATCATGTGATGTGTCTGACCCCAGGAATGTGTCAATAAAGTTTCCCCTTCCTGGGACAATGAATTCACGGTGTTCTTATTTCAATTTCCAGGAGTGTATATGGAAGTAGTTAGTGTGACAAAAACAACTGGAAGAATATTATGCCACCAATCCATAATTTCTGATATGTATATAAACAATATATTGCCGCCGTTTTTTAAGGACCTGAAACTAACAAAGAGGCCTACGGTTGTTTCGATTACGGAAATTTAAGTGTACACAAAGCCAATTTCATTACCAACGTAGAGTTCTTGATGATACGATTGATGACTGGCCTTCTCTTTTCGTACATCTATATCCACGTGACTTTTATCTTTGGGTGATGTTAGAAGATAAGGTTTATGCAAACATACTTGTCGAACAAGAACACATGACGACGAAAGTGAAGTACCCGGAAGACTTGCCCGGATGTCAGCTTCATACACGTACACATCGTCGGTGCGTATGTAAAACATTAGAATGACAATTCTGTGTGGCAGGTAGAACGGTTACCACAGTGCTTTAGTTTCATTCATACTTAGCGTTGTTACCAGGCCTGATTCGGTAGATATATAACAGGCATGAACAGCGTCATATTTTGGACGATCTCTGTGAATGACGCAGACGTGCCTCGTACTCTGCTGAGACAGCAGTATCAGCACCTGAGAGCCTTTAAACGGTACCTCGTTGTGGGTCTCCGTGAGTGCGGGTGGTTAAATTGTCAGAGACCCGATATTGGAGTGCATGGGAAAGTGAGGGCAAGCACACTTGACGTCACCGTTCTGGTCTACCACGTCCTGCCACCAGGAGGAGGATGCCATATTGTGCATGTGCACCAACAACTTCGTAATCCCTTCACATCTGCGACTGCCTCCCGAGAACAAGTAATGAATTCCCAGCAACGTTCTGTGTTATCTAACATCACTGGTCAGAGATCAGCAACAGCGTGAATAGGGAATTACACTTCGATGCTTAAGCTGCCATTAACAACACGACATATATGACTGTGTTTGGAGTGACACCTTGTTTGGTAATCATGGACTGGTGATTAATGGCGTCGCACCGAGTATAGCGTCCGCCCCCAGTAGTTTGCCGACGCGGTAGCTTAGCGTCCTCGGTCAGAGAGCTGGATGCTCTCTGTAATAATAAACTGAGTGATTGGATCTACAACGAACTTCAGCGTATGTCATTTGACGTCCACTACTACCGAACACAACGAACAGAGAAGGGGAAAAAAAAGTAGCTGAGTGGTCAGCGCGACAGATCGTCGGTCCTAAGGGCCCGAGTTCGATTCCCGGCGGAGTCGGAGATTTCATCCTCTCAGGGACTGGGTTTTGTGTTGTCATCATCATCATTTCATCCCCATCGACGTGCAAGTCGCCCAAGTGGCGTCAAATCGAAAGACTTGCACCCGGCGAACAGTCTACCCGACGGGAGGCCCTGGTCACAAGACATTTACGTTTACTGTGTATAGCGTCGTATCGTGGTTATTTACTACTCCAGATGACCATCAGCTTCGAGTATGACGGAGACCTCTTTCTTCCTATGTTTTGGAGTCGCACAGCGGAGTTACACCGTAAGGGGCGCCATCGGGTACGACTTTAGGTCACAACTGGTAGTGATTTAAGGAACTCTGACTGCAGAACGGTACATTACAGAACTGCTGCGCCGTTATGAGTTATCTCTCACACGATTCAGGATACAAAGTATTGGACCAAATTACCTCAGGCGGTATGACATCATTCCAGAGCGAATCAGTGCCTCCTTCTTTGTCAGAGGAGCATTGTGTCACTCTGATAGGATGCGTCATCCTGCCAACTTCCTTCTAAATCTGACTCGATTTTATAATCACTGAAATATTGTCTAATGCTGTCTCCTACCGAGTGTTTCACTGTTTCTGGTAAGGCAGTGTAGAAGCTAGTAGGGTAGTGGTTACAAGAATTTGCCAGGCAAATTTCGACAAGTGGTTGATAATGTGTTCGGAAGGTGTCAGATTGGACTTGCAAAGAAATACATTACTTTGAGCACCTGTTACAAATAATTGCACGCATCATTTAGTCGCACTGAGTCGTTGATTATATTCAACTCGGGGAAGAGTGGCCAAGTTTTCACCCAGTAGCTGCGGAAGGAGCCAGCTGGTGCACATAGCCTGCAACATCTTGTTGTACGTGAAAGAATTTTTAACTCCCATTGAACCGAACAGCTGACCTAGCCACGATGGGAGCTCTGTCGTGTCTACGCTCAACAAACGGGAAGGGTAGTAAGTAGTAGCATACACTACGGTATCCCTACAAACTAAGCGCATTCACGCGCTACACGTCTGTACCTCGATGTAATGCATTGCACAAACGATAAATGTAGGCCGACAGCTCTGTTTGACAACACTCCTCGGAGAATATAGCTTAGACACCATTTAGTCGCAGAGTAGTATGTCAGACTCCATGTGTCGTCTTAATAAAGTACAAGCCAGTTTAAATCTTATACTTCAAACATCTAAGCCAAAGGAAAAAAGGACGTGCCACGAAGGAACTATCTGAATCGGGCCGAAATCATTAGACATGATGTACACGTGTAGACAAAGGAATGATTACAATTTCCGAGAAAGAGCATCACAGATTGAGAAACTTTGGCGGTCAAAGTATGGTTTGGCATTCACGAAGGCAAGCGGTAGAAACTCTCGCCGTGTGAGGGGGGGGGGCATTATCTTGATGAAATGTAAGTACAGGTTGGCTTTCCATAAATGGCAACAAAAGGGGGCGTAGAATATCATCGACGTCATAGTGACATGCTGTAAGGGTGCCACGGATGACAACCAAAGGCATCTTGCTATGAAGACAAATATCACTCCAGACCATCGCTCCTGGCTGTCGGCCGTATGGCGGGCAAAAGTCACGCTGGTGTCCCACCACTGCATCTGCAGACCACGTCTTCGCCTGTCTTCTCGTCTCAGTTCGAAGTGGGACTCATTATTAAAGAAAATTCTACTCTATTCAATGAGATTCCAGGGTATATGTGCCCGATGCCACTGAAAACGTGATTGTTAGTGTACAGAGGTCAGTGACAATCGGCGCAAGAGATAATGTCTCCCAGCTCAATTTTTGTGAGTCGCCTATTAAAGGTCCTTGCTGTGACTGAGGCACCACTGGCACGTATCGATGATAATAATGAATCCAGAGCTGTGAGTGCTTCTCTGACAACTGGTGGGTCCTCACATTCCGTCGTCTCTGTAAGTCAACTGCTTCCATCTTGACGCTGTGTTCGAATATGGTTCACCCATTTCTGAAAACCTCATCGAACAGTGGCTTCTCTCCTGTCCAGATGTCGAGGGATTCCCCGATTACTTCAACAGGCTATTGGAGCCCAACTGCACGTCCTCTGAAATGCTGAAATCTGCTTAAATTGTTCACGCAACTGTTTGAGAGACGTAGTTACTGTCCAACTGAGTACACGGAAAGAAATTAGCAAGGAGTGCATGCCCTGGTATCGGTTTGACCCCTGTTTACTAATCTTGCTGGCTACGAGGGGAAACTGTGCACATTCTTCCACTGGCCACCAGAGTTTACAATTTTGCATTTCTCGTTGACGCGTGTATGAATAACAGTTTGTGACCAATTTGCATAATTCCTTCGTGGTGAGTTCTTTTTGTTTTTCCTCTGAGGCTGTACTTTCACAAAAATTACATGTAGTTTCCCTTTTTTGAAGTTATGGTGTCACATTCATACAAGAAAATTAGTTCATCGTGCCACCATTTAGAAACATATTTCACAGAAAGAACAATTTCTCTCATATGTGGAACATGTGTGTCGGGACTGGGATCGGAAAACGGACTGAAAGATAGGCCTAGTGCATCTTAAGGTGCCATCTGTCTCACAGGAAAGCCATTCACACTGATGGGCTCTCACACAGAAGCATCGTCCTCGGTAACATGAATTTACCAATAACTAATTACAAGCTTAAATTAGGCTCTGATACGGCTGCGGATTTAATATACGAAAAAACAATATCGTAGAATGTTAATGACATTATTCATTGAATTTATTGTTACTTTATTTATTGAGAGTTAAATTCCGCAGTGGCTACAATTTTCATCGTACGAGAGCAACTTAATTTGTGGATGAATCTATGATGAATGTCACTCTAAAAATATAAACTGTAACGTAGAAAATAATTATTAATGTGTCTGCTGCTTATCAAACATGAAATAAGTTGTATTTTATCTGTTCGTCATCAATTCCGTAACCGACGCTATGAAAAGTGGTATTAGCTGTAACCAAAAATAAATTAGAGCAAGAATAAAGAAAAAGGGAGTACAAAGGAACAATCTTAAGTTCGAACCCACGAACCTCAGGATATATGACTAGAACCTTATACTCTACACTGTAACGCTATTACTGTAGTTTCAGTAGGTCAGAATTAACATGTCGTCCACATCTCTTGAACGGAAGCCCATTATGGTGATCGGTTTTAGGTTTAGATACCGGACATCTTAAACCACATTACGCCATTGCCAACCAGATTCCAACCATTGTCAGAGTCTCTGTGCTTGTCAAAGTCTGTGTGTTAGCTTCCACTTCCGTGCACCATAAGTTGCGAAGCTGCAGCAGAGATAATATGCCCTTGAGTTCTTCATACTATCGCAGAAGTGGCTGCCAATTAACACATGTATAGACATCGTCAAGACATACATATTGTGTGCTCTTCGCTGCTTTTCTTCTTTGAGGTAATCGCTTTAGTTCTACTCATCTCAGCACCATGTCCCACTTATCGTAATTTCCTCATCATAGATATGTCCAGCTGTAACATTTTGCTTGTAGTCTACGTCAGCTTTTCCGTCTATAGTGTCACCTGTTAACTTCTTTATACCTAAGTTTTTCTTTCCACCTTCTGTGATTGCCCTTTTTAGAGATTTCCATTTATCTTCAACTGTACTGCCTGCTGAGCTATTTCTTACTGCTGTATCGATAGTCTTAGAGAACTTCAAGCGCATCTCGTCATTCCTTAGTTCTTCTGTATCTTACTTCCATGCGTATTGATTCTTCCTGACTAATTTCCAGCCTACTCTTCATCACTACTACACTGTCATCTGAGTCTATATCTGGTCCTTGGAACACCGTACAGTCCAGAATCTGATTTCGGAATCTCTGTCTGACCATGATGTAATCTAACTGAAATCTCCCAGTATCACCCGGCCCTTTCCAAGTATACCTATAAAAATGGTTCAAATGGCTCTGAGCACTATGGGACTCAACTGCTGTGGTCATAAGTCCCCTAGAACTTAGAACTACTTAAACCTAACTAACCTAAGGACAGCACACAACACCCAGCCATCACGAGGCAGAGAAAATCCCTGACCCCGCCGGGAATCGAACCCGGGAACCCGGGCGTGGGAAGCGAGAACGCTACCGCACGACCACGAGATGCGGGCTCCAAGTATACCTATACGTCTTGTGATTCTGGAAGAGAGTTTTCGCTATCACTAGCTGAAATTTATTATACAACTCAATTATTCTTTCTCCTCTCTCATTCTTTGTCCGAAGCCCATATTCTCGTGTAACCATTTCTTCTTCTTCTTCTTCTTCTTCTTCTTCTTCTTCTTCTTCTTCCCCTACAACTGTATTCCAGCACGCTAGGACTACGACATTTTCATCTCCCTTTACGTACTGTGTTATCCTTTGAGTATCCACCTATAGCCGGCCGCGGTGGTCTAGCGGTTCTGGCGCTGCAGTCCGGAACCGCGGGACTGCTACGGTCGCAGGTTCGAATCCTGCCTCGGGCATGGGTGTGTTTGATGTCCTTAGGTTAGTTAGGTTTAAGTAGTTCTAAGTTCTAGGGGACTTATGACCTAAGATGTTGAGTCCCATAGTGCTCAGAGCCATTTTATCCACCTATACTTTCTCTATCTCTTTACCTTCAGCTTGCGACGTTGGCATATATACCTGAACTATCGTTGTCTGTGTTTGTTCGCTGTAGATTCTGATAAGAATAACCCTATCACTGAACTGTTCATAGCAACACACTCTCTAACCTACCTTCCTGTTCATAACGAATCCTACCATTTTCTGCTACTACAACTACATCTACATCTTCATGGATACTCTGCAAATCACATTTAAGAGTCTGGCAGAGGGCTCATCGAATCACCTTAATAATTCTCTATTATTCCTGTCTCATATAGCGCGCGGAAAGAACGAACACCCATATCTTTCCGTCAAGTTCTGATTTCCCTTATCCTATCACGGTGATCGTATCCCCGTATGTAGATCGGTGTCAACCAAATATTTTCACATTCGGGAGAGAAAGTGGTGGTTTGAATTTCGTGCAACGAAAAATGCCTTTGTTTTAATGATGTCCACCTCAAATCCTCTATCATTTCAGTGACACTCTCTCCCCTATTTCGCGACAATACAAAACAAGCTGCCTTCCTTGAACTTTTTCAGTGTACTCCGACAGTCCTATCTGGTAAGGATCCCACACCGCACAGAACTATTCTAAAAGAGGACAGACAAGCGTAGAGTAGGCAGTCTGTTTAGTAGATCTGTTACGTTTACTAAGTGTCCTGCCAATAAATCGCTGTCTTCGGTTAGCCTTCGTCACAACAAAATGGTTCAAATGGCTCTGAGCACTATGGGACTGAACATCTATGGTCATCAGTCCCCTAGAACTTAGAACTACTTAAACCTAACTAACCTAAGGACATCACACAACACCCAGTCATCACGAGGCTCGTCACAACATTTTCTATGGTTCTTTCCGATTTAAGTTGTTCGTAATCGTAATTCCTAGATATTTAGTTGAATTTACGGCCTTTAGATTTGGCTGATTTATCGCGCAACGGATTCCCTATAGCACTCATGTGCATGACCTCACACCTTTGTTATTTAGGGTCAATTGCCAATTTTCGCACCATGCAAATATCTTTTCTAAATCGTTTTGCTATTTGTTTGGATCTTCTGATGAGTTTATTAGTCGATAAACGACAGCTTCATCTGCAAACAACCTAAGAGGGCTGCTCAGATAGTCTCCCAAATCGTTTATATAGATAAGGAACAGCATAGGGCCTATAACACTATCTTGGGGAACGCCAGAAATCACTTCTGTTTTACTCGATGACTTCCGGCCAATTACTACTAACTGTAACCTCTCTGACAGGAAATCATAAAGCCAGTCACATAACTGAGACGATATTCCATAAGCACGCAATTTCACTACAAGCCGCTTGTGTGGTACAGTGTCAAAAGCCTTTCGGAAATTCAGAAATACGGAATAAATCTGATATCTCTTGTCAATAGCACTCAACACTTTATGCGAATAAAGAGCGAGTTGTGTTTCACAAGAACGATATTTTATAAATCCGATCACCCTTAGGCGCAAGTCAAGGAACATGGAGCGTACACGGTCACAGAACCGTCTAAGCCTCAGATT
Organism: Schistocerca nitens; assembly: GCF_023898315.1. Classification (NCBI taxonomy): domain Eukaryota; kingdom Metazoa; phylum Arthropoda; class Insecta; order Orthoptera; family Acrididae; genus Schistocerca; species Schistocerca nitens. The sequence continues at coordinate 309,852,148 of NC_064617.1, forward strand.
TTGACCCTCCACTCGGCTCGGTACCAGGGCCCACAATCGGTCCTGTTGACTATACTGCAAATGGTCAACTCTTTTTCTTTATCTCGCAGACAAGACTGGCAGCCTTTACCACTTCTGTTAGCCGCTCGAAGCCAGAGAGAATCTCTTCTGATCCAAAACGACACACAACATTGGTACCGACGTGAGCCACCACCTGAAGTTGGCTGCATCCTGTGCTCGTCATGGCATCCGGGAGGACCCGTTCCACGTCTGGAATGACTCTACCCGGTATGCACACGGATTGCACATTGCCTTTCTTATCCTTCTCGGCAGCCATGTACCTAACGTTGGAGCTCCCAACTATCAATAAATAATCCCACCCGCTGTGATTGTCCGGATCTTGCAGGCTTTGAGGTTTCCTCTGAAACAGGACACGCGACGGTATGTGGCTCAGCGACATTGTCAGCCACAGACAGCTCCTGGAACCTGTATGTCAGACTAACCGGGGAGGTCTTACGTGCGGCCCCCTAGGAAGTCGTTCGCCGCCTGCTACGCGCCACGGGGACCTCCCACTCGACCACAGGTGAATGGGTCAACTCCAGTTCGAGCAGCAACTGGGCGAGCCACCGTTGAGGACTGATCGGAGGATTCTGACGTGCTGGACGTCCGTTGGATCCCCACGGCCGGTGCACAGCAGTGGTGCCCGTCCACTGCAGCCTCAAGCTGTGTAACCGAAGCTATCACAGCCTAGAACTGAGAATGAAGTGTCACCAACTCGGCTCGCATCCGCAAGCAAAAATCACAGTCTCAATCCATACTAAAGGCCGTGGAAAACTTAACTACCCGGATAAACTATCAGCACGTGCTGGGGAACTCTACTGTACGCACTGACGAACACGCAGGAACTGTGTCTAATAAATCACATTAATATGCAGAGATTCAAAAACCTCACTACCGAAGCTCTCAGGTGAAACTAAATAATTTACCCCTGAATAAGAACAAAATCTGTTTTTCTTTTTTCGGCGCAAACTAAAACGCGAGAACTGTAGCTATTAGATGTTAAATTAACACGCAGAAACTCAAGAAACTAAACTATCAAAGCACACAGTTGATATTATAAAATTCATTCCTGGTTAGGGACTCTTAAAATTCACAAAATCTATTACCTCCCTGTTGCTGTGTCTGTCTCGGCCGGCTGCTGCTGCCTGACTCAGTTGTTATTGATATTACCCTATACTCATTGACCAGAAATCCTTGTCTTCTTTCCATTTCACTTCACTGACTGCTACTATGTCTATATTGAGCCTTTACATTTCCCTTTTCAGATTTTCTAGCTTCCCTACCACATTCAAACTTCTGACATTGCTCGCCACCGACTCGTAGACCACGGTGGTGCAGGGTTAGCGTCTGTGATTAATAAACCAAATATCCTCGTTCCAGCGTTCGCAACCCGTTACCGCTTTAATTTTGATTAATAATCAGCACTGGCGGCCGAACTCTTCCAACATAAGAAATCATATTCATTCTGCCAACGGCCTTGTCAAACAGGGCAGAGGAGCGGACAGAGGTTAAGGGCACCCTCTTGTCCTTGGGGTGGGAACCTGCCCCTACAGGAGAACCAGCAATGATCAACGGCGTGAGGATGCAGAACGCAGTGGAAACCACTGCATTAAAGACACATAACGTCTCTCATCAGGACATGTGGCCTGTAACTGGAAAAGTGTCATGATGATCTCTCCATTGGTAAAAGATTCCGGAATAGTCCCCTATTAGGATCTCTTGGAGGGGAATGCCAAGGCGGAGGTGAGAATGAGAAAAAGATTGAACAACCAACCAAAGGATAACGTTCTAAAAGATCCATACGACTGTCAACACTGATGTCTCCTCACACCATCACAGGCCCTTGGCCGAATCTGGCGGTTTCCTAAACAGGGTTTGGCAAGTATAGGTCCCCACGAACACAGCTTTTAGCTTGTGTCACAGGACATCTTGACTCGTTTGTGAATAACGCGTTTCTCCGCTGAAGTAGTTGCCAGTTGACCTGGGAACGGCAGAACTGAAGGTGAGCTACGGCATGTTGTGTTAATCCGGATACTCGAATGGGACTTCTGGGTCCTTTCTCGCAACCTGTCCCTTAAAATCGGATCGGACGCAGCAGGTCCTGTGACCTTTCTTATATTGTCTTGCACTGTTCTGGCGATAGCTGTACGACGTCACAACGCGCGGATGGCCAGCCAACGGTCATTACTTGGCGTCGACGATCTTGTCCAAGTCACAATGTTTACGGACCTACCTCCCTCTAGTTTGTCCACAACCTATGCATGACAGATGGAAAGACTTTTGCATCTGCTGTAACACAACGGTCAGCCTATTCTTCCCGCACCTTACAGACTGCCCTTGCAACTTGCAGTGCATTATGATGTCGCATTGCATGTGCTTGGCTGGATACAACGTCCACAAATGACAACTGCTGTCTGTGCACCTTATTAGAACACACTGATGCACAGGTACTCACTTGCTTCTGATGGGTCACCTGATACTGTAGTGCATAACACAGCCGGGAGATGGCAAAGGACTTTGCTTGTTGCATACGTTGAGAATAAAGATCTGAGGTTACGCAAGAAGACCTCGGGTACCGCGTATCTAAATAAATGTCACACTTCGGACGTTGATGCACCTGTTTCCAAATTCTTTTGAGCAAGCACACGATACTATAACGAAAATCTAATTTTCCGTACTGCCAAACTCACAAAAACATAGGTTGATGTGTTCACATACGAAAAAAGCACATCTTAATTCTTTGTGCAAATGATATTTTACGTAAACGTTGCGACCGGCAATTTCTATTAGTACAACATAAAAAGAAACATTCAGATACTAATTGCTAGGGTGTTCCTTCGAAATTCCCGGGTCTCTGTTTTCGTGCAAATTACCTTCATCTCACTGACCGCCATCTGCGACTGCATCTTCATACATATTCAACAGGTCACCATGCAGTCCATGGCGCGCGCTACCTTGTAGCACCTATTCCATTCGCAAATGGGGCGACGAAAAAACGGTATGCGCTTCCCTAGAGTCCTAATTTTTTTTGTCTTCGTCATCCTTAGGCAAGATGTGTCTTGGTGGCAGTAGGGTCGTTCTGTAGTCTATTGTAAGTGTATGTTCTGTGTACGTGTATGGAGCTTACGGGCGTTCAGCACCGGCGTTATAGCTCCTCGGTGCTCTAAGTTTTCTGAATACTGTTTCGCAAAAATAAATAAATAAATAAATAAATAAAATAAAAATAAATAAATAAAACACCTTATTCCCTCAAGAAGTTCCTGTTCGAGTTCGTGGAGCGTTTCCGTAATTTTTCACGTATTACACCCACCTACTAGTTACAGTGCCTCTGAATTGCTTCGATGTCTGCCTTTAATTCGATCTGGCAAGGATCCAAACACTCGAGCGGTACTCTAGGTCTGACCGCTTAAGCGTTCTTAGGCGAGCCCCTTTACAGTATTAGCTACACTTTCCTAGGCTGCTTCCTACAAACCGAAACGACCATTCGCCTTCCGTACAACTGATCTTACGAGCTCGTTACCTGTACTGTCACTTCTCAGCGTCACGCATTGATATTTAAACTACATTATTTTGCTAAGGAGCACACCAGTAATACTGTATTCGAACATTACAAGATTGTTTCTCCTATTCATCATCAGTAATAACCAACGTTTTCACTCTTGTAGAACAAACAGGTACTCATCAAACTAAATGTAAATTTTATCTAAACCTTTCTTTATCAACCGGCCGGTGTGGTCGAGCGGTTCTAGGCACTTCAGTCTGGAACCACGCGACCGCTACGGACGCAGGTTCGAATCCTGCCTCGGGCATAGATGTGTGTGATGTCCTTAGGTTAGTTAGGTTTAAGTAGTTCTAAGTTCTAGGGGACTGATGACCTCAGATGTTACGTCCCACAGTGCTCAGAGCGATCTGAACAATTCTGTATCTTCACAAAGCCACTCGAAGACGACAAATTCCCGTAGATTGTCATCACCAAACATTATCATACTCCTTACTCTAACCTTCAGATCGGTTATGAATTTATATAACAAGAGCGGTCCTACCATGTTTTCCTGGTGTACTTACCTTTATCTCGGATGAACAGTCGCCGTCCAGGACAATGTACTAGGTTCAGTTACCTGAAAATACCGCGAGAAACCGTTGTATGCGCGGGCCTTCACTAACAGTGTGCACTAGGGAACTGTGTCAACTGCTTTGAGGACAAAACGAAATATAAAATTTGTTTGTTCTCAAGAAATGGCGCGAGAAATGGGCAATATGAGTTACCCTAGAGCGATGGTCTCTAAATCCACTGCGAGAAACTGTTCGGCGTATGCACGGGCCTTCTCCAACAGTATGCACTACGGAACTCTGTTAACTACTTCCCGGACAACACGAAATAAAAAATTTGTTTGCTCGCAAGAAATGATGCAAGAAAAGGGCAACCTGAGTTTCCCAAGACCGATGGTTTCCAAATCCGTGCTAATATGCGGGGAGTAACTATTCTGTCTCTATGAAATTTGTTAAATTCCATCTTAGAATCTGCTGAAGAGTAATGAAACAAACCGACGTTAAGGATATTAGTTTGTAATTTTGCTAGTTCGTTTTTTATTTATTTTCTTACACTTCTTTTATAGCTCCGTTACCTACGATTTTTGCCAGTCGCTTAGGACTTCGCTGTGGGCCAGCGATCAGTGATAAATAGTATGAGCACATTGCCATAGAGACTCTGTGGACAATAGAACTCGGATTCCATCTTGACCTTGCTCCTGCTATCTTCCTAATAATTCCAGAATTACTTTTGTGTGTATTACTACGTATTCCCACACGGTTTCAAAGTGAATATGACCCAGACGAAACACATTCCTAATGATATCGTTGTCATGATATCTGCTTTCCTTCAATGAACATTATTCTTAAGCCACAACAAGTTTCATAAATTCGATAAGCAGAGTGAACAAGATAATAGATTATTGCGGATGCCTTCCCATGCTCTGCCAAAAAATTTCCTGTAGAGGGTCTGTCGTAAGCGAAAGAAGTCTGATGCTGTCGAATCGCGTAGTCATAAATTTTCTGTAATTAGTGGCGGAGGTCTTCTGAGTTTATACGTGTATTATTTCATTATTTTCACTGTTCATCACATTTGCATATGCCTTCCGTGAGGTTGAACGGAAGATCATTCATTTTTGCCTTTTGGCAAAGAACAAGAACCAGTCTGTTTTTTCATCATTCTTCTGGCTGGTTTGACGCGTTGATGCGGCCCTGCACGTGCTCCTCTCCTGTTCCAACTTCATTATCTTAGAATATCACTGGCACCCGAAGTTCTCAATTAATTGTTGTACCGAAGTATTACGGTCTACCACCGAGCTGATTGATTCTGATGAAACAGCTCGTCACTGCCATTGACTATATGCATTGTGACGAATCGTATTATAGAGTATGGAAACAGTTATAGGTCGTAATTCAGCAACAAACCCATATGCCACGAACTGTGGAAGAATGATAACACTACCGACTTTTTTTTTATCAATGTGTCATTATCACCAGTTTTACCTCTTCTGTAAATAATTTAATATTATTTTCAGTTCAACATTTATACGTTGACCCTTCTTATTATACAATTTGGTTCAGGCGCGTTAATAAATTGATCGGCTTCGTGGCGATAGCTTACGTACAACGCGTAACTTTCATTCGTGTAGTAGGAGCATGTGCCAACTGTTACGCAAATGTTTACCTACATATACATCGCAGGATCCAATGAATGTTATATTTCCCGAAAGTTATCAGCTGTTCTCAGATAAATCAAAGCGCTGAAAATATTGCAATGGACATTTGAATTTACGCCACAGGTCCCAACAAAGGTTACATTACCCGAAGGATGTCATCCCCGCTAAGAAAATATCAAAACCCTAAATTAGCCCTGTAAATACATTAATAAACATTTTAATTTACGCAATCATCCAAATACTTAAATTATTTCATGGTATACGTCCTTGAGTTCATCTCCAAGGCATCTGATACTCACACTGGTTTTAGTTCATGAGTGAATTTCGTGTATACATGTTTTCCCTCGAAACTGCTTTGCTAATATAACTTTAATTGTGTCTCACATACTCGATCTAGGAAAGATTTTGCAATTTCTGGTGGCTTCTAAGTGGGAACCATATAAGTAGAAGTGTTGAACAACAAGTTCGCCTAATGAAGGGTAAGGTATCAGTTTATCATCAAATTTGCTAAAGTTTTACGGGAAGGAGGTTTAATAACACATGACAAAAGGAAGTGAACTACAAGGGAAACACACAACAACGCTAGGTCTGCGCACGAGGTGGCCCTACGAACTGGATATAAAGTATAAACAGGCCTGTTAAAAAAGACAGACAGAATTGCTTAACTATAACCGTACAAGAAGAGTAGTAGAGTAGCGTAAAGGAGAACAGGGACTTTTTAACATCTGAATTTCGGAGCCATACGGCTGTGGAAGAAGGATTATGCTATCTAAGAAACAACGTTACACAGGACTGCAGAAACAAGAACAAGATACAAGAAAAACATCTCTTTCATAGGTGAGTTCCTTAAAATGCTTGAAGTTTATTCATAGATGGTCTTTCTTTAGGGTGTACTTCGAAATCTGAAATTTGTCACGCTTTTTAGATGTGACAGCAGTCCCATTTGTTGAAGGTATTGGTTCACATTGATCTACGTGATGTTCATCAGGAGATTTTTTTGGAGTTTCTGTGGATTGACGATTAGATGCTGTAGCTTCACGAGGAACATGTTCAGTTTCGGCATTGTCCCTAACAAGAAAACAAGGTGTGGGCAACACAGCCTCCATAAATTTGAGAAAAGACATCATTCCACCGATACATATATTTTAAAATCGTACTTTATCAGCATTACATTTTTTGGGCATGGCCTGTTTTCAGGTACGAAAATGATTCCTTTGAAAGTGGACCATATCTGAAACTATTAGCACTGAATAAAGCACGATTTTCATATATGACTGGGCCGAATTACGTCTTTCCTCAAACACTATCTGTGTTTTCCGTCACAGAAAAACTATTCTCGTTAAACACAGGATGATCATAAGATTCTGTTCCATACCTTTGAGATCCTTAACTGTGTCACCGACTGTAGCTGCTTTGTAACAACCAGTACTCAACAGGCCTCAACGGATTACGAAATACTTAACTTGCCCCATTTGGCCACGTTAGACGTCTTTTATTTTTTGGGAAAGGAATAAGAGGAATTGGATGTGAATTAATAATGGCTGTGGAACGCACACTTTGGGTACTTAATACAGCACAGAATAGTCAGACATCTACCATGTTTTTCCATTTGTTGAATGCCATGAAAACTATAATATCTAAGGCAAAGCAAATTACAATTACACAACACACAATCAACTGACAGCAGCGGGTTCACTGTAAGAGTTTTTAGTGTCCTAATCTGTGAAGATATGGTGACAAAACGGATGGGATAGCGATGTGCACATATACTGATGGCTGTAGTATCGCATACACAAGGTATAAAAAGACAATGCATTAGCGAAGTTGTCATTTGTACTCAGGTGATTCATGTGAAATGTTTTCCGACGTGATTATGGCCTTAAGACGGGAATTAACAGACTCTGAATGTAGAATGTTAGTTGCAAATATACCCATAGAATATCCTGTTTGGAAAATCACTAGGGAATTCAGTATTCCGAGATCCACAGTGTCAGGAGTGTGCCGAGAATACCAAATTTTAGGCATTACTTCTCACCACGGACAAAGCAGTGACCGACGTCCTTCACTTAACGACCGAGAACAGCGGCCTTTACGTAGAGTTGTTGTGCTAACAGAGAAGCAACACTGCGTGAAATAACAGCAGAAATTAATGTGGGACGTACGATGAACGTATGCGTTAGAACGGTGGCGAAATTTGGAGAAGCAGCTATGGCAGCAGACGACCCACGGTCTCTTGGTTTCGTAACCATATCGTTTGGACCTTAGACGAGTGGCGTTGTCAGATGAGTCCAATTTCAGTTAGCAAGAGATTATGGTACAAATGGTTCAAATGGGATCAGAGCACTATGGGACTTATCAGCTGAGGTCATCAGTCACTTAGAACTACTTAAACCTAACTAACCTAAGGTCATCACACACATCCATGCCCGAGGCAGGATTTGAACCTGCGACCGTAGCGGTCGCGCGTTTCAAGACTGAAGCTCCTATAACCGCTCGGCCACACCGGCCGGCAGCAAGAGATTATGATAGGGTTTGAATGTGGCGCAGACCCCACAACGCTATGAACTCAGGTTGTCAACAAGGCACTGCACAAGCTGGTGGTGTTTCCATAATGGTGTGGGCTGTGTTTAAATGGATCATTGCCTGGAAATGTTCGATAGAAGAACATTCTGGAATATTCGAGCAAATGATTTGGCCAAAGAGGTCGCCCGACAAAATCGAGAGGTCAGCTCATACACAAGATCCTGCGTCAGCAACACTTTCTCAATTATGGCCTGCTATGGAGACAACATGGCAGGGCACTTTCAATATTTCTGCAGGGCACTTTCAATGATTCCAGTGGAGTGTTCGCTGATTTGAAACTTCCTGCCAGATTAGAACTGTGTGCTGGACCAAGACTCGAACTCCCGACTTCGAGTCTCCGTCCGGCACACAGTTTTAATTGCTAGGAAGTTCCAATTCCAATGACTTCTTCAGTCCAGGCCTCATCGAAATGCTGCACAATGCCAGGTGGAAAGAGGTCCGACAAGATATTAGGAAGTATCCCATGAGTTCTCTCACCTCACAATATGTATGGCTGTGGAGCCCATCTGGAAATAAACCAAGTGATTAATCACATTGCTCCACTCGATAACTTATGCACTTCCCACTACGGAATGAAGAGTTACTAAGCAGAAGGACTGAAAAAAAATTATATGGAAGATCGTAATCAGATGAGATAGGTACTTCAGACAGCTAGTTAATTTGGCGCTGGAAGGAGCAAAAGAGGCAATAAGAACTAGGAGCAGACTCAAACTAAAATATGAAGAACAGAGCTGTGGTCGCTGTGAAGGAATGCAAAAGTATGAAACAGGTGACCACCTGTCTAAAGCAGCAGCCCGCAGTGCAGTTGTCGGGCTGGCCTACCCGACAGGGGAAACGGGGCGGTTGAGGTAATGCGCCGCGGTGCGGCCTACGCCACAGGCGTGCAGGCCGCGGCTCTAGCGTGCGTGTGTGGGTGGACGTGCCGGCTTCCGGCGGTAATGCGAAACGCCTGCTGGGACCGCCGGAGCGGAAACTTCTGGTGGCGATTCTAGCCACGATAAGCACCGTCACGGCGGCCAACGAAAATGTAAATGTTTGTGTCCCTAGGGCTCTGCAAAGCACGTATGCGAACACAGAGTTTTACGATTTATTTGCTCTACTTTCTTGTAAATTGTGCTCTCGGACCCAATGTGTTCTGATCAGCTCTGAAATTTTTCCACTGATGTTACCGTTGCGTGGTAAGTCGATTCGGAATGGATATTACTGGCTAAAGAAAACTTCAGTTCCGCCAGTACATATCGTCAGACGAATTGAAATCAGTTGGTCTACTTCGGTCGAACTACGTAACATTCTTCCATACAAAACATCTATTGCGAGAAACGTGGTTCAAATGGTTCAAATGGCTCTGAGCACTATGGGACTCAACATCTTAGGTCATAAGTCCCCTAGATCTTAGAACTACTTAAACCTAACTAACCTAAGGACATCACACACACCCATGCCCGAGGCAGGATTCGAACCTGCGACCGTAGCAGTCCCGCGGTTCCGGACTGCAGCGCCAGAACCGCTAGACCACCGCGGCCGGCGGAGAAACGTGTACGTTAAGTTTAGAAAAGAAGGAGTTTGTGGCATTCCGAGAAAGAAATGTCATAAGAGAAACCTATTTTGGAATCCATGAGCAAGAATGCTGCTTGTATTATGTTAAAAGTAATTTGACGTTTTTGTAATAAAATTGTTTTCATTCCATTGTCATTTAAGAACTGCAACATTATTAAGTATTCAACTTGTGTCAACCATAGGTAAATTACAATTATCGGTAGCAACTGACTGATCGTAAAAATGGAACGAAAATAAATAATATTAGTTACTTCATGTTTACGAATGAACTATGATTACGACTAAACCCTTTTCCACTGAATGCATTTTCTACTGCTTGATTACTTTCCAGTGGCACAACCAGTCATGTAGAGTAGGTTATACAACATTTATCCCTTCATTCCCACACAGTCGCTTAACTCATTTCGTCACTCCATTAACGGAGGAACGATTGCATGGTATTCGTCACGTTCTTCTTTAGAGAGATACAGCTCATTCAGTTGCAGTCAGTACAGTTTTGAAGCAAAATTCGCACTGTAGGAGTCTTCTCTAAACAGAGAAGCGACGTGTCTTCCATCCGACCAAAAAGTGACGAAGGAGATCGGACGCATAACGTCCAAGATCGGCTGATGTTATTGGACAACCGTTGTCGGTGCCACTCTGGCCACAGCACAAGTCGTCGGATCATTAAATGAAAGAAAAAGACCTAAATGCTTTAATACGTAATGTACAATTAATTAAATACCACAAATGCATTGATTACAAGTATTTTGTGACCGTAAACGATAATTCTCAAGTGGGCGTATTTTATATTCGCAATACATAGAAAGGAAGCAAGAAATATTATTTTCGAAAATCCGTCGACGACGTGGTCATGAGAGACGCAGCAAAAGCTCATATGTGGAACGGATTGACAAGGAAACCAGCCCTATCCTTGTCGCAGGAACAATCCTAATTTTGACAAGTTGTTTAGGAAAACCACGAAAAAATAAATCGTATACCGAGCACTAGAACCTCTATCCTCCAGAATGGTAGCCCAGTATCTGAATCATACTGCTAACTCTCTCGATCGTATCCCGTGCATGGTAAAACCTCAAATCAAAGGTTTTGCAACCATAATTACACTGTATTGAGTCAAAGATACGAAAATCTGCCGATTAATAGTAATAAGACTGGCGCGGGACCACGAACCGAAATTATTTTATTAATACATCCCAGGCGTGTATTTCTTTCGAACAGTCTTACGAGCATCTGCTGAACACTTTTTTATGAAACACAAGCTGCAACTCTCTTCCCGTTCTTCTTGGAGTATACACTATTCGTTGCGAGAAGAGATCAAATATTCTACATACGTATGTTTTGCAATATTGTCCATAAACGTGTTTCACATATTTAGTTTGACTGAACTATTTTTTCTGGGATGTTACTTATTTATCCTTGCCGTCGTGATTCATTTTGCAATGTGATTAAAGACATTATCCCACCGAGCTGTATTTTAAAATACTTTACTCCGCACTATTACTTACAGACATGACATTTTCTAGCGCATCCAAAACATAACAACCACACTATAAAGAAAAGAGAGCTATATTACACTCGTAAAATCCAATCACCTACACTGGATGCAACGTTATACAAACACAATAATTAGCTATAGCAACAGATAGGGACACATAGACATGATAGTAGTTGCTAAAACAACAGCATTAGCACACTATTGAAGCGGCACACGCAACCAGTATCATGTACCTTGTAATCCATAGCTACAAATATCAATTACGAACACTTGTTCGTCGAAGTTACACATGTACACGACTGTGTACAGTATAGTCAGTCAGATAGTGAAAATACAAAGGATCTTAAAGTACTGTCGGTACACCATTTCAGATCACTTCTTGTATCTTAAACAAACAGTTACATGGACCGAGTGCAGGGGGTATCATGTTAATATCCACAAATCGTTTTCACACATGAGCATCAGAACAGATGTACCCACATAAGAACATAGAAAGGTATTTATTAATCCAGACCACACTTTGTCAAAGAAAACCTAAACTAAACTCTGTCAGTAGCCAGGCCCAGCTGTATCTGCCGACCGCCGTGTCATCCTCAGCTGAAAGGCGTGAATTGATGCGTATATAGAGGACACGTGATCAGCACACCGCTCTCCCAGCAGTTGTCAGCTTTCGTTACTGGAGCCGCAACTTCTCAACCAAGTTGCCCCTCAGTTGTCCTCATACGGTGTGAATGCATCCCGCTTGCCAACAACTCCCGGTAGACCCGAAAGGTCAATCCTGATACCGCTCAACTTCAGTTGCCTGCTGGGAGCTCGTGTTACCACTTCGGCAAGGCCGTTGGCACCCTTTGTGAATCAGTTGCCAGAAATGCTTAAAAGTGTAGTTACTAATAAAATTAAGAAGAGTCTGAATAGATTATTAGTGGCCAGCTACCTCTACTCCACTGACGAATTTCTTTGTGGAAGCAACTCGAGTACATATTACCAGTAATATCAAATAACACGTTACATAAAATCTGAAATCTACACAGCTGCCAAGCAGAAATGTGATAAAAGTAATTAATTGTTGTTAATTGCTTTCTGTTTTATGACTTTTGACTACTGAAAAATTTTATGCAGCTTGGCTATGTACATTTATCCCTTTCTGACAAGTTCGGTATTATCTTATAGATGAAATACCTTTAAGATATTTTTTTACTTATTCGTTACCTGTTACGATCATTTGGCTTAGAATTTGTGGAAGATATATTTGAGTATCCTATTTTGTAAGTATGCATTACGTATTCTTGTTCTACGGTGCATTGTAGAACCTTGAGGATCTCGGAACTCTAGAAACAAGAAGTGAACCTAATCCCATTTATTTTAATCGAATCTGCAAGAAGTTATTGAATATTCTACCGTTACTACCCTCTTTTGGTACTAGGAATATCCTTTTTCATGCACAGGGACAGAAAAAAAGACTATGAAATTGATAAATTACAGCCACATACATATACCAGTTTCTATGAACCAAGATATACACTAAAATAAAATAAAAACAGAATATCTCCGCCACAATTTGGAGATTTAAAATATTATTTACTAGGACATCCATGATCATAACATGAGCCATTTTGTGAAGTTGGACCCATCGCTACCCGTCAGGCTACTCAAGAGCGTAAACAGTGTGTTTTGGCCACTGGGAGATAAATCTGCACAGTCTTATACCAAATACACAATTTTTCTTTCGAGTTTCACTCTGTATTTTACGTTTTATTCATAAAATTTCAACGTCGCATAACACTGTCTGACTGAACAAACGACATGCGGACACGGAGTTCAAACATGAAATAAGATCGTACAAGTGCAGAATCGGAATGAAGTGGCGGAATTTGACACACGATGAAACCTGGTCACGTGACTGATCTTGCCTTTTCTGGAGACATGAAATACGGAACCACCAGCCTCAAGTTCACCACCTTCTGACTTAAGGCCCAGCTGAAGATTTTATGGCTCCAAGACCTGAGAGAATATCAAATTATAATGATTTGGGGGGGAAACATTTTGGTGCAATATAATTTCATAATAGGTCATTTTTAGATAAGACTGTTTAGTGTACAAGTCTGGAGTGCTGTTGGACGTCGTAATAGTTTTGTTAACAAATTATTCAATGGACAAACCTGAAAACATATCAGCGAATCGCATGCAAGACACACTCATTGCTAAGTTTGATAGAGCTACCAGAGAAGGCAAAAAGGACAGTTTAACTGCTCAGAGACATTAAAAACAGTTACGCAATCATAGTTATTGTTGTGTACATATTTCTGTGTAGTCAGCGCGTACACAACTTTCCCACTAGAGCGCGTCACGCTAAGCACAACAGCACAGGTCCAGCGCTCGTCCGTGTCCGCACTACGAGATGGCGCTGCCATAGACACGGACCAAATTCTGCTTCCGCCGATCCGCGTATTAATATGTAACGCAGCCTAGGAGATTGGTGCTAATGTAGACCCTTTTCTCCTCGCAGATCACATTCGTGCAGTGATACATGAACGCGCGAGGTATTATAACGAGTGTACAGACCTCCGATTAGTCAGTCTGCATTTGTCTGCACCAGTCTGTACCAGTCTGCCTTAGTCTGTACCACTCTGTACGAGTTCTACATTTGTCTGTACCAGTCTATAGTCAAGTTTCAGTCTGTGCCTAATAAGATTACCATATTCCTGTACATAGCCTTGAAGATAAATGTATAGACACTTTTGTCAAGTATCAGAGATATATGTAAGAATAAGATTAACGTACCAATACCAAAGGAAATTCAGATTGTCAATTTTGGTCACCGTCAATCTGCTACTCTAAGCGTGCAAGTGGCATTTCTATCGTCTGACCTAATGGCAGAAGATAAACATGCCACGATAAGACCACGAGACGTATTGCTGACACTCATTAGAGCGACAAGTCAAATAATCTGATGGTGTGTGTACTGAAGGTCTAACAGTACGCACACCACAGTTATGAAGAATTTTAAATGTTCTGAAGCCGATTCAGATTATATATCGAATGAATTTTAATAATATTGCGATCTACATGGTCGAAATATGTGTGATGCGAAACATGTGAATTGTGTTCCGGTTGTGAAAAGTGTAGGATGGACTCCTGCCAAGGACACAGGGCACGATGACAGGAAAAGGCGAAGATAGAAACGTTGCAAAATGGAACATTTTTTTGCAGGAATGTCATCTTCACAGGAACATATAAGCCGTTTACGACAATTGTTACTAATTATCTTCTTGTAACATAGGCCTTTAGCCTGCTTGAATTGGTGAGAGGACGTTGTATATCGCTTATCGCTGTAGAAACTTCTGTTTTGATAGTGCACCGTAGACATTACCCCATTATCGACCACAAATAATTGGTACCTTGCCACAGGACGGATGTAAGTTGTAAGGGGCAATCAAAAAGTTTCCTTCCGAATGCTGTATAGTCCAGAATCGGTATGTCAATCAGGCGAAATCGCCGTGAGTATTGAGACAAACATCCCACCCAAGCACCAGGTTGAAGATGCCATGTAGTAAAACACCGAGTCCTGCTGCGTGAAGAAGTCCATAATTGCCTGCTGCATATCCTCGTCCGACAAGAGTCTCTTGCCTACGTTTCGCTGCTTACATACGCGTATAGGATTCGCACTACTCTGTGTATTCGCTGCAGCAACGCCCTCAAACGACAACTAATTGACAGCCCATTATATAAGATATGATGGTGATGTTCACACGATAACAACCAATTCTGTATGGAACAATGTGAAAGTCGTCTCATCGTGCAACATTACTATGTTATGTTCCTCTATGGTCCTGAATGAGTGGCCGAACTTTTCCATTACACCCTGTTGATGGTAACAATTATAACTCATGGTACAGGAGAAAAAGGAGGAAAAAAAAGTAAACGAGAGATTGTCTTTTCACAAGTAGACAGAAAACGAAACTGAACCCATCCCATTAGTGCTTTGCGAATTAGTCAGAAGTACTGTACTTTTCAGTTATAACACAGTGGTATGTAAACAGAAAAGTATAATAATGCAAGCAAATCCAATTTTACAAGTAGTTTATCGCCGTAAACAGACATCTGATTTGCAACGCTTGAGAACAGGCTGCACAGATATTAATTTCGAACAGTTAATCTTAGACACGAGGGATCATTATATTTACGGAGCAGGTGGTTGACGCAATACTTTATTAATTTGTAATTTAAAAAGATCATAGCAAAAGATATAAAAAATGCACCGTTATTTCGTTTGCGGTGCTCGTCCTTGCGCGCCATCGAATCGACGCGTCAGCTGTGGTGCCCGTATTTCCGCCAGAGGGCAGGAGCGGCTAGGCTAGGTCCGTGCCTCGTGTGGTTCCATCGACGGCCACCAGTAGCGCTGTCGCCCTGCCCGCTAGACAGTTGAGTACACCAAAAGGCTTCCGCTTTGGCGTTGCCTCAATAATTAGCGACAGGCTATCATTAGTTACATATACTGTCATTAGACTGGCGGCTTCTCTTTGAGCAACAAACCCCTGACATTTTGTTAGCAGCTTAGATATTATACCACGGAGGAATTTTTTTCGTATCTCAAAACATGGAAGAAATAATATTAAGCTACCCGAGCGCATTCCCCAGACGCACACTACGGAACTTAATGTGGTATGATTGCAGTGTTTTGGGATTGTTTTATAGTAATTTATAAAATGGAGCCTTTCTTAAGGCGAGCTGGTGGACAAATGAAAAATTTACTTTATTATTCGCAGGAGACTGTTACCATGAAGTGGTAAATTAAGCTACACATCCTTAGCACCAAAGACATGCATACATGTTAACCCTCGCAATACCAAGAGGGGAGGCGGAGGGTTACTTCTTGCACACATTCTGAAAATACTGTTATCCACTCTTGCATTTAATATTTTAAAAATTCTAACAAAAGCATTTATTGTTTCTAGTGATTTCTTATTTGAGGTTCTCTAACTGTTTAAAATTTTTCAGTAAAAGTTAACCCAAAAGTTTAAGTTTTAGTAGTGAATGTGACTTTTCACGCAAATTTCACTTCATATTTTCAGTTTCGTGATCCTTCTTACAGATCAATATAACTTCAAACAACGTGTTGTGAATGAAAAATAACGACAACGTACGAAGTTTGTATTTTTTAAAATTTTTTATGGTGCTTACAAAGTAGGCTAGCACCCGATGCAATGCATTGGTGCTGCTAAGATTATGTTGAAAGATATTTTCAGGCTCTGTAGCCTACCTATACATCAGAACTTATTTAAAAATTATGTTGTTAATAAAAGTTAAACACATTTAAGGAAATTTGGTTCTTTTTCTGGGTTTTCTGATGATAGGCACCACGTTACCCAACACCCCCACCCTTTTGCTAGGCTGTCGGTAAATTTCGGAACCCTGCATTACACTTCATTGTACGGCTACCCGCTCGGAGTGGATATCGCAAATGTTGCACAGTACTTCATTCCTCAGTGCAAGTTTGTGTTCCATTTCTAAAGGTCTCGTCCTCCACTGGTTTTCAGACCGCAGTCCTTTTTCTTTCCACTCTATACTATCACAATTCAAATGTTTCCTGTTCTTCCTACTAATTTCCAGTGCTCCACATTTCACTTCCATTAAGTGCCGTACTCCAGACATACCGCTTCATGAACAACTTTCCATATCATGTGACACCAGTAGAGTACTTTTAAAAAAAGAACCTTTTTTGCCTTTCAACTTCCCACATATGGTTAAATCTATCCAAGTTGTTTGTTCAAAGCTTATTATCCCGATATATCGGAAATCCCTACTGTCTAATCCTAAATGGGACCAATATAATCTATTTCCATTATCAAAAAGTCTAGGAGAAGTAATAGATGACAACCTAAACTAGGGCTCAGGACGTATCTGAAATGTGTCCTAAAAATATGAAAAGTTATTCACTTTTGACCTCGAAACGAAAGTTGTACAAACACTTGTACTTCCGGTGATTGATTGCGGCAACGTTATCCTGCAAGGTCCTCCTGAGGAAAGTTCACAGGCCGGCCGGGTGTGGCAGTGCGGTTCTAGGCGCTTCAGTCTGGAACCGCGTGACCACTACGGTCGCAGGTTCGAATCTTGCCTCGAGCATGGATGTGTGTGATGTCCTTAGGTTAGTTAGGTTTAAGCAGTTCTAAGTGACTGATGACCACAGATGTAAAGTCCCATAGTGCTCAGAGCCATTTGAACCATTTGAAAGTTCACAGCGCTTGGGAGTGGTTAAGTTCACCAGCGTGCGCTGTATGTCAGATACGACTTTTTGTCCATATTCCACTATCTTGAGCACAGGTATCCTGGCCACTCGCAGACAAATGTAGAGATTTCCACATATTAGGTCTCCTCTGAAGTCTAATCAACCTAGACAGCTTCTTATATTTCTCCTCGACCTTAATACTCTTTTCTCAACACAGCAGAAACACTCGTTCCCATCAGAGTAAAATGCCATTACACAGTCGATTTCTCCGGAACTCTGTAATGACCTAACTCCTTACATCATACAACTGAATAACAACTCCAGCTTCACAACATAGTTAATGACATATCCACTAATGCAACAGTAATTTTGTTTTTGTCGTAGTACGCGCTCATTGTCCCATTTCAGCCTAGTGTCTTTCTCTCTTACCACGCCTTCCTCACATCCCAAAACTCTTAGCCCGTGCAGTATATTCGAATTCCTCACCCTCAGAAATCGTTATCTCGGAAAATACCACGAAATATTAATGATCATACAGCTGTAAAGATATTATGTATCTGGTATTATCATTATTATTATTATTATTAATAGCAGCAGCAATATTGATATTACTAGTTCTTAATGAGTATTTCTATTCACAATACCATAAGGTACATTCCAAACATTTTTAATTCTATCAATACTAAGTTTATTTTATTGCACGTCAGTAGAACAACAAAAGGTTCCAAGTCCCAGTATATTCGAGTTTCCATAAAGGATTGTAGGATAGATACATATCATTATCAGCCTATAATCGTAACCACCCATGTCAATGTCTTGCTGCATTATGGAACACCTTTAATATACGTCACATTACATGCAGCAAAGCTCGCGACTATATTACTTACACATATTGTTAATACGTTATTACCGCTGAATGCTGATGCTAGTCTCGTATTCTTTTTTGTTTTCGGCTTATGACTAAACTTTGTTGTTTATAATGACATGTGACTGTAGCATGAACTGAACGTCAAGGCTAATACTTTTTTGTTTTGTTTTTGAATTAGTAGTATCTTATATTTTCTCTTTACTGTTCCACACCGTCCGGAAAATAGATAGGGTTGATAAGTATGAGAACTATTGTACAATGAGCAAAAAATCGCATGCATCCAAGTTGATAATAAGAATAATACACAGAGGAATTGAAAAGAAAACCGAAGATGATGATCAGATTAGCTTTCGGCAAAGTAGATTAAGAGACGCTGTTCTTACGTTGCGCTCAACGATGGACATGAGATAAATCAAGACACATTGATTCGATTTGTCGACGGAAACAGCGTTCGACAATGTATATTGTCATCTTTTGCCCATGCTGTTCAATCCACACAATGAAGAAGCAATGACACAATAAGAGTTCTGTAGTGGGATTAAAACTCAAGGTGAAAGGGTATCAAGGAAAAAAAATCAATTAAGGCATCATACGATCTGCTGAGGGGAACGAACAGTTACCACATACTATGGACTGAAAGAAAACCGAAGACAGACGAAGGAATAGCAGAAATGAGGTTAGCGATGTACATTACATCTGAATTGGGTGTCACGAAGTGGACAAAGTGAAGCAATCATCCGATCTGGAACGCAAGATAATGCATTACGGATGTCACAAGGAGCACATAAAAAACGGACAAACACAAGTGAAATGCATCCTTCTGGCCTACAGAAGTCTACCCAAACATGGCTTAACGTAAAGAAGAAATTTCTGAGAATTTACGTTTGGAGCACAGCACTGTGTGGATGTGAAGCATGGACTGCGGAAAAACTGGAAAACAGAATTTAAGCGATTCAGATATTTTGTTGTAGAAGGACACTGATAGTTAATTCGACTGAAGAGATGGGAAATAAGGAAGTTCTCCGCAGAATGGGGGGGGGGGGGGGACAGGAAGATACAAGATGGCAGGGCATGCCTTAAGACATCAGGAAATAACTTCTATGGTGGCAGAGGGAGCTGCACAATTTAAAAATTGCAGGGGAATATAGAGATTTGAAAATAATTGAGGACGTTAAGTATTTCTTTGAGGTGTAGAGATTTACACGGAAGAGAAATTCGTGGCGGGGATGTGTTGTGGATTGGCAGGAGACCAACCCACTAAATTTAGAGGAAGCCGAAAGGCACGCGTTTAAGCTCAAGCAGGCTGGCGTGAGGTCTGGAACAGGACAAGGAATTTAGACTTCAGAAAAAAAGGATGTAGCTGGAGGAATACTTAACTTTAATCCATTAATGTTGAACGTAGCTCTTGTCTGTACATTATTTACAATATCAATAGTAACTGAATAATGGCGCCTTGCTAGGTCGTAGCAAATGACGTAGCTGAAGGCTATGCTAACTATCGTCTCGGCAAATGAGAGCGTATTTTGTCAGTGAACCATCGCTAGCAAAGTCGGTTGTACAACTGGGGCGAGTGCTAGGAAGTCCTCTAGACCTGCCGTGTGGCGGCGCTCGGTCTGCAATCTCTGATAGTGGCGACACGCGGGTCCGATGTATACTACCGGACCGCGGCCGATTTAAAGGCTACCACCCAGCAAGTGTGGTGACTGGCGGTGACACTACAGGATGCATCGGAGAGGTCAGGAGACTAACGAAAAGAAGCTTTTGGTTTTATCTTATTTGATTGGTTGATGCAAAAAAATCATTGTTTTCACATTACGTATTTTAATCCAAATTAGCCCATTTGTATGAAAGAAAGGTGTAGCTATACATAAAAAGAAACCAATATCTATCGATGCTGTCGCTATTAATCCTTCCGTTCCAATGTTATTTCGTTATTGATGCTGTTTTAGTTCTTGTTATCGATACAAAATACCGTATCAAATCGGGTTCTTCGAAGCCAAAGAATGTCGGAAATGGTTGGGGAAAAGAGAGAAACTAAACCCATAAGGTCGTTTACCGGCTGTCGTTCTTCCCACACTTCTTTTGTAATGGAACAGGAAAGAGGGAAAATGATAGCCGCGTGATAGGGAGGTATCGTGAATAATACACTTACCTATTACAGCTATAGAAACAAGAAAGTAGTTTACTGGTTTATTTTCGTCAGTTAAGGATTAGATGGCCAGACTAAAACGTGGCAGCCATTCTGTTAAACATTATCTAAGTGGAAGATATCCCGAAACGCATCAAATTCTGAGAAAGCATACACTACACTATCGGACACCCGACGATTGAAAGTGTACGAAATAGCTGACAGCGTCACGGTGCCCACACTTCCTTCTCCCACCTCCACCCACCTCTCGTTGATTTTCGACTTCGACGTTTTTAGTTTTCATAGATTTTTTGTTACGCAACCTCAATACATATCACAAAAACTGAGTACTATTGAAATTATACTATTTAAAAAACGTATTGTGGACTCCACATTCGGAAATTAACTTTCTGATTACATTTATCTTTCTGTTGACAGCTATATTTACGGGGGCAAACCGGTTTGCGAGCAGTAGAATACAGTTTTGGTACATGGCAAATGCGTTGTAAATGTTGTCATTTTTACTTGACACAATCACAATCTACATTTAGCCAATCTCCGTGTAGAGCAATAAACTCTGGAATAGCGTTGTTAATAAATAACCCCGTCGCCGTGTCAATGAATGTCTCTGACTTTGTTCACTTATTTGACACAGTTTCAGAAAAACATACAAACTCCGTCTTTCATCCACATGCGTCATTATTTTTTTTCTTCTGACGTTGTTGACGACTTTGTCACTGCCTCTGTCTTCCTGTGTTACTTCATCTCCAGGTGTTGGAAGCTCCATGTTACCGTCACAGGCATCTGTCGTTGATGCCTCTTCAGCATTAGTACAAAAGTTTAATTCCGCAACAGGTATTAACATCAACATCGTTATCGCCATGTATTATGATATCAGCGCTCTCATTTCATTCTCAGTGTTTATGTTTCTCATACCTATAGTGCTATTCAGATTTGCACTTTCACGCAAAGAAAAAATTCTCCACATTTTTTAGCATAAAGGATGTCTTTTCTTCATTCATTCAGTAATTTGTTTCCAATTAATTGCACAACTTAGCTCCATCACGCCACTCATCGCGCAGAGTACTTTCTAAAATAGAAAAACAGCAAACACGGGCAGTAATGATAACTTACAACTAAAGATTGTCAAATTGTTCTTGAATCACTGCGAAAAACATTTATACAGTAGTAATTAAACTTAAGGATGAATGGAACGTTAGACCAGAAACACTGCTGCTGGCTTGCCTTTCATGTTTTCAAATTACATTTTGTGAGTGTGTGTGTGTGTGTGTGTGTGTGTGTGTGTGTGTGTGTGTGTGTGTGGACAAGAGCCCACCGAGGTACTGGCGTCCCTTCATCCCTTGATACCCTAAGGCCAGCTCTATCTGGCCCATGTGCATAAATGCATCGTTGTTTAAATAGAAAATTAAATACCCTTATGGGAAAGAATGGTACCACAGCTGTTATACGTTAGACGAACACCATAGAGAAAACGAATTTCTAAGCAATATTTCGACAAAACTATTCAGAATGTTGTCAGGGTCTTTGGTTTCTATCATTAAAATAGTGACTGCTATATGTTAATAGCTGCTACGTGCAGCTGCGCTCGCATATCATAGTTGTGAGTAAGCTACTGCATATGCAATAACATTAGCTGTCCTCAAGTCCCTGCGTGTTTGGGAAAGCACAGCCCTTTATCTATTTTCTCTGTTGGTTCATCTATCATACAGATTATATCTACTAAAACAGTTAAAATAAGCACATCCCAAAATTATATTCAAAAGGAATTTCACTCACAAAATGATGCCCTTCCAATTGGATCCCCCTATCAGTAACACTGTCAAACATTCATCAGTCACATAGAAAAAACATCTTCGAAACAACCATCACAAAAAAGGATTGAAAATTGTTTGCTGCTACAAATATGCGGATCACATCATCCAAATGTTAGATGAACCGACAGAGAAAACAGATAAATTTCATATAGGCATCAACAGTATACGCAAAAGCTTTGATTTCACCCAGGAAAAAAGATAGACGAGACCAAATACATCTCTTGGATACATGAATAACGAAGGCAGCAATAAGCACACATATGACATATTCAGAAAGCTAACACCCAGACGCACAATAATTGTACATGTCGTGTCCAGCTACCCACAAAATCAAAAATTAATGGTCCCAAGACCCATGTTACACACACTAAGTAATATCACACTCAGCTAATAACTCTACGAAAAAGAATTACAAACAATACAACTCACAGCCACAATCAATGGTTGTAACACCCATATAGTACAAACACTCAACAACAAAATCGAAAACAAACTACAGAAAAGTGAAAAAAATAGCAGAGAACACAGGCACCACAGAACTCACAAACAATACAGACACTGCAGTACATTCAGAAACACAAAATAATAGCACCCATGACAGGACGAACAGAACGAAATGGTACACCTTAACAATACAAACACAAATTAACACACAGCATAGCAAAAACAAGGATTAAACATTGCTTATAGAACGGGAATCACTCTCCAGTCGGCCGGCCGGAGTGGCCGAGCGGTTCTAGGCGCTTCAGTCTGGAACCGCGCGACCGCTACCTGGCAGGTTCGAATCCTGCCTCGGGCATGGATGTGTGTGATGTCCTTAGGTTAGTTAGGTTTAAGTAGTTCTAAGTTCTAGGGGACTGATGACCTCAGATGTTAAGTCCCATAGTGCTCAGAGCCATTTGAACCATTTGAACCACACTCCAGTCATTCTCACAAACAATAACAGACATACCATATAAATATCAAGCAGCAAGTATATATCATTTAGAATGTCAAGAATACAAATCAGTATATCTAGAAACGATGAGCAGGAATTTCATATCTAGGCATTAACAACATGTAAGGAGCTGCAAGTATGAAAACAGTCATTCTAACTACGCTGAACTTCTGATTAAACATGAGCATGAAGCATCCAGCATGGACATTAAAATTATTAGACAATAAATACAACAAAAAACTCCTGACATTACAGGAAAACTTCCATATACAAAGAGCCCTTGCAGTGA
This sequence comes from Schistocerca nitens, assembly GCF_023898315.1. Lineage (NCBI taxonomy): Eukaryota > Metazoa > Arthropoda > Insecta > Orthoptera > Acrididae > Schistocerca > Schistocerca nitens. Next base: position 309,875,810 of record NC_064617.1, read on the forward strand.
CGGGGAAGTAATTCATGACCTAATCAATACTGATCATGTTAGTCACTAAAATAACAAAAAAGAAATGTAAGAGACAACCAAACAAAATAATCACTTAATGAAACTTCTCTCTCCCTCCTCCCCCCCTTTCTCTCTCTCTCCCTCTCTCTCTCTCTCTCTCTCCTTCTCTGTGTGTTTCCCTCTTTTTCACACACACACACACACACACACACACACACACACACACACACACATAAGTTGACAGCACTACACACTGTAAACACACACACTTTAAACACACAAAGAAAAGATTAAGTACAGTGCAATAAATCTGGGAGAGAAAACGCAGAAAAGCGCTCATCTAGATTATGGACACGGAGAAAACGCATATGATCTAATAATATCGGAAATATTAAGTAACAAAAGGATTATTAAACTTTCGAAACTTGTGCTGCAGATGATTTAAACAGTGATAGTGTAAGTAATTTTGAACAGAAAATGTTATATGAACATAGGTCCGCAAATGCTTCATTAGGGAGGTATTGGTATTAGAAGAAACTTTAATTCTGCAAAATTGATGTACACAACGTGAACGATACGCCATACAGCTAGACTGTAGTGTGGTTTTCTCGCAAACAATGCACGGGTACATGTCATGTGTACGCTATGCAACCTACCACGTATTATAGTCATGTGACTTACGTAGTACATTCACCCGTTGTTAGCGCAGTTGAGCCGTGTAAGCCGCATTGTTTAGTGTACCACCTACGCATCGGTTAGCTGTGTAGCATATGGTGTTAACTCTGTTCCTACAAGCGCTTCTAACAATGCCACGCGTCTACAGTATTGAGGAATACGCAGGTATGGTGTATGTTTATGGCCTCTGCAACGGTAGTGCTACCGCTGCAAGAGAAGAAAACCACAGGCACTTTCCGACTCGACTATTAACTGATCTGAGGATGTTTACCAAAGTGTTTATCACTTTGCGTGCAACAGGCTCTCTTCCAAGTACACATTTTTCGCCCTAGCATACACGTCAACAAACTTTGCAAGAACAGGAAGAAATTATAGTAAGTGTTGAGCGAAGTTCCGGTACGAACATACGAAGAATGTCCCTGCGTATGAATGTCCCACTGACACGTGTATGGGAAACATTACATGAGGAAAACCTGTATCCATTTCATATACAGCGTGTCCAAAACCTCCACGTTGGCGACAATGCCCAACGACTTCAATTCTAAACTAAAACTAAAAACCAAACTCCTCCCGAACAGGCCATGAAGGACCAATGGTACCGACCGTCCGCCGTGTCACTCAGCCCTCAGGCGTCACTGGATGCGGATATGGAGTGGCATGAGATCAGCACACCGCTCTCCCGGCCGTATGTCAGTGTTCGAGACTGGAACGACTTCAATTCTGTCACCGGGTAATTGAGAATTGTCATTTGCTTCCATACGTACTATTCAACGACGAAGCACAGTTTTCACGACATGGAATAAACAACACATGCATTAAATCACTGACGGTCACGGGAAAATACACCCGCTTCAGTGGACAGCAATTTCCAAGTTCGTTTAGCCATAAATGTTTGGTGCGGCATGATCGGTAACCTTCAAATAGGTAGGTCCATTTGTTATCAATCAGCGATTGACGGGAGAGAGTTACCAGCATTTTTTGTAAAATTCATTTGTGGAACTATTGGCAGACGTTCCTTTAGCTAAGCGAACTGGAATATACTTTCCACATGACGATGCCCTCCACATGTTGCCTAACGTGTGAGGGACCATCTCGACCGCACCAACCCTAATCGCTGCATTGGCCGTGGCGGTGGTATTAATTAGCCTCCAAGATCACCTGACCTTCCACCTTCAGATTTCTGTTTATGGGATTAGATGAAATCAGAGGTGCACAAAGTGAAGGTAAATACACGACATGAACTGCTTCGTCTCATCATGGACGCTGCTGAATTGATTAAGAACGAACCAGAGGCAACTGAACTAACAACAAACATGTTATCGATAGAGCGCAAAAGTGCATTGACGTTCATGGTTGTACATTAGAAACTGTTCTGTGATCTCAAATCAAATGGCTCTAAGCACTATGGGACATAACATCTGAGGTCATCAGTCCCCTAGACTTAGAACTACTTAAGCCTAACTAACCTAAGGTCATCACACACATCCATGCCCGAGGCAGGATTCGAACCTGCTACCGTAACAGCAGCGCAGTTGCAGACTGAAGCGTCTAGAATCGCTCGACCACATGGGCCGGCTTCTGTGAACTGTACAACAACTGTACGATAAGTTTTAAAGCCATTTCTAAAAGACGTGGTACGTCGTTTTTAACTGAATGCATGTAACATGCATGTTGTAATGCATTATGTACTAAATGAAAAGTAAATAAACATTGTGTAAAAACTTGTAACATTACTGTACTCCTCTGTAACACTATTTTCAAGAGAAGCACGTTACTTTCCAGTTGTATTGCGTATACTTTCACGTTGAGCACATCAATTTTGCAGAACTTAAGTTCCTTTCAATATCCATACCTCCGTAACGAAGCATTTGCGGACCTATGTCCATATAACAGTTTTTGTTCAGAATTACTTACGCTATCACTGTATAAAATATTGACTTTTCCTCTGTGCGTGTGTGTGTGTGTGTTACTGTAATATTAAAGTGAATGTTAAATCTTGGAATTTACTGGTAAAACCTAACATTTACGGATTGCGGTGTGGTAGTACTCGGAAATTTCTAATTATATGCATTGATTTCGAACTTTTAACAAGTGACGTTAGTAAATCATAGGATTTACCCATTCGATCTGGTAAAACTACACGTATTAAAAAAACCAACTTAGCAGTTATTGTACTGCTTTATATTGATTGTAAATTTACATAACTGAAATACTTTAGCGTTCCAAAATGATAACAATATTAAACATATTGTAAACATGTAAATTTAAATATTAAACATATTACAATTAGTCTCAAATGTTATACAAAAATGGTGTACAAACGTGATTAGTGTTGATTTTTGTTACAACAAGCTTCACCGATGTTGCATTTAGGGTAACATAACATGGAAGACGATGTGCACAAGCATTTTGAGTTGTTCACTGTTTTGAACAATTGCAGTTTTCGAATCCCTCACCCCCAATGAAAGGTTGCTCGGTAGCCACTTTCTGTACACTAATTTCTTCTCTTCCTACTTCTTCGAAGCTGATAAAATTTCCTTCACAATGTAAATTGGTTCCTAGTGTACTGTGACTTCAGTTCGCCAGCTTCGGTACATACATGATAAAGTTAGTCATTCTGAATATTTATCATCACTGCTGTTACTGATTTTGCATCAGTGTTTGCCTGGTACTTTAATCCTCATATTCCGTCCAACTGAAGGTTTTGAAATTTTTTTACATGAGGCTGATTTCATTTTCATTTGTTGTACCTAAAGACCTTCTTTGAGAACCTTTTGGAACCGCTTCACTTTATTAACACTGTTGGAAGTTGTTAGCGACTCATCGCAAGCATCAGTTACTACCGGTGTCGCGCTGTTAATTGTCGTCGAATCGTGGGTCTCTCGTGCTCCTTAACCTGAAACAATGGCACTTTATACCTGAGTTCCTTCTGTTCCAGTATCTGGTTCATGGAATCAATTCCTTGGCCGTAATCTTTCCTTTCTTGTGTGTCAGTCATTGTAGTATTTAACATATTATCCAAATACTCTTCGATGTTTACATTTTTTATTAAATGGCCTGGTATGAATGTGTTTGGAACGCCCATTTTCGTTGGCGCACCGAACTTCATAAGGTGACCATCTGATCCCTTCATAATAAGCCCTTTTTTGCGTGCACAAACCTTAATCCTTCAGACTATTTCGAAGCTTTTTTCGTTACCATCCGTGTTGATGACCAATTTTTAGTATCTTGATTTGCTCTTTCGACTGAGGCTGACTGTACCTTGGCTTCCCTGGACTACATATCATTCCACAAACCACGTAAACTTTGGATGACTGGTTTACAAAACTCTTTAGCAATACCAGAATGAAGAAAAATTGCGGCACTGAAGTTGGTGGAAATATCCAAAAGATGAAATGCTACTTCGTCAGCCCTTTTCGAGATTAGTGCATGGAGAATAACGAATTTTGTTTGTAGTATACAAATTTGAACTTCGACTTATTTTCTAGGTTAAGTCAATTTAGGGTAATGAAATCATTTTACTGTGTATGGTACGTTATACTAAAACTCTCCTTTTCGATGTTCTCTTGTTTTGTTTTTTTCTGACATGGTACACATAACCTCAAATGAGTAAAGATTGATTCAATAATGACGTTCTTGTACTTACGATTCAGTTCCATGATCAGCCGAGTTCGACCACGATGGTCTGTAGCAATGTGGGTCTCCCGTATTATGTTAAATAATTCATCGAAACAAACGTAATAGTGAATATTTTCTTTTCCAGGAGACAGATACGGTGCAGGACGGATAACATAATATCACTTCAAATGTCCGTAGTGAACAGTTTTTTTTTATTAAAACGGTTTTTACATTTTTCACTTGACTTAGCAGTATATTATATTGCTCAGAAGTTACATAAAATTGTGGTCCTTCTTAAAAACTGTTTGAGTTAAAAGTCCATAGCATCCTTAACTCTAATGCAAAACTGCACAAGAGACAACACCACTAAAACGAATCGTAAAGATGGCCGTACAATCACAAACGACACTCAACACAGACTGGAGGTACGCAGTAGTGAGAGGCCTGAGAACAAAATATTCCCAACAAAGAAACAAGGTGCAGGTGGGAGTGAGTCTCGATCCAGCTCACGGAAAATGGATGCAGCAGAATACTGTACACCCTTTTGCACAAGGGTCACGCAGGTGCGCTTCAAATGCAGATTGGAGTTCTTCCTGGTATTAACTGAGTAAAAATCGCTGATTCGTGGGAATATGCCGACATTGTTAACAATAAACGAAGTGAAAGAAAATATATACTGTCAGAATTCTCAGACTACTTATAACACTCCCGTCCGCTACTGCTATACCATAACCTCGAAGCTGGAGGCAGGTTGTGAAATAAAACTGTCTTATTAAAGCAATTATGGTATAAAGCAACAGAGCAGTGTTACCCTCTGAGAGGAATTTTGTTATGTTGACCGTGTTGTACCTAACGGAGGTGGCTTATTGGAAATGAAAGTCAGAATTACGTAAATATTTGAACAGTAACAAACAAAATTTTGCCTATCTGCACTGTTTAACGTATAAAGAAAACGGTCGCCAGCCTAACTAGGCAAGAGAATGATTAACATTCTCGTTCAAGAAAATAGTTATTAGTAATTTTAACGGATAAACACAACCTATACTTTGTCACACGCGAGTGCAATGAACTCTGACACATACATATGTTTACGGTAAGACTGAAACTAACAGTTAGAGCAGCACAAACTATTTGCAAACATATAACAGATACCGCAACACCCTACTACTTTCAGGACTTGTTCAAACTGAATGGTCTTTATATCATTACTATTAACATTCACTGCAGGATCGTAAATTGTACATAGGTTAAGTCTCTCTCAGTTAAATACTTTACTATTTAAAATGAAAGTTAATTGGAATCCACTAACAGGTTGCTTCTCACTATCATTTGAAGAAAGAAATTATGATTTTCATAATTAATGGTCTTTCCGTTACTTGTTACCGAGCATTAACACAATAGGCAAACTGTGGTTCCAGTTATACTATTAATATGCACTTCCAATACACAAGAGAGACAAACACTTAGCAATCACGAACATATAATTTCCTACTATTGCAGTTTTCCACTTTTACTACCGTGAGACACAAAATTAACATATATGTAAGATACTGACTCACCTTCTGCGATTTACAACAGGCAGTAATGTAATAATTTACTAAGCAAACCTTTATAAGCCTCAGTGTTGAGAACTTTTAATTTGAAGTTGGCAACAACACATTAATAAGCAGTTTTACTGGGAAAATTATTGTCAACAAGCATCATTAACTTTAATCCACTCTCTTGCCACATTAACTTTCTTTTTACTATGTTCAAGAGGCATCAATTAGCAAACTGGGTTTTAATGTACTTTCAGTAAGGACACTCGGAAATCACTTTAGTTCAAACGGAGAGGAACCTGAGAGGTGTTATGATGAGTCGGCGCACGAGCGATGGGACAGCATCTCCGAGGTAGTGATGAAGGGATTTTCCCGCACGACCATTCCACGAGTACCGTGAATATCAGGAATCCGGTAAAACATCAAATCTCCGAAATCGCTGCGGCCGGAAAAAGATCGTGCAAGAACGGGACGAAAGACGACTGAACAGAACCGTTCAACGCGACAAAAGTGCAACCCTTCCGCAAATTGCAGCATGTTTCAGTGCTCGGCCATCAATAACTGTCAGCGTGTGAACCATTCAACGAGACATCATAAATATGGGCTTTCTGAACCGTGGGCCCACTTTCTTTTACCCTTGATGACTGCGCAACACAAAACTTTGTGCCTCGCCTGGGGCAGTGAGCAGCAACATTGAACTGTTGATGACTAGAAACATGCTGCCTGGTCGGATGTGTCTAGTTTCAGATTGTATCTAGCAGATGGACGCGTGCGGGTATGGAGTCAGCCTTATGAATCCATGTACCCTGCATGTCAGCAGGGGACTGTTCCAGCTGTTAGAGGGCCTTAATGGTGTGGAGCGTGTGCTGCTGGAGTGATATGTGGCCCCTGATACATCTAGATACGTCTTTGACACGTGACACGTACATAAGCATCCTGTCTGATAACCTGCAACCATTCGTGTCTATTGTTTATTCCGACGGACTTACCCAATTCCAGCAAGACAATGTGACACCCCACACGTCCAGAATTGCTGCAGAATGGCTACCGGGGCATTCTTCTGAGCTTAAACACTTCCGCTGGACACCAAACTCCCCATACATGAACATTAGTGAGCATATCTGTGATGCCTTGAAACGTGCTCCACCCCTTCGTACTGTTACGGATTTATGGACAGCCCTGCAGGATCATGGTGTCAATTCCCTTCAGCAGTACTTCAGACATTTGTGGAGTCAATGACACGTCTTATTGCGGCACTTATAAGTGGCCGCGGAAGCTCTACACGATATTAAGCAGGTGTACCAATTTCTTTGGCTCTTCAGTGTGTGTGTTTTTGAGTCATCAGCCTTCTGACTAGTCTGATGCTGCCCATCACGAATTTCTTTTCTGTGCCAACCTCTTCATCTCAGAGTAGCACTTGAACTCCAAGTCCTCCAATCTCTGTCTCCGTCTACAGTTTTCGCAATCTAAGGCTCCCTCTAATACCTTGGAAATCATTCCCTGATGTCTAAACAGATGCCCTATCCTCTCGTCCCTCCTCCTTGTCAATGTTTCCCATATATTCCTTCCCTCTTCGATTCTGCGCAGAAGCTCTTGATTCCTCACCTTATCAGTCCACCCGTTTTCAACATACGTCTGTAGTACCAAATGTCAAACGCTTCGGTTTCCTTCTGTTCCGGTCTTTCCACAGTCCATATATTACTACCATAGAATGCTGGGCTGCACACGAGCATTCTGAAAAAATTCTTCCTCAAACTGAGTCCTATGTTTAATACTAGAATACACGCATGAAGAAAAGTTTTGCATCACCGCGGTTCCCAGAACTGTTGAAGATAGACATTGACTGTGGATATGGTATCACAGAGTACCTTTGACTGTTCAGAGATGTCACTAAACCCACCCAAAGATGTAAACAACCATGCAAGACCAGCGCCTATTAGACGGAACGGGTCAGACAGCCTGTCACTTCCAGCCATTCCACCAGGAAGGAGATACACGGCTCGTGTTGTCTGCAGTTCAACCATGCCTACACGGTAAATACCGCGATTCGATCGCGTCCGCATTGTTACTTTGTGTCAGTAAGGGCTCTCAGCAAGAGAAGTGTCCAGGCGTTTCGGAGTGAACAAAGGCGATGTTGTTCGGACACGGAGGATAAACAGAGAGACAGGAACTATCGATGACACGTCTCGCTCAGGCTATTATTGCAGTGGATGACCGGTACCTACGGATTATGTCTCGGAGGAGCCCTGACAGCAACGCCACGATGTTGAATTTTGCTTTTCGTGCAGTCACAGGACGTCGTGTTACGACTCAAACCATGCGCGATAGGCTGCATGATGATCAACTCCACTAACGACGTCCATGGCGAGGTACATCTTTGCAATCACGACACCATGTAGCCCGGTACAGATGGTCCCAAGAACATGCAGAATGTATCGCTAAGAATTGGCGATGAGTGACGCATATGCCTTCAACCAGACAATCGTCGGAGACGTGTTTGGAGGCGACCCGGTCATGATGTACGCCTTAGACACACTGTCCAGCACGGTTGAGGTTCCTGTTGTTTTGGGGTGGCATTATGTGTGGTCGAAATACGCCAGATGTGGTCATGGAAGGTGCCGTAACGGCTGTACGATATATGAATGCTATCCACCGACCGATAGTGCAACCATATCGGCAGCATCTTGTGAATGACTTCTTCGGGATAACGACATCGCTAGACTAGAATGGCCAGCATGTTCTCAAGACATGAGCCCTATCGAACACGCCTGGGATAGATAGAAAAGGGTTGTTCATTGACCACCACTCCGAGGGATCTACGCCGAATCGCGGTTGAGGAATGGGAGAATCTGGACCAACAGTGCCTTGATGAACTTGTGAATAGTATGCCACGACGAAGACAGGCATGCATCAATACAAGAGGACGTGCTACTGGGTATTGGGGGTATCGGTGTGCACAGCAATCTGGACCACCAGCTCTGAAGGTCTCGCTTTATGGTGATACTTCATGCAATGCGTGAGTTTCATGAGCAGATAAAAAGGGCGGAAATGTTTGTTACGTTGATTTCTATTCCAATTTTCTGTACAGGTTCCGGAACTCTCGGAAACGAGGTGATGCAAAACATTTTTCTACGTGTGTATTTCTCTTTACCACCAATGCCGTTTTTTCCCAGTGATAGTCTGCTTTTGATGTCCTCCTTGGTCGGCCCGTGATTGTTTACATTGCTGTCTAAGTGGAAGAATTCCTTAACTTCAAATGCTTCGTGACCACCAATCCTGATGTAACGTTCCTCGCTGTTCTCATTTCTTCTACTTCCTATTACTTTCGTCTTTCTTCGGTTTACTCTCAATCCATATTCTGTACTCAATAGACTGTTCATTCCGTTAAGCAGATCATGTAATTCTTTTTCACTTTTACTCAGGATAGCTATGTCATCAGCGAATCGTATCATTGGTATCCTTTCACCTTGAATCTTAATTCCTCTCCAGAACCTTTGTTTTATTTTCATCATTGCTTCTTCGATGTACAGATTGAACAGTAGGGGCGAAAGACTACATGCCTGTCCTATATTCTTTTCAATCCGAGCACTTCTTTCCTTGTGTCCACTCTTATTATTCCCTCTTGGCTCTTGTACATATTTTACATTACCACTCTATCCCTAGAGCGTTACCCTATTTTCCTCAGAATTTCGAACATCTTCCACCATTTTACGTTATCGAACGCTTTTTCAAATCGACAAATTCTATATATGTGCCTTCATTTTTGTTTAGTCTTGCTTCCATTATCAACTGCAACGTCAGTATTGTTTCTCTGGTACCTTTACCTTTCCTAAAGCCAAACTGATCGTCATCTAGCACATCCTGAATTTTCTTTTCTATTCTTTTGTATATTATTCATGTTGTCAACTTGAATGCATGAGCTATTACGCTGATCGTGCGATAATTCCCCCACTTTCCGGCTCTTGCAGTCTTCGAAATGGTGTGGATGTTTTTTTTTTCCGAAAGTCAGTTATGTCGCCAGACTCATACATTCTACACTCCAGCGTGAACAGTCGTTCTGTTTCCAGTTCATACAATGATTTTAGAAATTCTGATGTAATATTATCCACCCCTCCTGCCTTATTTGATCTTAAGTCCTCCAAAGCTCTTAAATTCTGATTCCAATACTAGATCTCCTACCTCTTACAAATCGACTCCTGTTTCAATTTCTAGCGCATCAAGCAAACTTTATCGCTTACAGAGGGAATCAATGTACTCTTTCCACCTACCCGCTCTCTCCTCTGCACTTAACAGTGGAATTTCGTTTCACCCTTAATGTTATCACCCTTGCTTTCAATTTCACCGAAGGTTATTTTGACTTTCCTATATGCCGAGTCAGTCCTCCCGACAAACATTTCTGTTTCAGTTTCATACAGATTTCATGCAGCCATTTCGTAATGCACTTCCTATTCGTTCATTCCTAAGTGACTCGTATTTCTGTATTCTTGAATTTCCCTGAACATTTTTTTACTTCCTTCTTTCGTGGATCAACTGAAGTATTTCTTCAGTTACCCATGGTTTCTTCGCAGGTACCTTCTGGGTAACTCTGTTTTTCTTTCCAACTCGTGTAACTGCTTTTTTTTAGAGACGTCAATTACTCTTCAACTGTACTGCCTACTGATCTACTCCTTATTGCTGCATTTATAACCTTAGAGAACGTTAAGCGTATCTTCTCATTTCTTAGAACTTATGTATCCCACTTCTTTCGAATCGATTCTTCCTGAATAATCTCTTAAACTTCAGCCTATTCCTCATCACTACTACAGTGTGATCTGAGTCTGTATCTGGTTCTGGGTACGCCTTACAATCCAGTATCTGATTTCGGAATCCGTGTCTGACCATGATGTAATCTAACTGAAATCATTCAGTATCACCCGGCCCTTTCCAAGTATACCTATACCTCTTGTGATTCTTGAACAGAGTATTCGCTATTACTAGCTGAAATTTATTACAGAACTCAATTAGTGTTTCTCATTTCTCACCTTGTACCAACCCCATATTCTCCTGTAACCATTTCTTCTTCTTATTCCCCTGCATTCCTGACCCATAGGACTATTAGAATTTCATTTCCCTTTACATACTGTATTACCCTTTGAACATCCTCATATACTTTCTTTATCTCTTCATCTCCAGCTTGCGACGTCTGCATATTTACCTGATCTATCGTTGTCGGCGTTGATTTGTTGTCGATTCTGATCAGAACTATCCTTTCAGTGAACTATTTACAGTAACACACTCTCTGTCCTATGTACCTAGTCATTACGAATCCTATTCCACTTATACAATTTTCTGCTGCCGTTGATATTACCCTATACTCATCTGACCAGAAATCGTTGTCTTCTTTCCATTTCACTTCACTGACCCCTACAAAATCTAGACAGAGCCTTCGCATTTCACTTATCAGATTTACTATCTTCCCTACCAGGTTCATGCTTCTGACATTCCACGCACCGACTCGTAGAACGCGATCCTTTCGTTGGTTATTGAATATTTTTCTCATAGTCACGTCTCACTTAGCAGTGCCCTCCCGGAGATCTGAATAGAGAACTATTGCGGAATCTTTTGCCATATCATCACAATGTTTTTTCAATTAGAGGCCACATGTCCTATGGTAACATGTTAGTTTTGCATTGCCTTATGCATCCTCATGTCGTTTATAATTGCTGGTTCTTTCGCCTTTAAGAGCAGTTTCCCACGTCTAGGACAAGAGAGTGCCCTGAACCTCTCTCCGCTCTTTCATCCTCTTTAACAACGCCGTTGGGAGAATGCAGGTGGATTCTTATGCCGTGTCTTCGGCCGCCAATGCTGATTGTTAATCAATATTTAAGTGGTGGAGGGGATCGAAGCCGCAACCGAGAACTTTTGATTACTAATAAAAGGCGCTGCCCCTCGACCATGGATGCATAATTCTGTCTGACAATGATTCTACAGTTCTTTACAGGTTTCCAGAAGTTTGTGCAGCTGTATGTCTATGCAGTGTTCAAGCAATTCCGGAAAATTAAATGATGGTGGTTTGCTCCCAGTGAGCGTTCCATTAGGTATATATCAGGCATATTTACTGGCCAAGGCGTCAATGTGAGTTCACTATAATGCCCCTCAAAATGCTGTAGCATGGAACACGGAAAGTTGTCCTGCTGGAAGATGACATCGCCTGAGGGAGTGATTTCAAGCATAAAGCGATGGAGGTGGTCCGCTATAGCTGTCACTTATTTCACTGCTGTCATGATACATTCGATTACCAACACAGACCTCATTGAAGCCCAACAAATTGCACTCCATAGCATAATTCTGCCTTCACTGACCTGTATCTGTGACGCGACGATTGTTTTGTGCAGCCGTTCGCCTGGATGACGAAGTGTAAGGACACAACCATCGACATGGTGTAACGAGAAATGCGATTCATTCGATAAGGCAATGCATTTCTATTGATCCACGGTCAAAAATCAGTGCTGCTGTGCCAACTGCAATCGTAACTTGAGCCGTGGTAAAAATTGCTGTTTTGAAGAGCGTGCCGCAGCGCGTTGTGTGAAGCAGTCGTCCCCGTATCTGGCGGTGGCGCTGCTGTGGTAATCGCAGCTTTGGTGTCTCCCTCTGGTGGGAAAGGGGAAAGGTTGCCTGTTCACGTGCATTTAAGGGGCGTTGAGCTCGCCAGTTGGTCAGTCTGGGTGAGTCTGGAGTCAGTCTTGGGTCAGTCTCTCGTCCCCAGCTTGCTAGTCTGTCTCTCGTTGGATTTGTGGGGCAGTTAGTGTCTGTCTGTCGTCCGGTGTGTTAGTATGTCTTTCGTTCGGATCAATCTTTAAAACCGGATAAATGAGAGTCTTTCCACTCCGCCAGTAAGAGAACTCAGCGAGTGGTCGCCCGGTCGGGGCTTAGTTCCTGCATCTGAGTCTGCACGTAAGGCCGCCAGTCTGCTCGAGTTGCTCAGGCAATGGTCATTGGCGGTTGGATCGGTCGGTTGGTCGATCGCGCACTGAGACACAAGATGACTGGTCCGCCTTGAGCGTCAGCGCATGTGAGGTCGCCGCGTGAGTCCAGTGGGCCGCGGCGTATAGCGAGGGGTAGTGACTTCGCGGCCGAGAGCAACAGGAGTCAACCCACGACATTGGTCTGGCCGGTGCGAGCTGCGACGCCGTGAGACGGGAGATCGGTGCGCCTTCCTGCGTCCGTTGAAGCGGCTGGCAGCAGACGGTTCGGGAGAGCGATTTGGGGGTGCTGCGCCAGGTCTTCTCCAGAAATAGCAGTTTATTAGAAGTTAAGTGATTGGTGATATGTTGTTTCATTTACTTGTTAAATTATACTAGCTTTTTGGTGAGGTCACCAGCCCTTTTTTCGTCCCACCATTCTTCTACGTTTGCCCACCCACGGGAAGGTGGTTATTTATGAATTGTGTGGTCCATTTTTCCCTTGTGGAGTAGGGGCGGGTTAGAGCAACCTGCGGTTCGGTTGTTCGGTAATCTCCCTATCAACCTGCCGTACGTTAGTAGCTGCCTCTGTCATGTTTGTTGGATTCGGTGTGTTAACGAATTCATTGCTTGGAGTGTAACAGCCTAATTCCTGAAATATGTTTTTATCTTGCCTATCATCTTGAGAGGCGCTATATGTGAACTGTAGAGCATGTTAACTCGTTTGGCCAAAATTTTATAATTTTATATAAGATTGCATTTCATGGGCTTTTATTTAAATGGTCATTTTAGTATATAAAGTTGCCACCCTTCCACCGTAAGACTTTTCTTAGAAGTTAAAATCAAGTTGCACCTTCGTTGGCAGGTTAATCTTTTAATTTTAGTGTTTTGTACCATTTCCATCCCTCCTACGGGGTGCATAGATTGTGTGCTTGTGTGAATTTTTAAAACTTTTAGTTTAAGGTAATCTGGTGTGTTGCAGATTTGCACCAGTGCAGTCTTTCAGAGGTTGTGAACGGTCGTAACTACGGCCATGTCAAAAGGGAGCGGCAAGGTTCTCATCCCGAAAGCTCATACAGTAAAAAATTTGTTTCTTCTGCCTCTGAATGAACGCTTTTAGGAATAAAATTTCCATTTGTTAAAAGCAATTTGATTATGATTTCATCTGTTACTCCCTAGCAACTACTTCCGCGCTCACATAGTGTGATTAAATGTGTTAATGTTCTTGTTGAATCGCTAGTAAAGAAAATAAAATTTTAAGAAAATTCATTGAAGATAAATCACGGTTCAACTGACAATGTCGTTGGGTCAACACAGGAACACGTAAAGGTCGTGTGATCTGGAGCTTCATGTTCAACAGCGGCCTTTGAACGGTGCGCTCCCAAAACACTTGCGCCTGCACCATCATTGTACTCTGTCTTCAGATCTGCCGCAGATCGCTGCCTATTCTGGATGACTCGGTGGTTGATCCTCCGACCTCTACGTTTTGTGAAGAGATGTGGTCATCCATTAAAATACGGCCTACTCGTTATTTCACCATCCTTCAACCACTTTCTGTAGGTGATGACAACAACAGTAGTACGTCAACAAGCGACCAGCTTCGCTCTTTCAGAGATTCTAGTTTCCGGCCTCATCGCCACAGCATTATTGCCTTTCTCGATACCACTTATATCAATGGATTTCCGGATTTGCGGCCCGTATCTTTGATGCAATGATTGCCCATTCGTCTCTTTTCCGCTTACGTTCTTTCCTTGCTACACTACGTGCCCGCAATACTACTAGGAGTCACGCAGTCTCGCAGAGGGCAGTGGTCATAATGTTTTGGCTCATCATAATTTGTAGGAAAACACATTCGTGATTTATTGAAGTTTTGCATTCCCACTGACACAAAACACGCTGTCGCGTTCACGTAGCGCAAAATTTCTGCTACGTGGGAAAAATGAGGTTAACAATCATTTAGCATTTCACCAAAATACACTCCTGGAAATGGAAAAAAGAACACATTGACACCGGTGTGTCAGACCCACCATACTTGCTCCGGACACTGCGAGAGGGCTGTACCAGCAATGATCACACGCAAGGCACAGCGGACACACCAGGAACCGCGGTGTTGGCCGTCGAATGGCGCTAGCTGCGCAGCATTTGTGCACCGCCGCCGTCAGTGTCAGCCAGTTTGCCGTGGCATACGGAGCTCCATCGCAGTCTTTAACACTGGTAGCATGCCGCGACAGCGTGGACGTGAACCGTATGTGCAGTTGACGGACTTTGAGCGAGGGCGTATAGTGGGCATGCGGGAGGCCGGGTGGACGTACCGCCGAATTGCTCAACACGTGGGGCGTGAGGTCTCCACAGTACATCGATGTTGTCGCCAGTGGTCGGCGGAAGGTGCACGTGCCCGTCGACCTGGGACCGGACCGCAGCGACGCACGGATGCACGCCAAGACCGTAGGATCCTACGCAGTGCCGTAGGAGACCGCACCGCCACTTCCCAGCAAATTAGGGACACTGTTGCTCCTGGGGTATCGGCGAGGACCATTCGCAACCGTCTCCATGAAGCTGGGCTACGGTCCCACACACCGTTAGGCCGTCTTCCGCTCACGCCCCAACATCGTGCAGCCCGCCTCCAGTGGTGTCGCGACAGGCGTGAATGGAGGGACGAATGGAGACGTGTCGTCTTCAGCGATGAGAGTCGCTTCTGCCTTGGTGCCAATGATGGTCGTATGCGTGTTTGGCGCCGTGCAGGTGAGCGCCACAATCAGGACTGCATACGACCGAGGCACACAGCGCCAACACCCGGCATCATGGTGTGGGGAGCGATCTCCTACACTGGCCGTACACCACTGGTGATCGTCGAGGGGACACTGAATAGTGCACGGTACATCCAAACCGTCATCGAACCCATCGTTCTACCATTCCTAGACCGGCAAGGGAACTTGCTGTTCCAACAGGACAATGCACGTCCGCATGTATCCCGTGCCACCCAACGTGCTCTAGAAGGTGTAAGTCAACTACCCTGGCCAGCAAGATCTCCGGATCTGTCTCCCATTGAGCATGTTTGGGACTGGATGAAGCGTCGTCTCACGCGGTCTGCACGTCCAGCACGAACGCTGGTCCAACTGAGGCGCCAGGTGGAAATGGCATGGCAAGCCGTTCCACAGGACTACATCCAGCATCTCTACGATCGTCTCCATGGGAGAATAGCAGCCTGCATTGCTGCGAAAGGTGGATATTGTGCATGCTCTGTTGCCTGTGAGCCGGCCGGAGTGGCCGAGCGGTTAAAGGCGCTACAGTCTGGAACCGCACGACCACTACGGTCGCAGGTTCGAATCCTGCCTCGGGCATGGATGTGTGTGATGTCCTTAGGTTAGTTAGGTTTAAGTAGTTCTAAGTTCTAGGGGACTTATGACCACAGCAGTTGAGTCCCATAGTGCTCAGAGCCATTTGAACCATTTTTTTTTTTTGTTGCCTGTGTCTATGTGCCTGTGGTTCTGTCAGTGTGATCATGTGTTGTATCTGACCCCAGGAATGTGTCAATAAAGTTTCCCCTTCCTGGGACAAAGAATTCACGGTGTTCTTATTTCAGTTTCCAGGAGTGTAGTTTTCTAATTTAATGTGGAGGGAGTTTCTTGTTCTGTTGCCGGAACGCTGCACTTATTGGCTTCTAAACAAAGTGGCGGTCAACATAAGTGCAAGGTGAGAATGACACATAAGTCTTGTAAACGCCGGTCATGTAGGAGTAGGTGTAAAACTATCAACATTATCCCTTTCTCCTTTTCTATAACGCAGTTTTGCTACCAAGTACTGCTGGTTTGTTGATCGTATTGGAGATCTTCCCAGCAACTCGCCGACGCTCGTCACTGTCATTTCCAAATATTTTCCATCAATGATTCTTCAGCTAGTCTACACCCCAGTGTATATTTACACTTTCACGCAGCAGCGTATTTGGCCAGTTTTGCATTTCCTGATTGGCTGGCTTTTAATTTGTTTGATTGGCTCTTTGCACGGCTGTCCGTTGCTGTTCCACATTTGAATTTCATTACCTCTGTTTTCGCCAGAGCTGGAGTCCTTACAGAGCTAAATCATAATTATTCCTCTTCCCTGTACAGATAGTTGTTGCCAAACGGAAAGAGGGCATAAAGTGCCTCTGTTGGTTGAGACAAATACTCTACTAACACAGTAGAGGAAGAAATGCGTAACCATATGGAGACAAGAAAGGATACAATATTCGAGCTTGACAGAGCATTGCAAGAATGATGGTAATCCAAATAAGAAATAAAAAATTCCTACGGTTCAGCTCCAGTAGCAGTCAATCGGCTTTACAGTTTATTTCTTTCGCATTATCTGATCAATCTTTCGATTGATTTTCATTTCATATTTTGTTCCAACAATCTCATCTCTACGCAACTATTATACTCAGCTTCCTCTATAGCTTGTCCTTCTTTACAGTTTCCCCTCTAATGCTCCTTCTTGCACCTGGGTAATTAGTCCAGGATACCTCAACAGATGTCCCATTAACTTGCCCCATTTTCCGACAGTTGTTTCCTACATACTTTAATCTTTCCCTGCTATTCTTAGCACTTCTTTACTTCCTACTTTATGTCAGAATTATTTCTCTCTCGTAATGTCGCCTTTAAAAGTCTTGTTTTCAAGTTCAGAATCAGGTTTCCATATCTCTGTATTACCATTATACATATCTGTGTGAAACATCCTGGTGTCTCCAAGTCTCTTAGACATGTATAACCTTCTTACTGATTACTAAACCAAGAGTTTGCAATGACTAAATTGTTCTCTGTGGCAGATTCTACCAGCCGGTTTCATCATTCATTCCCTTCCCCTCTTCTTCTCCTGTTAAATTTCATTCTCTTCCATTTTCGGTTATCGAAATCTCTGGTAAGGTCTTATGGGACCAAACTGCTGAGGTCAGCGGTCCCTAAGCTTACGCACTACTTAAACTAACTTACGCTATGGACAAAATACACTCGCATGCCCGAGAGAGGACTCGAATCTCCGACGGGGGAAACCGGGCGAACCGTGACAAGACGCCTGAGACCTCACGGCTACCCCGCGCTGCCCTATTATCGAATTCAGGTGTCCATCGTAATGAAGTTTCCGTTTCCATTAACCATCCGAGCAACTTATTTCACGGTGCCAGCGTATTAAGGTGAAATAATAGATGAATCACACTATTTAATCTTTTGCTTCAGTATTATTTTCGTCTTTACAAAATAATAATAAAGAGATGTACTAGAGACGTAATATAATGCTGGCCACCGTCGTTACACGAAAATGCAATAAAATTAAAAACGTTATTTCGAATAAAAGGGGCCCGCATCTCGTGGTCGTGCGGTAGCGTTCTCGCTTCCCACGCCGGGGTTCCCGGGTTCGATTCCCGGCGGGGTCAGGGATTTTCTCTGCCTCGTGATGGCTGGGTGTTGTGTGCTGTCCTTAGGTTAGTTAGGTTTAAGTAGTTCTAAGTTCTAGGGGACTTATGACCACAGCCGTTGAGTCCCATAGTGCTCAGAGCCATTTGAACCATTTTTGAATAAAAGGTTTTTACCACACTAGCTTCGACTGAGCCACAGAGAAACAATACTTACGAAATTCAAAAGTCACTGTATGCTGATGACGCACTTACAGTGAAGTTTACCAAACGAGAACTGCTGTTTATCGCAGATGCGCTCAACAACCCGTTGTGGCTATCGGTATTCAGTGGCTTAGGGAAATTGCCCGGCCGAGACACCAGCTAAAGACGAAAGGGATTATTGAAAATATGGAACGGCGAGAGTAAACCCCTCACGTAATAGGATAAGCTAAGTATTGTATACGATGTCTCAAGAGCTATTTTCTGGAGCCAGCTGTTGACATTACATCATGGGAAGAAATACAGGATTCACGGAAATGCTCTTGAAGCTCAAATGACTTTCAGACCGAGATAAATGAAGTACTCTCCTGCGGGAAAGGGAACAACTTTTTTGTAAAAATAAGTAGCCAGTTACATAACTTTGTCATGAATCTTTTCTAATCCTCTCCTTTGTAAAAATAAGTAACCAGTTACATAACTTTGTCATGAATCTTTTCTAATCCTCTTCTTTGGTACACAATCATTCACGCTAGTACGGGTCCCATTTCTCCACGTCACTCTCAGACGTAGTGCTTTTTAGTAAAGGACATCTTGCAGCACACCATGATGTGCTCATCAAAGGTATTTAGCCGGCCGAAGTGGCCGTGCGGTTAAAGGCGCTGCAGTCTGGAACCGCAAGACCGCTACGGTCGCAGGTTCGAATCCTGCCTCGGGCATGGATGTTTGTGATGGCCTTAGGTTAGATAGGTTTAACTAGTTCTAAGTTCTAGGGGACTAATGACCTCAGCAGTTGAGTCCCATAGTGCTCAGAGCCAAAGGTATTTACTCGCCAGACCAGTATCTGAGTAGCCCATCATCCGTGAGACGTACTGTGCACGTCTACATCAACGACACGCCCGTCTAGTATAAAGTGTTTACAAAGATTAAATAAAAATGTTGCATATGTCTGCGTTACACAGAGAGTCGGGTGTTGTAACAGCGAAACGTTAAGCGGCCACACTTCTGAGCGTGTCGAAGACTATACTACATGACATCCATTAAATCCAAGCACTCTGTAGCAAAAAGTCACAAAGAAACCGTGAATTTCAACCCTTGCTCGATGAGTCTCAAGTCCGGTAGTTATATTTACGTCATTCTTTGACAATATAAATTGGGAGAGAAACCAGATATGTCAATTTAAAACACATCAAGATCGTAAATTTACTTTACTGATTGCAGGTGTCGATTCATTCGACATTTGATTAGTGATTCACGTTTCAGTTTAAATAACAGTTAGTGTGATGGTTGTAACGGAACATATTAAAGGCTTTACTTTAATGAAGTATGCGATCCCTTCCAAATTCAACCAGTTTAACGAGTATTTATGATTATAGAAAAGTTATTGTGTATGTTAACAATGATTGCACAACATGTCTCCATAAACAGTCAACCCATTAAATTATACTGAATAACTGACCCACACAAAAGTTTATATCACTTGATCACTGATACAGCAAATGTCATCATGAAAAACACTAAGTTTATCTTAAATAATTAATATGAAGTACGAAAAATAGTGGCCAACTTAAGTATTTTGGATCTCCTTAAATAAAAATCACCCAGTGAAACCTATTTGTTCACTAGGAGCGTTTTCACTCAGTATTCACGTAATCAATCCTATTTTAGACGAAAACCAATGTAATTCTTAATAATTCATGTTACTTACTTATTTATGCAAATTAGAGAAGTCAGTTGACAAACTTCTAAAAAACGGCCTTTTTGTAACAAAGAATTATTCTGTCAAGTCAACAAATCTGTCTGTCATTTTAATAACATGTTAAATTATGTCACTCGATGCAAATTAATAACTTTTCTGCACAAATTATGATAACAGATGTACGTGTGACTTATAAACTACATCTCTTTTTAGTAGTTCTTTGACAATGTTATAAATACAAGCAGCAAGAAGGGTCGAAAACCAGTCGGAGGCAGTCGGGAGCAGTCGGAATATCACTTTCGTGAAGTGTGTTTCTGTGTTATTGTTTGGCAAAACAATGCAAAGAACATGTAAAGGAAGTACTACTTTGTGTTGTGTTATGGTCTTTGGTGGACAGTGGAATTAATATGGCCACTAAAGTAATAAATATTTGATATTTACATATGTGTTGGTTTCGCTCGTTCTTTATCATCAAAAGCACATGAAAAACACGGGACCTCATGTGTTTACCCTAGACAACCAGATTTAGAGCCAGCATCAGCATCGAGACACAGCAGCGATCCAGCAAGCAGCAGCGATTACTACAATACAATACATTGTAATGGCGCAAACCTAACATCAAGTGCTAACAAGCTCCGTAAATGGGAGTGAAATAGTGCGTTTACAGCAATTAGCAAGATATCAACGACTTAGGCGGACCATTACATGGTCCACCATATGTTCTCATCTCGGCAGCGTAGCAGGAAGGCTAGCGAGCTTAACAGTTTAGTTTTCTTGACATATCCTTTCACCAGGCATTCAGTGCTGTGCCACATATCCTACCCGCAGAGGTAAATAATATATGAATGCTTCGTCTCGCGGCCGCATGAATTAATAAAATCTTTGTGGGCTTCCAGCCATGTCAGGTGGTTAAACTCCTATGAGCTTCCGACCGAGATCTCCTCAGCTGTTGGCAAGTAGTAAACGAAAACACCATCACTAAGGACGGCGGTTTCCCGCTCCGCATGTCACAGCCAGCACCGCGGCTGTGTAACGGCAAGGCCACGGTGACATGGCAGTCATTCAGCACCTGACAATGGCCGAGGAGAGCTCTGTCGAAATCTCGTTGTGTGTTAACCACCTGACACGGCTGGAAGCCCGTGAAGATTTTATTATCAATTACGTATCATCTTCATCTCTCCTGGTTGCTTCAGCCACTGTATATTTCACTCCAGCCGTCACTTGGCAGAAATCGGGGAAAATCAAAAGGCTTTGGTCAAAAACATGTTTCCTCTGGCACCAAGGCACAATGGTCTTTGAGATTGTACGTAGATGGATAACTGATGGCTGAAAAAGTAACGATAAAGTCTTGTCGTCATGGGAGCTAAGTCTTTATAACTTATTGCATTACAATCGCATTAGTTCAGAGAGGTGAGTTAGTTGTTGCGTTCCTTGGGTAGTGAATTCAATAAATCGTATATAACGTACAGAAAAAGTGACACTAAAAATTAATAAGAAATATTTTTAAACGTATAAATATGAACAAACTCTGATGTAGGGATATTCTGTGTAATTTTGTAAGGTATTAATTATGTTTAAGACAAGCAAAGAGATGTAAATGCAAGCATATAAGAATCGCTGCCATTGTAAACAATGTATAAATAGCAGCTCACAATTAGAACATCTGTTGATCTTTATTGCTCGTATGGATTTCATCTCGTTGCTCGTATATGGTATCGAGCTACTGTTGTTTCAGTTGTTAGAAGAGCGGCTGTTCTTCTCTGTACTTAAAGGTCGGTATTGTGGTAAATTTATCATGGTTACGTTTCTTAATACATTGTAAAGCAACATTGAGCGTACATGTATTCATTCATTTATTGGATAATAAACCCCATTTGCCACTGATTTGAGATTTTCTAGCAATTTTGCACGGCTGCTGCGGAGGCGAAAAGGAATATTCCTGACGCCATTAGGCGGACTTTTTAACTTTCAGTACATTTAAAACCAACAGCGAACTCTAAGACGCAGCAAATGCTTAAAATATGGTATAAATGATCCTGGCGAGTATTTAAACTCCGAACTTGACGTAAGTGCAAAAGGGCTCGACTGTATGAAACTGCGTAAGTAACTGACATACAATTTCCAATTGCACTGCTAGTAAGAAATGGGTCATTTTACGACATTTATTGCAAATCATTTTATTGCGTCATAAGTAGGTGTGTTTTATAAGATCCACGTGTGTCAAGTGCAACAGTACAGCTTTATTTTATTAGATACTAACAAATATGAACCATTTAGTCTGCTAATCTTTAGCTTGACATTAGTGTGAATTTCCATCACTTACAGGCGACATTCATAGGAACAACACATATAGCATGGATTCCGCACTTCTATCACCTCAAACATCTTAACACAACTGTTTATAGCCTGCACTTCACAAAAATACTGCCCTGTAGCTTATGGCCATATCATTGTGAGATTAAAAACCGTATGTACGGAACGTTACGTAATTGAGCTGTAATTGAATAAGTATACATCTAGTTCATATACGACGGTGAGAAATGGGACATACTTGACAAGCTGCCGGGAAACTCTTAAAAAGAGATTAAGTAAGTAAATTGCATATAAATCAAGTAAGAAATGCAGTAACTGAGATTTCCTGTCGTGAAGGATTAGTCAGTGTTCAGCAGTACCAGGGTAAGCATGGTGAAATGTATGTTTAGCACTAAATAATTTATATACGTGTATGTTTCTCCTTGTGTCAGTCCTCGTGTTGGATTTTACAGTGATTTCATTTGTCTTTGTGTACCATAAGTCTTGCTGTTCCCCATGTGATAAATATGGTTAGGCAGATGGAATGGGCAGAATAGCAAGCTAGTCAAGGCTTGTCCCAGATAGAAACCTGGCCTCCTACAGTGCACTAACCTGACAGTCTTTTGGAAATGACTGAAACTGATAGTAAATTACAAATTTAAACTATAAGTGAACTAGGTGCTCCGTTTCTTGCCACTGCCAATACAACGGAAGGCACAAGTAGTCAAACTACGCCCAACGGCAGTTTGAACAAAACAAAAGTGATAATTTACCGAAATTAGGAATTCGTTCATCAATTTCTGACCCATCAGCAGAGTTGTTACGAAAGTTACAAGAGTGTGAACAAGAGAGAGACAATAAACTACAAGAACGTGACCGACAGTGAGACAGCAATGTTCTGGCCACTCTCAATGAAATTAAAGAACACGAATATGTACAAACAGAGCGAGTTAACAAGATTTTAAAAGAAATAAAGAAAAGTTTGCTCAATTGAAAGAAGCGTACAAGGATCTACCAGAATTGGTACAGACCTTGTCCACACAAATAACTACCCTGCAGACAGAGGAGTTACAACTAAAATTGGAGGCGTCAGAATTGACAGAAATATTCGACACTTTAGCGGCTGAAGCCAACGAAAAGGTAGACCACAAGTATGAGGAAGAAAGTAAGAAGCGCGATGAAACTTTCAACCAATGGCTGCAAGCCAAGAATGGTGAAATCATTCATGAAGTGGTGGCGAAGGCGAAGAAAGTAATACAAAATATAGTAGGGGATAATCCTGAGAAACCAATAGTAAATAGCAGTCTAGCAAATGCTATTCCGGATGACAGAGCGTTAAAAACCAAACGTAATACTATACTGTGGTAATGCCACGTGCCAGTGTGTAGAACCAGATATCTGTTCTGTTAACAGTAACAGGCACGTTAATGATGTTCACATGCAGTTTGTGACAACAGAACCCGTGTACCATTCAGCAAGGGATTGTGTCACAAAATGTGGGCAACTTAACTGGACGTAATCACTGTCCTTTGCAACACAATTCAGTTGCGGGAGGCAGTATCTACAAGATCTTAATTATCCATACAAGAGCGTTTGATAAATTGAACACAGTTCCAACCTTTAACAGACGACAAAAAGTCAGTTCATCCAATTGTTTTCAAACGTAATTTTAGGATCATATTACCTAAAATGTGGAGTGAGAGACAAAAGATTCAATTTGTACGATGTCACATCCAAGGTGAGCCAGCATTGTGGGATACGCAAGTCTCTGAATCTTGCGAAACACAGGGGATGTGTGAGAAAGCATTCCTTGCAAAATTTTGGTCCTCTGGCATTCAAGGAAAACCTAGGAAACAAGTTTATTCACCTGAATTTTACCACCCAAAACAGGGCACGTTAAGAATGTATTTTCAAAAATACATCAACAAGACTAGATATTGGGACGAACCAGTATCTAACCTTGATGTTATCAGGCTACTGAACGCAAGATTGCCGCATCAAGTAAAAGTAAAATTAATTAAGTGTCGGGAAACGGCACAGAACAATTTATGGCAGATTCAATCGATCTTATACAGGAAGATTTGAAGTACAATAACGATCATACCAGTGGCTACATGTCACCACCAAAACGAAGCAAGGGAAAACATTCGCCTCAATACAACAGATATGGTAACCGAAAGGGTAATCGTGGTAATGGTAGTAACCATAAATCACAAAACGGTTACAACACCAATGACAATAACCAGTCACTCAGCCAAAAGAGACGTCATGAGGATAGAGGTAACTCTAGTCTTAGCAATGATCCTAACTGGAAAAGTTTTAAACAAGGAGGATATTCTGTACCATGTGGTAATAACCAGAGCCCAAAACAGAGAAGTACTCCGAATAATAATTTTAATAACCCAAGCAATGTCACAGGGTTGAATCCTCAGGGCCCGCAATTGAGTGGTAATAACAATCAGTGAGAATAATCGAAGTGGCAATAGATGTACATCAGCCAGGTACATCTGCGACGATAACTTAATTCGGCCGCAGTCCGCTCTCTGTTGTTGGCCGTGGAGAACAAGGAGCGCCATCTTAGTCACGAATTACAATTATTGAGATACAGTGACTGATTGTGACTTGCAAGAGGAATTATTAGAAGAACATAGGTCTTCTCCAAGTACAGGAAAAGAGATAGTACAGGCTATGGTGGTCTACCTGTGAATGTAATAATCGATACTGGAGCTGCCACAAAAGTGATGAGCGTGGAGTTTCTCAAGAGGCTTACTCAAGTACACACAATGCCCACTTTTCCAGTGAAAAATTGTCAGGTAACTGGAGCCACAGGAGCACTGTCTCAATTGATTAAATATCAGATATAGTAGACAGGAATCTATATTGAGTAACTTTCTTGTATTTTGAGTTCAGAGTTTCCCAGGGAGAGAGAGGGACAAATTGATCTCTCTCATGAAGTCACGTTGATGAATAAAGGCAAACGAGTAGCTTTGGAATTAGTGACGACAAAGGAAACACATGGTAGATATTTCCAGAATGTAAAAGTTGTATGTAGGGGTCTCAGGTATTGCACATTTGGGATACTGTTGAGAGGAACTTTACTGCTTTGACGACGGGGAAGGCGTTGCGCCCTATATTGAGGAAGCAATAGAATTAAAGACACATGAGTCAGAATACTTATCCACCAAGCAGCAGGACAAGCAGATACGTTTGTTGTGTGCCTATGTCGAAGTGTTTTCAGACAAGCCGCGAACAGTCGAGGGCTATGAGTACAACATTGAGTTAATGCCACGTGAAACCTGCTGCAATGCCAATTATTCTATACCTTGGAATAAGAAGGACGCAGTAACCAAGGAAATACGCAAAATGGTTGAGTGGGGTGTAACAGGGCCTTCATTTTCACCTTATTGCAATCGTTTGGTTGCAGTAGCTAAGGCTCGAGATCAATTAGGCCTAGTCATAGAAGCTACAGAAATAAATAAAGTAATAATACACGTACAAACCAGACCTGAGAATTTGTAAGAGTTAATCCAAAAGTTTTTTGGTTTAAAGCTTATAACAACAATCGATTTAAAAGAGTCGTATTGGCAGGTATCCTTAACAGGGGAATCTAGAAAAGTACAGCTTTTATATATCGCTGACGTTGTTATCAGTTGCATGTATTACATTTTGGGTTGAAGTGCTGCAGAGACCATTACGGTTGTCAACTTCATTATAGGTCCAGTTTTACTAGACTAAGTTACTGTTTATGTGGACGACTTCCTAACTGAGGGGATCACATGGAAAGAACACTTAAAAATACTTGAAATAGTACTGCAAAGATTTTCCGCAGTCGGGATGACGGCAAATTCAGAGTAATCAAAACTAGGTAAATGAGAAACAAAGTTTCAGGGTCATATCATTTCACTGGCAGATACTGTGCTTGACCCGAAAAAGCTTATTTTAGCGTCAGAGAATTTGCTGCTGTACAAGGTAACGTTGGCCACGTCACTGTATGGAGAGTGTTACGGGAGAACCAGATGTTTCCGTACCATGTACAGCGTGTGCAGGCACTATCAGCTGCTGATTGGCCTCCACGGGTGCACGTCTGCGAATGGTTCATCCAGCAATGTGTCAATCCTCATTTCAGTGCAAATGTTCTCTTTACGGATGAGGCTTCATTCCAACGTGATCAAATTGTAAATTTTCACAATCAACATTTGTGGGCTGACGAGAATCAGCACGCAGTTGTGCAATCACGTCATCAACACAGATTTTCTGTGAACTTTTGGGCAGGCATTGTTGGTGATGTCTTGATTGGGCCCCATGTTCTTCCACCTACGCTCAATGGAGCACGTTATCATGATTTCATACGGAATACTCTATCTGTGCTGCTAGAACATGTGCCTTTACAAGTACGACACAACATGTGGTTCATGCACGATGGAGCTACTGCACATTTCAGTCGAAGTGTTCGTACGCTTCTCAACAACAGATTCGGTGACCGATGGATTGGTAGAGGCGGACCAATTCCATGGCCTCCACGCTCTCCTGACCTCAACCCTCTTGACTTTCATGTAAGGGGGCAATCGAAAGCTCTTGTCTACGCAACCCCGGTACCAAATGTAGAGACTCTTCGTGCTCGTATTGTGGACGGCTGTGATACCATACGCCATTCTCCAGGGCTGCATCAACGCATCAGGGATTCCATGCGACGGAGGGTGGATGCATGTATCCTCGCTAACGGCGGATATTTTGAACATTTCCTGTAACAAAGTGTTTGAAGTCACGCTGGTACGTTCTGTTGCTGTGTGTTTCCATTCCATGATTAATGTGATTTGAGGAGAAGTAATAAAATGAGCTCTAACATGGAAAGTAAGCGTTTCCGGACACATGACCACATAACATATTTTCTTTCTTTGTGTGTGAGGAATGTTTCCTGAAAGTTTGGCCGTACCTTTTTGTAACACCCTGTACACCGGGAAGCAATTCGCACGGTTGCGGAGCTTTGTACTGAGCGCATGCGCCATGTAAAACAAAGGGAGCTTGACAAGTCAGCCATAGCGGAGCATTGCCTCGAAAACGGACGTAAAATACAGTTCGAAAATACAAAAGTGTAGGCTCATGCTACTGCGTATTGTGACTCCGTTATAAAGGAAGCGGCCGAGATTCGTTTAAAAAACAACAATTTCAACAGAGACCAGGAGGGATACACACTCAGCAGGGCATTGGAGTACATCGATAAAGTTCAATGAAGGGCAGCACGTTTTGTACTATCGCGAAATAGGGGAGAGAGTCTCACTGAAATGATACCGGATTTGGGATGGACATACTTAAAATAGAGGCGTTTTCCGTTGCGGAGCAATCTCCTCACGACATTTCTCCTCCAAATGCGACAATGTTTTGTCTAGTACCATAGAGGTCATTTTCGAATTCGGAGGAGAAATTTGGTGATTGGAATTTCGCGAGAAGATTGCTCCACAACATCGAAAGAAAACAAAGACAGATGCGCGACGCGGGAGCGGCAGTTTCAAACGTGGCGGCTCCCCCTGGCGCCACCTGACGTCACCGGTGCTGTCAGGGCAATAGCTCCGCTAGCTGCACGGGTCGACTTACGCGCGCGCACCACATTGGGTCTATCTGATTGGTTGCTGATGATGTCATCTTGCTTATATAAGCGAGAAACCGTAGCAGCCCCGTCAGTCAGTGAACTACTGACGACGATGGCGGAGATGGTCATACACTCCTGGAAATTGAAATAAGAACACCGTGAATTCATTGTCCCAGGAAGGGGAAACTTTATTGACACATTCCTGGGGTCAGATACATCACATGATCACACTGACAGAACCACAGGCACATACACACAGGCAACAGAGCATGCACAATGTCGGCACTAGTACAGTGTATATCCACCTTTCGCAGCAATGGAGGCTGCTATTCTCCCATGGAGACGATCGTAGAGATGCTGGATGTAGTCCTGTGGAACGGCTTGCCATGCCATTTCCACTTGGCGCCTCAGTTGGACAAGCGTTCGTGCTGGACGTGCAGACCGCGTGAGACGACGCTTAATCCAGTCCCAAGCATGCTCAATGGGGGACAGATCCGGAGATCTTGCTGGCCAGGGTAGTTGACTTACACCTTCTAGAGCACGTTGGGTGGCACGGGATACATGCGGACGTGCATTGTCCTGTTGGAACAGCAAGTTCCCTTGCCGGTCTAGGAATGGTAGAACGATGGGTTCGATGACGGTTTGGATGTTCCGTGCACTATTCAGTGTCCCCTCGACGATCACCAGTGGTGTACGGCCAGTGTAGGAGATCGCTCCCCACACCATGATGCCGGGTGTTGGCCCTGTGTGCCTCGGTCGTATGCAGTCCTGATTGTGGCGCTCACTTGCACGGCGCCAAACACGCATACGACCATCATTGGCACCAAGGCAGAAGCGACTCTCATCGCTGAAGACGACACGTCTCCATTCGTCCGTCCATTCACGCCTGTCGCGACACCACCGGAGGCGGGCTGCACGATGTTGGGGCGTGAGCGGAAGACGGCCTAACGGTGTGCGGGACCGTAGCCCAGCTTCATGGAGACGGTTGCGAATGGTCCTCGCCGATACCCCAGGAGCAACAGTGTCCCTAATTTGCTGGGAAGTGGCGGTGCGGTCCCCTACGGCACTGCGTAGGATCCTACGGTCTTGGCGTACATCTGTGCGTCGCTGCGGTACGGTCCCAGGTCGACGGGCACGTGCACCTTCCGCCGACCACTGGCGACAACATCGATGTACTGTGGAGACCTCACGCCCCACGTGTTGAGCAATTCGGCGGTACGTCCACCCGGCCTCCCGCATGCCCACTATACGCCCTCGCTCAAAGTCCGTCAACTGCACATACGGTTCACGTCCACGCTGTCGCGGCATGCTACCAGTGTTAAAGACTGCGATGGAGCTCCGTATGCCACGGCAAACTGGCTGACACTGACGGTGGCGGTGCACAAATGCAGCGCAGCTAGCGCCATTCGACGGCCAACACCGCGGTTCCTGGTGTGTCCGCTGTGCCGTGCGTGTGATCATTGCTTGTACAGCCCTCTCGCAGTGTCCGGAGCAAGTATGGTGGGTCTGACACACCGGTGTCAATGTGTTCTTTTTTCCATTTCCAGGAGTGTAGAAAGGTCGAGGATTTTATTCGAATTGACGCGGCTTGAAAACCGAGAACTTTTTATTCAAAACTCATCCTGGTACTCTTCATACCACACAAGTGCACTGCGAGCTGTGTAATATTTTGCGACGCCCTATTTGTAGATGCAATGACACCCACGAGAAAAGAATTGCATTAAGGATGGACATGGTCTCCAAGGGTAGACGCACAGTGGTTTTGATCGATTTTGTTTCGAGAATGACGCGATCATCTATGGAATTCCCTCGGGCCTGGACCCTTCAGACGACTACAGCTGCTTGGCTGCTTTTAGACATTTCACGCCGTACGCTCCGACGCTCATCTATGTAATAGAGCATGGAACGTGATCATCTGAAAAGGCCACCTGTCGCCATTCAATGGACATCCAATTGTTGTATTGACTGCAAATTCCAGTCTTCGTTGACGATGAACAGTAGTCAAGATGGGTGCATAAACCCAGGCACCTGCTGAGGAGGCCCTTACACAGCAACGTTCTCTGAACGGTCGTTGAGGAGACACTGTTGGTAGCCCCTTGAGGCATCTGGACGGTCAGTTGATCAACAGCCGCACGTCTTTTCTACCGTACACATCTCTGCAGCTGTTCTTCAGCACTGGAATGTATGGCCAGTGGTGCACCAGTTGTCTCGGTGCCGGTATTGGACGGCTTCGTCTTGGCATGCACGGTCCCACAGCAGCCCCCGAACACTTTGCAAACTTAGCAGTTTGAGAAACGCTTCCATCCTTGGTCTTAAAGTCAATGATCATACAGTCTTCGACGTCAGATAAATCGCTCTGTTACCGCATTACGACAACGACTGCAGCTGGCTGGTGTGGCCGAGCGGTTCTAGGCGGTTCAGTCTGGAACCGCGCGATCACTATGGTCGCAGGTTCGAATCCTGTCTCTGGCATGGATGTGTGTGATGTCCTTAGGTTAGTTAAGTTTAAGTAGTTCTAGGGGACTGATGACCTCAAATGTTAAGTCGCATTCTCAGAGCCAGTTGAACCATTTTTTGACAACGACTGCAACGTTCTGGGTCCCTCGCCCCTCCTCCTTCCTCCCCCCTCCCCCCCGCTTCCCTCCCGGCCTCAATCAACAGACTTTGTGTACCCTCCAGTGTAGTGCTGCCCCCTGTCGTCTATGAGTGTTTGTTTCACTATGACATCAAACAGAGGCGACGTCCACATTAATGTAAATAGCGTATAAGCTAAGGCCAAAAGAGGTGGTGGCATTTAGGGTTTGTTTTTGAATTACCATCGATCCATGTGCGATTAACTTTCGCTGGCTCTCGTTCACCTGTATCGTCGCTGTGCTGCCAAAATAAAGAGCTCGGGTGAGCAAAAATAAACTTGTGTGTCCGTGCATTTTGATTGAGAATAAATGTAACTTTCACCTAACATTAATTAAAGCCTATGGAGAGGATAAGAAACAGCTTATAATTTGAAAGAAATAGAAATAAAGGAAAAGTAACAATAACAGGAACTGAAAAAATAATACCACCTATGAACTAATATTTTATTAAAGAAAAGGTACTAGTAGTTTTAGAATGATAGCGTTTGGCAAAAAATATCGTAGATCTTCTTTGTCTGAGAAACGTCAATAACGATGGGACGATTCTGTCAGATATTTAACAAGTATGACTAATAAAAGGAAAATATTTTACTGCCAGTATGGATAAAGGTAGTCTTTATGACACTTCTGTCTTATAGATAAAAGACAATAAGAATTTACGTAGATTGACAAGAACCAAAGACAGAAGTAAAGTCAGAGGCTACGGATGTATCTCTGGCTCAGCCGTTTATTATGTCGCTGAGCACTGAAAGGAGTGCTAATTGAAGGAATAGAGAGCTTTTACACTACCAAAAATAAATAAATAAGTGGTAGGTTGGTATTCACAGATTACACGTTACGAACGGCAGTCCTTCAAAACTAAAGGCCATAAATTTAACTAAATGCTTAGGAATTACAATTACGAAGAACTTAAATTGGAAGGAACACACAGAAAAGGTTGTAGGAAAAGGTAAGTAAGGAATGTGTTTTCTTGGCCGGACACTTAGATAATGTAACACATCTACTAAGGAGCCTGCGTACACTACGCTTGTCAGTCCTGCTGCGCCGTGTGGGATACTTACCAGATAGGAATGATGGAGTACATCGATAAAGTTCAATGAAGGGCAGCACGTTTTGTACTATCGCGAAATAGGGGAGAAAGTCTCACTGAAATGATACCGGATTTGGGATGGACATCATTAAAATAGAGGCGTTTTCCGTTGCGGAGCAATCTCCTCACGACATTTCTCCTCCGAATGCGAAAATGTTTTGTCTAGTACCATGGAGGTCATTTTCGAATTCGGAGGAGAAATTTGGTGATTGGAATTTCGCGAGAAGATTGCTGCGCAACGAAAAACGGCTTTGTTTTAATGATGTCCATCCAAAATCCTTCTTATTTTATCATTGATGTCCTTTCACCTTGAATTTCAGTCACGCTCTGAAACGTTCGTTCTGTTTCCGTCATCTCTTCTTCCTTATATAAATTGAATACTAGAGGTGAAATACTTTCTACCCCTTTCTAATACTCTAACTCCTTATTTTATATTCCAGTCTTATTATTCCGTCTTGGTTCTTGAACATGTTGTGTATTACTTGTCTCTACCTGTAGGTTTCTCTTATTTCTCGCAGAATTTCGAACATTTTGCATCTTAATCCAATAGAATATGTCTCGGAATATTAGGGACAGTGGGTGGAACAAAGCAAATAACATCAACGAAATGTTGTAGTCCTATGGAATCTAATCATCAATAAGTGGTTGTGGCATCCTGAGGAAACTTGCAGACGCTCTTCCTCGCCGAAAGGAGCCCATTATGAAAGCACAGAGGTTTCCAAAATTTTTTGTCCTGTGTACTTTACCATAATCATGTCTGGAACAAATCGTAGATATTCGAGCTAGTTCAGATGTCTACCGGCTGTCGCTCACACCGAACGCCGTTCGTGAAAGGAATAGCGAAGGGGTGACTCACCGTGATACTCAGGGTACCTTCCAGCATACATCTTCAAGCTGCCTGCGGAGTATATATGTACACTACCGGCCATTAAAATTGCTACACCAAGAAGAAATGCAAATGATAAACGGATATTCATTGGACAAATATATTATACTAGATCTGACATGTGATTACTTTTTCACGCAATTTGGGTGCATAGATCCTGAGAAATCAGTACCCTGAACAACCACCTCTGGCCGTAATAACGGCCTTGATACGCCTGGGCATTAAGTCAAACAGAGCTTGGGTGGCGTGTACAGGTACAGCTGTCCATGCAGCTTCAACACGAAACCACAGTTCATCAAGAGTAGTGACTGGCGTATTGTGTCGAGCCAGTTGCACGGCCACCATTGACCAGACGTTTTCAGTTGGTGAGACATTTAGAGAATGTGCTGGCCAGGGCAGCAGTCGAACATTTTCTGTATCGAGAAAGGCCCGTACAGGACCTGCAACATACGGTCGTGCATTATCCTGCTGAAATGTATGGTTTGGCAGGGATCGAATGAAGGGTAGAGCCACGGGTCGTAATACATCTGAAATGTAATTTCTACTGTTCAAAGTGTCGTCAATGTTAACAAGAGGTGGCCGAGACGTGTAACCAATGGCACCCCATACCATCACGCCGGGTGATACGTCAGTATGGCGAACACGCATACATGCTTCAAATGTGCGTTCACCGCGATGTCGCCAAACACGGATGCAACCATCATGATGCTGTTAACAGAACCTGGATTCATCCGAAAAAAATGACGTTTTGCCATTCGTGCACCCAGGTTCGTCGTTGAGTACGGTCTCCGAGCTGATAGTCCAGGCTGCTGCAAACGTCGTCGAACTGTTCGTGCAGATGGTTGTTGTCTTGCAAATGTCTCCATCTGTTGACTCGGGAACCGAGATGCGGCTGCACGATCCGTTACAGCCATGCGGATAAGATTTCTGACATCTCGACTGCTAGTGATACGAGGCCGTTGGGATCCAGCACGGAGTTCCGTATTACTCTCCTGAACCCATCGTTTCCATATTCTGCTAACAGTCATTGGATCTCGACCAACGCGAGCAGCAATGTCGCGATACGATAAACCGCAATCGCGATAAGCCACAATTCGACCTTTATCAAAGTCGGAAACGTGATGGTACGCATTTATCCTCATTACACGAGGCATCACAACAATGTTTCACCAGGCAACGCCGGTCAACTGCTGTTTGTGTGTGAGAAATCGGTTGGAAATTGTCCTCATGTCAGCACATTGTAGGTGTCGTTACCGGCGCCAACCTTGTGTGAATGCTCTGAAAAGCTAATCATTTGCATATCAGAGCATCTTCTTCCTGTCGGTTAAATTTCGCGTCTGTAGCACGTCGTCTTCGTGGTGTAGCAATTTTAATGGCCAGTAGTGTAAATAGAAATGTAGATCTCCGTTGACTCTAGCGTACGGCCGTGGCACGGGCTGTCGCGAAACTGTGTATAACTCTGGCGGGCCGGGTTCCAGTTGTGGCCGCGGTCTGCTTTGTGCAGCTGTCCTCGCGGACAGATTGCAGTCGTCGAGTAGAGAACTCGCAAAACAGCGACCGGCAGCCTGCAGCCGACGGCCGCAGACGGCCAAGCCGTGCGGCATTTGGCAGCAGAGAAACAGTGGACTCCCACCCTCGCGTCCTGCGAAGACCGGCAAAGCACGGTCGCCAGGTCGTTACTACGCTAACATGGGGACCTAGCTGGCTGGTCCACCACTCGACTGTCTTCATATTTATACGACTTGGAGGTCAGTGCCCGAGTGCCCAGACATCGATCTGCTAAAGCAGTACGACGCTTTAAAAAAGAAGAAAAATCCTAGCTCTCATAAGTATAAAACATCCCTGTAATATTAAGTTGGAAGGTTTACTATTTTTGGTTCAAAAAATCGATTTTTAAACTGCATTTTTGGATCCATAAAAGTGTTTAGAGTCCACCCTGTTATACCTACAGCGCCTCTCGGTGTTGAAAAAACAAAAATAACTCCCAAATTAGCTCCCATGTCCTTAAAATATCAATTCACAAAATGACCCAAGTCCCTCCACATGTAGTAATTACGAAAAATAAATAAAAAACAAATAGAAAGAAATATCTAGTATAGAAAGCAAAAGAAAAGAAAAGGAAAATTTAATTATAAATTTTAGAAACATGGGAAGGGGGAAAACAGTACAAAATATTAAAATATTAGTTATTCCAATACGTAAGAAAATCAATATTATAGTCATAGAACGTATGTCTGGGACACTAAAGATAGTGTTTATTAAAGTATAAATAGCCATACGTTGTAATTACGATACTCCAGTCTCTTGTCTGTTCTAGTTCGGAAGTTATTTAGGACGTACAGCTTTAGAGAACAACAACTGGGGCTTTATTAAACGGGGATCAAGAATAGATCGTGACGAGATTGTTTTTGAAGATTGTCAATTCAAGACTTTAATTTGGACATTTATCAGATTAGGTAAACGGGAAGTAAGTAGTAATCTCTTTGGCTTTAATGTGAATTCGTGTGAATATTTAAACGGTTTACTGAATTCAGAACTTTAACCGGATTCGGACTTTGAATTGTGATAGTGGGAAACTTTAACTTCACGCCACTAGTGTATATAGTTAACGACAGTTTGCGGATATTAAATAGAATTAACTTATTTACCGAAAGTGACATCTCTGATGCTAGTGGGAATCCTACTTAGACATCTAATTAAAGAACTTCTTTCAATTAGATCGTATGAGTGAACCTACTTATTAATAATTATTTTCAATAAACTGACGTTGTTAATTTGAAACATAACACATGTGTTGAACATTAATTTAACTTAGATTAATAAACGTTAATGTTACGTGATCTATGCGAAGAACAAACTAGCGATTCGTAACTAAAACAATTGAACGAAAGGTTAAAGTGTCGTCGTCTGTAAACATTGGTAGTGAAGCTACTAAAGATTTTTTCTCTCAGAGCTGGGAAGACTATACGTGTAGTGACCCACGTTTAACATTGGGTTTTAAAAGTAATCAAAGTGATACTTAGCCGGGACAATATCAAATAAAAGTAAAACCTTTCAATGATAGTCAATGTGTAAAAAATAAAATCAAACTTTCACCTAATAGACGAAAAAGCGAAAACAGGTCGTTCCCATTTTCAAGAAGGGTCATAAATCAGATGCGAATAATTATAGGCCTATTTCACTTACGTCAATCTGTTGTAGAATAATGGAACATGTTTTGTGTTCTCGTATTATGACGTTCTTAGATAATACAAATCTCCTTCATCATAACCAACATGGATTCCGCAAACAGAGATCATGTGAAACCCAGCTCGCCCTATTTGCCCAAGAAATTCACAGTGCCGTAGACACTGGCGAGCAGATTGATGCCGTATTCCTGGACTTCAGGAAGGCATTTGATACGGTTCCGCACTTACGTTTAGTGAAAAAAATACGTGCTTACGGAATATCGGACCAGGTTTGTGATTGGATTCAGGATTTCCTAGAAGAAAGAACACAACATGTCATTCTTAACGGTTCAAAATCTGCAGATGTAGAGGTAATTTCGGGAGTACCGCAAGGAAGCGTGATAGGACCTTTATTGTTTACAATATACATAAATGACTTAGTTGACAACATCGGTAGCTCCGTGAGGCTATTTGCAGATGACACGGTTGTCTACAAGAAAGTAGCAACATCAGAAGACTCGTACGTACTCCAGGAAGACCTGCAGAGGATTAATGAATGGTGCGACAGCTGGCAGCTTTCCCTAAACGTAGATAAATGTAATATAATGCGCATACATAGGGGCAGAAATCCATTCCAGTACGATTATGCCATAGGTGGTAAATCATTGGAAGCGGTAACGACCGTAAAATACTTAGGAGTTACTATCCGGAGCGATCTGAAGTGGAATGATCACATAAAACAAATAGTGGGAAAAGCAGGCGCCAGGTTGAGATTCATAGGAAGAATTCTAAGAAAATGTGACTCATCGACGAAAGAAGTAGCTTACAAAACGCTTGTTCGTCCGATTCTTGAGTATTGCTCATCAGTATGGGACCCTTACCAGGTTGGATTAATAGAAGAGATAGACATGATCCAGCGAAAAGCAGCGCGATTCGTCATGGGGACATTTAGTCAGCGCGAGAGCGTTACGGAGATGCTGAACAAGCTCCAGTGGCGGACACTTCAAGAAAGGCGTTACGCAATACGGAGAGGTTTATTATCGAAATTACGAGAGAGCACATTCCGGGAAGAGATGGGCAACATATTACTACCGCCCACATATATCTCGCGTAATGATCACAACGAAAAGATCCGAGAAATTAGAGCAAATACGGAGACTTACAAGCAGTCGTTCTTCCCACGCACAATTCGTGAATGGAACAGGGAAGGGGGGATCAGATAGTGGTACAATAAGTACCCTCCGCCACACACCGTAAGGTGGCTCGCGGAGTATAGATGTAGATAGATGTAGAAACGGTTTTTTGGAATACGGAACGGAAATGTTTGTTATTCGCGGTTGAACAAAAAAAATGCACCTGTCTGAAATCGGCCTTTTTCACGCACCAGTTTTTTTCTTTCAGGTGGACAGGTTAGTGTACCGATGCTTGGAAGGAAACACAATAAATTCAAATGAAAGTTTGAACGCGTGTGTTTGGAAGTTAGCCCCCAAGCACTTGCACTCTGGTGCGAAGACTGTGGAGATTGCGACTTTCCTGGCAGCAACGAAGGGTATTCAGCAATTCTGAAGACCATGACAACGATAGACGTCGCCAAGCATTCGGACGACCACCGGATTCAAGCGGCCGAAAACCGCTTGTCACCGGCCGTACGAGCGGCTCTGGAGCACGCAGGATGGCCCAGATCGAGCAGAAGGAAGGACTAGTTTATGGATACGGAATAGCAGATTGAACTAAGTTGCATTTTATTGCATTTATATGTAGTCAAAACTTCAAACGCGTTTTTCTCAAAATGACTTTTTCTTCTTCTTTTTTTTTTTTTTTTAATCGCGCGGTATGGTAACTTCAAATCTACTGAACCGGTTGGCATGATTATTTGTTTCCGACGAAGCTAACTAAATTGTATAGGACTTGTACCACTTTTATTACGATCCATCAACTATATTTTTACTTGGCCGACGAAGTCGAAAAATCGATGGAAAAACCCTATTTTTTTAAAAATGGTCGCCATTTTGTTTCCTATGGTCCAAATAACTTAAGCGAGGTACGACTCCTAAAGAATCTTATATACTTCACTAACGTTAACTGAATTTTGATTTCAGACGAGCAGGTTGACCTGTGACATACCGCGCGTGTAGGTCTACATCGAAATTTTGTTTCGTTCCGACGGCACTTTCGCCTTTGCTCTTCGACATTTGCGGTTGAAAAAATTCGTTTGTATAGGAAATATCAATAATTATTTTGACCAAATGTGAGATTGATATCTGTAACACATCACGAGAAAAAAATTCTCAAAGAACCTGCTTTTTTCGGGCCAAAGGTAGTAAACCTCCTCTTAATGCATTCGTCGCTAGCTGAGTACATAGTGTAAGGCTTCCGTAATCGTAATGTCGCCATTTAGAATCTTGCTTCTAGCATTTGTTACTATTATTAGAAAATTCCATATTTATTAACCAATGGAAATGTAGTTATTTTTCTTTTATACGACTACTGCCGTATGACTAATTTTGGGATCGAATCTCCATGGTCAGGGAACGAATCTCTACATGAAATTGCTACCAGAAAGTTAATAATAAATAAAATAAATTTCACCCTAATACTATGCAGACGACATGCTGTTGCATACTCGGCGCGATCATCATTAAAATCCCTCGAAGTGACATAGATGATGCTGAGACATATAACTTAATGTAAGACACATGGGGCCGCAAACGCCGGAAAATACCTTGAAAGTGGGTAACAAATGAACATGTGACGCCTCCACGTGACGTACCTCGCCACATGTGCAGCGCTTACGCTTGTCGATTCTACACTCGCCGGTAGGGGTCCGCTTTTGATAGGCTACTCTTCTTCAGAACAACTTTTGTATCGTGTTTTGTTGTAAATGTAGAAGTTACTAAAGAATTTTCCTTGTTGTAACCAAGCAAAAGTTCCCCTTATTTTGTGTTTCTTTCTTCATGTCTCTTCCTCACTTGTAGCGATGCAGTTTAGAAGTGTATGGTCATTAACTTATGACGCAATACGCCAGGATTTAGTTGTACTTAGCAGTGAGACAGTGCGAACAGTAAATCTTACCTCAACGTAAACACATAATTGTCTAAAGCAATGCAGAAAAATACCGTCTGCCCTACGCAAGATTCAAACTCTGAGCCCCACGCGCTGAGGTCGCGGGCTTAGGCCCGTAGCCACGCCGACGTGAATATTTGGGTTGGGACGACGGGCTCAATCGCCGCAAGTGCAGTGAGGTACGTCATCTGGTGACGTTACGCGTTCAACGTTTGCCATCCACTTTTGGGGAATTTTTCGACATTTTCGGTCCCGTGTGTCTTTTACTAAATTACTTTCCTCAGTGTCATCTACATCGCTTTGAGGTTTTTTAAACGTTAAGAACAATCACCCTCTATATTGGCACTAGCGAACCCGGCAGTGCTTCGCAATTACTAAAAATGTATAGGAGTCGAGTATACATCCTAACGTCCTTCTCCTCACTCTCTCTGCCCATCTTCTTCTGCCCTCGATCACAGTCCATATCTTCCTCCCCCTAACAATACTTCACCTCCTCCACCCCCTCTTTCTATGTCCTTTAAAAATGTTCAAATGTGTGTGAAATCTTATGGGACTTAACTGCTAAGGTCATCAGTCCCTAAGCTTACACACTACTTAACCTAAATTATCCTAACGACGAACACACACACACCGATGCCCGAGGGAGGACTCGAACCTCCGCCAGGACCAGCCACACAGTCTATGAGTGCAGCGCCTGAGACCACTCGGCCAATTCCGCGCGGCTCTATCTCCTACTTCCCCCTCTCCAATCCCTGCCCTCCTCTTCCACTGTCTCTGCGACTTTGAGTATTATTTATTGTTATGCCAACTAAACCTTGATAGGGAATTAAAAACGCTGAAAATGGGTAAACTGGTTGGGATCACTGGGATGCGGAATATGATGGAGATCTTCTGCAGCCGGATCTGTGAGAATAGTAATTTCAATGACAGTTTTGCGCAGAGTTTTAATCTGAAAACGGCTTGAATTACAAAGTTTCAGACGATTCAGATCCCAGAGTAGTATTATAATCAAAAGCCTACAAGCCATAAATATAACTTCCCTGTTAACACAGATTACGAGGCAGAAAACAAAACAGCATGTAGTTTTGTATAAAATTTTTGTTGGGAGAAGAAACATTTTTTCTGATACTCAAGTGCACTGTTATCGTTGTGAAATCTGACTACGACAAAGAAAATCAAACTGTATATTTTCGCATCACAACATAACAAAAAAATGGTTCAAATGGCTCTGAGCACTATGGGACATAACATCTATGGTCATCAGTCCCCTAGAACTTAGAGCTACTTAAACCTAACTAACCTAAGGACATCACACAACACCCAGTCATCACGAGGCAGAGAAAATCGCTGACCCCGCCGGGAATCGAACCCGGGAACCCGGGCGTGGGAAGCGAGAACGCTACCGCCACAACATAACACAGCATTTTATTTCTCACACTTGGTGTTAACGGAAAAACTGTACATTATTATTTAAAAATTATGTAGGTCTCAGAATTTTTATTACACTATCGTGTAAAAATGTGAAGTAAATCAGTCAAGAATTTTCCGAGGTTTTTTCCTAAGTTCATATCCCTTTATTTATCAAACAGTAGTGGAAATCAGTATAAGGGATGGATATTTGTAGGAATGTTAATGTTGACGCTTGGAATAGTTGCTCTCTGTGTACATGCTTTGTGTACTGACAGACTTAGTCAAATGGTATCATGTTTGACGTCAGCAGTACAGAATATAGCAAGACATTGACTCAGGTGGTAGAGGATAGAACTCGGTATGTAGGCATTCGGCTCTGTGAGGTGTTAGTGTATGTGTTCCTGTCTTTCCTGTAGATAGTAAACATACACCATTGGTGACAGTACGTTTTGTGCACATAAAAGAAAGTTGTGACATAGCCACGCGGGAATGTTACGAGAAAGTAAAAATAGGTGCTTAGAAAGAAAGGACTCTCTGCTCGTCAATTCACCAAGAAGTTGAACCGTTCAAGTATAGAGACTTATAATTTCGTTAGATTCTGTGCACGATATGGACAGAACGGAGGGTAAGGGAAAAGTAGAAAATTATCTGAGGGATCGAAGCGGTTACTTCTGCGGAAAGCGAAGGGCCACAAACCGTTATTCTTCTCAATTTGTCGCTGGTTTACAGTTGCCAGAAACTGCCAGATGTGTACGACAAATTCTCTTAAATGAAAACCTCTTGCATTCAAAAAACGACCTAACATGAGCATTGGAGTTTGGTGAAAGATATATGTCATGGCCTTCAGAACGAGATAAAGTGATCTTCAGTGATAGGAAGAAATTTTAGATGGGCCGTATGCGTTTCAGTACTATTGGCATGATTTGAGAACAGAGCAGCAGGTAAGAATGAGGAGGAATTCTGGTGGAAGTGTCATGATTTGGGCAGTGTTCTGTAGTAAAAGTAAACCACTCATTGCTTGGTTGAAAAATATATACACTGAGAGGCTAGAGACAAAACGGATAATAATGTATACGGAATTAGGTGACGACAGTCTAAAGTTTCAATAAAGTAAGCCTGTACCAAACAAAATAGGGTTTGAAGATAAAGACATCGCTCTCTTGCCCTGGTCAGCGAGGGGAATACCTGCAAGGCTTGTTTATCGCAATGGAAGCCAGTTTGAGGCTATATGTGAGCTCAAAACATCGTTACGAGAAAAGTAGGCGACAATTTTATTGCAAGAATTAAAAACCCTGACAAAATCATGTTTTGAGTTAACTGGAAAGAACGGAGGTTGTGCAAAGTACTTACAATGCAACAGGACAGTGAGTGTTTTAATACCAATTTTCATCCAAGAAATGTACACGTCTCATTTTGTTACTCGTGTTACGAAAGAAACTGTGTAATTCCGTTATAACTGTTTCTGTCCTACGTATACCTTCATAATATATAAGCACTTTCATAATTAATTCATTAAATGTATACTTCAGACGTTGAATATTACTTTCCAAGGTGCCCTCTCTTTATCTGATTTCCACTACTATATACATGGTGTTCGTCTTAAGACAATAAAATATCTCGAAAACTACACATCGGCTCAAAAAAAGCTGAAATTCCTATTCCCTACCACCACCACAAATATTCAGTGGGAACCCCCGTATTTTATTGCAGGTTACGATTGTACGGCAATCCACACACGTTTTGTCTGAAGCATTTTCTTCGCTTTGCCACAGATGGTGCTGTAACCGGAGGAATAAAAATGAGTACACAATCCTTGTTTACGACATGCTACTCAACGGCCCTTGAATATCCAACGGCACGTGGGACCCCCACCTCCATGCTACGGGGGTAACAAAGGCAAGTATTCCACAACTTCTAATTGGAAACCCCATCCGCAAAGCTCACGTATCATACAGACGCATAACAAAGACAAACAAATTGCAATTATAACTTTTTTCGATCCGATGTGTAGTTTTCGAATATTGCAGTGTTTCCGTGTCTTCAGTTAAAATGAACACCATATCCGTCCGAACGTTTATTACAGCATTGTATAAAAATGGGTCAGGAACTAGGTGATACTTTTGGTAACCACGTTAAACATCGACTATATAACAGTGTAGATAATCTAATAACTAACAAAGAAATTTGCTTGAATTTTGTGTATGAAACAGGAGTGAGCCATGAGGAAAGTCTACAGATTAGACCTGAAAGCGTGAGGATTACTGCTAAGAGTTTTCAGATCTTGCGGTAGCTTATTGAAGTTAGATACTGTGGAATACTTTATGCCTTTCTGCCAAGAGTCAAGGCGGTCTGATCCAAATACAGCGTGGATTTCTGTGTGATATTCACTGATTGTGAGTTGCTAATTTTTCCATATAAGCCCATGTTCTTAACAATAAGAGGCTCGACAAGAGTTTCGCAAATTTATACCACGCACCGCTTCAACTGCCGGTTTCTGAGCCAAAAATTTCTCCAAAAGGAAGAGTTAACCCAGAATATAATACCGCTTCTCATAAGCGAATGAAAGTAAGCGAAGTGGAGAAATTTTCATGTTGGACTGTAACTTACTGTAGATGGATCTACTATTACACTGGTAAATGTAACAACATTCAGTTTTTGCACAAAATCTTGAATATGGGTTTTCCATGCCAGATTACCTTCTATCAGAGTGCCGAGGAAATTAGGACTGTACAGGGTCACTAATCATATGATACTTCTGTGTACTCTAAATGTCAGTTTTAAGTGACTTGTCGCTTAGAAACTGTAACAACTGTATCTTACTGGGACTTATTTCTTACAAGCCATGAAAGTATGTCTTGAACTGCTCTGTTTGCTACAATGCCCATGTTGCACCCAATATCCTTCACTAGCAAGTTACCAGTCACCGTATGCTTTAGCTGGGTATGTCACTATTAACAGGTTATGTCCGTAAGGTGGCAGACTATAATGGGTGTATACTAACGAAATCTCCTAATGTTACTGACGACTGTCGAAACAGGATTGTGGAAATGTACCTGCGGGAATAGTTTTTTCTCAATAACGTCCCTGTTCAATTCGAGCGGGACACTCAAACATGTGGGTCTTATTTGGGCTGTCAAATTTTACCTCGCATTCCATATTCTCTTGACACGACTCCCAACCATTTCTTTTCCTTTTCTCATTAGCATAAATTGTGATGATACTGTCACAATGTTATGTTACTATCACAAATCGCTATGCAGTATTATTTTAGTTAGAACACTGATCTGGTGTGTTCGGAATGATAGATTTGGGCTTGCCACATTTCTATGCCATCTTTTGTCGGTAGAGGGCAATTTGAGAATTTCATAATGTCAAGAGAGCCTCCTTTCAAATAGGGGCAGTTTCATGTAAGTCTGGAAGTGATCTGTTCCACAGCTATTGAAAGTCAAGTAGGCGCCCGCGCCCCTTGTGATCAGAAAACGC
The DNA here is from genome assembly GCF_023898315.1 of Schistocerca nitens. Lineage (NCBI taxonomy): Eukaryota > Metazoa > Arthropoda > Insecta > Orthoptera > Acrididae > Schistocerca > Schistocerca nitens. The sequence goes on from NC_064617.1 coordinate 309,919,470, forward strand.
TACGGCCATCCCACGGCTCCAGTGAATTATTGAACCCTACATTTTTGCTTCAAAGCGCCAGACGCCTCAGCCCATCCGATCTAGTGTGAAACAGTCAGTTGCATTTGTTCTAAAAATTTGGTTTAGCCAATAGTGTGTCGTCATTCTGCACAGTGTTCTAGGCGCATAAGTTTGACCAGTCATGGAGACACTATTTGGAACCAGCGATGCAAAAAGAGGAAAGTTACGTTTTATTTTTCCTGCTTTTCATCTACACTCCTGGAAATGGAAAAAAGAACACATTGACACCGGTGTGTCAGACCCACCATACTTGCTCCGGACACTGCGAGAGGGCTGTACAAGCAATGATCACACGCACGGCACTGCGGACACACCAGGAACCGCGGTGTTGGCCGTCGAATGGCGCTAGCTGCGCAGCATTTGTGCACCGCCGCCGTCAGTGTCAGCCAGTTTGCCGTGGCATACGGAGCTCCATCGCAGTCTTTAACACTGGTAGCATGCCGCGACAGCGTGGACGTGAACCGTATGTGCAGTTGACGGACTTTGAGCGAGGGCGTATAGTGGGCATGCGGGAGGCCGGGTGGACGTACCGCCGAATTGCTCAACACGTGGGGCGTGAGGTCTCCACAGTACATCGATGTTGTCGCCAGTGGTCGGCGGAAGGTGCACGTGCCCGTCGACCTGGGACCGGACCGCAGCGACGCACGGATGCACGCCAAGACCGTAGGATCCTACGCAGTGCCGTAGGGGACCGCACCGCCACTTCCCAGCAAATTAGGGACACTGTTGCTCCTGGGGTATCGGCGAGGACCATTCGCAACCGTCTCCATGAAGCTGGGCTACGGTCCCGCACACCGTTAGGCCGTCTTCCGCTCACGCCCCAACATCGTGCAGCCCGCCTCCAGTGGTGTCGCGACAGGCGTGAATGGAGGGACGAATGGAGACGCCTTCAGCGATGAGAGTCGCTTCTGCCTTGGTGCCAATGATGGTCGTATGCGTGTTTGGCGCCGTGCTGGTGAGCGCCACAATCAGGACTGAATACGACCGAGGCACACAGGGCCAACACCCGGCATCATGGTGTGGGGAGCGATCTCCTACACTGGCCGTACACCACTGGTGATCGTCGAGGGGACACTGAATAGTGCACGGTACATCCAAACCGTCATCGAACCCATCGTTCTACCATTCCTAGACCGGCAAGGCAATTTGCTGCTCCAACAGGACAATGCACGTCCGCATGTATCCCGTGCCACCCAACGTGCTCTAGAAGGTGTAAGTCAACTACCCTGGCCAGCAAGATCTCCGGATCTGTCCCCCATTGAGCATGTTTGGGACTGGATGAAGCGTCGTCTCACGCGGTCTGCACGTCCAGCACGAACGCTGGTCCAACTGAGGCGCCAGGTGGAAATGGCATGGCAAGCCGTTCCACAGGACTACATCCAGCATCTCTACGATCGTCTCCATGGGAGAATAGCAGCCTGCATTGCTGCGAAAGGTGGATATACACTGTACTAGTGCCGACATTGTGCATGCTCTGTTGCCTGTGTCTATGTGCCTGTGGTTCTGTCAGTGTGATCATGTGATGTATCTGACCCCAGGAATGTGTCAATAAAGTTTCCCCTTCCTGGGACAATGAATTCACGGTGTTCTTATTTCAATTTCCAGGAGTGTATTTGGTAATAATGCTCGCCAGTCACAACAGGAGGAAAGTGCTTTCCCCTAATTTTTATTGATTTAGCAACAGTTCTCGCGAGTCACATTGGCAGCGGCATGGATTCCTCCCTCCAACGTAGAGTTTTCTGAGAGTAGAGAGTTAAGAGCCATAAGCATAGATTATGGGCATTCTTCTCCAGCCGTCACAGAGAGAGGTCACTTCCAGTCACCGTCTGATTCTGATCGGTGTATGCTAGCTGTTCTGGGGGTGGGTTGACAAAGTATGGAAATACCAAACACACAACACATTACCGTGTCCAGTACAATGAAGGAAATCAGTTGGCATTCAAGCAAGTTTCCAAGTGTCTCGGAGTGAATAAATAAAGTTCCTATATGATTTTCAAGGAAACCTTGTACCATTATTTCTACAAAACAGTGACGATTTCAGGTAACGATGATGGAGGTGAATAGCAATTACACAATCTTCTCCTCAAAGTAGACCATAAAGGCTCATTAATACTGACCGTGGTAGGCAGCGGAGGTGCGACAGTTCATCCTCGTACTGTCAAAAGCAGTCCTGGAAGGCACGAATTGTGTGAAGAGGTTCCCTGTCGTGTTCGAACACAGAATCACCATTGCGGTACAAACACTGTGCCACGGTACGGGCCTGACCAGCCAAAGACGGTCATATAACCGTTGGGAGTAAAGAGACATTGCAAGTAACGATTGGACCCATGGAATACCACGAAATGACTGCCAACATAATCCCCAAACGTCGCCATGTTTCAGTCTTGCGGCGTAACTTGGGCCATAGTTTGGAAGCAATGAGAAACAAGAAACGTCTGATCAAATGAACCTTTCCCATAGCTCCTTAGTCCAGGATTTATGGATTATGCACCATCTTTTCCCGTTAGAAGCATTTATCATGATGAGTGTTTTAGGAATTCTAGCTCACCCTGCGACTCCTTGCTTGTACAGCTCCCTTCGATTGTTTCATTGTTTCGGTGCTCAGAGGATTCGCAAGTGCGACATTAAGTTCTCAAGTGACTTTTGCTACTTCTTAATTTTTGTCCCAGTCCTCTTCAACGACAGCCTGTCACGGTAACTCAACCATTGCTTTCCTCCGCGTTGTGGCTTAGCTTTCTCTGTATGCGGAGTAAATCTTCGACACGGAATCTCTTGAAACACCCGATAATTCGGTTATCTTGGTTACGGAAGCGCCTATCTTACGAGCAGCAACAATTTGTCCACGTTGGAATTGATCTAGCTGCGACACAATGCTCTCACGACTTTGGAGGTCGCTGTTCTGACCACGACTGACACTTACAATGTATTTAGGGCACTGCACGGGTGCTGTTCGTAGCCAAATACAACAGCGGAAGCTGCAGTATTGGAGAGCCTTTGCATTTTTGTTCAGACATGCATTTCTCGCAGTGTTTCCATATAATCGTTCAACATATGTACATGTACGTGTTAACTGATCACTGCCCCTTTCGTTGAATCATAATCGACATTCATTTTTGGCTTCTTATTAGCCCTGCCACTGATTTGGTCATCATGGTGGAGTGTTCTGTTTAGTACATCAAACATAGTGATCACAGCAGTGTCATTTGTGGAGTAAAAGAAAGAGTTAAGAACCTCCTTATTGGTCACATTTTGTGGAACCTCTAGCTCATTTTCCCGTATTTTTCCATATAGTTCTCAAAACTGTTAATTTACTTTTCGGTAGTGCAGCAGTCCCTAACTGTAAGACGCAAAAGAGACACATCTGACATTCTAACCTTGCAGTTCAGAAAAGAGCTCAAAAGCTACCCTCACTACTCGTTTTCTTTCTGTTACGGGCTGGTCTTTCAGTACGTATGAAACTTTGATGGCAGACAAAGTCTCCGCTGTAGAGATTTGTAGTTTCGTTTCTGCAACGTGTAGCTGGAGACAGCCCAAACAAATGCTGCTCATCACGTCTTTCACGTGACGTTCACCGTCAGCGGAGAGCGACGGTTTGTTTCCCGTTACAAACAAAATGGTTTTTAAAGTGGAATTTTACGCGCCCATTCGACACAGTTAGTCTAGTATCTTACTATTTTTCTCGATATGTATTAACAGGGACAGTATAACTCTAACCAGTAGTAGAGCAGCGACAGCAACGCCCTGCCCCGCGCCGACTGTTACCAAGTACGGAGCGCTGGTCAGTCGCTACTGGAGTACTGTTTGTTCTTAATGTTTTACTGTTCCTGTTAATACACACCCATAAAACGAATAATGCACAAGATTAATTTGATCTGCAACCGCTCTATCGAATGGAGCAGGCCGCGGTGGCCGAGCGGTTCTAGGCGCTTCAGTCCAGAACCGTGCGACTGCTACGGTCGCTGGTTCGAATCCTGCCTCGGGCATGGATGTGTGAGACGTCCTTATGTTAGTTACGTTTAAGTAGTTCTAAGTTCTAGGGGACTGATGACCTCAGATGTTAAGTCCCATAGTCCTCAGAGCCATTTTTTTATCGAATGGACACATAAAATTCCGATTTAAAAATGAATTAGTTTGTAATGGGAAACAAACAGACGCTTCCCGTCGATGCTGTGCGTCGTATGAAAGATGTAAGGAGCACGATTTGTTTGGCCTCACTCCAGCCACACGTTGCAAAAACTAAACTGCAATTATCTGTCGAAACACCAGCGAAAATGCACTGATAACATATACGTGGGACAGCCGGTGTAAGTGGCGATGAAGAAGTTTCCGTTTGAGGACGTTGCTGCAGCCTATATGCAACGTAACCCGACTCCGATACGAGTATACAGGGGGGTCCATTGATAGTGAACGGGCCAAATACGTCCCGAAATAAGCGACAAACGAAAAAACTACAAAGAACGAAACTCGTCTAACTTGAAGGGGAATACACGATGACGCTATGTTTGGCCCGCTAGATGGCGCTGCCATAGGTCAAACGGATATCAACTGCGTTTTTTTTAAAATAGGAACCTACATTTTTTATTAAATATTCGTGTAGTACGTAAAGAAATATGAATGTTTATGTTGGACCACTTTTATCGCTTTGTGATAGATGGCGTTGTAATAATCACAAACGTATAAGTACGTGGTATCACGTAACATTCCGCCAGTGAGGACGGTATTTGCTTCGTGATACATTACGCGTGTTAAAATGGACCGTTTACCAAATGCGGAAAAGGTCGATATCGTGTTGATGTATGGCTATTGTGATCAAAATGCGCAAAGGGCGTGTGCTATGTATGCTGCCCGGTATCCTGGATAACATCATCCAAGTGTTCGGACCGTTCGCCGGATACTTACGTTATTTAAGGAAACAGGAAGAGTTTTGCCACATGTGAAACATCAACCACGACCTGCAACAAATGATAATGCCCAAGTAGGTGTTTCAGCTGCTGTCGCGGCTAATCCGCACATCAGTAGCAGACAAAGTGCGCGAGAATCGGGAATCTCAAAAACGTCGGTGCTGAGAATGCTACATCAACATCGATTGCATCCGTACCATATTTCTATGCACCAGGAATTGCATGGCGACGACTTTCTGCCACTGGGCAGAAGAGAAATTACGGGACGATGACAGATTTTTTGCACGCGTTGTATTTAGCGACGAAGCGTCATTCACCAACAGCGGTAACGTAAACCGGCATAAATGCACTACTGGGCAACGGAAAATCGACGATGGCTGCGACAAGTGGAACATCAGCGACCTTGGCGGGTTAATGTATGGTACTACATAATGGGAGGAAGGATAATTGGGCCCCATTTTATCGATGGCAGTCTAAATGGTGCAATGTATGCTGATTTCCTACGTAATGGTTGGCTCTGAGCACTATGGGACTCAACTGCTGAGGTCATTAGTCCCCTAGAACTTAGAACTAGTTAAACCTAACTAACCTAAGGACATCACAAACATCCATGCCCGAGGCAGGATTCGAACCTGCGACCGTAGCGGTCTTGCGGTTCTAGACTGCAGCACCTTTAACCGCACGGCCACTTCGGCCGGCTCCTACGTAATGTTCTACCGATGTTAGTACTAGATGTTTCACTGTATGACAGAATGGCGATGTACTTCTAACATGATGGATGTCCGGCACATGACTCGCGTGCGGTTGAAGCGGTATTGAATAGAATATTTCATGACAGGTGGATTGGTCTTCGAAGCACCATACCATGGCCCGAATGTTCACCCGATCTGACGTCCCCGGATTTCTTTCTGCGGGGAATGTTGAAGGATATTTGCCATCGTGATCCACCGACAACGCCTGACAGCATGCGTCACCGCAAGTTTGCAAAGGTAACTGTATCACATTGGAACAATCGAAATAAAATGTTCAAATGTACCTACGTTCTGTATTTTAATTTAAAAAACCTACCTGTTACCAACTGTTCGTCTAAGATTGTGAGCCATATGTTTGTGACCATTCAGCGCCATCTACCAAAATGTTGTCCAACTAAAACATTCATATTTATTTACGTACTACACGAATATGAAATAAGAAATGGGAGTTTCTATTTTTAAAAAAACGTAGTTGATATCCGTTTGACTTATGGCAATGCCGTCTAGCGGTCCAACCATTGCGCTATCTGGTTTCCTCCTTCAAGTTAGACGAGTTTCGTTCTTTGTAGTTTTTTCGTTTGACGCTTATTTCGTGAGATATTTGGCCCGATCACGATCAATGGACCACCCTGTGTATGTGCCAACATGTAGGCAGGGGATTAGTGTGGCATTTGTGTCTTTCCGATGTGCATGCAGTAGTTACGGAAACGTGAGCTATAGCGACGTTAATACCAAATGCGCCCACGCACCGCGAACGTTATTCATCTTTTCTTGGCTGTCGAAGGACAGACACCGGTAGACATAGAACGCAGAATGAAGAACGTGTGTGGGGCAGAATGTCTGTCGGAAACCAGCGTTACAGAACGGTGCGCTAAATGGTGTACCTCCCCATATCGCAAATATCGTAAAGCACAAGTTGCGCCTACTGAAGTGGGAGACACTAGAGCAACCACAGTATAGTACTGATCTTCCCCCCAAGTGATTATCACGCCTAGGGCACCTTAAAAAAGGCCCTGAAGGGTAGACAGTTCCGATGGGACGAGGATGTGCGCCAGGCAGTTACCGACTTCCTTATGCAACAGGACACAGTGTTTTACCAAATAGTTATCTTCAATCTAGTGCTTCGGTGGGATGATTGCCTCATTAGTCACATCGATTCGGCTGATTGGCATACCGATTCTCGACTTACGACCTTCGAATTGAAACTTTTTGTTCACTTCACGGACGTATATAAGGAGGGGGGGGGGGTGTCCTGGGGTCCGGACCCCCCACCATTTCATAGTTTACACAAAAAAAGCGAATATTAGAAGAATACCCACTTTTGAAAGCCCGTGCCACAAAATAGTCGTGCAGTGCGCTTGGTTGATGTAGTGACAAGCCTTGGAGGAACGAGGCTGCAAAAAATAGCTGTGCCCTGCAGCGGGGTGTCTACCCCCACCCTCACTATGTGTGCAACGGAAGTGAGTGCAATCTTGACAATCGTACCGGAATTCCGCTACTCGTATTGGAGTTTTTTGGCCTTCGAGGCGTAGCGGCGAAATTCTGAAATTGTTAAAAATGTAGCGGAATTCAACTTTCTTTGGCGAAATGTAAAACCATCGAAAATTTTCACTGCCAAATTCAAAACATGTAACATATGCACAGGAATGCAGATACCGAACAGCCTTTCTCCATGATGACAGACATTAAAACTAAAAGACTTATTAAGCTACTCGCAGAAACGTTAAGTGACTTGTTGAAAGTATGACTAGACATCCAAGACAAGAAGCGTTACTGATCATTATTGTATTTCGTTCACAATTACGGAGGAACATTCCCGTAAGTTTGAAAAACGTATCAATTACTATCTGAGAACTGAAGGTGATCAAAATTGCTGCATCAAGAAATTCATACATTTCACTGTGATTTTAATACACATTGAAACGTTTCACACACACAATGCTAAAGAAATCTTGTAAATTAATTCCATATGCCTTATCCAGTTCATATTCCATATAAAGAGGAAAATTACCTGTCGCATCAAATTACAATTACTATATTAACAGCAACTATTTGAATGAAGCACGATATTCAGGTCCATCATTGGACACTGTCGTCCTAGCTGACGCTGATCGGTAAATGCCCCAGCTGGAAAGATTTGGAATATATTTGTTAATAGCTTAAATTATTTATTTGGCCTGTATATCGTCAGGAATTATGTACACTATATCATAAATTACATTTGAAACTGTAGTGAAATTTGGATGTGCTCGTAGCGGAATTAACTTATTTTTGGCTGGCAACACTGAACTGAACCAATCCAGTTTGTTCTGTCGCTTCCCCTTGGGCAGTCACAATTAGAGTGACGAAGTTTCGGGCGTCGTGTGTTAAGCCAGCTTAAACTGTGCATGCGTGTATTTAGTTGTTAAAAGAGTCGTGTTTGAAAAAAAACTATGAAACGGACAAGACAGAATTTGGTTATGATGTTTAATAACTATTTTCTATTTATATTTATAGTAACAATTGCCTGGATTATGGTTCCCTAGGAACTACTCACTTCAAAACCCTTGAAACGTGTTAGTCTGATGTTAACGAAACTTCATGTGGTTACAGGCACATGTATTGGCAGTGTAAATCTCAACTTACAGAATTATTCAATCACTTATTGAAAGTTTCTTATAATTTTTCTAAAATAAGTTTTCCATTGCCAATATACACATAGGAAGCGTGTGATTGTTTCGGAGCTCCCTCTTTTTGGTACCTAATCGTGAAACTACGATCACTGAGACTGTACAGTGTGATATAAATTTATGAAGTTTAATATTGAATAATGGTTGCAGCTTTGTCCATGTTGAAGTAGCTTTTTTTTGCCAGCATAAATGGTGACTGTTCATTGGCTGAAAAGTAAATGTGACAAACAGTGGCGGATAAAAAAGATTTACACCCCTAAACACACCGTAATATATGTGCCTCACTTAATTTTGCACGTTTGTTTTTGTCACTTTTATTCACGTTAAAGACCCTTATGCAACTGTTGAGCAACACCAGCACAAAAAAGTTTGTAAATAAAAAGATCCAGTAGAAAATCGTACCACACTGAACACTACCTGCAAGCTTTTTTACTTTAAACACAACAGTGATAATCTGATTAGCTTGGATTACTTGACCAAACTGTGCTATGAGATAAAATCGTTAAGACAAGAATGACAATGCAGATAATTTCATTTAATTGTCGCCTCTTTCTCTATTCTCAATGAATATTAACTTAAAAGCCGACAGCATTCTGGCAATAATAACTTTTCAAAATTCGATTCCAGTGTGATAGTGTTGGACCCCCCCCCCCCCCCCCCCCCATGCAAAAGCTGTAGGTACGTTCCTGGTTCGCTTCTTGTACGTGCACATGTTCTGGAGGATAACGTCGAAACCCCAGGAGGTTGTTCGCGGATGGTGATGCACCACACTGAGGGGATCATTTCCTGCCTGATCTCTTGTTATCGAATTCATAGTTTCAACAATACGATGTCGCAGACTTTCAAGAGTACCACGTGATCTTTTACGTAACCCCACAGAGAAAATTCACAATTTGTGAGGTCTGTAGACCTGGTAGACCACCGGCGATGAAGTTCCTCTTCCAACCCAACGTCCTGGAATGGTGTCATTCACGTAACGTCGGTCACAGTTGTGACTCCTGCCGTGTTCGACTTCAGCGTCTTCCTCGCCAAACGAACTTCTCCATGACAACGCAAAGTCTATCTTACGTCTGCGTACCCGAGGGAAGTTGATAAAACTTCATTCGACTGTTCTTTCTTAGCCATCCTTCAAATGCAAAAATGGTGCAAATGGCTCTGAGCACTATGGGACTTAACATCTGAGGTCATTAGTCCCCTAGACCTTAGAAATACTTAACCTAACTAACCTAAGGACATCACACACATCCATGCCCGAGGCAGGACTCGAACCTGCGACCGTAGCAACAGGGCGGTTCCGGACTGAAGCACCTAGAACAGCACGGCCACAGATGACGGCTCATCCATCCTTCATCCAGGATCTCGCACCGTCCGTCTTCCATATGTTTCGCCCAATGAAGGATGCACTCCGCGGGAAGTAGTTTGTGGGTTATGGGAGGGTTATTGGTGCAGTAAGACGTGGACCCCGACCTCTACCAGTAGAGTACTTCCACGCGAGAATACAGGCCATATAAGGTAGCGTAACGCCATCACATTGAATGGAGAACATTTCAAAAATAGGGTTTTGTAGGCCTAACAGTGCAGAATAATATGGTGCATTGGAATACTGAATAAAACCAACCTTCTTCCAGAAAATGCATGTGCCTCGTATTATGAGGACAGTGAACAGCAGAAATGCCAAATGAGAACTGTGTTAAAATTGTGATTCAGTTGTGATTGTATTGTAGTTTACCTGTGGGACTTGTTCTAAGAACATCTGATTAATGCGTAATGATGAGTACAGTATATGAAACGAGGCAAAGGACGCTGCTTACATCAGGTCATACTAAACTAGGCTGAGGCAAAATTCATTCTGGGCAGTCCAAGGATTACGTGTGTGATGATGCTATGAAGATTTCATCGTACAAAGAGACCACACAACAAGGAAGGAATTGCAGGGGAGTTATGAGAAGCAGCCACCGGCAAGTGCAAGCGGATTAAGCAGCGATGCCAGAAAGCGTGCTCCAGCAATACTGGAGGCAGTATGTCAAGCCAGATGCAGTGCAGTCGGCACTGGAGAAATAATCTTTCCGTAGCGGCAAGCAGATTAAAACCAATTAGTAAGTGCTGAGCTTGCATAGAGTAGTTTGAAGAATGTAGTGGTTGGCAGAGGGAATAATGGAGCTGACTAGCTGTTTGTAGTGAATTTTATGCTGATGAAGAGTTGTTAATCCCGCAGTAATTTCATGAAACAGCAGTAAGGATGTTGTAATGGATCCAGCATTAGAAGATTTGTTGCGACGTTTAAAAACAGATGCAGCGTAACGTTAACTTGAACCCAACAAGAAAGTTGCAATTGATGCAGCTTGTTTCGAGTCATGATACACTGTAGTTAGTATCGTTCTAAATGTAATGTCAGCAATACACAAGGCGTCGTCTGTCACTCGCGCCTGCGCACCAGCCCCCAATAGCCATCACCTCCATGTTCTTGAAAAGTGCTAAAGAGTAAAGCTTATAAAAGGGAAAGAACGTCAAGAAACTTGCAGAAAGCTCTCTTCTTTTTTCTTTTTGAGTCATCAGTCTCCTGAATGGTCTGATGCGACCCGGCACGGGTTCCTCACCCGTGCCAAGGGTTTTACTTCAGAATACCACTTGCAATCTACGTCCTTAGTTATCTGCTGGATGTTACACAGTCTCTGTCTTACTCTCAGATTTTACCCTCTAAAGCTCCCTCTCGTAACATGGAAGTTACTTCGTGATGTCTTAATACCTGTCCTCTCTTCCTGTCCGTCCTTCTTGTTAGTATTTTCCATGATTTCCTTTCCTCGCCGATTCTACGGAGAACGTCACCACGAATTCCATTATCAGTCAACATAATTTTCAACATTCTTCTGCGGCACCACATCCCAAAAGATTCGATTCTCTTCTGTTCCGGTTTTCCCACAGTACATTTTTCACTGCGACACAATGCTGTGCTCCAAACGTACAGAAATGTATTCCTTTATTTAACGCCTGCGTTTGACGCTAGCTGACTTCTCTCGGCCAGGAACGCCCTTTTTGACAGTCACTTTTTGATGTCCTCCTTGCTCCTTTCGTCACGGGTTATTTTGCTGCCTAGGTACCAGAGTTCCTTAACTTCATCTACACTAGTGGCCATTACATTGTTACACCAAGAAGAAATGCAGATGATAAACGGGTATTCATTGGACAAATATATTATACTCGAAGTGACATGAGATTACATTTTCACGCAGTTTGGGTGCATAGATCCTCAGAAATCAGTACCCAGAACAAACACATCTGGCTGTAATAACGGCCTTGATACGCCTGGGCATTGAGTCAAACAGAGCTTGGATGGCGTGTACATGTACAGCTGCCCATGTAGCTTCAAAACGGTACCACAGTTCATCAAGAGTAGTGACTGGCGTATTGTGACGAGCCAGTTGCTCGGCCACCAGCGACCAGAGATCTGGAGAATATGCTGGCCAGGGAAGCAGTGGAACATTTTCTTTATCCACAATGGCCCGTACAGGACATGCAACATGCGGTCGTGCATTATCCTGCTGAAATGTAGGGTTTCGCAGCGATCGAATGGAGGGTATAGCCACGGGTCGTAACACATCTGAAATGTAACGTCCACTGTTCAAAGTGCCGCCAGTATGGCGATGACGAATACACGTTTCCAATGTGCGGTCACCGCGATGTCGCCAAACACGGATGCGGCCATCATGATGCTGTAAACAGAACCTGGTTTCATCCGAAAAAATGACGTTTTGCCATTCGAGCACCCAGGTTCGACGTTGAGTACACCATCGCAGGCGCTCCTGTCTGTGATGCAGCGTCAAGGGTAACCGCAGCCATGGTATCCGAGCTGATAATAGTCCATGCTGCTGAAAACGTCGTCGAACTGTTCGTGCAGATGGTTGTTGTCTTACAAACGTCCCCATCTGTTAACTCAGGGATCGAGACGGGGCTGCACGATCCGTTACAGCCATGCGGATCAGATGCCTGTCATCTCGACTGCTAGTGATACGAGGCCGTTGGGATCCAGCACGGCGTTCTGTATTACCCTCCTGAACCCAACGATTCTATATTCTGCTAACAGTCATTGGATCTCGAGCAACGCGAGCGGCAGTGTCTGGATACGATAAACCGCAATCGCGATAGACTACATTCCGGCCTTTATCAAAGTCGGAAACGTGATGGTACGCATTTCTCCTCATTACACGAGGCATCACAACAACGTTTCACCAGGCAACGCCGGTCAACTGCTGTTTGTGTATGAGAAATCGGTTGGAAACTTTCCTCATGTCAGCACGTTGTAGGTGTCGCCACCGGCGCCAGCCTTGTGTGAATGCTCGGATAAGCTAATCATTTGCATATCAGAGCATCTTCTTCCTGTCGGTTAAATTTCGCGTCTGTAGCAAGTCATCTTCGTGGTGTAGTAGTTTTAATGGCCAGTAGTGTACTTCATGAGCATCAACTATGGTGTTAAGTTTCTCGCTATTCACATTTCTTGTGTTTCTCATTACTTTCGCCTTTCTTCGATCTACTCGCAGTCCATATTCAGTCTATTTAACTCTTCTTCATTTTCACTGAGGATAGCAATGCTATCAGCGAATCTTAGTATTGATATCGTTTCACTTTGAATTTTACTCCAACTCTTAAATTGTGTAAAGTGTTTTGTTACTAGTTTGTGGGTTTATCTGCTATGTGATTCCTGTGCTAATTAAAAAAGCCTCTGGCATCCTCGACTGAAATTTGTCTGGTCATTTAGTAACGGCGAGAGGCATAGCCCACTCACTGGACAATTTCTTCCAGAATAACGGACTCGTGACCTAAGTGCTAGTCTGCCAAAGGACAATGACATCTTAAGAAGATATTAGGTGAGTGGGCAGTTACAGACTATCAGTGCTCTGCCTTGAAGCAAAATAAAAAAATGCCTCCCTCATATCCTGTATTTCCAGTACAAAAGGCAACAGTTGCACGTTATCTGACAGTGGTGGGAGTGAACGTATATGAAGAGCACGTATGGGAGTGGACAATGACTGGTGTCACCACATTCGGTTGCTACAAGTGTTTAGTTCATTGCGCGAACGTCACCCTTTCATTGTACCGCCGTCTGAGGAGACATGTACCGAATTCCATGAAGCAATATGCAGAAAATTCTGACTTGTGAAAACAGGCGGTTTTCCCCTTCTTCTCGTTTTGATGACAAGACGTTACATGCAGTTCATATCCACCCAATCCGACCGTAGCGTCACAAATCGAAGGGAGTTGTTTCGATCCTCGTTTCGCTACCATGACTTTCTATATTTCTGTGTTTGTGGTTACGTACAGCGTTACAAGCTTGGCCACTGATGTAACGTTTCGGTGTAGCTTCGTGGATGTGTAATCGGAGTACACCCGTGACCGACTGCACGACTGAAAACTGAAATAGCAACCATTCCTTGAGTATCTCACAGTCCTTGCGCTTCTCGCCGGTGGAACGGTGATAGATGTAAGAGGCGAAAGAGCTACATCATCTCAGCCGATCAGCCATAGCGGGTGATGGATTGCCTTCAAAAGTGCGATTCGTCAGTGAAAGTGCACGCTTCTTCATGATATTAAACGCTATCATTATCGACATCGTATGCTGATACAGAAACAGAGAATCACGTGTCTTCCACAAAGAGATCAACGATAAATCCTTGACGATAAATGGTCTAACCACGCGAAAGGTAAAAGAAGAACGTCGTCTGAGTGCGCCTGACTCATGAAACAGTATTTTTAAAGAGAGTGGAGGAAGAGCGACCCCAGGGCTACGATAATGCGTAACTATTACGGGTAGGTGGCGAGAAAGTGTCTGCAGTGGTTGGAAAAAATATCTGTGCAGAAAAGTAAATATTTATAGTTCGTTTGGCGGAGTGTGGAGGTGGCAAAATCCAACTCTTAATTGCAAATTACATTATCGACGGTAGTAACGTTATGGGGAGGAAAAGCAAAGGAATGGTAGTGTCTTTGGATGTTTTGCTATCAACACCACAACTAAAGACATTTTTATAATTGTTACAAAAGATGATTCACACGTAACTGCCTGAACAGCGGAATGGAACAGCTTCTAGCGGACATCTGTGTAACATGACCGCTATTGTTTATGATACTGGGCTAAGTAGAGCGGATACATAGAAACTGTGTACCGCTTACTTGAAGTCTTGATACTCTTCCAGTCATGGCACTTAGCGTCGAAGCCAAACGATGTTTAGAGTGGTACGCACACGTACGAAATACGTTCTGTTCAGGAAGATGCACGGGAAATGAAGCATAAATCAAACGTAGAACGAATAAAAAACATCACTGTAAAGTACATGTATTGTGAATACTTAGCTTGTATATTGAAGATGTGCAGGTGGTGCAGCACAAACTCCCTTGCTTATTGATGGAGGTTGACATGCATAATTTTAAGTCTCTGTATAATACACTACTTACCATTAAAATTGCTACACCAACAAGAAATGCAGATGATAAACGGATATTAATTGGACAATTATATTATACTCGAACTGACATGTGATTACATTTTCCTGCAGTTTGGGTGCATAGATCCTGAGAAATCAGTACCCACAACAACCACCTCTGGCCGTAATAACGGCCTTGATGCGCCTGGGCTTTGTCAAACAGAGCTTGGATGGCACGTACAGGTACAGCTGCCCATGCAGCTTCAACACGATACCACAGTTCATCAAGAGTAGTGACTGGCGTGTTGTGACGAGCCAGTTTCGCGGCCACCATTGACCAGACGTTTTCAATTGGTGAGAGATCTGGAGAATGTGCTCGCCAGGGCTGCAGTCGAACATTTTCTGTACCCAGAAAGGCCGTGCGGTCGTGCATTATCCTGCTGAAATGTAGGGTTTCGCAGGGATTGAATGAAGGGTAGAGCCACGAGTCGTAACACATCTGAAATGTAACGTCCACTGTTCAAACTGCCGTTAATGCGAACAAGGGGTGACCGAGACGTGTAACCAATGGCACCCCATACCATCACGCCAGGTGATAGGCCAATATGGCGATGACGAATACACGCTTCCAATGTGCCTTAACCACGGTGTCGCCAAACATGGATGCTGTAAACAAAACCTGGATTCATCCGAAAAAATGACGTTTTGCCATTCGTGATAATCCAAGCTGCTGCAAACGTTGTTGAACTGTTCGTGCAGATGGTCGATGTCTTGCATACGTCCCCATCTGTTGACTCAGGGATCGAGACGTGGCTGCACGATCCGTTACAGCCATGCGGATAAGATGCCTGTCATCTCGACTGCTAATGATACGAGGCCGTTGGGATCCAGCACGGCGTTACGTACTACTCTCCTGAACCCACCGATTCCATATTCTGCTAACAGTCATTGGATCTCGACCAACGCGAGCAGCAATGTCGCGATACGATACACCGTAGTCGCGATAGCCTACAATCCGACCTTTGTCAAAGTCGGAAACGTGATGGTATGCATTTCTCCTCCTTACACGAGGCATCACAACCACGTTTCACCAGGCAACGCCGGTCAACTGCTGTTTGTGTATGAGAAATCGGTTGAAAACTTATGTGTGCTTATGTCAGCAAGTTGTAGGTGTCGCCACCGGCGCCAACCTTGTTTGAATGCTCTGAAAAGCTAATCACAGCATCTTCTTCCTGTCGGTTAAATTTCTCGTCTGTAGCACGTCATCTTCGTGGTGTAGCAGTTTTAATGGCCAGTAGTGTAGTTCTGTTGCGTCTGACTGAAGTTAAAGTCCCACGTAGCTACCTGTCATACCTGTGAGTTGACGTCTCTCACTTGAGGTAAACACTAAATACCGACGTCCACCACTGTACTGCTAAGTGGCTCTGCTGGCGTTGTCGTGGATTATTAGGCTGGGTGCCCTTCCTCCTGCACCCCCCCCCCCTTCCCACGGAGAGTAACTGGAGGGTAACCGGCGAGTAACTAGAGCGTAACTGGAAGTGAGCTTTTTTTCTTTTTTCTTTATTGTTATTTTAAACCTGTACAACAGGCACGCTGGCAGCAGCATTCTACGCCGCTCTTCAGCCAGAGGATACACAAAGAGAAGAAACACTGAGAAGACACATAAGTTACAGAACGGTGGGCAATAAAACAGTAGACACATAAAGACAAACACGGAGCCGTTCACACTCGGCGATAATCCACACTGCAAACTGTTGATACGACGCACAAACACTGAAGAAGACGATGGCACTGGTGAACGATGGAGTGTGACGGTGAACACTGAACACTAAAACATGACGGCACACACGAAACACTGATGGCGGTGATCTCCGGCGCGCGAATGTCCACTTAGCGTGTGCGAGTCCGGGGACCTGCCAAGAGGGGAACAGGGGTGAGGTGGGAGAGAGGGGAGAAAAAGGATGCCAATGGCTGAGGAGATGGGGGCAGGAGGAGAGGGACAGGGGAGGGGAGGCCCGGGGGAGGAGGGGAGAGAAAGGGAGGAGGGAGGAAAAAGGGAGATAAGGGAGGGAGGGTGCCCAGAGGAGCAAGCACAGGAGGGCGGGAGGATCAAAGTTGGTAGGAGGGGTAGATGGAGGGGAGGAGCGCATCATCAGGGAGGGGGAGCTGGCGGAAGCCACCTTGGGAGAGGGTAAGGAGGATGGAGAGATGGAGACCGGGTGGGACGTGCAAATACAGGCGCGGCAGCGGGCGGGGGTGGGAGAGGATCGGGGAGACGATCGGGTGAGGAGGATCGAGTTTGCGGGAGGTGTATAGGAGAAGTGTGCTGCAGATGGCGCCTCTATATGCTGCCGACTCTCGCGCCCTCGTGGCGCTGCCACACTGGGGGTGTGGGCTGCACGGCGCCCGTTGCAGTAGTGATCCCTGGGGGACGGCCGTAGCCCTTGTGCTGCCAACTTTGGAGACTTCAGCTATCTTGACTCCCTGCGTGGTATCGATTGTGAAACGATATCACACTTACATTCCATCGTGTTTTAATCACTTCAATGGAATTCCACATCTGATGACGAATGGCGAAAGAAGGACAACTAGGCAGCACACGACTACGCAGCAACCTCTGTCTTGGGAATGTAATTAATTAGTTTATGCCAGTGTGAACACACAGCGTTATTACGTGATGATGGGGCAGACTTTCAGGAATGATGGTCTATGGTGAATGTATGAGTTTAATGTAGGAGACCCTGGTCCGAAAACGATTGAGTCGGAAATTATAAGAGTAAATCTGTGGTTGGGTAATGTCGACGAGCACTTAGGCAAAGAGGCTGAGGTAATATTTAAATTAATCCACTGCAGATGGTGTACTGTATACTGACATGAGCAACTCTTGTGTACAAAATCTGTATTGTATCACGCTGTAGTTATGTTTGCAAGTTGAAGTATCCACGTCGACCAGCTCTAAACCTTGGATTTGTACCCGGTGATGGAATGTGTAGGCTTGGTTTTCGTACATGGACAATGAAATAGAGAGAACTGGAAAGGTTACACAGGGCCATATATCAGCATAGAAAATATCCGACTCACAGTATGTTTCCAAGCCTATTCCGACGATTAAGTAAAAAAGGACAACGACCCTGGAGAACGACGAACTACACAGACTCCCCACTTTGGAGATGCGGTGCTTGCTCGAGTGAATGAGGCACCTGCAAGCAACACTAGATCAGTTCCACGTGATATGGATGTTTAGCAGATTTATATGGGGAGAGTGTTACGGAAACGCAGCTACACATCCACCGTCCACAGGCAGTCTTGCTTGCTTCAGACAACGTGACGTGTTTAGCCAATGGTTCTTGTAGCACCTTAAGGCTATCTTCACTTTCCAGTATGTACTTTTCACGGCTGATGCATGTTTCAGCAGAAACGGAATGCTAGATAGTCGCAATAGTCGTGTCTGGGTTGATAAGAAACCTCACGCGACAGTTGCGAAAGGGCATCAACACAGTCAAGTGCCTCTATGTCTAAGTGCTCGTGGAGATTCCCTAACCGCAGATTTACGCTTATAATTTCCGACTTAGCTCTTTCCGGACCAGGGCCTCTTATATTAAACTGAAGCATTCACCCTCGACCATCATTCCTGTAAGGCTCCTCCATCATCAGGGAATAACGCTGTGTTTACATAGTGGTATTAACTGATTAATTACATTCTCAAGACCGAAGTTGCGTAGTCGTCCTTCTTTCCTCTTTCGTCATCAGATGTGGACTTCCGTTGAAGTGATTAAAGCACGATGGAATGTGTGATACCGTTTCACACTCGATACCACGCAGTGGGCCATGATAGCTGAAGTCTCCAAAGTTGGCAGTACAACCAAGGGTCACTACTGCAACGCCCGTCCTGTAACCCCCCCCCCCTTCCCACTTAACCGCCTAAATGAATAAAGTGGTGACGGTGTTTATCAAGGACATACTACCTAGTGTTTCCTGGAACATATCCCACGCGGTTTTCGTCAACGGCTATGGTTCTGACACGATAAAGCCCCACTTTGGACTGTGGGTTCGTGAGCATCTGGACCAGACATTTCCTGAAAAGTGGATAGGTAGAGGAAGTACTGTTCCGTGTTCGGCTTATCTGCCCCCTCTTGAGTTTTTCTTATTGGGCCATATGCAAAGTGTTGTACACGGGACTCTAGCCGAGACTGAAGAGGATCCTCCGTGACACTGTTCGAACGACACCGGGGATATTAGAACGGCTAGTACACAACTTCGTGCAACGATGCCATGCTTGCATTGGCGGTAAGAAGACAAATGGAATTCATTACTATTGTGCCGGGGACGTGGGATTTTCGGTCTATCTGACAGCAAGTTACGTCCGTCGTCACTAGTCCATCAGCTGGGGAAATAATCTGCGAGCATTGGAGAATATTCAGCGGGAATCCTAAAGTCATGATCAGGATTCGGATGTTGGCACCCTCAGTTTGAGCGCTACGTGAGGTTGTGGCTGAACTTGAAAGGATTTTCGCTTATGCCTCTTGACTCGGTCGTTTCCGGTCGAGGGTCACTTACCTGCAATTGATATATTTTCCCCTCTCCATCAACCCAGAAATTTTGTAACAACATGACGGAATCGCGCCCAGGAGGACTTCAAACAACATTATCAACCAGTGTTAAGCCGAATCACTGCTTGCATAAGGGCCAGAGGTGGATGAACGCGTTATTGACTTGCTCAGTCTGTGAAGCTCTTTCTTTTGAACAAATTATCTAACTTTTCTGAAATTGTAATCACTTCTTTGTCTGTACGTGTACATCACATCAATCTATTTCCATTCCATGCGGATAATTTCTAATGGTGCGTCTTTTCTTTTTCTTTTGAGCATAATACCTCAATTATGATTATTGTGAATCATCAAGTCACAACTGTTTGCTATACACACCAATGAGCGTAATCATTAAGAGCAGATGCTTAATAGCATTTAGCCCACCTTTGAAACGCAGTACAACAACGATTGTGCGTGGAGTGAGTAGAAGATGTGCCTTACAATAGTATTTGGTATATGATGTCTAGCAACAGGTGACATAGTTTCAGTAAATTACCGGCCGATGTTTTCCGGACACGTAGCAGGCGCTCGATAGCGTCTCAGACATGTCCCATTTGGTTCAGATTAGGTAAATATGGTGACCATGACATCAAAGTGAGTTCGGTTTCATTCTCGGAAACCAAAGTTGCACGATTCTGGTCTTTCGACAAGGGTACTTATCCTACCGGAATATGTCATAGTCATCGAGGAAGACATCAAACATGAAGGAATGGTGGTGGTTCGCGACAATGTTCATGTTGTCCACATCTGTCGTCTATTATTACCTTAAGCTCTGTGGAAGCCGAGCTAAACATTCCCACATGCAGTAATACTACCTCCATAGGTCTGTGTTTGTGACACAGTGCATCTTTAGAGTAGCTGTGTGCAACAATGGGTGCAACAAGAAATGTGATGCATCTGGCCAGGCGACATGTTTCCAATGGTCACGTTCTAATCTCGACGATCACCGCTAACTATAAACGGTAACTGACGATATCGTTGGGTCAACATGTTTACATGTATGGGTCGTCTATTGCGAAGCACCATGTTTTACACTGTTCTCCGAAACACCTGTACCTTCAAGAGTGATGTACTGTGTCGTCCTGTCTGGTGTAGATCGCTGCCTGTCCTGGCTTACGGAGTGAGCAAGTCTGAGACCTCCATGCTCTGTGATGTGCCAAGCACGTCCGACATCATGAGGCCTACTCTTGGTTTCAAAGTCCTTAAATCCTTTTCCACATATGCTCACGGTAATAGGAAGGATATAACCGAAAACATTCGTCGTTAGTTACCAGGCGCTGGGCCATAGTAATCTGCCATTTTTCAGAGTTACTTCAGACATTGGACTTCCCCATTTTCGTACCGTATCATTGCTGAATTGCTTCCCATTCGTATCTGCTCTGCCTGTGTACGTTCCTTGTGTCATCACTCGCCCATAATGCCACTAACCGGCTTTTGGTCTTGATGTGGGTGGCGATCATAATGTTTTGACCCAGCGGTGTAGATTTGTAAACCTTCCGATCATTGATAATACACAAACGTAGAAGTTTTCAGATAGACGACTCTGATGGTTCATGCAGATAGAACAGACGCATCTTCGTATTTTCAGATCATTGTTATTCGCTTCTGGCTTCCAGCCTCACACACTGGACAGATTCTGTCTGGCGTATTTCGCTAGTGATTGGTTCCACAGTATCACGTTAGTTGATACTTCAACGATCATCATATTCTGCAGTAGCTTAGCGCCCAATGCTTCACCCGCATAGACTGTTGGTTTACACAGATTCTTTAAATGAATTTCTAAGTTGTTCACAAATTGCAACATGTAAACATTTCATGCTAATTAAGGCCGTAGAAGCATGGTTTTCCCAACCAAAAAGCGATACTGGTAGCTGGGGCCGAGGGCTTTAGCCGAGAGCTTTCTAAAGCTGCATTTCGAGTTCTTGCGGTGAGATTTCGTAGAAACTCTGATCACCTAACACATTTCACTTCAGAAGATAAATACCAAATTTCATAGATTTATCTTTAAAAATGCTTTGATTATGAAATATTTTCATAAAATATTTCATCTTCTGTTTTACCCCTTTAGGTACTGAAATCTAAAAACAGTAAACTTGTAATTTTTTATTTCCAACAAAGAAGCCAAATTCAGTTTTTCGAAGATGTAGCTTTAAAAACGCTGTAATTATGAAATATTCTCGTAGAACATTTCATCCCCAATGGCACTCTCTTAGAGACTGTATTTCCAAAGACACTGAAACACGTACTTTTCTGTTTCTACAGAGAAGTCAAATACCAATTTTCTTTGGCGTAGAATTAAAAATCTTAGTAGTTCTTTAATAATGATTTACTTTTAAGGAAAACCTTCGACCCAGTGTTTCGTACACAAGGAACTAAATTTCCAAAAGTGCTCAAACACGTATTTATTTATTTACAACGGAGACAACAAATAGAAGTTTTCTCAGTTCTGTCTTCAAAATTTCCTTAAGGGGGGTAGGACGTCAAACGGGCCGGCTTGCGATAGGAGAGGCACCACAGGACATTTTAATTTCCACTGTCTATACTTTTACAAATAAATTCATAAAACTTTGTCAGCATGACCAGGAAGGATTCAGAATTCACACTCATAGCAGTGGAAGTTCGAAAACATAACGAAGTAATTTTTTTACATGTGAAATGTAATAATTTTTTTTCACTTACTAATGGCAGCATTTGTTGCTATAGGTACACTTTTCTTCATAAGGAAGAGAGATTGTTCCATGAATTTTGCACAGCATACAAACCATACTTAAAGGTGTACGAAACTCTAGAATTTTCCAAATCTATTAAAAACTGTGGTAAAAGTTGAGATAATAAACTACAAAATTTGTGTTTTTTCTAAACATGAAGTTTAAAATACAACAGATCATTCGTTTTTTCATAAATTAAATAAATTCTAGAGTTTCATACACCTGTAAGTATGTTATGTATGCTGTGCAAAATTCATCGAAGAATCTCTCTAACGTATGAAGAAAAGTGTACCTATAGCAACAAATGCAGCCATTAGTAAGTTAAAAAAATGATGAAATTTCACACCTAAAATAAGTATTTTCTTATGTTTTCGAACTTCCACTGCAATGAGTGTGAATCCTGAATCCTTCCAGGTGATGCTGACGAAGTTTTATGAATTTATTTGTAATAGTATAGACATTGGAAATTGAAATGTCCTGTGATGCCTCTCCTGCTCCAAGTCGACCCGTTTGACGTCCTACCCCCCTTAAAAATACTTTGATATTGAAATATTTTAATAAATTATTTCACCCTCTATTTCACCCCTTCAGGTGCTGAAATCCAAAAACATTATACTTGTAATTTTTTATTTCCAACAATGAAGCTAAATTCAAATTTTCGAAGGTTTAGCTTTAAAAACGCTGTGATTATGAAATATTTTCATAGAACATTTCATCCCCTATGGCACCCCCTTAGAGACTGAATTTCCAAAAACACTGAAACCCGTATTTTTCTGTTTCTAACACAGAAGTCAAACATCAATTTTCATTGGCATAGATTTAAAAATCTTAGTAGTTCTTTAATAATGATTTAAGAAAAACCTTCGACTCACTATTTCGTACCCAAGGGACTAAATTACCAAACGTGTTCAAACACGTATTTCTAATTTACAACCGAGAAAACAAATAGAAGTTTTCGTTGTTCTGGCTTCAAAACTGCCTTAATACCGACATATTTTCAAAAAATCTTTTATCCCGTATTGCACCACCTTAGGGGTAGATCCAGTTTCGAAAAATCGCTTTCAAAACGATGCCTACAGCATAAAATTAACATCCTCTCCAAATGCCCAGTTTCTATCCTTTGGAGTTTGCACTGGCCGATAGTGAATCAGTCAGCAAGTCAGAAAGGAAATTTATTTTTATATATGTAGAGACTAGCAAACCCAGCAATGCTTTGCAATTTCTAACTATGTATCTACCTAAACTCCTTTTCCCCCACTCCCTTCTCTGTACCTCTCTCCTCCTTCCCCTCCCTTTGTATAACTCCTTCCTTATATGTCTGTCCATCACCTCCACCCGCTCCTTGTTCATCTCTTATCTCACACTCTCTCCCTCCGTCTCCTCCTCCTTCATCTCTATCAGCATATCCTCCATTCCCTTCTTTAAATATATCTCCTTCTCACCTCTTTGTCCTTCTGTCCTTCGCCCTCCCCCCCCCCCCCCCCCAACACCTCTCCCTGACGGTATTTATTGTTATTGCAACGGGAACCTTGGTTGGGAATAAAAGTCGAAATTAATGGATAGATCGGTTGCAATCATTTGTACACTGGGAATGGGAGAGACCTTTCCAGCTGCTGGAGCTGTGATCACAGTAGCTTTAATGACGGTATTTCACATGGTGTTAATCTACGAACGGGTAGGATTATTAACTTAGCAATAAACACAATTTCCCTTCTTTCTGTTAAAAATGACGACAGAAACAAAAACAAAACAATAAATTTTCACTGCACAGCTTAGCATTTTCTTTCTCGCAGCCGCTTTAAGATACAGTATTTATTCTTCAACACGTCTGTATCTCCAGTAGTGACGTCTGTGCGTTGTCTATCAATCCGTTGATCGAGAAGAAATACATCCAATTGAATCTCTCCTTGCATGCTTCTGAATTACAACGAAACTATTTTAGTAAGATAGCGAATTACTCTCAATTCGTTATTTTGACAGTAATTTGTCGGTGTTTTATTGCGTTCATCCCAACGCTTCGAGATGAACGATATCTTTTGCCTTTCCGACCCGAGAGGAAACGAATACCGTCGATGGTCTACTGACCCTCGAGCATGCCACGTACAACTGCCCACGGGAGAAACACGGAAATACAAGGTTCATTCGACGCACTTCCCTTGCGATTTATTAAACCTCATTGTGAACGCAAGGCGAACCGGAAACTGGACACCGTTAAATTGAAGCTCCAAGAGGGGGGGAATTAGAGATATTCTTGGAATTAGAACATCCTCGCCTTTGAACTTTCCTATAATTATCGTTGCTTCAATCACGTTGTTCATCAGCTTCTTAACAGCTAATCTTGTTCCATTGCATTTTTCGATTGGTTCAGATTGCTTAGCCTGATTTTCACTGACCCGACCTTGAGCTGTAAATTGTGTGGTGGTATTCCTGGCAAATCCAATGAATTCAAGAATTCAATTGGATAACCGACGCCTTCATTTGGATCGATCTAATTAAATGAATGCAATTAGCCAGGGATTTGACTTCGAATTTTTATGTTCAAATCATCTACGTACTTTTTTGTCGCTGCCCAAATGACTCGTTCACTCAACCAAACATGGTTTTGTAATTAGCACCAATATTCGGGAACATTTTAGTGATCAGCTCTTTCGATGTTGTGAAATGACGAAAATTAGATTCTGTCATGAGAACGTGTGACAATGGAATTGCCAAACCGGCCGTTACATTTCTTCCACTGAGCGTTTCATACAAAAATACCATCCAGATTTCCAACTTTTCCGATGGATTATCCAAAAATTTTCTTTTATATAAACATTGTCCTGACACACGAACACAAAAAAAGGAAAAAAACATCAGCCATATTGGTCGAGCCTTCTCAAGTGACGATCTTCCACACATGCGGCAACTGATTTGACGATCCAAAACATTATGACCACTGGCCACCGCGAGATTGAATGCCTCCTGGTAGTGTTGCGTCCACGCGATGCAGTAAGGAATGAATGTAAGCGGAAGAGAGACTACGGGCTGTCATTATAGCGAAGATACGGGCATCAAATTCGAAAATTGTTGTGGCGCTTCGGCTGGAAACAAGAATCTCTGAAACGGAGATCTGGTCGCCTGTTGGCGTATTACTTTCGTGGGCACCTATGGATAGTGGTCGCAGGATTGTGAAACAACGAGTAGGCTGTATGGTACTGGACGTCCACGTCCCATCACAAAACGTAGCTGTCGGAGGATCCCCGCTGTATAATCCTGGATAGACAACAATCTGTGGCAGATCTACGACAGAATGAAGTCGTGTTGAAGGCCTACGTTTTTGGGAGCATATCGTTCAAAGGCCACTGTTGTACGTGGAGCTCCACATCACACGACCCCTACGTGTTCCTGTGTTCACCCAACGGCATAGCGAGTTACTATTGCAGTGGGCACAGTTTCACTGAGTTTTCGCCGTGGATCAATAGCGCCTGTTGAATGAATCGCATTTGTCGTTACACCTTGCCGATGGTTGGGTCCTTACACGCCGTGATCCAGGCGAATGGCTGGTTGAACTGTTCACTGCGCCACAGATGATGACCGGTGAGAGCAGAATTATGCCATGGAGTACATTGAGATGGCCTAAAACGGACCTGTGGTAGTACTCGAAGAAACTATGCCAGCAGTTAACCACGTGAACATTATTGCGTACCATCTGCATCCGTCCATGTTTGAAGTTTTCTCTGACGGCTATGACACCATCCGGCAGGATAACTCTCCGGAATACAAGGCCATAATTGTGCAGCAGTGGTTTGAGGAACATGATGATGAACTCACATTGATGTCTTAACGAGCAAATGTCATTGATGGCTGATCTTAGTACCACTTATTAAGGCATCTCCCCGTTCCCTTCAAAGAGAGAGGACGGGAATACGCCTCTTGTACACCAGCGTGCAAGCTGTTTTTGTACAGCACTGCAGGCATGGTTTTCACTCGGCTGAAAGTGTGGGCATAGGCTTCGGACAGCTCGACGGAAGCTGCGAGACGACCGAAATTATCTCGCAGCAGGGTTTGCGTAGCCATGTAGAACTTCACGCAGATTTGCTTAGGCCGCGAAGTTATAGTATGCGCAAGCCTGACGCTCTTCCTCTACGCCTCGTGCTGCGTCGTGCCGTAGCTCCCTGCCTCGTTTCCTTAACCGCGAGGAAAATAGGCCACTTGCCCCTTGAATCGCAACAGGAGAGTGTTCGCCCCTGTGAAAACGACTGATAATCCCCTGGATAGAGAGTGAAAGGGAATGACTGCCACTCACTCGGGATCATTAGGCAGATGCTGTGACTTTTCTAACTTTATCTGGACATTCTCTATAGTGCAGATACGTAAATAGCTGAAAGCAAATTTTCATCTATCACAAAGATTTTATATCAAAATGTATGCATTGTTTGAGTACTGCAACTAAAGATTTGTAATCGTTTTTGTAATACACATAACATAATATCGTAACCACTCGCAATGCCCTTCTTTGCATATGCTCAGTGTCCAATCTAACAAGAGTCTTATCCACTTCAGCAAAATTGTTACGAGCTGTAATAATCATATCTTCTGTAGACAAAATGCGGTTTCCTAGTATGCCGCCAATCAAGCGTAGCCTGCAGTTTGCTTTACCTACACAATGCGGTCATTCCATTTTATATATCTAAACTTTATCCCCAAATTTTTGTATGACATAACTGAATCGTGCTTCATTAGCTCACTTTTGTTTTGCCAACAGGAACAGGTATTACATAGAGGACGAAGGAACGGTCAGAGGTTTCGTGGGGATTTCTTGATCTTAGGATGGGAATCTGACCCTAAAAAGCGGAGGAATCACCCATTATCAACCGCATGACGATGCAAAAAATGGAAATGAGCGTGCGGCATTGTGGGCCGGTAGTCCCCCATTCGGGGAAGTTCAGCCGCCGTGGGTATGTACATAGTACATTCGACGCCACATTAGGCGACTTGCGCGTCGGAGTTGGGGATGAAATGATGATGAGGACAAAGCAACACCCAGTCCCTGAGCGGAGAAAATCTCCTGCCCCAGCCAGGAATCGAACCCAGGCCCCTTGGCGTGAAATTGCGCCGCGCTGACCACGGAGATAATGGGGGCGAACATGACGATGCAGAAGGGAAAGCAGACCACATAATGTAACTCCACTGGACATACGGCCTGTAACTGAGAAAGTGTCTTTATGTTATCTCCACTGGCAAAAGATTCCAGCTAGTCTCTCATTCCAATTTCCGGTACGAAACTGGCAAGGTGGAGTCCCCATAAGAAAGAGACTGGATAATCACAGAAATGTTAATATCACACATCCGAATGTGGTACGGAAGCAAGAGAGGTCTGAAAGGGCAATTCGAAGGCTCAATCTGGATATACTGTGAATCAATGAAGTGTAATAGAAAGGACATACGGTTTTCTTGTCAGACGAGTACAAAGTTATAGCTACAACTGCAGAAAATGGTATAACACGGGTTGGATTCGTTATGAATAGGATGGAAGACCAAAGTGTTGGCTACTGTGGTCAGTTGAGTGATAACATTATTCTAATCAAAATAGAGAGCAAAACAATGCCAACAATAAGGGAAGAATGATGACGTCCAAAACAGGAGATGGAGAGTTAGAGACATTATATGTGGACTATAACGTGTAATGCAATATGTAGAAGATAAAACTCTAACAGAAATGGGAAGCGACAGAAGAAATAGTTACAAGAGAAAATGGGTTGCGTAATAGAAAGGAGAAAAGCGAAAGGTTCAGTGGGTTCAGCTATAAATTTCAGCTGGTACTGGTGCATACACTGTAGAATAAACACAAGAAGAGAAGATGTTCTGGGAAAGAGAATGGGCACATGAGACTATTCCACCTGGATTACGTCATGGCGCGACAGAGATTCCGAAAGAAGATAGTCAGTTGTGAGGATACATAAAAACACTGAATAATTCACATCAAAATTTAGCAACTATGAAGAGTAGGCAAGAGTTTAAGCGAATCGCACAAAACAATCAATATAAATGGAAATATAATATACCGAGGATATGATGAGGTGTGTTTGAAGCTCAGTTCGATAATGAGTATCATGATAGGCGGTTCAGTTGGAGAGCATTGGTCATCTCTAGTAAGGGCAGTAACAATAGTTGAACAGATAAAGCAGTTTTAAACATGGCTGTTACCGAGCAACTGTATGCTAGATTCAACATAGGATTATACCAACCGGTAGCAATTGGTTGGCTGTATAATCCTATGTTGAGACAAATATATGTACGAAAAATGTAACGCCGAAGAAATACTGGATAACAACAGAAATTCTTCAGCTGATCGACTGGACAAACAGTACAATAACGTTTAGGAAAATACGGGAATACAGCGACTGATAGTGGTACATAATGGAATTAAGGAAAATGTGGAAGGGAGGACCCGTCAATGTAACTTTCTTTTCAGACAACGTGTTTATTTAAAACTATATAACCATAAAAATTTCTTTAACCAAATGAACAAATCTGCAAACTTCTTTTGACCTTAATCTTAAGTTGAATAAGCTTTTAATCTTTGCAAAAGAACTCTGAAGTGCTATATTGTAAAACAGCAAAGAATGTAACAATGATTACAAGACGGCCGGACCTGGATCCCGCCCGTTATCAGGTAAAACAGCGGTGTTTACTACCGCGCTGGGCACATTCTGTCTTATTAACTGCCCTTCTGCAACACATGAGAACTAAATAAGCACCATTGATGACAAGACTGGTTCAATTACTGAAAAAAATGACAGCTTTTCATTTTAAAGCTGTACGTCGAAAGGTTCGGGGTTAGAATGCGCACTTGTGCTTAAAGGTTAAAGAGATTAGCTTACTTCAAAACAACCAACCTCTTAATTTTAATCGGCAACCAAGGTACGACTGGACCCCAACCCGTCCCTTCCCACAAATGACTAAAGCCCTGGTGACAGTTGGCTGTTAATATTTTCAAGGTTAAACTGACCGCTCTCAAGGAATATCTTAAAACATCACTGAACACGTATTACAAGGGAACTCACTCTATGGAACCACAAGATCCAAATAAAATACACCATTAATGACAGAAACGAACAGCCTAGTACAACCGGTTGATCAGATTATAACTAATGACTGAGAAATACAATTACAATCAAAGAACTAAACCGGTTAACAGCTAAATCTAACCACAGGGTCCCTCTTTCGTTCAACAGCAACCTGTGCCTTAGTACAATTGTTCTGGCTGTATTTACAACCAAGAGCTGACTAATTAGAACATGGTGGATCGAGTTGTAGGTCAGGTAGACAATAAGATAAATCACCATGAGGATTACAGAATGTTACTCCACTTCATCAGCAAGCAGTTCCATGGATTTATGCTGTGTCGCAGCGGTTACTGGGTGGTGTCGATTAAAGCCCAAGAGAAGAGGGCAGCCAGGCCACGAGCGGCGTCCGACACGAATATTGCCAACCAACCGACGTGATGTCGGCCAGCAACTTGTAGTCGACGCTGACCCCGGTGAAGTACTCCGGTATCTTGGCTCTGCGCAGGCCCTCCTTGCGCAGCTCGTGGCTTCGGCCGCTCGGACCTCGTGACCACCTCCTGCACTGACGCTATCGCCCATCCCTTAACTTCGTGTCTCACTCGCGGGCCGGCGAACGCATATGTACACCGGCAAGCAAAATCCTCCTACGGACACAACCCACAGATACCAACTCTTCCTCACAGATACTGGCAAGGGGGCCGCAACAGGGATAGTCAATACTATACCTGAGACAGTGGCGTCAGACAGGTCTACTGACTCAATGGCGCCACGGCTCAGCAATACAAGTCACTCAGGAATTAAATAAGTTGGAAGTTCAGGAAAGCTAAAGCGAAATGATTGTACGAAAACGTGAAGATTGCAAGAAAGAAGTGGTCGTCTAAAGGACTGATTCCGCATACATAAAAATCAAAACAATCTTCGAAGACATTAAAGGCATTGGCGTCAATATTGACAGTGTAATGGGAAATCCAGTGTTAATCGAAGAGGAGACGGCGGATAACTGGAAAGGGTGGACTGAATGCTTATAACAGTGACTGAACGTGTCTGATGACGTGATGGATAAGAAACATGAGTCGATATGGGAAACACATGGGCTGCAATATTTAAGTCATAGTTTCATAGTGCTCTGGAATACTTGAGATCAAATACGGCATAGACATTGATAAAATTCCTTCACAATTTCAAGAAACAAAGAGGGGCGTGGCATCCAAATAGCTATTCACGTTGGTTTGAAGTATCTTTAAGTCTGGTGATCTGGTACCGCGCGCCGTGGAATTTGAATCCGCGCCAGACGTCATGGACGTCGAAGACCCCTAGAGGTCACAGCACCATCGCGCCGTAAGCTGTGGCGGCGCGCGCCTCCTGGCCCGCTTTTAGTGTGAGGGCGCCACAGTCGAACACGTGGTTCCAGCAGCCAATAGCGGCGCCCCCGATAACGTACTTAATCACCTGCCTCTTACTCAGTCAGCGCTCCCGGCCACGACTGCATTACCTACCGCTACCTCAAACACTGCCCTCCCTTTCAGTCCTTGCCACCCTCTACAATGTCATCCTTGCCACTGGCCTATCCCGACCTGTGGAAAACCTCCCGTATCCTGATGTTCTCCAAATCCAACAAGCCTCCATCTGATGCCTCTTCATAACGTCCTATCTGTCTCACATCGGTGTTCAGCAAGCTCTTGGAATCCATCCTTTCCCAGCGCATCCATCACCACCTCCGCCAAAACCACCTCCTCCCCGACACCAAATGTGGCTTTCGACCTTCCTTCTCTGCCGATGACCAACTCCTCCGCCTCACACATCTCCTCTCCCTCCAGCTTAACTCCTGTCGCTCCGCCATTTTTGTCTCCCTCGACCTCGAAAAGGCCTATGACCGTGTCTGGCATCCCGGTCTCCTGTTTAAACTCCAAGCCTACGCCCTTTCTGTCACCTACATCCGTCTGATGGCCTCCTTCCTCTCCCACCGCCTCTCCTATGTTCATAATGCCACTTCCCACACCTTCTACCCCTCTGCAGGTGTGCCCCAGGGCTCTGTCCTCTCCCCTCTCCTCTACCTCCTGTACACAGCAGATATGCCCCCCCCCCCCCCTTGCAATATGCCGATGACGCCGCTTTCCTCGCCCTCGCTCCTACCCTCCAACGGTCCCAACGCTTTCTCCAGAATCACCTTGACCTTTTTGCTGCATGGTGTAACCAGTGGGCCCTGAAAATCAAACCTTCCAAGACCCAGGCAATCAGCGTAAGTCGTCCCACTCACTCTTTCCGGCTCTTTTCTCCCTTACTGTCTGCGCCCGTCCTGTCCGCCTCACCTCCACTCTCACCTACCTTGGCCTCACCATTAACCATTACCTCACCTGGACCCCTCATCTCCGCTCCATCCAGTCCAAAGCCCACAACCGCCTCCGACTCCTCAAACTCCTCGCTGGCCGGACGTGGGGGTTGCACCCCTCTACCATCCTCCACACCTACAAATCCTAAATCTGTTCCATCCTCTGTTATGCCAGTCCTGCCTGGATATCTTCCCCCCCCCCCCCCCCCAAATTTTATAACTCACTCCAGATCCTTGAGCTCCATGCACTCCGCCTCGCCTTCCATATACGCCTCCCGTCCCCCAAGCAGATCCTCTACAACCTCATTCCTTTCCCCCATCTGCTCCTATTCCTTGAACATACCCACATCCTCAATTCCTCTCACCGCCTTGATCCCCCTCACCCCCTGGTTGCTCCTCTCCTCTCCCCTCCCCGCCCCCTGCCACGTCTTCACTGTTGTGCCCACCCTACCATCCCTCTCTACGCCCTTCATATCCTTTCCCAAGGTGGTTTCCATAAACTCCCCCTCCTGGATGATGCCCTCTCTCCTTCCATTGATCCCTCCTATCAACTCTGATCCGCACTCCCCCTCCTTTCCTCTGTCCTTTTCCCGGGCTCCCTCTACCCCACTTCCATCCTGTTTTTTCCCCACCTACCCTCTCTCTGCCCCCCTTCTCGCCCCAAGTCCGTTTGCATTTCCATCCTCTGCCTTTTCCCATTCCCACTCGTGTCTGCCCTGCTCCTCTCCCCCCTTATCAGTCCTCTCCCTCCTTTGGTCCCCCAACTTTTTCGTTTTTTTCCTCTTCTCCCTCCTTGTTTTCCCCCTCATCTGTCCAGGTCCCCCCTCCCCCATATGCCCTTGGCTAGGGAGTGTCCTCTTTGTTCCGACATTTTCTTGCAGTGTTTTACAGTGACTGTTCAGTGTTGTGTGTCTTTTGAGAAGTGTTGCGAACGGACATCATACTGTCGCTGGGTGTGATTGTTTTTTATTTTTCTTTATTTTATCCCTTGCGAACAGAAACCAGTCTGTCACCAGGTTTTTTTAATTGTGTGTCTACTATGTTACTTGTTTGATTCCTGTGTAGTTAATTAACATTGCCAACACCTTTGCTTTATGTTTTAAGTTTCCACAATTTTCCGCCGTTTTACAATTTATGTCACCGTTTTATCGATTGTATTTATTGTTCTTTTCTTCATACGTTTTTAAAAAAGTCTGTAGGCTGTAGAGCAGCGTACTAAGCTGCTGCCAGCCCGCCCCCTTCGGGGGGAATCGAAATTCCATAAAGGGAAAAAAAAAAACTCAGCCAGCCAGTCTAATCTTGCGTGCGTCTGTTGACACATCGCCACGCATTAGACAGCTTGCTTGCTTATTCTGTGTACGAGTGGACGTGTTTGTTAGGTTTCCTTGTGACTCCGTTGTTCGATCGTGTTTTTGTTCGTTTTGTCCTTCGTTGGTCGTGTCCGTCCTCTCCCGTTGTCTTGTTGTTCGCGGGGCTCTCCGCGGGTCCCGCTGCGCTTTCCGTCATTTCAACCCCGCGACCGTCCCGGTCGCATTTACAACAGGTGATATACCATCAGACTTTCGGAAAATATTAGCCACACAACCCAGAAGGTAACAAAGTTTGATAACTGCAAGAACTATCGGACAATCAGTGTAATGGCTCATGCATCGAAGTTGCCAACAAAATTAAAATGCAGAGGGATCGAGAAGAAAACGGAATATCTATTAGATGACGATTGATTTAGCTTTCCGAAAGGTAACGACGGTAGAGGGGGAATTCTGACGTTGACATTTATAAGTGACGCAAGACTTAATAAAAACAGAGAAACGTTCATAGGAGTTGTAGACTTAGTAGAAGCGTTTCACAATGTAAAATGGTGCAAGATTTTAGAAATTTTTAAAAAATTGGAAAGTTGTAGGGAAAGACGGGTAATATGGAGTATGTATGTACAAGAACCTATAGGAAACAATAAAAACCAAGTACTCTTATTAAAAACGGAGTAAAACGGCGAAGTACCCTTTCGACCTTGGTGTTAATCAGTACATCGAAGAAGCAGTCAAGGAAATAAAAGAAAGGTTCAAGAATATGATTAAAATTGGTGGTGACAGAATATCAATCACAAGATTCGGTGATGACACTTCTGACCTCAGTGAAAGTGAAGAAGAATTACAGGACATACTCAATGGATTGAAGAGTCTAACGAGTACAGAAAATGGATTGTGAGTAATGTGAAGAAAGACAATGATAATAAAAATATAGTAAAAATGAGCTATAAACTTAACATCAAAACTGGTGGTCATGACGAACGATGAAAAATAATTCTGCTGCATCAGTAGCAAAATAACACATGGACGAAGCAAGGGCAAAGAGCATATACCTGGCCAAAATTAGATTACTAATAACCAACATCGCCCTGAGAATGTTCGTTCGGAGCACAGCATTTTATGGTAGTGAATCAAGGATTGTGGGAAAACCGCAAAAGAAGAGAATCGAACCTTTAAGAAATGTGGAGCTATAGAAAGACATTGAAAATTAAGTGTACTGATATGGAATGGAGACGAAGAAAGGAACATATCAAAAACACTGACAATGAAGAAGTAACAGGGTGATAAAGCTTGAGATAAGACTCATCGAGTAACTTCCATGGCTCTAGTGTGAACTGTAGAGGATAAAAAACCGTACGGGGGATAGTCAACAAATAATCAAGGAAGTAGGGTGAAAGTGTTACTCTGTGGTGAAGAGAGTGGATCGAGAGAATAACTCATGGTGGAAGTCTAAAAATTCATGTATAATTTAGTTTTGTACAGTTTATCGTAATGTCGTTTTCTTTCCTTTATTATTATTAGTGGTAAGACATATATTACTATGGCTATTGCTATTGCACGTTGATATTACTGCATTTCATAACGCAAACACTAAGTTAATGGCTTCAGCTCACCAATTATTGTAAATTTATCATGTGCAGCTGTAATTTTTGAGAGGGTAAGGATATTAATTTTGTCTTGAGTAAGTCGAAAATTCTATCTAGTTGTTCTGTTTCTTTTCTGTATGCAGGCAGGTCTCATGCTCTTGCCAGGCCAAAAGGAATTGCTTTCATTTCAAGTGATCTGCGATAGGGTATGGTGTAGGTAAGTTAATCACCTTAGGCTGCGGTGCTCAGCGCCCCGATACGAATTCATAAACTTTGGAGAATCAGAGGTCATTCATTCTTCCCCGGCCCGCAGCCCATCCGTCGCCAGGCCATCGAAAATCATCCGCTTTTTGCGTTCGCACGAATCTCCTTGCTTTATTCACAACAGCCGTCGGTTTAATGGGTTCAGACAGTCCCCTTTTAAACCTCCTGCGCCTGTGAATTTAATGTGACGTACGACATGAGATCGTTGTTGTACAGGGCTACGCCACATTTGGAACGTGGTGACAATAATTTCACTCGACACAGTTGGGTCGTGATGTCCCCAGACTGAAAATGTGTCACGGATTGTGTCACAAATGACTATCGAATGTTATTCCGAGTACGCAGGAGAAGAGTAATCCTGATAACTGCCATATGGTGCACGTACATCCAGACAAGCAGAAAGGGTGCAGTACTAGGCAAGCATAATTCACCAATAAACGCACACGCCAAATGCACCCGAGTGAGTACGTTTATTATTGTCTCTGATGTGAAGAAATCGAAAAAGAAATGATTATCGGCAGGACTGACTCAGCATACAGGAATATTAAAACAACCTTCGGTGACATTACAATCAAGGGTGATAACATTAAGAGTTCAACGGGAATTCCACTGTTAAGTGAAGACGAGAGAGCGGATAGATAGAATGAATATATTGAAAGCCTCTGCGAGGAGGAATATTTGTCTGATGTGATAGAAAAAGAAACAGAAGTCGATTTACAAGAGATAGGGGACCAGTTATTAAAATCAGAATTTAAAAGAGCTTAAGAGGACATAAGACCAAATAAGACAGAAGGGACAGATAACATTCCATCAGAATTTCTATAATCATTAGGGGAAGCGGCAACAACACGACTATTCACATTGGTGTATAGAATGTATGAGTCTGTCGACATACCATCTGACTTTCTGAATAACATCATCCACACTATTCCGAAGACAGCAAGAGTTGACAAATGCAAGAATTATAGCAGTATCAGCTTAACAGCTCATTCATCCAAAATGCTGACAAGAATAATATACAGAAGAATGGACAACAAAATTGAGAATGCGCTAGATGACGATCAGTTTTGCTTTAGGAAAGGTAAAGGCACGAGAGAGGCCATTGTAACGTTGTGGTTAACAATGGAAGCAACACTAAAGGAAAATCAGGACACGTTCATAGGATTTGTCGACCTCGAAAAAGCGTTTTACAACGTAAAATGGTGCAAGATGTTCGAAATTCTGAGAACAATAGGGGTAAGGTATAGGGAGAGACGGGTCGTATACAATATGTATAACCGCAAAGAGGGAATAACAAAAGTGGACGACCAAGAACGAAGTGCTCGTATTAAAAAGGGTGTAAGACAAGGATATAGTCTTTCGCCCCTACTGTTCAATCTGTACAATCGAGGAAGCAGTGATGGAATTAAAAGAAAAGTTTAAGAGTGAAAATAGAATTCAAGGTGAAAGGATATCAATGATACGATTCGCTGATGATATTTCTATCCTGAAGAAGAATTACATTATCTGCTGAATGGAATGAACGGTCTGAAGAGTACAGAGTATGGAGTGATTCATATGGTTCAAATGGCTCTGAGCACTATGGGACTGTGGTCATCAGTCCCCTAGAACTTAGAACTGCTTAAACCTAACTAACCTAAGGACATCACAGACTCCATGCCCGAGGCAGAATTCGAACCTGCGACCGTAGCGGTCACGCGGTTCCAGACTGAAGCGCCTAGAACCGCACGGCCACACCGGCCGGTAGTATGGACTGAGAGTAATCGAAGAAAGACGAAGGTAATGAGAAGTAGTAGAATTGAGAACAGCGAGGAACTTAATATCAGGATCGATGGTCACGAAGTAGATGAAGTTAAGGAATTTAGCTGCCTAGGCAGTAAAACAACCAATGATAGACGGAGTTAGGAGGACATAAAAAGTCAGACTAGCATTAACAAAAAGCGCATCCTGCCCAAGAGAAGTGTGCTACTGTCAAACATAGGCCTTAATTTGAAGAAGAAATTTCCGAGAATGTAGGTTTGGGGGATAGCTTTGTACAGTAGTGAAATGTGGGCTGTGGGGAAACTGGAACGGAAGACAAGTGAAACATTTGAGATGTGGTGCTACAGAGGAAGGTTGAAAATTAGATGAACTGCTTTAAGGGAAGGAATGGAGATGTTCTCTGCAGGATAGGTAAGT
Organism: Schistocerca nitens; assembly: GCF_023898315.1. NCBI lineage: Eukaryota > Metazoa > Arthropoda > Insecta > Orthoptera > Acrididae > Schistocerca > Schistocerca nitens. The sequence continues at coordinate 309,956,275 of NC_064617.1, forward strand.
AAAGGAATACATGGATAATACTGACAAGAAGATACAAGGCCTCTCTTGAGAAATCAGGAACTAACTTCCGTGATATAAGAGGATAAAACTGTACGGGAAGACAGAGATTGGAATATATCCAGCAAATAATTGATGATGCAGCTTACAATTGCCACTCTCAGACGAAATGCTGCCACAGGAGGGGAAATCAGGGGTAGCATCAAACTAGTCAGAATGCTGTTGATTAAAAAAGGAAAGAATTCTAAATTGAATCCTTATGTTCTGGCGTAACCACAAACGTCGGAACAAAGGTGCGAGACAACAGACCAGAGAAGGCAGTGAAGAAACGGCGACCAGTGCCACGTGGAACAGCAACTAGGCCGCACAACATCGGCCCGAGTCTGCAAAGCTATTAGTGCTACGCTGTGTGACGGTACAATCCCCCGTTACTAGATGAATATTTCTAGTATGCAAGGATTACTTTGTGGAGAGCGAGCGCGCTACATGGTGCGCGATTTCCGGAAGCGCGTGGCGCGCCCGCGCAAGATTTGCAACGGTCGCTGGGCGGCCACGTGGTCTGCACAGCTTGGGGCATTGTTTGGTTTTTCAAGCATTACGCGAAAACTATGTAACTTACGGTGAAGAGCGATGCGGCAGTGGATTGTGGTCAGCAATATGCATCTTCTGAAATATCGATCTTTATTTCAAGTCACGATACGCAAAAGTTATAGCAACCTCAAAATCGGTTAATATCACAAATACTGAAAGATTAATAAAAATAGTAAATAACAACTTACAGGGATGAGCGAGCACTCATTAAAAACGTTTCATCATATCGGTTCGAGTGCCTTAGTCATATGTTAAGATTTATATATAATTAAGCCCGTAAAGAGCAATAAACAAAGTTTGAGGAAAAATTGTTTATAAAATTCAATAGAAAATTCATGACGTAAAGAACGGCACTATATAATATTTTGGGTGGCATCACACGTATTTTAAACTAGTTATCTTATACTATACACTTAACTTGCAATAGTTTTCATTGTTTGCAAATTGTTATTAACACTTATCGCCCATAATTAATTAATTATTATAGATATGAAGCTTTTGAGCAGCGTAATGTGTCGATCGCTATAGATTACGTCTAAAAACGGTGCTATATCCAGTTCTATGTTAAAACTTGACAGCACAGATATCAACAAACAAATTTGCGCTAAGTGGCGAAATTTTGCAAAAAAATAAAACTTAATTTACTGGCAATTGAATTATCCTGGATATTAATGTAACATGGTGAATAAGATGTACTTTTTAGCACGGTTCCGATGGTGTACATATTTCTGTCGAGGGATGTATGTATCAAAATTTGTAACCTTAAATGGTGAGATTGGTATTTGCATAACCAGGGGGTTGACGTCCGAGCCTATACAAGCGAACGGCCATCTTGGCCAGGGGTCAGTCGTTGGTCAGTCGTTTTGGAGGGTGGGTGGCGAGCAGGCCCCACTTGAGGGTGGCCCATGTGGTCGTTTGAGAATTCTTTTTCGCGCCGATTTATTTCGACAAAGAGTATTGTTTAATAGTGCAAGTGTGCAAGCATATATTTGGTGAACTGGAAGTGCTACGATTATTTGTGTGACTACGATTTACGAGGTATACACTGTCGTAAGTGAACATGTGGCGAACTATGATTTCGCGCCAAAACTGTTAGAACAAAGAGGGCAATGGGACTTGTGGTTCTGTTGGAATTATTTGAATAAATTTCCGTTATAGCAGCCTACATTACCGCTATTGGGGGTCGGAGTCAAATTATACCGTCTCACCAGTGCTAATTTCATTGTGTGAAAGACAATAACAACGCCAATAAATAGTGATTGAACTGTGTCGTGAAAAACCGATTTTAGTATAATAATAGCTTATTCTTGTTCCCTAGCATAAACTGTATTTATGTCTGAGTGAATAATTAATTCCAAAACTATAACAAATGCGCGGGTGTGGAAGTGTACTAATGCACCAAGTGAGGAAATCATCCCCTGAGAATTAAGTGAGATACAAAATTTGCAATAAAATTTTTCAACCAACATTTGTATATGTACATTCGTGTGAACTCTGCAACCGCACTTCTTCTTTATTATTTTTACCGCCCCGTCACAGCTATCAGTATCAAGTACTTCCTTCGACTCTGTTTATAACAAGAACTGTACTGTTGTTAGCGATATTTGCTACAGTCAAATTAAGTATTGTCAGTTTGCTTCCTAGAAATAAGACTGTTAATGTCATGTGTTCGAAATTAGTGTATAGCATTCCGAGAAAGCTGCATCCAGTAGGCACCCTGTTGGTGACGAGTAGGCAAGACCCCACACTTTCCATCTCCTTTTTCAGATTATTTAGCCTGCCTACAACATTCAAACTTCTAACATTCCACCACTAGGTAGAAAGTTACCCTTTTGATGGATAGTTCATCGTGTGCCAGGAAATTGAATTTCGCGGAGTGTTTGTCGTCGTTGGCAATAAGATGGCGGCGCCAGATCCGCTCCGACTAGCCAGATGGTGTGACTGGTAGCGAGGGAGCTTGTAACCTCCCCGGAGAATTTTGAAAATGATATCTTAGTTTAATTTCGCCGGAGAATTTTGAAAAAGGGGGGACATTAGTGTAACCTCCCCGGAGAATTTTGAAAAAAGGACAATAATATAATGTTAATGTAATTTCTTTGGAGAATTTTCAAAAGACAATAATTAAATGTTAATGCGAATAGAACCAAGTGTAATCTTCCCGCAAAAATGAAAGAAACTATTTTAAATGTGAATGGACATCGTGCTAAGTGTAACCTCCCCGGAATTATTTTTAAATAATATGAATTGAATGAAAATGCAAATAGGAGCCAAATGTCATCTTCCCACAGTAACAAAACTCAATGATAACAAAAATGTGCAAAAATGCTAAGTCCCCACAAAATTAACGTTATGATCAACCTGATAAATTTTATAAGGTCATCTGCGCTGACCTTAGGCCCTGTGCAAATCTGATGAATTGATTCTGGCAGGAAAAGCATAGGAAGTATTGTTTCAATTGTAATGATTATTTTCTTAAAAAATTGCTTTCAGAACAAAATTATTATTGGGGCGATTCTTGAACAAATTAATTACTGTTAAGATACATTACATTATCAGATGAGCGCAATGCTGCTTCATTACCTTATTTAAAAATACACCTCGTCCTGAACCTTGACCAGAGCCCCATGTCGACGCCCGCCGACTCCTCACACACAACTGCGACTATCTCTCGCGCGCTACTACATGCTCTCGCGACTCGCTACGTACAACCACTTTCTCGCAACTGCATCATCTCGCACGCGCTACTACTCTCCAACTGAACTGAACTCTCACGCGGTCAAGCGCAGACTGGCAACGATAAATAACTCTCTGGTCAGAGATTCTGTCATGCCTCGCCATCGCTGCTACCGAGTACATACGCGTTTCAAGCTGCAGCAGCACTGGTCTGAACTTTCCTCAAGCGGCGTGACACCCCAGATGTCAGTCTGCTGTACCGGGCCGCACAAGCGTCAGCGACTTGGGCCAGCGCTGTTTCTGCCTGTGGCGTCTTCTGTGTTCTTGGACGGCACAAGGACTTGATTGTTCACTGATCACCCTTTTCGTATAAGCTTGACACTCTGAAGTTAGGGGGCGATCTAGATTAACGCATAAACAGAAGTGCAACTTCATCCAGCCAAAATCACTGTTGCACAGCGTTTATCGAAATATACGGTTTTAGCTAACTCCATAGCCACCATCAGATCTGTAAAGCATAGGTCAAATCTTCAAGTACACTTACGCTTTGAAATGTACTGCAGACGTGTGCTTGACGATATTGATCTATGCTTTTCATATCTGATGACGGCAACGGAGTTTGCTGAAACCTGTCATCACGATAAATGTTATACATCAGCCATCTTGGCTCTTTGAAGCTATACTTCTATTTCTGTACCATTTTTGTGTCGACGTGGCAAGCCAAGGAGTCACCACGGGACGAATACGGCAGCAAGGAGCGAGACAGCGCGTAGCACATCCTCTTATGCCAGCCCTCGTGGCCACTGTCGTGGCAACAAAAAGGTCATTGGGTGGCATCAGCTGGACCTGTCTTGTATTGGCACAGCTGGCCAGTGGACTGGGCGTTAACCGCATATAAACAGGCTGATTTTCTACTTGAGAGGGTTCCATGACAAACGAGTGATAGTATAACAGTGGAATTTTGTGGAAACATTTGTGACATGCGAAAGAGAAATGACGAAGAAGCCACCGAAGAAAAAAAAAAAACATTTTCATTTCCACATGAGAGGATGACATTCGTTACGTGCGTACCATATTTACGTTCCAGGCTAGAAACGTTCCTCAATGTGACGACCATGTACATCCACGATAGTCTAGAACAACGCTAGAGCTTGCTCTGCTTCTGCCCGAAACAACGATGAATCACGGAATGTTCAGCTGTCGTAACACACCTCGTGCAGTGCTTGAAGATCGCACGTTGCGTCCAGTATTATCAACCATGGCAACAGTTAACAGCTTCAACAATTTGTGGATCAAGTGCCAGTCCACCTCTTCCAGGAGCAGGTCACAAGTCGCCAGTTAATTCGAGCTTCCGAATCATGTTCTTCAACTCTGGTGCTGAAAGAGGACTTTTGTATTCCTTCAATGGGTTGATATTCGCGAAGAGCAGTAGCAGTATTATTGCTGCTTCGATAAAACCGTTCTACGAGTAAAGCCATGCCCATCTTGTCAAGACCCACGCTGCCAGTCTGCAACTGCACTGCACACAGACGTTTGTGTTTCAGTCCTACGTCGCCGTACCAGAACCGGCGCCCAACAGAGTGGCATGGCACTAGCACCACTAAAGAACGCAAATCCTGCAGCGCTCAGCCTGAATATCATTCCCACAAAGCTGCGTATTCATACGGTAAGTACACTACTTGACAGTGCTCAGAAACAACTGACACTTGCAAATGAACAACAGTCAACTGACAAAAAAGTTGTCTGCTTAGGGTACCTCTTCATATTGTACAAAACTACACCTGGAGAAAACCAACGTTTCGGCCACGGTTGCAGCGGCCTTCTTCTGGGGCTACTGGTCAGCAGACCCAGAAGAAGGCCACTGCAACCGTGACCGAAACGTTGGTTTTCTCCAGCAGTATTTTTATACAATATGGCGTGGTACACTTTACCCAGAAAACTTTTATCCGACTGACTATGGCCGCGGAAGCCTACGTAATTATAATATTCAACCGCTACGAAACAACTAACCACTGCTACGAAGAACCATATGAAGCACAGTAATAGGAAATGCAGAGGGCGGGACATGCGAACTGCTGTGAAACTTGTCCTTGAACGCTCTTGAGGCATTCAACAGTTCATCCAGTGGGGTGTTTGAAGAAGGTTATTGTGGAACAGATTAGTGCAACATTCCTTTGGGTACTGCATCATTTTTGCAAGACATTATTTTGTGTACTTACGACTGTAGACGACCAGTTCGACGGCTCGATGGTGGTCAGACTGTCACTTTCATGGCCACAGTACTGAGTGTGTCCAAAAGTGTCGTCTCCCGAGTAAAAAATCTGCTGAAATGTTATGCGAAAGCATGCTGGTTTCGTTGGCGGATTATTACTCCGCAAGAGGATCTAACTGTAGCTCTGATGGCGAAAAATAAGACGTCTCACCCCTAGGCAGGTCGTTGCAGACGTTGCAGCCGCAAGCAGTACATCTGTCTCTACCAAAACCATTTCGCAGCTTTCATATCAAACTGGTTTGTACGCTCGGGAGCCTATTAAATGCATCCACCTCAACCACGCCATCGTCGAGAAAGAGTTTTTGGTGTAGGCATCATGTCGATTGTGGCTAGTAACAGTGGTTCAGATGTTTTTCAACGAGCCCCGCTTCTAGGTAGCAAATGATTCTAGCCACCATCTAGCATGGAGAGGGAGAGGAACACGTTACTCAGCACAGAATGTTCATGAATGTCAATAGTATGGCGTAAGCCTTAGGTATGGCCAGGAGTTATGCACAATGGCCGAACACCGCTTCACACCTTTGCGCGAAGTAACGTTTAGGCACAAAGCTATCGCTGGGTGATTATTCTGGACTATGCTTGTCTGTTTAGGGGTCTGGTAGGCACCGACAGTCTGTTAACGGGCGCCGGCCGCGGTGGTCTCGCGGTTCTAGGTGCGCAGTCCGGAACCGTGCGACTGCTACGGTCGCAGGTTCGAATCCTGCCTCGGGCATGGATGTGTGTGATGTCCTTAGGTTAGTTAGGTTTAAGTAGTTCTAAGTTCTAGGGGACTGATAACCACAGCAGTTGAGTCCCATAGTGCTCAGAGCCATTTGAACCATTTTGTTAACGGGCGGCCGTGTACCCCCTCACAGGACTGCTGAAGTGTTGAACATACATGAAGTCATTGATCGTATTGAATGGCGTAAGGTATTCACGGATCTAAAATCTTGAAAGGAGTCTACTGGGGCACACTTGTATGTGGCACCCGACTATGACAGCAGTATTAATGTAAATTAAAATGAAACTATTATATTTTAAACGTTGTATGTCTCCGATAGGCTTTATTATGCGGATCGCTGACTGCGTACGACCGCAGAGCCAAAGACATTGCTTCTGGCCTGAGATTGTAATGTTGGGGTAAGAGAGCACTGGGCGCTTAGTTCTAGGTAGCTGTCTGTGAGTGAGAGAGATTGGAGTAGGCAGTTTTTGTGGTGTGCCCTGTGAAGCCACCAAGTGTTAGATTAATGTAGGTATGTCAGTATCGTTGAACATGGAAGCAAGGTGAAGATGTTAAATAATTATGATTTTTGTTTTGCCAGCGCGTTATTGTAGATGAGTTGGCTGATAATTTGAATTGCTCAGTGAGCCCAGAATGTAAGTAAACAGATTTGATGAAAAGGCTGGTTAGTTATTGCAGTTTTGTAACGCATCTCAGATTTGTTAACAGAGCTATATGCAATTTTATGATTTGCATTTATGTTGGATTAGTGGGGTTAGATAATACTTGCTGTTTAAATCTTATTGTTTGTGAATCAGTTGTGAGTAATGTAACTTGGATTATTAGATGTTTTTGAAAATCCAAACTTAAACTGCAATATAATTTTTGCTAAAACCTCAGTGTTAGTAATTCATCATGATCAGAGCCACCTCCCAGTCCAGGTGATATATTTTTTCAAAGAAGTAGTATTTTTCATAAACGTTTTCACTTATGAGCCAAAACAATTTCATCTGCAGTTCAAAGTATTACAGCCAGCATTGCACACTGCTGAGACTGTAGCTGGCACAATTATATTTTTAGTGAGACAAAAGAATATATCGCGTTCCACTGTTGCTACTTCAGAGGTAAGATAACTTAATTTATTTGTTACGTCCACAGGGACCGAAGTTATCAGTATTGAACAGGGCCAGACGATTCAGTGCCTAAGGGTCTGAATGTATTTTGCAGTCACTGTATCTCTTTATTGGTATTGGGAGTTGCATTTCCCAAACAGTTCGTATAAAGTTTTCGCTAACAATAAAACAGAGTAAGCACACCACTTGAACTTACAACACGCTCCACGATAATTCGAGTTCAGTACCCATTCCACAGTTCACCAATTCATTCAACGTAGTCTAAAAAAGTATTTTTAAAACAACGTTACAACCTATAAAGCATCCTTGGGATGCTTTTGTCAGACGTGTTTCTCAACGAACACCCCTTCTACGAAACGCGAAAGATCTGAAATACGCTTTGAGAGAGTAGCGGGATAATGTGTTGGAGGGACTGCTCAACAGTTTGGCAGTCAGCATGGCTAAGAGGTGCAATATGTGCATTAGCGCCGGAGGAGGGCGTATTCAATACCGAGTGTCCAATACCGACCTTTAGGTTTTAAGTTATTCTGTTATCCTACCCTGCCATGTGGTCAAATTTGTACCGTTTTTCGTATAAATACAACACTCCGCCTCTAATGTGTACGTTCAAAAAATGGTTCAAATGGCTCTGAGCACTATGGGACTTAACATCTGAGGTCATCAGTCCCCTAGAACTTAGAACTACTTAAACCTAACCAATCTAAGGACATCACACACATCCATGGCCGAGGCAGGATTCGAACCTGCGACCGTAGCGGTCGCGCGGTTCCAGACTGAAGCGCCTAGAACCGCTCGGCCTAATGTGTACGTACTGTGGCGTCCTTCAATGCCTGTATTTGTTCCTGTCCAAAAATGTCTCGTTCGTAATCTGCTGTCAAGCAGTGTAATTTTCCGTCTACACTGGCTCAAGTAGCAAAGGTTTAATTGTAACCACTATGTACTTGGAAGATGCTGCAAGTGGTGCAGGCGTGCCGGAGAGAGGCAGTTGGTTGACGGCCATCAGCAGAGAAGTACAGGGAGAGAGAGAGAGAGAGAGAGAGAGAGAGAGAGAGAGAGAGAGAGAGAGAGAGAGGGGGGGGGGAGATAATTAATACACGAACAGTTAACCTCCTTGCCAATATCTATTGCATGCACCTCACCTCTATCGTTTTACATCGTACAAGTACGTTCAAGCTGTTGTGGTCTTCAGTCCAGAGACTGGTTTGATGCAGCCCTCCATGCTACTCTGTCCTGCGGAAGCTTCTTCACGTCGAAGTAAATACTTCAGGACCGCCCGGTTAGCCGTTCGGCTTAACGTACTGCTTTCCGGGCGGAAAGGCGTGCCGGACCCCATCACGAATCCGCCCGGTGGATTAGTGTCGAGGTCCGGTGTGCCGGGCAGTCTGTGGATGATTTTTTAGACGGTTTTCCATCTGCCTCAGCGAATGCGGGCTGGTTCTCCTTATTACGCCTCAGTTACACTATGTCGGCGATTGCTGCGCAAACACTGTCTCCACGTACGCGTACACCACCATTACTCTACCACGCAAACATTGCGGTTACACTCGTCTGCTGTGAGACGTTCCAGGGGAGGGGTGGGGAGGAGGGGGGTGGGGTCAAACCGCACAATAACCAAGGGTTCGGTGTGGAGCGGTGGTGGGGTGAGGGGACTCCTGTTGTGGGGTTGTGAGCCACCGAGGGCTACGGCGGTGTCGAAGCCTCTCCATCCTTTCTAGGTCCCAGTTCAATACAATACAATACAATACATCTACTTCAGAATTTGAAAGATAGAGAATTCTTTTGGCAATATTGACTGGAATACTAAGTCTACAAATGTAGGTTTGCCTTTTCTTAAGCTATCTTCTAAAGTAAGTCGTAGGGTCAGTGTTGCCTCGCGTGTTCCAACATTTCTACGGAATCGAAACTGATGCTCTCCGAGGTCGGCTTCTACTGATTTTTCCATTCGTCTGTAAAGAATTCGTGTTAATATTTTGAAGCCGTGACTTATTAAACTGATAGTTCGATAATTTTCACACCTGTCAACACCTGCTTTATTTGGGACTGGAATTATTGTATTCTTCTTGAATCTTGAGGCTATTTCTCCTGTCTCGTACTTCTTGCTCACCAGATGGTAGAGTTTTGTCAGGGCTGGCTCTCCCAAGGCTATCAGTAGTTCTAATTGAATCATCTTAGGTCTTTCAGTGATCTATCAAATTCTTCACGCAGTATCATGTATCTCATTTCATCTTCATCTCCGTCCTCTTCCATTTCCATAACATCGACCTCAAGCACATCGCCCTCGTATAGACTGCCTATATGATCATTCTACCTTTCTGCCTTCCCTTCTTTGCTTACTACTGGTTTTCCATCTCAGCTCTTGGTATTCACAAGTGGTTCTCTTTTCTCAAAAGGGCTCTTTAATTTTCCTGTAGGCGGTATCTACATCTACATACATACTCCGCAATCCACTATACGATGCGTGGCGGAGGGTACCTCGTACCACAACTAGCATCTTCTCTCCTTGTTCCACTCCCAAACAGAACGAGGGAAAAATGACTGCCTATATGCCTCCTTACGAGCCCTAATCTCTCTTATCTTATCTTTTTGGTCTTTCCGCGAAATATAAGTTGGCGGTAGTATCTATCTTACCCCTACTGATATATGCCTCTACATCCTGACATTTGTCCTCTAGCCATTCCTGCTCAGCCATTTTGCACTTCTTGTCGACCTCATTTCTGAGACGTTTGTATTCCTTTTCGCCTACCTCATTTTTATATTTTCTTCTTTCATGAATTAACTTCAGTATCTCTTCTGTTACCCAAGGATTTCTAATAGCCCTCGTGTTTTTACCTACTTGACCCTCTACTGCCTTTACTATTTCATCTCTCAAAGCTACCCGTTCTTCCTTCTTCAACTGTGTTTCTTTCCCCCGTTCTTGTCAATCGTTCCCTAATGAGCCGCGTGGGATTTGCCGAGCGGTCTGAGGGCGCTGCAGTCATGGACTGTGCGGCTGGTCCCGGCGGAGGTTCGAGTCCCCCCTCGAGCATGGGTGTTTGTGTTTGTCCTTAGGATAATTTAGGTTAAGTAGTGTGGAAGGTTAGGGACTGATGACCTTATCACTTAAGTGCCATAAGATTTCACACACATTTGAACAATTTTTTTCTTATCTAATGCTCTCTCTGAAACTCTGTACAACATGTGGTTCTTTCAGTTTCTCCAGATTCACTCATACTTTCTAGACAGATTTCAGAAATTCGTATTTTAAAAATTCATTTTTGCTTAAATAATTAATGTACAGTAGTTTCACCAACGAGTATTTTAATTTTTTAGGAAACTGACCACACTTAAAAGACGTTGCACAGGCGACTGAATACTGCCGTAATATATGGTCGCGCAGAGGTTGTGTCCAACCTTGTCTTACTGATTGTAACGTAATACTTATTGGGACTTTCGTTCCGCGGGCTGTTACTTCTGTGCTGTGTCTTGGGAGAGTCCTACTGGCACGCTTCGCTGTCGCCAGAGCGGGTAGCAGGTGCGAGTCTCGGGCAGGCTGTTAGGGGGGACACCCGATAGCCGCCAGCCGCTCTGGCGCCGCGCCGCCGCGCCGCCCCGGCCTCCGCCATTCACATGCAAATCCCCATCCGGCCCGTAATCGGCCCAGCCACGCGCCGCCCTAATCTAAAATAAACGCTGCAGCCGTGGAGAGGCGCGCGCGACGTCAAACCTAATTGTTCCTCCGTTAAACCGAGACGCCGTGACGGCGGACCAGTCGTGCAATTCATTGGACGCTACTCAGTTAGTTGACCGAATCATGCCGCTCGTTGCCTCTGCGGATGCGCATCGTATGCCGTATGCTTACCATGGGTGTGTTCAACGCAGCAAGACGCTAACGTGTGCGTTACGGGTTGGTGAAAAATTAATCTACATATTGCTCTATTATACCGGGTGATCAAAAAGTCAGTATAACTTTCAAAACTGAATAAATCACGGAATCATGTAGATAGAGAGGTTCAAATTGACGCACATGATTGGAATGACATGGGGTTTTATTACAAACAAAAAAATACAAACGTTCAAAAAATGTCCGACAGATGGCGCTTCATCTGATCAGAGTAGCAATAATTAGCATAACAAAGTAAGACAAAGCAAAGATGATGTTCTTTACAGGAAATGCTCAATATGTCCACCATCATTCCTCAACAATAGCTGTAGCTGATGAATAATGTTGTGAACGGCATTGTAAAGCATGTCCGGAGTTATGGTGAGGCATTGGCGTCGGATGTTGTCTTTCAGCATCCCTAGAGATGTCGGTCGATCACGATACACTCGCGACTTCAGGTAACCCCAAAGCCAATAATCGCACGGACTGTCTGGGGACCTGGGAGGCCAAGCATGACGAAAGTGGCGGCTGAGCCCACGATCATCAATAAACGAAGTGCGCAAGAGATCTTTCACGCGTCTAGCAATTTGGGGTGGAGCGCCATCCTGCGTAAACATCGTACGTTCCAGTAGGTTTTCATCAGCCAGGCTGGGGATGAAGCGATTCAGTAACATATCGGCGTACCTCTCACCCGTCACGGTAGCAGTTACAAAACCAGAATAACCCATTTAATCGAAGAAAAAAGGCCCGATAACGGTAGATGTGGTAAATCCAACCCATACCGTGACTTTCTCGTCGTGCAATGGAGTTTCCACGACAGTTCTAGGATTTTCGGTAGCCCAAATTCTGCGGTTGTGCGCGTTGACAGACCCTCGGAGCGTGAAATGAGCTTCGTTGGTCCACAACACGTTACTCAAATAATCGTCATCTTCCGCCATCTTTTGAAACGCCCACACCGCAAATGCCCTCCTCTTCATTAAATCGCCAGGTAACAGTTCATGATGCCGATGGATTTTGTACGGATAGCATCGGAGGGTGCGCCTAAGTGCCAACCAAACAGTAGTGTATGGAATGCTGGTGCGACGTGCATAGACGAACCCGCTACAGTCTCCATCTCTTCCTGAACTGTCTCAGCAGCATTACGCCTTGTGCTGGGTCGGCCACTACGGGGTCTGTCGTCTACACAACCCGTGGCTTCGAACTTCGAAATAATTCTCGCCACAGCTGCATTTGTCAACGTACCTTTACCCGTTCGAATCCCCTCCTATGGCGATAGGATCGTAACGCTGAACTAGCACATTGCTCATTCTGATAATAAAGCTTCACTAAACGCTCCTTTTCAGGTAACGTCAACTTGTTGCCACTGCTGGCGCATCTGATTCTCTCTCTCATTACAGCTCCTTTTATACACGAATGTCATGTGCAGTCACTGACGTTTTGCTGTCCAGCGCCATCTGTCGGACATTTTTTGAACTTTTGTATTTTTTTTGGTTCTAATAAAACCCCATGTCATTCCAAGCATGTGTGTCAATTTCTACCTATCTACATTATTCCGTGATTTATTCAGTTTTCAAATTTATACTGACTTTTTGATCACCCGGTACATATTGCTTTATTATACTACTATGTTCTGACGGAACAATTCAGCATGCTTACCTTTTTACCTGCTGAGGATTTGAATCCGGATAAATGCAGTGTTAATCGGAAATTATTGGAAATATGTTATGTGCTTAATTTCTCTTACCGGTCTACTACTGTTAAGATTCGGTTCCTGAAATGTCGGTCAACACCAGGTTTGCGGGGAGGATATGTACTTCACATTACATGCATGTTTGTTTGTATACGGTGTTTGGAAATTCTACTTACAAACTACTAGGACTTGTATAGAGCGGTGAGTGCAGAATATTTTGAACAGGAACGCATCTCTGTGAACCTACCGTTCTACGGAGGTTTCAATTTAGATATTTAATTCATCCACTTCTTCTTGAGAAATTAAATTAGCTGTGACGCAGTACAATTATCAGTTAACAATTCGAAAGGAAACATAGCGAAACATCCGTTTATCTCTACAGGAAATTTGTCTGTATGAACGCATAATGATGTATAAACATTTATCTTATCTGTCAGGATCAACGATCGTTCCTTGTATCTGAGCTGGTCAAATAAATCATTTGATTGCCATTTCTGTAAAAATAAATTAGTTTAATAATAATATTGTTTATAACTCAAGTGCCTTCCTGCCCGGACTAACGGAAGATTTAATAGTTACAAAGAAATGAATGGGGCATACCTAATGGGGAAATGGTCATGTTACTCCCAAAAATTAGTTGAAGCGTTCATGGTTCTACATATCAGCGTATTAGAGTGAAGCTATTGAATCCTACACAAACCACTAGTTTGACAAACAATGTTTGGAGAACAAAGTCGGGTTGAGGTGTGCTAGGTTCAAAATTAAACACAAATCCGATGTTGCACAACACTTGAGGAAAGAGTGTGAACTTATGTGTGGTGAAATTCGTGAGAACTTTAAACTAAGAAGATTTTAAATGTTAAACTATATTTTTCTCATTTCGAACTTCCTATAATTTTATCAGCAATTCACGTAAATATATTTTATGGCCGATTGATAAATTTACACATCCTATGTGTTTAAATGTTCGATTAAGACACACTAAGAAGCCAAAAATGTCGTAGACAGAAACTAACCATTTACAGGGTGAATAAGAACTGGATGTAAAGTAAGTACAAGGTCTTTCAGTGAATTGAAAGTATGAGTAACTTTAGATCCACACTACAAAAACGACCAGTCTAATTAAAGACCTACATTGAAACACAAAATCTCAAGTAGGAAACACTGTAATTAAAATTTTTATTGTAAAACTGAAGTTCAGTTTGGACCAGTTGCACACCATGAGCAAAACAACATTACCTGTAAAATCTCGAACGAAATACGTACACAAATAGAACAGAAAAGTAGGTCCAGTAAACGAATAAAGACAAATATGGGAGTCATACATCATATCAGTAATTGGTTTGAGGAACATAGAGCAATCACTGTTAAATGAGCTGAGGGAAGTAAAATGATGTTGTGAATTTTAAAATTTTCCCGGCGAATTGACTGTTCAAACAAATTTCGGGCTTGCAGCCGGTCGTCGTTCAATACTTCGCACGATATTTCAACTGGGCACCTGCCAGTCATCTTCAGGTGAGCCGTCGCAGACTGGCGATGAAGTTCTCCGCTCCGCAATATATAGCGTACTGTAACTATTCTGCGCATGCGTCGAAAACTTAATAGTTGAACCAACACTGCCCGCCGGCAGCGCCCTCGCTGGTGGAATAGCGGAACTCAGTCGCCCTCTGCGTTGCTGTTTGCCAGGGCCGTCGACGCACTCTGTCGACTTCGATTTGAGCAAATCGTGTTCCATGCACTGTCCAGCTGGTAGCCGCTGTCACGGTTTAACAGATTTTCCGCCAGTCGTATTTCTACGGATTCTTTAATAATGGAGTCCCAGAAAGACGTTGCTGTAGACAAAATCATTGTTTTGTCATACTCCATTGAATGTCCAGTAGAAATATAATGTTCAGCAATAGCAGACTTGCTTGGCTGCAAAAGGCGGGTGTAACGTTGATGTTCAGTGCAGCGTTCTTTCACGGTGCGTGTGGTTTGACCTATGTAAGTCATACCACATTGGCACGGTATCTTGTAAATTCCGGCCTTTCGTAGTAACATATTGTCCTTAACTGATCCCACAAGGTCCGCAGTCTTCGATGGTGGTCGGAAAACCACTTTTACCTGAAATTTTCGGAGGATTCTTGCTATTTTAAACGAAGTGTTGCCAACGAAAGGAAGAAAAGCTAAAGATTGTTCCGGCATGTTCTCCTCTTTATTCACTTCCTGCTTCTTAGTTTTAACTGTTAGGGCCCTGTTAATCTGCCGGATGGAATACCCATTTTCGCTGAATACTGTCTTTAGATGGGCGAGTTCTTGAGATAAGCTATCTAGATCTGAGACAGTATGAGCTCTATGAACAAGCGTTTTAAGCAAACTCATGGTTTGCGATGGGTGATGGCAACTCGATGCTTGCAGGTACAAATCAGTATGAGTGGGTTTCCGGTAAACTGAATGCCCTAGAGAACCATCATTCTTCCTTCGAACCAGGACATACAAGAAAGGCAAACAACCATCTTTCTCTATTTCCATGGTGAACAGGATGTTGCTATGAATGGAGTTGAGGTGATGTAGAAACTCCATTAATTTATCTTCTCCATGAGGCCACACTATGAAAGTGTCATCCACATACCGCCAAAAAACTGTTGGCTTCAGGGCAGCTGATTCAAGCGCTCTCTCTTCAAAGTCCTCCATAAAAAGGTTGGCGACCAAAGGAGAGAGGGGGCTACCCATGGCGACACCGTCAGTCTGTTCAAAATATTCTTGATTAAACATAAAATAAGTTGAGGAAAGTGCGTGCCTGAACAAAGCAGTGATATCAACAGGAAACATGTTACCAATCAGTGTCAAAGAATGTGCAAGAGGAACTTTTGTAAAAAGTGAGACCACATCAAAACTTACTAGAAGGTCTACACTGCTAAGACGAAGAGCCCCCAGTCTATTGATAAAATCAGCTGAGTTTCGTATGTGATGTGAGCACTTGCCTACGAAAGGTCTCAGTAAGGAAGCGAGATGTTTAGCTAAATCATTTGTAGGAGCTCCAATGTTGCTCACTATTGGACGCAGAGGAAGACCCTCTTTATGAATCTTTGGAAGGCCATACAGTCTTGGAGGTACACAACCATGTGGTTTTAACCTCTTGATGGTCTCTTGCGGTAAGGAGGAGGAATTTAATAGTGCTGAAGTTTTTCGTTGCACACGTCCTGTAGGATCGTAATCAATCCTCCTATAGGTAGAGTCACTTAGCAGACCATACATCTTATCTTTATACACACCACGAGGTAACAAAACAGTTGCATTACCTTTGTCAGCTTTCAATACCACTACGTCAGGGTCCTCTCTCAGATTTCGTAATGCAGCCCTTTCTACAGAGGTTAAATTACTGCGTTGAGTAGGAGCCTTCAACAGAGCACGGCAAGTTTCCCTTCTTATTTCGTCTGTGGCATCCAAAGGAAGACGTCCTACAGCTTCTTCAACACCACTCAAAATACTTATTAATGGCGGTGCTGTAGGTGTAGGTGCAAAATTGAGTCCCTTACTTAATACAGACAGCGTAGCGTCGTCCAAATTCTTCTCCGTGAGATTGACAACGGAACGTCGTACAATTATCCCTTCTGGCGACGGCTTCTGTGGCAACAGTCGATCAAATTTTGATATCTGCCGACAATTAGCATCATTGTGGATCCACTCGAACTTGGCCGAAGTCACTCCATCAACCCAGTCCCATGATACAGGAGAAAGATACCTTGCAACCTTCAGATGTAACTGGTAAAGTTCTGCTGAAATAGCATCTAACCTTCGTCTTGTATAGCAAATCCTCTCCTTGACAATAGCATGACTAGCCTTCTCAGTAATCTTCCGTGCAGTAGCGGTCTTAATGAAATGAGTCACTCTAGCAAATTTTGGTATTATGCCATGATGTTAATTTCGAAGGAGGATTAACACAGAAAAGTATTGAATTTCTTGAATTAAATGGTATTGACATAATTTATTGCAAACGAAATAACACATTTAATGCCCAGTTGAAGAGGGCTATAAAAAGGTGAACCTTTATGTTCACGGAGAAAAATGTAAGAGAATATACTATAATGAATCTAAAAATATCATCATTGCGTGATCAAGCCAAGATACACACACCTCCCGTTAATATGAGTAATACCCCAATGGGTGATGTTAATGCAACAAGGTACCCTTTAATAAACACTACCGGTGTGAGAGTAACTCCTACATACAAATTTCTTATGGAATCTTCATTAAAATTGAAAATATTCAATTAAAGGATAACTTTTTCAGAATCTCGTAACTGTTTCCCATTCTCGTGCAGAACTATGATATTTAACTCAAAAATGCTTGCTACCTTTCTCGGTGATGCTACAAAACAGGCGGCCTTAGACGTCATCCTTGTGCTCGATGACCATCGAAAAGGAAGGTGTTAATACATGCGAAAAATATGCCAGAGTTCAGAAGTTCATGAGGCGCGTAACATGAGTTAATAATATCACATTGGCATCAGATTTTGTCACAATTCTGTCCAAGGCCATCGTGGACCTACGACACGATGGATAGGTTGCCAAAGTCTCTCATAACCAGATTTCACTTCTTTTGACGCCTCTGCTACGGAGGTCAGAACCCCGACGCCCAACGTTGAAAACCACCAGTTTTTGATGGATGGCCGAGGAAAACATGTCATTCGAAGCGCTGCTCAGAAGGTCTCACAGAGTAGCAATTCCTTGACACCCCTGCGATGCCAGACGCCTGACTGGAGGTGCTTAGGTCTGCTTCTCATGGTTGTGCTTGTAAACGCTCATTTTTAAAATTCTCAGTAAGGGTGTGCATGCCACCGAGGTGCTGGTGAACTGGACTTTTAGAGGGACCCTCTGGCGCTTCGGTTAACCAATGTGCCAATGTCACACCCCCTCCACTCACCTCTTCCCCCTCCCCTCCCCCGTTATCACGCCACAGCAGGGCGCGAAACACGTTTGCTAAAAATGGGCAAATACTTTTTGCTTCTTTGGATCACGTTCAAATTCATCGAATGGCTTTGAAGCTCCTAGAGCTTCCAGAGCAAAAAGTACGGTTGCACTGCACTCGAAAGTGATGTCTTGAGAATGGGAAGTGTCAACAGTGTCAAAGGCTGTCAAGAAAGTCGTCCTGTTGTTCATCGAATCGCGGACTGCAGTGTTCGGTCTTGAAATATGTGGGAACCAATGCCCCAAGGAAAGGGTTAGTTTCATTGACACCCTGTACTCTTTGCGCCCCTCCCCGTCCCCCCACCCTTCCTGGGAGCTTTTCGTGTCGATTCTGAGTGACTGTATGCTTGACATGATTCCCTCGGCCACCCACAAGAAAACCGCGTGATTTCAACGCCGAGGGTCGCGGTTCTGACCTTCGTCGCAGAGGTTTCAGAGAATGTGTGACATATGGGTAAGAGTGGGTGGGACGATCTTCTCAACGTGTGACACGTCCGCGGCGGTACTGGGTCTATTTGTGGTGAAATTTGGCGCCATTGCGACATCGTTAACTCATCTTTCACGCCACATGATTCTCCAGTTTCTAGCCTTTTGTCCTCATGTTTCGACACCTCGCTGTTTGAAGCGTCACCGAACCCGAGCCTGACGTCGCAGAGCGCTACGCTTTTACACGTTACAGTAGAAGGTTGTGCCTATCCTTGAGCCAAATTTCAAACTTCTGCGTGTAAGTGGGTAACAAGTACAGCGTTTCGAAAAGTGAACCTTCAGATGTCTCTTGTAATGTATATGGATTCCAAACAAAGGGGAAATTTATGTCTCTCGGTCCATCAAATCTTTGTACAAATATTCCGGTAACAGAGACTATTGAAGTCATTAAAATTAACCACTTCAAATAGAAGAAAATCAGTGGAGCTGAAATTCGTAAAAGACAATGCTTGACAACAAAAGTGAAGATTCCACAAGATTATCAGATGTTGGTGTAACTTCAGACATTTACAAACGCTCAGCGGGTGAGTAGACTAAATGAATAAAATTGTAGCTCTCTGTGACAGGTAGAATGGTCACAAGAGTGCGCTAGCGTTGCTTATTTTTAGTGCTGTTCCCAGCACTAATAGGGTATTATGGTGTTGGACAGAGTCGCATGTTGATTGATAACCGTGAAGGACACGGAGATGCTGCATACTTGTGTGAGACAGCGTCTACCAGAGTCTCACAGGTGCTTCACTGTGGGTCTCCATTTCGCTGGTTGTCACGCGACAGCTACGGTCGCAGGTTCGAATCCTGCCTCGGGCATGTATTTGTGTGATGTCGTTAGGTTAGTTAGATTTAAGTAGTTCTAAGTTCTAGGGGACTGATGACCTCAGATGTTAAGTCCCATACTGCTCAGAGCCTTTCGCTGGTTGTTCAGATGGTGCATTATCCATTCGGATGAGACAGCTGTCAGACGTTGGACAGAATGGCAAAATGAAGGCAGGAATATTCTTTGTCAAGGATCAGATCGCATCGTAAGGGAGGACTGCCGTATTATGCACCATGCACATCGTATCCCCTTCATATCTTTCCTGCCATCAGAGAACAAGTAACTGACTCCAGGGGCGATTCTAGAAGACGATCAAGAGGGGCGGGAGGCTAATGGGGAGGGGGGGGGTGTGTGGAGGTTTGGGGGAATGGAATAGCGCTTAGCAAAATGACATTAAATTTGTTATTTGGTTCGCAGTCAATTATGTCAATACCATTTACTTCAAGAAATTCAAATGCTTTTCTGTTTTAACCCTTCTTCGACATTAACATCATTTTACTTCCCTTATCTCGTATAACAGCGATTGCTTAATGTTTCTCAAATCAGTTACCGATGTATGACACCAGCATTTTTTTTTTTTTGCTATTATACTGGCCCTACTTTCCTCTTCTATTTGTTTTTGTATTCCTTTTTGCCTGCCTCATTTACTGCATTTTTATATTTTTCCCTTTCATCAATTAAATTCAGTATTTCCTCTGTCACCCATGGATTTCTACTAGCCCTCGTCTTTTTACCTACTTGATCCTCTGTTGCCTTTACTACTTCATCCCTCAAAGCTACCCATTCTCCTTCTACTGTATTTCTTTTCCCCATTATTGTCAATTGTTCCCTTATGCTCTCCCTGAAACTCTCTACAACCTCTGGTTTAGTCAGTTTATCCAGGTCCCATCTCCTTAAATCCCCATCTTTTTGCAGTTTCTTCAGTTTTAATCTACAGTTCATAACCAATAGATTGTGGTCAGAGTCCACATCTGAACCTGGAAATGTCTTACAATTTAAAATCTGGTTTCTAAATCTCTGTCTTACCATTATATAATCTATCTGAATCGTGTCAGTATCTCCAGGCTTCTTACATGTATACAGTCTTCTTTTACGATTCTTGAACCAATTTCTATGCATGACATGCATGACAAATTGGTAAAATTTGGTTTTGGGTTGGGTTGGTTTGAGGGGGTCGAACGGACCAGACTAAAAAGGTCATCGTTCCCTAAAATTTGGTGTTGTTTAAAGCAGTTTTTGGTAACTGTTTTGGAGTTCAGGGTAAAAAATGTGTATTAATAATAAGACGATCATTTTAAGTTAAATGATATTTATTGGTTTGGACAGTAAGCTATTTGCCGCTCTTATTCTTTTGTTAAAATTATTGAATCCATTGGTATAATATATTCGCTGATTTCTGAAGTCATTTTATCCAGTGTAATATGGTACTCCATTGGTTGGGGGGTTGGGCCTTAGCCCCCATAGCCCATCCTCCCTTGCCACCGCCCCTGACGGGCTCCCTGAAACGTCTTTCGCAAACTGTACCATAGGTCGGAGACTAGCAGCAGCCACTAAAGGGGAATTACCGTATCAGGTGTAAGCTGACATTATCACGACAACAGAAACGGATACGTTAGGACAGGTGCCGTGTACGGGAAGCATGGAATTCTGGTGAATATAATTGTCCCGTGTTCAGCATGGAAACTCAGTTCTACATTCGGGACACGTTCCATTCTTCCAATGTGTTGGAGAGACACCGCGGTGTTACACCTGGTGCGACGGTGTAGGGAGCCATCTGTCTCCGAACACGGTTAGTAGTGACTGAGGAACTCTTCAAAAAAATGTTCAAATGCGTGTGTGAAATATTATGGGACATAACTGATAAGATCATCAGTTCCTAAGCTTACACACTACTTAACTGAGGAACTCTGGCGGCACGAAGGTACGTCGTGGTCGGCCTGCGAACTCACGTTTTATCTCTCATACGACAATGTCGTGGTGCCATTTTTCAATAGGACAATGCTCGTCCACATATGGCACGTGTCTCTTTGAACTTTCTTAAAATTTGCATGTTACTTGATTATTTTTTATTACAGTAAAAGTAAAGGTAGCTCAAGATATCCTTAGCACCTCTCCTTGAGATTTTTCTGTATCCGCCACTGGGCCTACACAACCAAGTTATTTAGAAATTATAATCGTTTTTGGAATCACTACAGCTATTTTGTATATCCTCTCAACCCGTGAAGAATTATTTCCTTTGGCCATCCCTTTCTGGATACGTCACTGTTTTCTTAGGCAGTGAAGTAGAACACCTACCGTTGATCGCTGAGTACAACTATTTTTCGTTACAGAACGAGAATTATCTTCAAGAAGATCGGTTGACAATGGATTCGTGCCTTGCGGGCACTTCAGCTGACATTTTCATTAAAAATGTTGAACAAAATTTTTTTTCTTTGTTTTTAGTACTTTCACTCGAAAAGCCGAGAAACTAGTTTACTATCATGCGTATGTCAACGAGATTTTAATACCAGTTGACGGCAGCCGGCCGGTGTGGCCGTGCGGTTAAAGGCGCTTAAGTCTGGAACCGCGTGACCGCTACGGTCGCAGGTTCGAATCCTGCCTCGGGCATGGATGTGTGTGATGTCCTTAGGTTAGTTAGGTTTAAGTAGTTCTAAGTTCTAGGGGACTGATGACCACAGATGTTAAGTCCCATAGTGCTCAGAGCCATTTCAACCATTTTCAACCAGTTGACGGCACAACATTGAAGTTATGCAATCACAATTCAACCGCTTAGATTACAGGATGAAATTCACATTGAAAGTGGTGAAAACCGAAATGCTTGAATTTTTTGATGTATTAATTTCATACGGGAGGTCTGAAGATTAATTCGATATATTATGTAAACACACACTCACATGCAAAAAAAAATTGAACACGATCGAAATATTTTCCGGAACGTAACTATCGCTGCTTTGAGAGTACAAAAGTGAGAACAAGTTACAGGAACAATAATGGTTTACAATGCCTGTTGAGCCATACGCCAAGTCAACCGAAACCTTTCTCGCAGTCAGTGATAAATATAATTAATTGTGGAGATTCTTTTAAGTTTTATATTGGTGAAGCGGAGGGAAGTTCTCCACCCGGTTTAAAGAGAACACGATGATAAGGGACCGTAGCCCTTCCATCACTGCTGCACCCTTACAAGGCTCAAAGAACAAAGCAGTTAGTATTAATGAACTGTAACAGGTTTCGCTTGAGGTACAAAAAGGTAAAGTAATGGACGTAATGAAGGAGATAAAAATTTCTACTCATCGAAGGGACCAATCTGATAGTTCTAAATGAACCAAACGGCCTGCAAAATGCGACATTTATTGACTATTTTGCGCCTGTAAGAGTACAGTTTATTGTATTTCAATAGTAGTTCCGTGTCCCATGGCCACATTAAACGTTGTGAGGCCATAACGTGTACGTTTACTGCGATGGATTGTGAAACATGCGCGATTTTAAAAACTCTGACGTGCATCCATACTAACGGTGCTAGTGATTTTAATTTAAAGACAACTGCGACAGCCGCATTCATAAGCACAATGACGATGGTCAATATTTAAATGCACACAGCCTACAGACTGGCGTGACAGAACATATCATCATTTAATTTTTGGTGAAGTACGTTGTATTAATCGTAGCACATCTTAAGATCGGACTTCTTTCTATCTTCAACTTATGACGAATTGCAAATACAATTAATCTACCTTGTTTCCGCTTTGCAGTGTACTTGATAAGTCTCTACGACTGAAATTGTACGATATTACAGTACACCTAATAAAGAAAAATCTGATAGTAGCAGCCGGCAATAAATTTTCTACAATGTTTTATATGCACACCAGCGAAAAAAACGCAACAACAAAAACTAATGACGGTATAGGTATCACATGTAAGTGGTTACCATTGCAACATCACAAGGTAACGTAAGCGCGATCTAAGCCATTGAAAATGTGAAATGCTCGTACAGTAACAATCGGTGTTGTTGAATGCAAGGGTGCAAACGTGCATGTATTGCTGTAGTAGGTTGGTCAATACGGGGACGGCAAACGCTAGTTGTCGATAACGAGTATGCCGTTGATTGGACACAGATCTGGTTATCGAGCAGGCCAAGGTAACATGTCGATACTCCGAAGAGCATGTTGGGTTAAGACAGCGTATGAGGGCGAGCGTTCGAGCGTTATCCTGTTGGAAAGCACCCCCAGTAATGTGAGACCTTATCTTTTCCCGGCGAATTGAATGTTCAAATAATTTACGGGTTTTCTGCCGGGTGACGTCGTCGACCACCGCCGATATCTCGGCAGGAGCACACCCTGCCATTCTCAACGTTCAACTGCAAGGAGAAAGCAATGTGCAAGGGAATTTAATACCTCGGTTCACAAAGGAGAAATAAGGAAGATACCACACACGGAACAAGTAACCGCAGAGTCAACACACACTCAAAGATACCCAACATCAGAAATATCGATAGTGACTATTAATCAATAGGTGAGGTAGCACTAATTCTGTCCGTCTGTTCTTTGATGAGAGACAGAGCTGGATTCCAAGCAGCATTTGGACAAAATCCACCATCTCTGTTTATAAGGTTTCTTTATAGTTTGATTTCAACAGCTTCCTTAATGACACTATCCCAATAGCTGGACGTGCATGCCAGATTCTACGTGTTGTTGTATTCCATAGGATGACCGGTGTCATGGCAATGTTCTGCAATAGCGGATTTGCTCGGCTGTTGTAAGGGTATGTGACGCTTATGTTCAATACACCGGTCTTCCACAGTTCTGATTCTCTACCAATATATGACATACCACAAATGCAAGGAATACGATAGACACCTTACGCCAACGCCTATTGTTTCTAATATTGGTGCTCCGACATATCGTGTAGCTGAACATCTTGCTAGTTTGTTGAGCCCACTAGTAGGTAGGTGTGAAAACCACATTAAGATCTCTACAGATTTCTTACGTTGATTGCAGGGATTGCGTCTGAATGACTCTGATACTTTAGTCAGTTTTGATGTGGTTTCTCTTTTCACTCGCGTTCCTCTCTCTCATTCGTTGCAGCTATTTGAGGTTAAGTTTGGTGTCGAGTTAACAAATTTGTTTCGACATGTACTGATTCAAACACACCAATGTGTGAATGTAATCAAGAAGAGCAGACAACTGAACATATAGTCCAACGCTGACCACTTCATTAACACCCTGGAATTCCCGACGACTTGTTCACCCTCACACGCAGCTTAATTAATTAGTTGAAAAACACGGACTTTAAGGTTTAATCTTGTCTTACATCATATGTATATTGTGTAAAATCACTTGTCTTATATCAACTGGATATTGTATAAAATCACCATACGATTAAATAAATAAATAAAGTATATGGATTTAGAGCAACCGAAGGAAACCGAAGTAGCAGTAACAGAAATGAGATATCTTCCTCAGAAACACGAACTAGACGAAGTTCAGGAATTGTGCTACATTGGAAACAAAATATATCTCTTGAAGATAGGAGTAACTGTGAATATTGTAATGAAGCTTCTCAGCATGACAGCCAGGTAATAAAATTCAACTAAGGCTATGGGTTCTGGAGTAGCATGTTTTCATTTCATTGTCAACGTAAGCTTAGCACATCGTCTGCTGGAGGATTTCGGCCACCCCTGTAGTTCATTTTATGAAACGTTTCGCATCATGCAACTACTTTTTATACTTTGTTCCTCATTCTAGCATCTATCGAACACCGAAAATAAGTATTGTTTCATTACCGCCACACGTAAATGAAAACCGAGCTCTAATAACAATGTAAACGATGAAACAGTCAAATTAGCGAAATATCTTTCTCTATCCATTCTCTCTCTCTCTCTCTCTCTCTCTCTCTCTCTGTGTGTGTGTTCATTAAAACTGATATAAATATGATACCAACTGAAGAGGGATACCCACAATGAATACGAAAATAGCTATATAACCGAACTAGCATATAGTGAGTGAAACTCTCTCTAGAGTCCCAAGATATCAAGTAATGCGACAGATCTTAATTAGACGATTTTGACGTCTAAGACGGATGGAACTATTGAGAGAATCCGACGTGGATTAAGGTTATTACAGAGGAAAGTCTGTTGAGATTCAGTCCGCGCAGCTGGGCCTAAGTCGACATTGGTTTCCTCAAAGCCGGTCTCGAGAAGTCGGAAGGTATTCTCCACAGTGCGCCAAGAAAGTCGGAGCAATTTCCTAATAGCGGGAGTTACGTAAGACACGCTTTCTGTGTGAGGAAAACTTCCCACACTGAACAAGAAAGTTATCGTTAGGTTCGGCCATTTCAGTTCCAGCGTGTGATCCATCTGAGGTCAATACTGCTTAACCGTAACTGCGAACACAAAATAAAAGGCAATGCTGTGTTAGCATTACCCGGGTGTTTTAGCTGTGTTTACTACCTCAGGGGACAATGGAATTGTAGAACATCTGAAGTCAGAAGTAAGATGCGTAGAATTCCATGATTGGAAATGAAATTGAAAAAGAATGTCTCTTATTGATCTGTTAATAACATTTAAGTCTTGTTATTGCAGTCATCGCTTTTTCACACATAATGATAGTTAAAGCTCCTGGAAGGTTACTGTTTACGGCTGTCAAGTACTCGTATTTGAAGAAAAGAGTCTTGAGCCAGCAGTCCTGTACACATGCACCTCAATCCTCAACAGGTTTCATTTTTAGCAACCATCATCATGAAGGATTATACAATATAGAACAGGAAAAAACATTCGTAGTATATATAGACAATCTCTTAAAATAAGGAAACACGTATATGGCGAACAACAATCTGGAAAGTACTTATAGTACGTTGCTCCAAGGATCGACCTGGGGAAGTCCCTCAAAACTTCGCAAGCGATAAGCGATGAGACAGGTAGCCAAGAGTTGCATTCACTTCATGAGATGGTAACTCAGACTCGTGGCAGTTTAAACGCATGACCAATATACATTCGTAGTATATATAGACAATCTCTTAAAATAAGGAAACACGTATATGGCGAACAACAATCTGGAAAGTACTTATAGAGCTGTACATCGATGGATCAAAAATACATTAGATTCAAGCAGGATACAGGTGCATGTGCAGTATAAGTTTGCTCCACAAGAACATGCGTAAGCTAAATAACCTTCAAGACACTACGTACTGTAGAAATACAATAGTATTACTAGTTGACTCTTATCTGTTAAGAACTAGTAAGTTTAGGTTTAGAGAAGTACATACGAGTATTACATACCAACTGTCGAAGACAATACTGTCAGAGATTATAGGAACATACCTATGTTTCAGTCAAGTTTATTGAGACCTGGTACCAAGGAAGGCGGGGTTGGGTTACTATTGTGGACGGGGCCGTAATCAATTGCTGTTGCTTAGTTTATTTTCCAACCATGTACACTTTATTTGGAAACAACAACAAATAAAAGGTGACAATAAATTAAGAAGTGTTCCAATGCTGAAGGCCTTAATGACAACAAATTCAAAACTATTTCTCGGCTGAAGACCCCAACAGTAATAATTTAAAAACTGTTTCACGGCTAAAGGCCTGAATAACAATCTTTTAAGAACCAGTTAAACATCTTCAAACTTGAAATTACAGTTATTAATTTTTTTTAAACAATCGTCAAAACTGAAGAAACCAAGGAGAGGGGGAGGGAGGGTCGCAGACGTTGCTCCAAGGATCGACCTGGGGAAGTCCCTCAAAACTTCGCAAGCGATAAGCGATGAGACAGGTAGCCAAGAGTTGCATTCACTTCATGAGATGGTAACTCAGACTCGTGGCAGTTTAAACGCATGACCAATAACCATTTGCCGAATCTACCTAACGTCCGTTGACACATGCAACTATGAAATAACACATCCAAGCCGGAACCGGTGGTCAGAACTACGTCTTCAGACTCCAGTGTTTAGTGCATCCGGAAGCAGAAAGGGAACCACTTTTATACTGGTACTACTCTCTACCACCTGATGATTGATATCTTGTTACATACTGTATTACTGACAAATGCGATACCATATATCAGTATACTGGATTTTATACTATTGCATATACTAACAATGTCAATTTTCCTACAAATGAGCATGCCTTTGTAATGCTTTCCACCACTGGACCTCAGTTAGAACTTACTGGCTGAGAAGCCTTGGTCGATGCATAAAACTTCCCAGACGTTTCGTCTGCGATTCCGGGTTACAGAAACACTCGAATTTATGAGCCATATAAGAGGCATAACCGGTCCTCACGTGATACAGAATGTATGATTATCTCTGGCTTCTCTACCTTCGATTAAAAGTGATTCACTGTCATTCTGTTGGCACAAAGATGACATCAATATTGCATTTACCTCGACCTCTAATTTTGCTGTTGAAGTTACTAACGTGTCTATGACCTCTCAGTACACGAGTGCATGAGAATCCGTTATCTATGCTAAAATACTAGTCTGAGTTTTATTTAGTGGCTTCTATCTGGGAAAGCATGTTCGGCTAAAGTCGATATTTTAGTTTGTCCCAGGTTGTACCTCCTTTTGGATATTGTTAAATGAGTCGTAACACCACTTTTTGGGGTTCCAATATATACTTTCCTACAATTACAGGGAATTTTCTATACCTCAAGATGTCACTAGCGGATATTGCACATCTGCTGCCATTCTTAAGCATTCTTTTATTATCTTGGTAGGTCTAAAGATGTTTCAGCGCCACACATAGTAAACACTTTCCGATGCGATCCGTAATATTGTTAAACAACGGAAGACTCATTCCTCGAACACAGGTGAGGAAAAGGCACTATAAGATCAAAACTATTTGGACACTCTATGCAGTAGGGCGTGCTCACACGTTATTCAATATCTAAATGTCAATATAGGTATTCGGATTTAGATTATGACATGTTATATGCCTGCCATCATTGGTGACGGTGTGGCGCAGACGAAGAGCAAAATTCTGCTTGACTCGCTGAAGAGTGGGAAAATCGTTCCTGTCGATAAACTCCTGAATGGCAGCTTTCAGATCAGCAATGGTTTTGGGGTTATTGCTATACAGCTTGTCTCTAATATAGCCCCACAAAATGGAATCGCATGTGATCAGATCCGGAGAATATGGCGGCCAAGCGTGACCTATGCCAGTGGCCTCTGGGTACCCAAGAGCCGGAATGGGAATCCCAACGTGCTCCTCCAGGATACTAAACACTCTCCAGCTTAAGATGGGATCGAGCTCCGTCTTGCACGAACCACATCCTGTAGAATCATGGTCACTTATGGGGATGAAATCATCTTCCAAAACCTTCACGTACCATCCGGTAGTCACCGTGCCATCAAGTTACATCGCACTGATTATACCGAGACTGGACATTGCACACCACACAGTCACTCGTTGACGGTGAAGAGATACCTCGATGGCGAAATACGGATTCTCGGTGTCCCAAAAGCACCAATTTTGCTTACTACGTACCCATACAAATGAAAGTGCGCTTCGTCGCTAAACCAAACGATACTGCATATGCTAATTCGCATCATCCCCCGCGGCAGTTTTAACGTCCTAACGCAAACCGTCCAGAACTTTGTCACCCTGTAAGTGGACCGGACCACCGGATATCAAGAGAGGACGACCCGTCGGTATAAAAGGAAGCAGGGGTATTGTGTTGTTGGTAGAGAGGCTGTGAGAATAGAACGGGTCGGTTAGGAGAGCTCAGTAGCTTTATTGGGTGTCACTTGAGTAACAAATGCATCAAGGACATTTCAACGCTTCTAAGGCTATCCAAGCAGACTCTTGGTGATGTGACTCTGAACTGGAAATGTGAAGGAAGAACTACATCTAAACTAGGACAAAACACCCACGTGCACTGGGGAGAATCACTGTAACAAACAGTATCAGACTGGCGGAAGGACTCACTCGTGAGTAGCAAAGTGCAGTATGACTCTGCCTAGGGAAATAAAAAGAATGGGGTACAGTGCCAGAGTAACTCCTCAAAACGCACATATTTCTGAAATAAGTGCTATGCGACGCTAGAGGTGGTGTTAAGAGCGAGACCACCGGGCAGTGGATGATCATCAAAGAGTGATACCCTGTGGAATGGTTTGGGTTTGCCGACTGCCTGGATAACGTTGCCTGCAGATGTGCGTAGTGCCAAAAGTGGAGAGCAGAAGAAGTGATGTTCAAGTGAAGGTGTGTTTTTCGTGGTTATTGCTCTTAAGGAAAAGTTAACTGCCGAATAATACGAATACATTAAAAAAAAACCATTATGTACTGCATACACTACAGCAACATTTGGGAGACAATGGTTATACCAACATGAGAATGCACCCTGCCACAAAACAGCCTCTGTGACGGAATCATTTATGGACAGTAACACACCAGAAATGGACTGGCGTGCCCAGAGCCCGGACCTGAACGTAATGGAACACCTTTTGGATGTGTTGGATTTCTCTCCAGACCCCATCGTCGAACGTGCTACCTTGTCTAGCTTAGATTACCGTTCCTCCACAGGCGATAAGACTCGTCATTGATGGTGCTCCAACAGGGTTCAAGTCGTCATAAAAGCGAAACGTGGCCAAACTTGATATACGTCCACAATCAAGTGTCCAGATACTTTTGTTCAGATACTGTATGTGTTATGGGCATGGGAACATACACCAATTCCTTCCGTTAGTGCTGAGATCTCTTAAACACAAGAAATGAAAGTACACTGTGTTCTTAGAGACAACCGGCTCCGTAGCTATGTGTAGATGTGTGGCGTGAATCTGAAACTTGCGACACATCGTTGTTCTGGTCCTAACTGGCCGGCCGCGTAGTGCTAAAATTCGGCTAGAGGAAGCAATCGATGGCGAGTTGGAGGAAATCAATCACCAGCTCCGCTTTGAAGAAGCACCGCCTCCGGAGAACAGTACCGTTGCCGCGGTGATGCGGCCGGGACGTCTGCGGCGTGCGCGTGGTCGAGGGAGGTGAGAACCCGAGCCTAATTGTGGAAATCGAGTGGACATGGAGGATTGGACATCGGGCTGCGAGCCCCGGTTCTAGCGGCAGACGAGTCCCGAAACGGTGCAAGGCCTGATACGGGGAGCTGGCCGACTCACTCGGATGGGGTGTGGTTAGCCTAAGTTGTCGCAGTGAGTTGCCGTTGCAGCTGGCGGAAAGTGAGTGGCTCAGTCGATTGGTACTGAACCGCCAGCTGGTGCTCCACAGAGGCGGGATGTTAGAATCACCAACGATCGATACGGAGTGTGGACGAGCCATTTGGACACAATACATCAGGAGCGTAATTGACGATGGGCGAGAAAGACCGGCGACTCCAGAAAGACAGGCTTGGGTTGCTAAAAGAGGAAGGATTGTTAGGCTTTGCTTGAGTGCCTCGTAGCGGTTTTCTATCAGCAGGCCAGAGCCAGAGTCTAGTGAAGTTCAGTGTACAGTGAGCAAAGAAAGCACAGTACGTTG
This sequence comes from Schistocerca nitens, assembly GCF_023898315.1. Lineage (NCBI taxonomy): Eukaryota > Metazoa > Arthropoda > Insecta > Orthoptera > Acrididae > Schistocerca > Schistocerca nitens. Next base: position 309,986,896 of record NC_064617.1, read on the forward strand.
AGTGTATCTGTGCATGACAGGCTTATCTCACATGATGGGGACGCGTGTGCTGAATCGTGTATTTAAATATAACTTCTCTTACACGCTGTGGTCTTGTGACTGTGTGACTCGAGAGAAAGGCCTCTGTTGGATCATTATGTTGCCAGCATTGTCAACATTTTATATATATGGCACGAAATTGTAACAGACACTATCTTTCGGATGCACAAACAAGCCCCCCAAGTTTCTTTTATGTCGTACAACTCCTTCTTTAGCAAGTGGTTGTTGTAGGAACTGGTTAGTATAGGTAGAGCTATGTGATTGATTTGTTTTACTGTTGTGTTGGAAGGAATTTTACTTTATTTCTGTTGGTCTGGTGGCGCCGGCCAAAGTGGCCAAGCGGTTCTAGGCGCTACAGTCTGGAGCTGCGAGACCGCTACGGTCGCAGGTTCGAATCCTGCCTCGGGCATGGATGTGTGTGATGTCCTTAGGTTAGTTAGGTTTAAGTACTTCTACGTTCTAGGGGACTGATGACCTCAGAAGTTAAGTCCCATAGTGCTCAGAGCCATTTTTTAGTCTGGTGGCAATTTCCTCAAAAGCTATGTTGTTGTTGTTGTGGTCTTCAGTCCAGAGACCGGTTTGATGCGGCTCTCCGTGCTACTCTACCTGTGCTCGGTTCTTCATCTTCCAGTACCTACTGCAACCTACATCCTTCTCAATTTGTTTAGTGTATTCCTCTCTTGGTCTCCCTCTAGGACTTTTACCCTCCACGCTGCCCTCCAACAGTAAACAGGTGATCCCTTGATGCCTCAGAACATGTCTTACGAAACGATCCCTTGTTCTAGTCAAGTTCTGCCACAAACTCCTCTTCTCCCCAATTCTATACAATACCTCCTCATTAGTTGTGTGATCTAACCATCTAATCTTCAGCATTCTTCTGTAGCACCACATTTCGAAAGCTTCTATTCTCTTCTTGTCCAAACTATTTATCGTCCATGTTTCACTTCCATACATGGTTACACTCCATACAAATACTTTCAGAAACGACTTCCTGACACTTAAATCTATACTCGATGTTAACAAATTTCTCTTCTTCAGAAACGCTTTCCTTTCCATTGCCAGTCTACATTTTATATCCTCTCTACTTCGACCATCATCAGTTATTTTGCTCCCCAAATAGCAAAACTCCTTTACTACTTTAAGTGTCTCATTTCCTAATCTAATTCCCTCAGCATCACCCGACTTAATTCGACTACAATCCATTATCCTCGTTTTGCTTTTGTTGATGTTCATCTTATACACCCCTTTCAAAATACGGTCCATTCCGTTCAGCAGCTCTTCTAGGTCCTTTGCTGTCTCTGACAGAATTACAGTGTCATCGGCGAACCTCAAAGTTTTTATTTCTTCGTCATGGATTTTAATACCTACTCCGAATTTTTCTTTTGTTTCCTTTACTGCTTGCTCAATATACAGATTGAATAACATCGGGGATTGGCTACAACCCTGTCTCACTCCCTTCCCCACCACTGCTTCCCTTTAATGCTCCTTATCTCTTATAACTGCCATTTGGTTTCTGTACAAATTGTAAATAGTTAATCGCTCCCTGTATTTTACCCCTGCCACCTTCAGAGTTTGAAAGAGAGTATTACAGTCAACATTGTCAAAAGCTTTCTCGAAGCCTACAGATGCTTTAAAGGTAGGTTTGCCTGTCCTTAATCTATTTTCTAAGATAAGTCATAGGGTCAGTATTGCCAACATTTCTACGGAATCCAAACTGATCTACCCCGAGGTCAGCTTCTAACTGTTTTTCCATTCGTCTCTAAAGAATTCATGTTAGTATTTTGCAGCCATGGTTTATTAAACTGATAGTTCGGTAATTTTGACATCTGTCAACACCTGCTTCCTTTGGGATTCTTCTTGAAGTCTGTCAAGATTTGTAACTGGGTAAAATACTTCAAATGTCTCGTTATTTTATTTTGGTGATTTGTGACGAAATCGTTATGTTTAACGAGCGTTATTTCTTGCTAAAGTAAGACCACACCTGCACAGTCCATAGCCCTATACAACAAATAGAAAAAATAGTGTAATATGGAGGCCAGCACAAATCCAGTTGAAAGACTGACGACGTTGGTAATAAGTTGGATGTTAATTTTGACGGTGGAAATGACTTTGATGCTAATCTAGAAGTTGTAGCAACTGTCCTTTGTAAGTATGGCCGGAGGTCGATGCAGGAGAGCTACGGCCGGTGACGTGTCGAGACGGCGGTGTCAGACGCAGCTGCTGCGACGTCAGGGCTGCCGGCACTCCGGCCCGCTGGCAACGTAATTTGTCAGCGGCGGCCGGGACGACCGCGATCCCCCCACCTATCCCCCCCCCCCCCCCGTACCCACTCTATAGGTGAAGCTGCAGCATCCCCGGTGAAGTGCGGAGCGTACTGAGGTGGCACGAGCGTGATGTGCGGGTAGGGAGGGCGTACGCCGTCAAGTGCATGTGCCACACTCGGCGCCAGATGAGAGTCTGAGCAGTCGCTTCGTGCGACACTCCTTCACCGCCATGTAGCGAGGCGCCTCAGTTTGTTTGCTGGCCTGTCGTGAGAGGGGTTTGAAGCATCTACATCTACATACATACTCCGCAATCCACCATAAGGTGCGTGGCGGAGGGTACCTCTTACCACAACTAGCATCTTCTCTCCCTGTTCCACTCCCAAACAGAACGAGGGAAAAATGACTGCCTATATGCCTCTGTACGAGCCCTAATCCCTCTTATCTTTGTGGTCTTTCCGCGAAATATAAGTCGGCGGCAGTAAAATTGTACTGCAGTCAGGCTCAAATGCTGATTCTCTAAATTTACTCAGTCGCGATTCACGAAAACAACGCCTCCTTCCATCCAGCGACTCCCACCCGAGTTCCTGAAGCATTTCCGTAACACTCGCGTGATGATCAAACCTACCAGTAACAAATCTAGCAGCCCGCCTCTGAATTGCTTCTATGCCCTTCCTCAATCCGACCTGATAGGGATCCCAAACGCTCGAGCAGTACTCAAGAATAGGTCGCATTAGTGTTTTATAAGCGGGCTCCTTTACAGATGAATCACATCTTCCCAAAATTCTACCAATGAACCGAAGACGACTATCCGCCTTCCCCACTACTGCCATTACATGCTTGTCCCACTTCATATCGCTCTGCAATGTTACGAGCAAATATTTAGTCCACGTGACTGTGTCAACCGCTACACTACTAATGGAGCATTCAAAAATTATGGAATTCTTTTTCCTATTTATCTGCATAATTTACATTTATCTATATTTAGAGTTAGCTGCCATTCTGTACACCAATTACAAATCCTGTCCAAGTCATTTTGTATCCTCCTACAGTCACTCAACGACGACAACTTCCCGTACACCACAGCATCATCAGCAAACAGCCGCACATTGCTATCCACCCTATTCAAAAGATCATTTATGTAGATAGAAAACAACAGCTGACCTACCGCACTTCCCTGGGGCACTCCAGATGATACCCTCACCTCCGATGAACACTCATCATCGATGACAACGTACTGGGTTCTATTACTTAAGAAGTCTTCGAGCGACTCACATATATGGGAACCAATGCCATATGCTCGTACCTTAGGAGTCTGCAGTGGGGCACCGAGTCAAACGCTTTCCGGAAGTCATCTCACCAGCAGTATTCATTTCTACGAACACAGTTTGGTTTCCAGTAAGGACTACCCATTTGCTTCTCTCAACAAGTCCTGTTATTACGACCGGTGATCGTAAAGTTCCACAGTACATCCTCACTAATTCGAACTTCACTAATATTGGGTAACTGCATAAGGTCGTACTTTTTTTTTAAAGGATGTCGGTATGGGTTTATTTATCGATTGTCATTTTTTATTTGGAGTTTACAGTTGGTAGTTTTTCCATTTTTTAAATCTTGTCATTTGGAGATAATGAGTGGAGCGGCGCAAGCTAGCAAATGGAATAAGTGGAGATATGGGAACATTTGCGACATACTCTTCCGTTTGAGTTCAGTAGAGGGATGACAGCAGCGGACACAGCTAGGAACACTTTGTGCCGTGTATCGGGATAACGTCGCTATTAAGAGAACGAGGAGAAAGTGGTTTTCTCGTTCTAAGAAGGATCATTTTGACATTAGTGACTGTCGATGTTCATGTAGACCTTCGCCTTTGATGAAGCTCGTTTAAACCCCTTAATCCGCAATGATCCACATCAGGGTACTCGAGAATTGGCAAATGCTCTAACCAAAAGTCACAAATATCAGCAGGTGGCCATATGCGCTTCTGTGCTTGCTCGTCATCAATTGGCCCGCGAACAACACCGACCAGTCCGATTCTGTATCGTTACTGGTGAAGAGAAATGGTGTATTTAGCTAATATGAGGAAAAGAAAGGAATAGACGAGCGCAGACAAAACCGAAAATCCCCGTACAAAGACTTACATGAATCCACAAAATACAACATCCATCTGGCGAAAAAGCGACGGTGTTGTGTACTACGGATTTCCTTCCTCGATGTGTAACTATCACTGTTGACATGTATTGTCAACAAGTGACACATCTCGTAGACGCAGTCCAAGAACAAAGACCAGGAAGGCAGCGTGAATGAATGTTACTTCACGTTAGTAATCTCCCGCATTCTGCTAAACTGACAAAAACACTATCCAGGTGTTGGACTGGGAAGTCATTCCGCACCCACCTTATACACCTGATCTTGCACCTTCAGACTTTCAATCTTTTCCGCTCTCTGTCGATCAAACTTCAAGCAGCCTACTTTCCTGATCAAATGCGCTATGGACATGGCTCGAAAAGTTCTATTCCTCAGAACTGTCCGATTTTTTCTGTTAGCGATTGTTGTAAGCAGTAAAGGAGAATATATTTTTATGACTAACGTCTCTGTTATGTGCATCTGTCGTGTTTATTATTACACTTACGGGAACACGCTTCGAACTAATGCACCAACCCAGTACGTAATTGAAGGTACTGCACAAGTACAGCTAAATTACCTTTAGAGATAAAAGTGATACGTCAAGACGCTAACCACACTCACAGTACCATCATTTAATAGCAGATCACAACTGTCAATGTCCAATAACGTACAGAGGATCCTAAATTCCCAAATACTGTACGAACATTGACGTGATGACAACAGACAAAAACAATTTTTGGCATAATATCATTAGGATATTTATTACTTAAAACGCTTAAATTTTGTAGAACAGAATAAAGAACATCCACCGACTTTATGAAAATAGCACAAAGGCACCAGTCTGCATTCCCGTAAGTTATTTAAAAGACACTGATGTGGACAGTAGGTGTACCTGCCACCCAGTAATATTCTTCTGTAAATGCGTCTACAGTAAGAACTGCAAAACCGAAAGATGAGCAATGATTATAAATCTTCATTTACATGACTACTCTGCAATTCAAACGTAAATGCTTGGCTGAGCGTTCATGGAACCACTTTATTTTATTTCTCTAACATTCCGATTTCTAACAGCGCGCAGGACAAACGAACAATTAAATCTTCTCGGGCGAGCTCTGATTTCTCTTATTTTATGATAATAATCATTTTTCCTTGTGTAAGTGGGCGTCAGATAAATACTGTCGCATAAAGGAGAAAGTCTGAACTTAAAATATGGAAAGATCTCGCCTCAACGGAAAGTGACTGCCGCCCTAGCTCGCGGATCATATCCGTGACATTTTCTCCCCTATTTGGCGAACAGCCCTTCTTTGGACTTATTCGACGTCCTCCGTCAATACTATCGGCTAAGGATCCCACACCGCGCAGTTGTACTCCAGAGGAGGACGAATAATCGTAGCGTTGGGAGTCTTCAGTAGATCTGTAGCATATTCTAAGTGTTCCGCCTATAAAACGCACTGTTTGGTTCACCTTACCCACAACATTATCTATGTGATCGTTCTTATTTGTGTTCATAATTGCTATCCCTAGGATATTACTTGAATTGAAAGCCTTCGGATTTGTACGATTTATACTGTGAGCGAAATTTAACGGATTCTTTTCAGAACTCATGTGGATAACCTTACTGTCCTCATTATTTGGGGTCAGTTGCCACGTTTTGCACCATACCTCGTTTTTGATCTTCTAATTACTTAAGTAGAAGTTTGCCTCTAACTGCCCCTCGAATCTTTTATATAGACGAGGAACAGCGGAGAGCCTTGGGAAACGCTGGGTATGACATCCGTTTTACTCGATGACTTTCGGTCGGTTAATACCAACTGTGACCTTTCCGACGGGAAACCGGGTATCCATTCACAAAATTAGACGACACTCTTTAGGCTCGAAATTCAATTAGAAGCCGCTTGTAAGGTATGGTATCAAAAGCCATCTCTAAATCAAACAATACAGAATCCATCGGAGGTCGGCCGTGCGGTTCTAGGCGCTACAGTCTGGAACCGAGCGACCGCTACGGTCGCAGGTTCGAATCCTGCCTCGGTCATGGATTTGTGTGATGTCCTTAGGTTAGTTAGGTTTAATTAGTTCTAAGTTCTAGGCGACTGATGACCTCAGAAGTTAAGTCGCATAGTGCTCAGAGCCATTTGAGCCATCTGAGGTCCCTAGTTGATACCACTCCTTACGTAATAAGAGTAAAGGGTTAGTTGTTGTGTTGCTCAAAATGAATGATATTCTCTGAATCAGTACTGACTATATGTCATACATCATTTTCTTCGAGATAATACAAAATGCTCGTACAATGTATATGTTCAACAATCCTACTGAAAATCTACGTTAGTGATATGGATGTGTAATTCAGTGGATTACTTTTATTTCCTTTCTTGAGTATTGGTGTAACATGTGTAACTTTCCAGTCTTTAGGCAAGGATCTTCCGTCGAGCGAGTGGTTGCATATGATTGCTGTGTATGGAGTTATTGTAACACCATACTTTGAAAGGAATCCAACTGGTATACAATATGGGCCAGAAGACTTACCTTTATTGTATGTTTTACGCTTTTTCGCTATACTAAAGATGACTACTTCTATATTACTCATGTTGGAAGCTGTTCTTGCTTCGAATACTGGAATATATACGTCATATGCTTTGGTGAAAGATTTCGGAAACCTATTTATTAACTCCACTTTAGTAGCAATTCGTCGCGCGGTGAAGATATTGACTGTTTCTTGCTGCTGGTGTTTTGAACTTGCGTGCCCAATGCAGCTGGATTTTCTGACAAATTTCGAGGCAGGCTTTCGTTGTTGGAACTATTAAAAGCATCTCGCATTGAAATACGAGTCAAATTTTAAACTTCTTGAAAACTTTGCCAATACTTGAGATTCCGCGTTCTTTTAAATTTCTAATGCCGTTTTCATTACTTTGGCAATATTGTTCTGATGTATTTTGTGGTGCATGGATATCAGTTCGCCTCTTATTAGTTTATTTGGCACAAACTGAATTGAAGATACATCTTCTCAAACCTTACATAGTTAAGAAGGAATCGAGACTGTCTCTCAGAGAGACGTCAAGAGAAGTTTTGTCAGGTTTATTTTAGGTGGATTTGTATTTTACGGTACTAAGTCTTGTTACAACGATCTTGTGGTCACTGATCCCTGCATCTGTCTTGATGCTCCCTATATGCTGAGGATTATTTACTACTAATAAGTCAAGTATGTTTTTGCAATCATTGGTTGTTAAGTTTAGAAGATAAAACAAGGCTGCTAGATAAAAACTACTCCGGTTATTCTGCCTAACAGATGACACATTCTGCAGGACCTGACCATCGTTTTGCAGGACAATGCTCAAGCACGTACAGTGCAAGCTGTTACTGATTTGTTTGACTGATGTGGCTGGTAAGAGTTATACCACCTACTGCACTCCCCTGACTTAAGCCGTCGTAAGTCAGCTCGATTTCTAAACTGAAGAAAACACTAACGTCATTCGCTTCAGAGCTGCTACAAATTCGTCGGGCAATAGACGGCGCCGCTCGAACTGTCAACACAACTGTCACTGTTAAGAGTATCCTACGACTTCCACATCGCTGGCAACGGGTTATATACAATGCTGGTGACTACTTTGAAGGTCAGTAAAACTTTGAAACACGTATCTATTTTCTACGAGCTGTAAATAAATAGTTACCACTATTACAGTTTCAACCCTCGTAGTTTGGATGAAATCGGTCCAGTGGTTTAGGAGGAGATGTGAAACATTTTTCTAATGTGTATCGGTTCCTTATTATAACGTTAGATAACTGTATTAGCAAACTTTTTGGGATCAAACATTCACTAATTAGCCTGAGAAGCGCCCCAATAAATCCTAATTTCTGGAGTTTTACTAAGTTACCTCATCGAAAATATCAAGCTATGACCATGAAATTTAGTGATGCTTTTAATTCTCCTCTACACATTTGCTGTTCGATGCGCATCACTTGGCAGAGATATTGCTTGTAGAATTCTGCTATTTGGCTGTTCAGAAAATGTTCTACATCTTAAATCACCTCTTCCTAATTTCAGAAATGGAAATCGTTTCCTATTCCAAGGGAGGAACAAGTGACTGGATACCACATAGCTGAGGCAACATTTGACAATGTAAGGAAACAGCATGTGCAGTTGTATCCCGCATAGAATGAACTGGAACGCTGACATGAAAAAATAAAGAAAAAACAATAACCTCTTCACTTCTGAGAACTTCCTATTATGCATCGTCTACACAGCTTCATGGAAACTCTTGAAGAGATTTCGACAGTATGATCCTGTGTCGGTTTGCCCCTTATGAGGGTAATGTGTTCGGACCACACCAAGGCTGTTCCAAAAAGGACACAGCATCCCCTTACCAGTTGGCTGAGCCTTCTCCTTTTTTGCATGTCGTGCGTCAACACGTTTCCACAGATGGCTTCGCTACTTTGCTCTGCGGGACACAGCGATACAATAAGCTCTCGATCATGGTGATTAGGCAGCTACAGAAACCGTCTGGATTCACATGAGACAGCTGTGAACTCGGTTTAGAGGTGTCAGAAAAATAATATGCTTAAAGTGAAATGATGATAGTTTATTTCGACTGTTTTATAGACTTTAGCCGTTACAGTGTTCTTTCCTTAAGGAGTCTTGTATGTTTTACTTGAACAAGAAAGAGCCCACTTTTGGAACACATTGTACAACGTGTGATCACATAACGAACTTCATACTTTTGAGACAAATTTTAATATTTTACTAAGATTATCCCATGTAATCTAGATACTATATTTTTGATTAAAATGAGCTCTTCAGTAATGAAACAGGGTTTATGCAGGACACATTAATTTTAATTATAAACTTACCCTTCCGCGGCCATTGTCACATTCAATAAAATTTTCATGGGTTTATGACCGTATTGTCAATATATATATATAAAACTACCGCCGTTTCGGTCCCTGTTGCAAGCGACCTTCCTCAGGACTGAAAAGTCGGAAGTTTTATATATATTGACAATGCAGTCACAAACCCAGAAAAAAATTTATTGAATATTAATTTTAACCTTATGCACTGCAGTTAATCTATGGTTGGAATGTTTTACTCATGTAGCTAGGATTCACAGGCTTGTGAAGATGGAGGACTGATTCCCCAAAAATGATAGCATTGTCAGTGAATAACAACGTGTAATTAATTTTAATATTAATAATCAACAGCCTCAGTTGCACCGTTTGCCTAGAATTTACGTAGGTTTCAGTCGGGATAATCCATCCTTCTTCAGAATAGCAGTAACTACCCTTTGTCCATAGTGGACTGACAGTTCCAGTTCAGCACATGTGGCTGCCGCATCGCGGTCGCGAAGTGGGGCCGAGGCAGTTCCAAATAAGTTTTTGACGATAATTTATGGATTTTTAGTTTCAGCTTGACGATGTCCACTATGGACAAACGGTAGTTACTGCTATTCTGAAGAAGAATGGGTTATCACGACTGAAACCTAGGTAAAGTCTAGGTAAACGATGCAGCTGAAGCTGTTGATTATTAAAATTAAAATTAATATTTATAAAGTTGCTGACAGGGCGGCGAAATGTTGAAGATATTTAAATAACAGTGTGCTAGATGTGAAATATTATTTACTTGAAATGCTAACGATTAAAGCGGCCACAAACAAATTTATCAGTTGAGTATGCTATGCGCATTTGTCGGCCTACTGATTTAGGTTCCTACGAATCATCAGAAGTTTTCAGTGTGATTGCTGGAAGGGTGAAAAAATTAATTAAAGTTGATTTTTCAGCCTAAAAAATGAATCGTTATGTTTCCTACATATTGAACTAAACTTTAATTTGACTACACTCCAATACGCAATCACCATAAAATGTTATAAGGCCTTTGAAATATAATTCGAGGGGAGACAGCAAAAGTCAAGGTGACGTTCGATTTTGGAAAAACTTTTTTTAAATAAAATAACAAAGACATTACAAAACTGATTTTAGATCTTTACATAAAAGCAATTATAAGCCAGACATTCAAAGCCCCATCCATACTGAATTTTTAACAACCAGGTGCAAAGTACAATTTAGGTTTAGAGCTCAATAAAGAAGCTACCTGTATCCAGGTACCTGTATCCAGGTAGCCACGAAAATTACTAAGTTTGAAGAAGTAGTACAATTCAGATTAGGGGTACAAACAGCCGGAAAAAACGAGACAGGAATATCCAAATGCAACATTACAAGCAACTGAGAGAGCGAGTTGTCAAAATGGTTAACGTGAAATTGGATGCCAGGTACACTTTATTCGAAGTTAAAATAAACATCTCAGTTGTTATATACAAGGAGGACTGTATAAGTAACAAAACTACAATTTTCTACCAACAATAATGATTGCAAGTGAAAAAGGATTACACAATGAAATTTCAAATGGAGGAGAGACATCCGATCGATAACAGCAGTTTCGTAACAGCAAGCAATGAAAAAGGCAGATTAGAAATCTTGTATCCACAGACGGAATCACAGAACGCTCTGTTAAAGCTGCAAGAAAGAATATACTGATACGATCTGTCGTGACACTACACGGTGACATTGTTATAGTTTGTGTAAGAACACGAATGTAATTCTCAAAGACTCACTCACTCTACGAAATTGTGTCTTCAGTACAGAGTATTACAGTATCCGAAGGTACTGCATTAGTCTTGTTGGACGTAAAGATCCAATACATGAATGTTCCCACTAATGAAACGATCGACGTTTTAAAGGCAGACTTGATAAACTGTAAGAAGCTGGAAACCGACAAAGTTACGTGGCTTATCACCATGACAGAACTGGTATTGGCGTCACTTACTTCAAGTTTATTAAGGCGATATATAATCAAAAGGAAGAGTTTGCCATCGAATGTCATCTACATGGCCGTTTCCCAACATTTTTGGGATATAGAGGGAGTGCAGATTTGTTATATTATTCCCCAGATGAAAAGAAAACTTATTTATTATAAAAGGTATATCGAAGACACGATAAGGCTATTTATGAGTGATCGTGGAGAAACGAACCTATTGTAGCTAATTTCAAAATATGCATCCTGAACTAAATTTTACTATTGAATATGCACATAGAAGGGGTGAGGGAGAAGGGGGTAGCAATAAACATTTTAGAATTACACGTAATGATGGAACACAATAGACACAGTTTCGGAAAGTAAAGGAAAGAAAATACCACAGCTGCAATTATTCGTGCACGTTGGAATTATACGCAGAAACAGACAATTGTATTTGTCTATGCTGAAATTTACTCTGACTAACAAGGACAAAATGAATGAGGTGTTAATTTTAAGGCAGATTACAGTGGCCAATGGCTATAGGATTAAGAAAATTGAATGCTTACATAAAAAAATCAAATTTTAACCTCGATTTAGATGTAAAACGGAAATTAAGGTTCATAAGCGTGAGCTATACGAGAAAAATATTTTCTAATAAAGTGGCTAATATTACGTGTATTCACATAACATTGATTCAATAGAAACAGTTTTAAATTGTGCTATTTACAAAATTTTTATGACGGGTGTAATTGCTTTTATTATTGGGCAAACCGGGCGCAATGTTTTCATAGGACTGATAGAGCATACTGTACGGACAGTTAAAGAGAAATCTACATTCCGTAAGCACCTTGTGGAAAATAAGCATACTATATAACACACAGAATATTTATATTTACATATTGCTACTAATGGCAGGTTAATCTTGGATGAAACGGAAATCTACAACCATATGAAAGGAAGAGTGAATCAGTTACTCAGTGATCAAATAGAGCTTAGGGAAGTAATTCCTGGAATTGGTTTCGTCATGCAGTTTACTACATACATTTCGTAACCACAAGTTACTGTCAACTGTATACTAAATCATTGGCGTACAGATTGACTTTAAGATGACTAGCACTCATGATGCTTTAAACGCACCCCACTCTCTGTTTTATAGACCAAAATCCCCTCCAGTTCATTTCATGTTCGCAGGCTTCCTGAGCGGCTTTATGGTGCACCTAAATACAGCGGGGAAATCGTAATATACAGGAAGTAGCTTAAGGAGTACATGCTTATAGCTGTTTAGCGTTTGCAGCGCACATCCTATTAGCGCTTAGCATATATCGGGGCTCGGGAGGTAGGGAAGGGACATCTGTAGCAGCCTCGCGGTGTATGCAGGTAATCACTATTACTGTTCTCTGTGACACACAATATTCCACCGGCAGGTGGCACAGTAGTCTCTGGAGCATCCCCAGAGTTCAGCGCAACAGAAACCTTGTGTGTCACTAGAGCACTGCCCGCGTGTGACACATGTGGTTTTAACTCGGCTGTGGTTTGAAGGGGGGCGAATAAATTTACAGTCTGGCTGAATTTGCCGATGCTGTCCGATATTACGTGCTCTGATGACGTAGGTTCCAGCGCGGCTTCATAGCCGTAGCTGTGCATAGGAAAAGAAGTTGCGATGTACGCAAGCTCTAGTTTGTGACGTAAACTAATCATCTTGTTGGTTTAGCTGTGCTGAATGGACCACGCCTGTTCAGCTGCGTGAAAGCGAGCGTGGTTTGTGAGTAACAGAGATCGAGTGTCCCTCTCCTGACTTCGCCACATAGGTGCAATGTTTGAAGGCTCACCTTTCGCCACCATAAGAACCTCGCGTTGATAATATTGGTATCCAAACAAAGACACGCTCCACATTTCGCACAATATAGGCAACCATGAATTAACAGTCGAGGCAAGCATTACAGTCTACTTCGGGGTAAAGCAACCATTTTCTGTGCAAATCAAGTTGTTCCTCCTTTCGTAAGGTTTAGCACGGATTAGAAAAATGTTATCTGCGTTTGCACCGTAACCGCAAGCGCCACATCCGTATACGCAGGTCTTCTGCTGGCATCCATGTAATACGAAGTGCGTTTATAGTAAGCAATGCAACACGATTTTTTTTTCATTTGGATTCCAATACAGCACTTTATTCCACATTCGTTTGGCTACAAGATCCTATTTTTCAACAACATAACCATTCTCCTGGTCGACCTCGGAGACAACGTCTTGCTGCATCAGTAACCTTCCATCATCCACATACTGCTTCCTGCAGATGGAATCCTTCATTGTGGCTATAAATACCAGCGATGGTCTCCGATTGTAAGAAATTGGTTGACAACCCTGCGTTTCGAACGCAGTGAGTTTGAAAGCGGTTTTATAGTCGGTGCATGAGCGTTAGGACACGGCATCTCCGAGGTAGCGACGAAGTGGCGATTTTCCAGTACGACCATCTCACGAGTGTACCGTAAATATCAGGAATCCGGTAAAACATCAAATCTCCGACATAGCTGTGGCCGGAAAAAAGATCCTGTAAGAATTGGACAAACGAGGACTAAAGGGAATCGTTCAACGTGGCAGAATAGCAGCTCTTCCGTAATTGCTGCAGATTTCAATACTGGACCAGCAAAAAGTGTCAGCGTGCGAACCATCGGTTCAAATGGCTCTGAGCACTATGCGACTTAACTTCTGAGGTCATCAGTCGCCTGGAACTTAGAACTAATTAAAACTAACTAACCTAAGGACATCACACATATCCATGCCCGAGGCGGGATTCGAACCTGCGACCGTAGCGGTCGCTCGGCTCCAGACTGTAGTGCCTAGAACCGTACGGCCACTCCGGCCGCCACGAACCATTCAACGAAACATCATCGATATGGGCTTTTGGAGACGAAGGCCTACTCGTGTAACCTTGATGACTGCACGTCACCAAACTTTCCGCTACGCCTGGACCCGTCATCGCCGACATTGGACTGTTGATGACTGGAAACATATTGCCTGGTCGGACGAGTCTCGTTTCAAATTGTATCGAGCGGATGGACGTCTACGCGTATGAGGACAACCTCATGAATCCATGTACCCTACATGACAGCAGGGGACTGTTGAAGCTGATGGAGGCTCTGTAATGATGTGGAGCTTGTGAAGTTGGAGTGATACGGGACCCTGATACGTCTAGATACGACTATGACGGGTGACACGTACGTAAGCATACTGTCTGATCACCTGCATCCATTCATGTCCATTGTGCATTCCGACGCACTTCGGCAATTCCAGCAAGATAATGCGACACCCCAAACGTCCAGAATTGTTACAGAGTGGCTTCAGGAGCACTCTTCTGAGTTTAAAAACTACCGATGGGCATCAATCCTCTCCCTACCCCCCCCCCCCCCCCCCCCCACCCCCCATACCGACATGAACATAACTTAGCATATCTGGAATGCTTTGCAATGTGCTGTTTAGAAGAGATCTCAACCCCCTCGTACTCTTACGTATTTATGGAGAGCCCTGAAGGATTCATGGTGTCAGTTACCTCCAGTACCACTTCAGATATTATTCGAGTCCACACCACATCGTTTTGTGGCACCTCTGCGTGCTCGTGGGGGCCCTGCAGGATGTTAAGCAGGTGTACCAGATTTTTTGTCTCTTCGGTGTATGTTAGACACATAGTTTGTATATCAGATGTAGGTGAATTAACCATGATGCTGAATCAGGCTAATCCTTATACACTGCACAATATAATGAGCGTTGTATTGTGTACCTACAGATGTATTTAAGAGAAAAGGTGACAGATTCATTAATTTTACACTGAACATTATTTGTGACGTATGTAATACACAAAGATGAGTCAGACAATGAAGGAAAGAGTCCGATGGACGGAGCAGCGTAGAACAGTGTTGAGAACGCCTTTGTGGCAGTTTTCGCTAATTATGTAAGTTCTTTTCCTTGCAATAAACTAAACAGCAATCATCAAGACGTAAGGCAGCAGACGAATGCTGCATGTACGCGCAGTCGTGTAGAAAACTGAGAAGATTGCTGTGTTGCCGTCTTTACCTCTTGAAAATTTCAGCGACGCGTCTGTCATCTCTACGTCACTGCGCATTCAAACCTACTTAGCAGCAAGTAGACTATTCTGAATTGGTAATAATGGTGATACAACCGCTGATACCAGCATCGGCGCAGACTGTATCCGCAAGATCATGCACCGGCGTCCCTGCATACTTCTTTCCATTTATGTGAGCGGTGCAGATTTTCGTGTTATGGAATATACAGATCAATTACTCTGCTACTATCCGTTTCATGTCGCTCTACGAGGTTGATTAACTGAGCGTAACGAGAAATATCCCCTTAGAAATTACGCAATGGACTTTAGTGCGAAATTTCATAGCCAGAATGTGAATGAGAAATGGACCAATAGAGTATCATATTCACTATCATCATGAGGTACGGTTCAGCAACAAACGACTTATATACTTGAAACAAACTGGGTGATTAATAAAGGAAAATTTTTTTTCGAATTTGTCATAGCCAAACGATGAGCTGAAAATGGACAAATAGGGAATCAAGTTGACGAGTGAGAGGTCTTGTTGTGCAAAAAAATTAATTGGTTGAAAGTAGTGATGATAATTAACAAAATCATAATTAGTGATTTGAGGTAAATATCCGCCGAACTTCGGTTCGAATTTTCATGGACAAACGGAGAGAGGGTCGGTGGAGTTAATGGACAAAATGGGTATCAAACCGAGCAGCGTACGGTCTAGTTGTGCAAAAAAAAAAAGTTTAATTGTTGGAAAATAATCAGAGTAATTAGTGATTTGAGAAAAAAATTGAATTATTTTACCAACAAATGTCGCTTGGTATTTAAATGAAGTTTCAGAGAATATCATATCGCAGTAGAGACTAAAACCTTTGTTTTCTCTTGATCTATATACGAATAACAACAATATAATATCGATTGATATATAAATATATTACATTTTATGTTTTCCGGAAAAAAACTGGAAAAAGTTTTTTAAATGTTAGTTTAGCGAAACATTAGACATGCCACTGAATAGTGTTCCAAATCATATACCGCTTAACTTGAAGTTAAATTTTGAATTTAGAATCTTAGAATTTTTATGAGTACGAAAAGTTTAATTGGGACTAAATCTCATCTAATTAAATAAGAAGGGATGTTACTACGAGTACACCAAAAGTTGACACTACAGCACAGTAACATTTGCTCCAAGATAAAAGAAGTATCACGAACTGGAAGAAACCAAAAGTCACATCGACAGATGAGAAAGGAAAAGAAAAGGTACGTGAAAACTGCAGACGGATGTGATTACTTGACACACTGTAGAAACTATATTTAATTATTTTAAACGAAAGACTAAAAACAGTAGGAAATTATTTGTTTCTGGAGGAATAGGTTTTTCGTAGAAAGGGACGTTCAGCGACTGATTACTGAAAAGCTTAGCAATGAAACATATAATGCTCTTATAGATTTTTAGTGCTCTTATAGATCTTTAGAGAGCTCTTGATAACTAGGTTAGAGAAAAGTTATGGAGGGTAATAGATCACAGAGTATACACTTTACAGCTTACATCAGCTATCAAAAGTTTATGTAAAGAAAACTCAGTAATCGTGGATTTAGAAGGAATATATGCTGTCGGGAAAAAGTCTCAGCACCAAGAATCAGTTGTATAGGTAAACGAACGTTGGTAGGCATGTTTCTTCATCTGAAAGATGATGTGTATTAAAATATCACGCCCGTGTCATAATAGTGGCACCGGTAATGCCACTATGAGGAAGTAAATCAGGTTTGCTTCAAATAAAGCAGTAGTGGTTATTAGCGTTAGTCACCTTCTGAGATTGGACGTTGATGTGTTGTTTAGGGGACAAAGACGCCATTATCAACACCTCACTGAGTCTGAACGATGTCACGTAATAGGACTACGAGAAGCTGGCCTTCCTTCTGCAATATTGCCAAAAGACTTGTCAGAAATATGGCCACTGTACGTGATTGCTAGCAGCAGTGGTTACAAGAATGTGCGGACTGAAGATGATCTGGCTCAGCGTGGCCACATGGCAGTAACGAGAGGGAAGACGTTCGTGTTCGGTGTATGCCTCTGGCGCATCGTACTGCATTCGCAACAGATATTAGAATTTCAGTTCGCACCACAGTGGCACGACAAACTTTTACTAACAGTTTACTTTGAGGACAGCTCCAAGGCAGACGACCTGTAGCGTGTATTCCACTGATCCCAAACTACCGCGATTTGTGATTACAGTGGTGTCAAGCGAGAGCTCATTCGAGCACAGGATGGATGTCTGTTGTGTTTTATGACGAAAACTGGTCCTATCTCGGTTCCAGTGACTGTCGTGTGTGGTCTAGAAGGAGGGCAGTGGAGAGCCTGCAACCAACCTGCCTGCATGCTCGACACACTGGACTTTCATCTGCAGTTATGGTCGGGGGTACGACATCGCACGACGGAAGAAGCTCTCTCCTGGTTATCACACACGCATCCTGGCTGCAAATCTGTGTGTCAGTCTGGTGATTAGACCTGTTGTTCTGGCATTCGTGAACAACATTGCAGGGGATGTTTTCCAACGGGGTAACGCTCACTCACATACTGCTCTTGTAACTCAACTGGCTCTACCGATTGTCTAAAAATGGCAAATGGCTCTGAGCACTATGGGACTTAACATCTGAGGTCATCAGTCCTCTAGAACTTAGAACTACTTAAACTTAACTAACCTAAGGACATCACACACATCCATGCCCGAGGCAGGATTCGAACCTGCGACCGTAGCGGTCGCGCGGTTCCAGACTTAAGGGTCCAGAACCGCTCGGCCACAACGGCCGGCACCGATTGTCTACATGTCGCCTTGGCCTGCTCGATCACCAGATCTGTCTTCAATCGAGCAAATACGTCTGAGATTTCATTACTCTACATTAACTGTTTCAGATGTTACTATTTTTTCCGTCAGTGTATATACAGTGCTTACATAACGGGATGAGATGGGGATGTAGTTTATCCCCTATGCTGTTTACTATTTACAATGACAGTGCAGTTGTCAGATTCAATTTATGGATAAACACTGCTAAAGCTGAAATCTCTGCTATATGCTGACGACCTCACTTCGATTTTTTCAAGATTAGACGATTTTAAAAAAGGAATTTATGAATTCAATGAGATGTCTATGGTGTATAACACGAAACTATCTTCTGCTCAATTCAAGTCAATGGGTTTTTGTGTGGAATATTCGGTGAGAACTAAGATACCAGTTGAAGACAATATACACTCCTGGAAATTGAAATAAGAACACCGTGAATCCATTGTCCCAGGAAGGGGAAACTTTATTGACACATTCCGGGGGTCAGATACATCACATGATCACACTGACAGAACCACAGGCACATAGACACAGGCAACAGAGCATGCACAATGTCGGCACTAGTACAGTGTATATCCACCTTTCGCAGCAATGCAGGCTGCTATTCTCCCATGGAGACGATCGTAGAGATGCTGGATGTAGTCCTGTGGAACGGCTTGCCATGCCATTTCCACCTGGCGCCTCAGTTGGACCAGCGTTCGTGCTGGACGTGCAGACCGCGTGAGACGACGCTTCATCCAGTCCCAAACATGCACAATGGGGGACAGATCCGGAGATCTTGCTGGCCAGGGTAGTTGACTTACACCTTCTAGAGCACGTTGGGTGGCACGGGATACATGCGGACGTGCATTGTCCTGTTGGAACAGCAAGTTCCCTTGCCGGTCTAGGAATGGTAGAACGATGGGTTCGATGACGGTTTGGATGTACCGTGCACTATTCAGTGTGCCCTCGACGATCACCAGTGGTGTACGGCCAGTGTAGGAGATCGCTCCCCACACCGTGATGCCGGGTGTTGGCCCTGTGTGCCTCGGTCGTATGCAGTCCTGATTGTGGCGCTCACCTGCACGGCGCCAAACACGCATACGACCATCATTGGCACCAAGGCAGAAGCGACTCTCATCGCTGAAGACGACACGTCTCCATTCGTCCCTCCATTCACGCCTGTCGCGACACCACTGGAGGCGGGCTGCACGATGTTGGGGCGTGAGCGGAAGACGGCCTAACTGTGTGCGGGACCGTAGCCCAGCTTCATGGAGACGGTTGCGAATGGTCCTCGCCGATACCCCAGGAGCAACAGTGTCCCTAATGTGCTGGGAAGTGGCGGTGCGGTCCCCTACGGCACTGCGTAGGATCCTACGGTCTTGGCGTGCATCCGTTCGTAGCTGCGGTCCGGTCCCAGGTCGACGGGCACGTGCACCTTCCGCCGACCACTGTCGACAACATCGATGTACTGTGCAGACCTCACGCCCCACGTGTTGAGCAATTCGGCGGTACGTCCACCCGGCCTCCCGCATGCCCACTATACGCCCTCGCTCAAAGTCCGTCAACTGCACATACGGTTCACGTCCACGCTGTCGCGGCATGCTACCAGTGTTAAAGGCTGCGATGGAGCTCCGTATGCCACGGCAAACTGGCTGACACTGACGGCGGCGGTGCACAAATGCTGCGCAGCTAGCGCCATTCGACGGCCAACACCGCGGTTCCTGGTGTGTCCGCTGTGCCGTGCGTGTGATCATTGCTTGTACAGCCCTCTCGCAGTGTCCGGAGCAAGTATGGTGGGTCTGACACACCGGTGTCAATGTGTTCTTTTTTCCATTCCCAGGAGTGTAGAACAGGTAAAATATTTTACC
Source organism: Schistocerca nitens (assembly GCF_023898315.1). Taxonomy (NCBI): domain Eukaryota; kingdom Metazoa; phylum Arthropoda; class Insecta; order Orthoptera; family Acrididae; genus Schistocerca; species Schistocerca nitens. The sequence goes on from NC_064617.1 coordinate 310,006,839, forward strand.
TTAGACGTAAAGTATCGTATGAGTAAAAAAAAGCTGTGCAGATTTAGTTGTACAGTTGACCTATGCTACAATTAATAGATCTTTAAACCATAAAACAAGAAATTAAAGACTGGCATTTTATTCAATAGTCGTATTGCCAACTCTCTTATATGCAAGTGAATCACAGGTATGGAACAGAAGAGAAGATAAACAAACAAAACGAGTGGAAATGCAAAAGTCAAGATAAAATCCGGAGTGAAGATGTTCGAAAGGATTTGAAAATTGGGATTTTGATGAAAAGAAAAAGAAACGGAATGAACGAATTCAACGAATGGACTCAGACTACTACGTCAGAAGTTTGTTGGTTCCTGGAAATTCCATTATTGCTCAGTTTAGTGTGATATTTCATCCGTTGAAATTGGTTCAAATGGCTCTGAGCACTATGGGACCTAACATCTGAGGTCATCAGTCCTCTAGAAATTAGAACTACTTAAACCTAACTAACCTAAGGCCATCACACACATCCATACCCGAGGCAGGATTCGAACCTGTGACCGTAGCGGTCCAGACAGTAGGGCCTAGAACCGCTGGGCCACCCAAGCCGGCATTTCATCCGTGAAAGGTCTATTTAACTTTGCGCATGACATGTATCCAATGAAACCTGGTAGGCTAAATAAAGTTTTGAAATTCCTGTTACAGGTTCCTAGTGGTTGTAAAACGTATTACGAGTCTAGGGAGAATCCCTTGGTGGAACGGAACATAGGAATAAGTTAATGTTAGTTGAATGGTCGAGGACGCGCATACAATAGAAGACTAAATTAACGAGATTTGGAGGAACTCAGAGACTGCAGTGAAACATAACAGAGAGTTACGAGTAAGTGGGTTTTGAGTTTCAATAAACGAAAAGCTTTGAAGTGGTTTCCGCTAAGAAGGTATGGGGAGGACCGACGGAATATGAGACGATATGCGCGAGCGGGCGACTTGGTTTCACCGGCAGGCGATTAACAGGTGGCAGCAGTACAGGAGCAGTGGACCGCAGGTAGTTGGACACTAAAGTGTACGGCTGGCATGGTACACACTTTAATAACAAGAAATTAGGCTAGGAAGATTGGTACAATAAACACAAGAACATCATGTCAATCAATAGACTTCACTAGAGCGTATAAAAAAGAGGCTAGGAAGACAAGTGCAGTAAACACGAGAACATCATGCCAATAAACACAATGCACTACAGCGTATAACACTGCCTACTACAGTCATGAACATATTTACAATTATACCATTCATCCCACCACAAGTGTTTGCACGTACTCAGTGATGTATAATTTTACGACACCCAATAAACCATGTGGCCGAAAATGGCATTGTACAGTATCCATCATCGAGACAGACAACGAATATTGCATTTTTCTTCTTAAATATTATATAATATTAAGTGTATGTCTAAGGATGTCGAGCTAGATAGTTCTCGGTAATTACACAGATAAAATGAAGCGGTAAGTACAATCACGCTCATAAATTAAGGATAATGCTGATACATCGTGAAATAACGTTCTGGTGGGCGGTTTGCGGGTTTTAATCACCTCGTGGTATTACCATGCGGTGCATTTGATCTGCGGTCGTCGCACAGTGGCGCTGGCAGCAGTCCTCATACGCAGAGGTATGTTGGTGCGTGTCAGAGTACGATGCAGCGAGTAACTGTGCAGACGATTTGAGACATGCTAATGATCACTGTGTGTGGAAAATAGCTCAAAGAACACATACTGACGATGTTGTGACGGGTAGATTACTACGGCGACTAGAGGCTGGTTAAACACAGCAGTTCGTAGCACCTGCCCTCCGTGTGCCACGAAGTGTGATCTCAAGATTATGGCAACGGTTCCAGCGGACAGGAAACGTGTCCAGGCGCTACAGTACGGGACGTCCACAGTGTACAACACCACAAGAAGATCGATATCTCACGATCAGTGCCCGCAGACGCCCACAGAGTACTGCGGCAAGCCACGCTTGCGACCTTACTGCAGCCACTGGAACAGTTGTCTCCACACACACAGTCTACAGACGACTGAAAAGACATGGTTTATTCGCCCGGAGACCTGCAAGGTGCATTCCACTGACCCCTGGTCACAATAGAGCCCGTAAAACCTGGTGTCAAGAACATAGTACATGGTCATTGGAACAGTGGTCCCAGGTTATGTTCACGGACGACTCCTGTATAGTCTGGACAGTAATTCTCGGCGGGTTTTCATCTGGCGTGAACCAGGAACCAGATACCAGCCCCTTAATGTCCTTGTAAGGGACCTGGATGGAGGTTATGGTTCGATGGTGTGGGGGTGGGATTATGATCGGTGCAAGTACACCCCTGCATGTCTTTGACAGAGTAACTGTAACACGCCAGGTGTATCGGGACGTCATTTTGCACCAGTATGTCCGCCTTTTCAGGGGTGCAGTGGGTCCCACCTTCCTCCTGATGAATGATAACGCACAGCCCCACCGAGCTGCCATTGTGGAGGAGTACCTTGAATCAGAATATATCAGACGAATGGAGTGGCTTGCCTGTTCTGCAGATCTAAGCCCCATGGAGCATGTCTGGGATGCTCTCGGTCGACGTATTGCTGCACGTCTTCAAACCCCTCCGACAGGTGCTAGTCCAAGAATGGTAGGCTATACCACAGCATCTGCTCGACCACCTCATCCAAAGTGTGCCAACACGTTGTGCGGCCTGTGTACTTGGGCATGGGGATCACATCCCATATTGATGTCGGGGTACATGCGCAGGAAACATTGGCGTTTTGTAGCACATGTGTTTCGGGACGGTTTTCTCAACTTATCACCAATACCTTGAACTTACAGATCTGTACGTGTTCCCTATTTGCCTATGCTATTAGCGCCAGTTTTGTGTAGCGCTACGTTGTGTGGTACCACATTCTGCAATATCCTTAATTTATGAGTATAGTTATTAGTGAATCGATTTATTAACCTAGGATCAGCACTGATTACAATACGAACGAGGGTGTGCTAGAAGCACAAACAGGTCAATGTTTATAAGACATCTAACAAAAAAGTTAATAATTGGTGTTTTAATTACAAATACATTAAAAAGTAAGAATCTACCCCCCTCCCCCAGCCCCAATGAACCATGGACCTTACTGTTGGTGGGGAGGCTTGCGATACAGATACCAGCACCGTAGGTGCAACCATAACGGAGGGGTGTCTGTTGAGAGGTCATGCAAACGTGTGGTTCCTGAAGAGGGGCAGCAGCCTTTTCAGAAGTTTCAGGGGAAACGGTCTGGATGAGTGACTGAACATCAACCAAAACGGCCATACTGCGCTGGTACTGCGGATGGCCGAAAGCAAGGGGAAACCACACCCGTAATTTCTCCCGAGGGTTTGCAGCTCAATTGGATGTTTAAATGATGATGGCATCCTCTCGAGTAAAATATTCCGGAGGTAAAATAGTCCCCCGTTCGGTTCTCAGGGTGGGGGACTATTCAGGAAGACGTAATCGGGAGAAACAAAGCTGGCGTTCTATGGATCGGAGCGTGGAATGTCAGATCCCTTCGCTGGGCAAGTAAGTCAGAAAATTTAAGAATGGAAATGGATTAGTTAAAGCTGGATATAGTGGGAATTAGTGAAGTTCGGTTGCAGGAAGCACAAGACTTCTGGTAAGGTGAATATAGGGTTATAAATATAAAACCTACTACGAGAAATGAAATAATAGGTTCAATAATGAACGCATTATTGTAGGCGTGATAGGAAAGAAGTCCACACCCACCACAGTTGTACAGTTTTTTATTCCAACTAACTCAACAGATGATGAAGAGTTTGAAGAACTCGATGATGAGACAAAGGAAATTATTCAGGTAGTTAAGGGATACGAAAATTTAACAGTCGCGGAGGACTGGAATTCGATAGTAGGAAAAGGAAGATAAAAAATAGTAGATGAATATGGACTGTGGGAATGAAAAAGGAAGCGGTCTCGTAGAATTTTGCACAGAGCATAATTTAAAAGTAGCCAAGACTTGGTTTAAGAATCATGAAAGGAGATTGTATACGTGGAAGAGACATGGAGTTACCGCAAGGTTTCAGATAGATTATATAATCGTAAGACAGAGGTTCCGGAACCAGATTTTAAATTTTAAGGCCTTTCCAGTGGCAGATGTGGACTCTGACCACAATTTATTGGTTATGAACTGTAGATTAAAACTGAAGAAACTGCAAAAAAGGTGTGAATTTAATAAGATGAGACCTTATAAACTAAGAGAACCAGAGGTTGTAGAGAGTTTCAGACGGAACGTTAGTGAACGATTGACAAGAACAGGGGAAGGGAATGCAGTATAAGATTAATGGATAGCTTTGAGAGATGAAATAGTGAAGGCAGCAGAGGTTCAAGCTGATACAAAAACGAGGTCTAGTAGAAATACAAAGGTAATACAAGAGATATTGAATTTAATTGATGAACAGAGAAAATATAAAAATTCAGTAAAAGAAGCAGGCGAAAGGGAATAGAAACGTCTGAAACATGAGACTGACATTAAGTGCAAAATGGCTATGCAGGAATGGCTAGAGAACAAATGTGAGGATTTAGATCATATCAGTAGGGGAAAAAAGATGCCGCCTACAGAAAAAAATAATGAGAACTTTGGAGAAAAGAAAATTATATGTATGAATATCAAGAACTTAGATGGAAAACCAGTCCTAAACAAAAAAGGGAAAGCAGAAATTTCGAAGGAGTATGTAGAGTGTCTATAGAAGGGAGATGTACTTGAGGGCAATATTATGGAAAAGGGAGAGGACGAAGATGAGGGGCGAGATATGATGCGGCATGAAAAACTGGACAGAGCATTGGAAGAACTAAGTCGAAAGAAGACCCTGGGAGTAGACAACACTCTGCTAGAACTACTGATAGCCTTGCGGGGATCATACACGACAAAACTCTTCCATTTAGTGAGCTAGATTTATGGAACAGGCAAAATAGCCACAGAATTCAAGGGGAATACAATAATCCTGATTCCAAAGAAAGTAGGTGCTGACAGGTGTGAAAATTATTGTACTATCAGTTTAAAATCACGTATCAAAAGAACTAACACGAATTCGTTACAGAAGAGTGGAAAAACTGTATAAGACGGCCTCGGGAAAGATCAATTTGGTTTCCAATGAAATGTAGCAATATGCGAGACAATACTGACACTACGACTTCTCATAGAAGATAAGTTCAGGAAAGGCAAACCTACGTTTATAGCATTTGTAGACATACAGAAAGCTTTTGACAATGTTGACTGGAATACTCTCTACCAAATTGTAAAGGCGGCAGGGGTAAAACACATGGAGCGAAAGGCTATTCACGATTTGTACAGAAACCAAACGGCAGTTACAAGTTTCGAGGGGCACGAAAAGGAAGCAGTTGCTGAGAAGCGAGTGAGACAGGGTTATAGCCTGTCACCGATGTTATTCAATATGTTCAATGAACAAGGAAGCCAATGAAAAATGTGGAGTAGGAACTGAAGTTCAGGAAGAAGAACTAAAAACTGTGAAGTTGGCCTAGGACATCGTAATTCTGCCAGAGACAGCAAAGGACTTAGTGGAGCAATTGAACGGAATGGAAATTTTTTGAAAGGAGAATATAAGATGAACATCAACAATAGCTAAACAAGGGTAATGGAATGTAGTCGAATTAAAGGTAAGGGGATCAGATTATGGAACGAAAAACTTAAAGAGATGATGAATTTTGCTATTTTGGCAGCAAAGTAACTGATGATGACGGAACTGGAGAAGGCATAAAAGGCATACTGACAACAGGAAAAGCATTTCTGAGGAAGAGAAGCTTGTTAACATCGAATATAGGTTTAAGTGTTAGGAATTCTTTTCTGAAAGTATTTGCCTGGAGTACAGCAATGTATGGAAGTGGAACATGAACGATAAATAGTTTAGACAAGAAGGCCATAGAAGCTTTTTAAATGTGGTACCACAGGACAATGTTGAAGATGGAATGAATAGATCACATAACTAATAATGAGATACTGAAAAGAACTGATAGACAAGAACCTTACAGCACAATCTGACTAGAAGTACGGATCGGTTGATAAGACACGTTCTGAGAAATCAAGGGATCACCAATTTACTACTGGAGAGTGGTGTGTGGGGTAAAAATCGTAGAGGGAGACCTAGAAACTGAGAGATGGTTTCTCAGGGTGGGGCAGGATAAGGATATGATTGTGGATGGGGCCGTAAAGGTTGCACAACAAATACGTAAACTTTATTTAAAGACATTAAAGCTTTAAAACAATCTCTTAAAAAACACAATTGACTGTCTGACGGCTGAAGGCCTTATCACAAAGGAAAAAAATTCCGCAATTTTGGGGGTCGAAGACCACCAACAATACCTCAAACAACAAACGGATGAAAGTCCGGAATTAGAAGTCAAAAGAACAGTTACAAATAGCACATATTAAGGTAAATACTTCGTTTTACAGCAAACTGTAACATTGGTGAAGGCCTTACTATAAAAGAAGTGAAATTATTACTCAGCTGAAGGTCACAAAAAATTTCAAACAACAAACGGTTGAAGGCCTGAACTAGAAGTCAGGAAAACGATTCCAAATAGCACTTTAAAAATAATACCTTGCCTTTAAAACAAGTTTGCTAAAAAAAACTTACTGTAAAAAGGCTGAAGGCCTTAACACAAAAGAAGTGAAATTATTGCTTGGCTGAAGGCCACACCAACAATAAATATAAAATTACAAATATCCTTAAAACAAACATCACAAACTTAGGAATGAGGAAAAGCGGTTCTCAGCAAGTGTTCCAAGGGTCAGCCTTGACAGGTAACTCAAGGTTAGACAGGTAGCCAAGACTCGTACTCACGTAATAGGATGGCAACTCAAACTAGGGGCAGCTTAAGTGCCGACCGACAGACTAACCAATGCACCTAACGTCCGATCACCGGTACAACGATAGAATATTTTTAGGCAATGGCGAAGACACAGACAGCACTACGTCTGCAGAAGATACGAGGGCCGAAGGAAACACTAGAACCAAAGCAGACCTTAAATGCACAGTACAATACAAGAGGATGTCGAACTTCACGCCGTGTCGGACAGCATCAACACGACGAGGAAAGATACACTGCTGGGAAAGTACGCTAACCTCCAGGGCAAGTAACCAGGGTGTCAGCAGCCACAAGGTTATCCGCTGGTTGCACTTCACTAATAAGAATAAAACTAAATTCAGTGATGAATAACACGTAGAGAATGACGGCTGCAATATTTCACTACCTCGAAACACTTCACTCGTTGCCATCAGGCTCAGTGGCCCTCGGGGGCCACCAGCCCGCCAACCAATGGCGAGATCTCAGAATAATCGAGGTTGCATTAGCAGTTAACTCTTCACTCACCTTAAACGTCCAGGGTTCGGTATGCAACGAAATCGTCGCTCTCGCAGTTAGCGTTCCTCGGCATGGCAGTGGTAGCATGCCGCCAGAGGCCACGGCTTGCCCTCGGGCTACACGGACCTGCTTGCTGTTGCGCCCCAACCGCACTGATGTCCGTTCGCAACCTCTCACCAAATCCAGTACGCAAACAGCATTAAAGTAACTGCTCCTTCAAAACCACAAGATACACACGGATCCAGGAAAACAATTTCACCAACAACTCACAACACGAAATCCAATCACTGTGAAATAACACGGATGAATTATAAGTCGCCACAAACACAGAGAAGCCAGAAGGCGGTCGGAAGACCAAATGCACGTCGTCCGCTGCGACGACCGGCCGAACAACCAACCAACGGTCGTCCCCACTCAAGTCTTTTTTTTTTTTGTATTTTGTTCGTTATTGATCGTTGTGTTTGGTCGTTGCGGACGTCGCAAGACATCATGTTCAAGTTCGGTGGTTGATCCTGATCCTACCACTCAGTTTTTTTTATTACAGAGGCCAACCGGCTCTCTGACCGAACACGCTGAGCTACCGTGCCGGCATCTCAAGCCAGGCACGGGAAAGATCCCAGTGTAAATCGTATACTGACAACTTATTGGCATGAGGGCACTTCGACCGGCGGACACACACACACACACACACACACACACACACACACACACACACACACACAGGCGAAAATCGCACTACAGGTATATCACGGCCCATTCAACTGAAACTCGCTGAATCCGGTCCTTGACGTGGTCGTGCACTCTGCCGACCACGTGCTTTCGTCGGACAGTGCATGTGTGTCGCCAGCAGTGAGGCAAGTACTGGCTATCCAGACCTCCCTGCTGCTCCGTCCCAACTCCGCTTCTCGACGCACGACGACCCGGAAATCCTAGAGAGCGTTCCGTAGATGGTACCGCAGTATGTGATAACGATACGCGCTGCTGGTGCCACTCACAGAGAGACAAGGCGAGCAAACGTGGTGGCGCCAGTGAACACACTAAGAAAACGAGACGCCGCTATCGCTTTTACAAGATGCCAAGCTATGAACGGCATCAGCACGAGCAGCACACGGCTCAGAAATGAATGCAGTAAGCAGATTCAAAAGAATGTAGATTCCAGTAGTTACTCGGAGATGAAGAAGCTTGTACAGAATCCAGTAGCATGGAGAGCTGCATCGGACCGGTCTTCGGATTGAAGACCACAACAGCAACAGCAGCAACAACAAAAACGACAACAAGAACAACAAAACAAGAAATGGCTCTGAGCACTATGGGACTCAACTGCTGTGGTCATCAGTCCCCTAGAACTCAGAACTACTTAAACCTAACTAACCTAAGGACATCACACACATCCATGCCCGAGGCAGGATTCGAACCTGCGACCGTAGCAGTCGCACGGTTCCGGACTGCGCGCCTAGAACCGCGAGACCACCGCGGCGGGCAACAACACAAGAATTTCTGTCAACAGACAAGTCATAACGTAACCTGTCAAATAGAATATGTATTTTAGTTATAGAATCATTAGCGTGTTGAATATGAATATGTATTTTGGTTAGAGAATCATTAGCGTGGTTTTGTGAGATACAAGTAGGAGAAAGGACTATAATGGTTGACTCCTCTGGAAACGCACGTTCTCGGAATTTTAACAGTAAACAACACGGTGATGCGGAAAGCCTCTCTTGTAGTATCTGCTGCTGGAGCTAGCTGAACATCTCCTTGACGTTCACACGATTACTAAATGGACTTGTAACGAAACGCGCTGCTCATCTTTGGATCTCCTCTATTGGCTCTATCAGTCCTGTCTACAACGGGTCCGAGAATGACGAGCGTTATTCATTGTCGAGCCTGTGTTCTTTGAGCTACTGCCTTTGTGAATGTACTACACTTCCTGAGGATTGTTGCAGTGAATCTCAGTCTGGCATCTGCCTTTCATACGCTCTGTTATATGTGGTTGTTCCACTTTAAATTGCTGTGTGTGCATACTCCTAGACATTAGGTGGAAGCGACTGGTTCCAGTGATTATCCTGCAATCGTTTAATCTTGCAGTACGTGGGTCTGTGTGGCTATTTGCGCGCATTACGTTACACTTATTTATACTGAGGGGTTAAGCGCCAGTCCGTGCACCAAGCATCGATCCCTCCATTTCACTACAGTTTTCTAACGTTGCGATTTCTCTGTATCCTAGTATACCAACGGACCTCGGATGAAATCAAACGATTCATTTGGTTGTTGGGAGACAGTCGACTCATTCGGTTATAGTTCTATGTATCAGCTGAATTATAAATTCATTCATTTGAATGAAACTAGTTTCTGGCAGCACTCGAATGTAAACAAACGGGTCAGTTGGATCATTATTCATTCATTTCTTTCCAGTCTGTAGGAGCCACTAAATGAAAACAGTTGAACCATTCTGTTGCAATTTTGGATATTGACTGAATTATTCATTCTTTCTTTTCAAGTGAAAACAGCCTGTAGCATCTATTCATTCTTTCAATCGAAACCACTCTATTTGACTAAGCTATCCATTAATGCTTCTGAGAGGAATCAGTCTGCGGTACTTTCATTCGTTGAACTAAAGTAATAGCATACAAGTGGGTAATGCGTACTGCGGGAGGGTAGCCCACACCTGGGACTAAGTGAAAACGCCTCATGGAATACGCCGAAATTACAGAGAGCGTTGAATGTACTGATTTAATTATGTATTATTTGGGCCAATTTTTTTCTTACCATTTATAGCTTGTCAGTACAGTGCTGCGGATTAAGTTGTTACAGATAAAATTAATTTGTAATCAATGAAAAAATGGTTCAAATGGCTCTGAGCACTATGGGACTCAACTGCTGAGGTCATTAGTCCCCTAGAACTTAGAACTAGTTAAACCTAACTAACCTAAGGACATCACAAACATCCATGCCCGAGGCAGGATTCGAACCTGCGACCATAGCGGTCTTGCGGTTCCAGACTGCAGCGCCTTTAACGTAATCAATGAAGATGACATATTTTGAAGGTATACGGTTGCGCATAAAAGTTCCCTTAGTGTACATGAAGAAGAAAAGAACAGAGCCAAATTTTAGTGACTCAGTTCCGTTCTACTGACAAATTGTGATGATATCCGTCAATTTATGTCTTATTAAAAATGATTTCATTCTAGCCCTTAAAATTTAGCTGGCCACTTTTTTGGGTAGAAGGTAAATGCCAGGAGCATTCAATAAGTAATACACCACTTCTTTCTGAAAGCAGGTTGGTTTTATTCAGGATTCAAATACACCATATTATTCCCCTCTCTTTTAGCTGCAAAACCCAGTTTCTCGGCGTAGTCTCCCTTCAGCGACCGGCTTACACCACCTTCCTCGGAGGGCCAGTACACCCGCTGGGTACCACTCCACCGGTCGATGTCGGAGCCGACGTCTTGCTGCATCAATAACCTCCCCATCATCCACGTAGTGCTTTCCGCGTACTGCGTCCTTCATTGGGCCAAAGAGATGGAAGTCGTAAGGTGCGAGATCTAGCCTGTAGGATGGATGGAGAAGAACAATTTGAAGAAGAAGAAGAATCTAGTGAAATTTTGCCTGGGTCCGCAGAAATCCAGTTGAACAGCGAGGCGTTTGACCGTGATTCGTCGATCACCTCAAAAGACAATGTTTGCACATTCAAACATTGCAGGAAGCACAGCTGTGTGCGGCGCGCCGGTACACAAAAGAGCTGCCATGTTTGTGCTATCTTATTGTAATGATGACACGCCTCACGCAAAGACTCATAGTGCTTTTGTTCACTGCCAGATTTCCGTAGAAGTTCTGCAGGCGAAGTCCCACAGCAAATTCCTCATTTTTTCAACCAAAACTGGCCGACAAAAAAAAAGTGTTGCATTACTTACTGAACGATCCTCATCGTGTTGGTATACGAAGTCCAGTGGCCTTTCCTCTAGTGAGCAGTTTCTGTTAGTATGTTACCTCGTGGTCACTTACTTCAATATCTGTTACCTTAACGGCTGCAGTGATTTGGAGAAGAAACCACTGTAAGATCTCTCTCACCGAAACAGTTAGGGAGAAAGCAGCAAGTATTTCTTCTGCCTTCTGTCATCCTCCGTTTCGATTCTATTATGATCACAGTGTCTCTGGACACATGTCTTCCGTTTATTGAATTAAAATTAGACTTAAAACTGCAAAAGATTTTCTTTCAAGACAGAGTTTTAATTTTGAATTCGTTGAACACTTCACGCGTGGCTCCCCTTACGCTAATTTTGGCCATATCCAGTTTTTGTCTGTGAGGTTTTGGCTACGTTTAAATTTGCAGTTGAAGCATTCTTAAATTTCGTAGTAGCTTTGTAACACGGCTGTCAAACCACGGCATGTGTTTCTCCTCTCTGACAACTTCACTGGGCACACGCCTGTTCGAGGCATTTTTTACGATTCTCTTAAACTTTGTCCATTTGTGGTCAACGTCTTCGCTCCTAGAGATAAATTTTTCATGTTTACCACTCAGGTAATCTGAAATCTCCTTTTTGTCGCTCTTACGAAGCAAAATATCTTACTCTCTATCTTTGTGTTCATGCTTGTGGTAGTATTCGGTTGTGTTGTAATGCCATTATGATTACTGATTTTCTGTTCTATATTATCTGGGTCGAAAAGTACGTACCTGTTTGTGACCAGGAGAGCCATCATCATAAAATAGTAACACTATCAAATCGCATCTCTGCACCGGAGAATACTCAGCTTGTTTTCTGCTCCCATGGAGAGCACCGTGCCAATTTGAGTTCCTACAACATCCAGCACATCTTTTGCATCTCTCATGGATTAGGGCCATCCACCCTCTCATCTTATGATACAATTCTGTAAAAATTTCCAGTCTTTTTGTCATTAGAAGAATGAATGATTTTCTTTATATACATCTAATCACTTGTTTTAGATGGAAAGTGCATGTCATAGCAAAATTTTTCACCTAAAGGAGTTGAACAGCAGCCAAGAACAAGGCTGTAACCGATAAAAGTATTTTTTTTTTTTTTAGGAAGAGGGGAAAAATTATATTTGATACATGTTTCTACTTCAAAAGCCAAAACTACAAAGAAACAAGTGTACTGAGTTCATTGTTAGACTAACAAGCACTCGTAAAGGTCGAATGTATATTAAAAAAGAAATAATGGGAAGGTGTAGGGTTGTAACCTTACACAGAAGTACAAGGTTTTAATCAATGACAATATAAAAATGATTGTATTTAACCACAGTATTCAACAAAATGTTCATATGAAATATTGTTTACACTAAATTTCTATAGATCTACCAATATTTTATGCGCAGCGCAGAGGAAATAATGCCACTGAAGTTATTGCTTGTAGTATACATTATGCTGACTTAAGTTACAAAGAAATCAGAACATTAAAGTGTCACTCAGTCTTCAGTTCTTTATGAAATTGTTTGAATTCCACTGGAATACATATGCACATATCTATTAAGTCTATCAACTTTTCTGCTTGTATTGGCAACAGCTGAGACTATAGAAGAAGAATTTCAATTAGGGCTTTCAATATGTGTTGCGAACCTCTCGTGATTTCTTTAAGATGGAATATGCACGCCACGTTTGTAGTACATTGCGGCTGATTCTCGTATGAACTGTTCCTGGAACATCTTCTGACATCTGTATCATAATGTGATGATGTTATTTCCAAGTTCGGATCCCTTCTCAGCGAATGTTCGAAATCACTCAAATCTTTGAAGCCTTCGGGCTGTATATGATGTAAAAGGAAAGGTTTCGCGGCCTTGCCGAAGCGATAAACTCTAGCCAGTGTTTAGGAGCATGCACAGTGTGATGTTTCTTTTGATGCTCTGTCAGGGGAACGCCTCGGTCACACTGCAGAAAACTATGACCCGATACCAAGAACTTTTGACTGACTGTCGTAAAATATTCCGGAGTTATTAAGTATTACCAAAGTGACAACGTACCGCAATTACTGTTTTGCCCTATGCATCTGACAAACCAAATAACTAAAGTATTTTCTTTTCCCCGAGCAAGGCGCTGATAGTTGGTGATGTACCTCAGTGTACACGAAGAAATTTCCGCTGTTCACCTGGCCACACTTTCATGCCGAAGAACATTGTTGCGTCATTAGTTCCAGCATTATGTATGGCTCGATTTAACGTAAATACTGCCTTTGATAGGCTACTGAAGAGTGGCGCAACACAGGAGGGAAAAGCACTTGCAGTAAATCAATGTGACTTACAATTCAGTTAGGACTTTGTCTAGCTTTGTTTTCATCTTCCTTCATTGCTTTATAAGCTACTTCAGCCTTGGCATGATGTAATCTACTTTTAACGTCAATCGCTTGCCTTGTTCATCTGTCTCTTTCACATAATACCCAAATACAACCTGTCACAGTATGACCAGGAATCCGGTCTAGGGAGACCAAATCGCAGACTGAAATCTCTGTCGAAAATCCCTCTATATGTGTGTTCATTTACATATATTCTGGATGTTGTGCTTTAAACATATCAAAGATCCTTTTTAAATTTAGACCAGCGGACAAGCAACTCTTCTCGGATTTGGAGCGACTTTAATGACTTTCCTATTTTGGCAATGATCGTATATGATTTCGCCTAGCTTCCTTTGTATGATCAGGTATAGCATAAGGTCGATTTTTATGTTTGCCCCTCTTGTCACAGAACGACTCCGAACTTTTTATTTTCTCTTGCAGTTTGTGCATTCTACGAGGATCTATTAAATATGACATAACATTTTTTGACAAACCTGGTAAGTGTTGCCTGATGGAACTGCTAAGAAAAACTGCAATGTCTGCGAGAAACATCTTCTTCAACTTATCAAGTTTTACACAGTTTTGTTCTGACAACGCTGACCGTTGACCTTAATTCAACATACAGAGGTCATCAATGTGTGTTTTGCATCCAATGTAATTTGTTTAAATTTCTGATATCACAAAAAACGATAATCACGTATGAAACACCGTTTGAATAAATATATAGCACCTTTATAACCTCACGGCACATCTTTGTTATTTATCCAGTCCAAGACAATAATTAAGGAATAATGCTTTCTGAATGTGTATGTCAAGTGCTCTTTCGCGTTACGTTAATAGGAATTGTGTTATATAACCTTTTCATTGAATAACCATTCATTATGTTGCGATGTGGTATATACATCTACACGATTACTCTGCTACTCATAACAAAGTGCCTGGCAGAGAATTCAATGAACCACCTTCAAGCTGTCTCTCTACCGTTCCACTCTAGAACGGTGCGTGGAAGAAAAGAACACTTAAACTTTTCTATGCGAGCCCTGATTTATTTTATCGCGATGATCATTTCTGCCTGTGTAAGGGGGTGCCAACAGAATGTTTTCGCAATCGGAGGAGAAAACTGGTGATTGAAATTTTATGAGAAGATCCCGCCGCAACGAAAAACGCCTTTGTTTTAATGATTGCCACTCCAATTCACGTATAATAGCTGTGGCGATGATACAAAACGAGCCGCCCTCCTTTATACATTTTCGTTGTAATCCGTCAATCGTACCTGATGCGGATCCCACACCGCACATCAATACTCCAGAATAGGGCGGATAAGCGTGGTGTAAGCAGTCTCTTTGGTAGACCTGTTGCACCTTATAAGTGTTCTGCACAATGAATCGCAGTCTTTGGTTTGCTCTACCCACAACATTATCTATGTGATCGTTCCAATTTAGGTTATTTGTAATTGTAATCCCTAAGTATTTAGTTGAATTTACAGCCTTTAGATTTGTGTGACTTCTAGCGTAATCGACATTTAGTGGATTTCTTTTAGTACTCATGTGAATAACTTCGCACTTTTCTTTATTCAGGGTCAATTGCCACTTTTCGCACCATACAGATTTCTTATCTAAATCATCTTGCAATTCGTTTTGGTCATCTGATGGCTTTACAAAACGGTAAATGACAGCATCATCTGCAAAAAATCTAAGGCGGCTACTATGATTGTCTCCTGTATCGTTAATATAGATCAGGAACAGTAGAGGGCCCATAATACTTCCTTGGTTAACGCCGGATATAACTTCTGTTTCACTCGATGACTTTCCGTCTATTACTACGAACTGTGACCTTTCTAACAGGAAATCACGAATCCAGCCGCACAACTGAGGCGATATTCCATAGGCACGCAGTTTGGTTAGAAGACGCTTGTGAGGAGCGGTGTCGAAAGCCTTCTGGAAATCTAAAATTATGGAATCAATTTGACATCCTCTGTCGATAGCACTCATTACGTATGAGTATAATGAGCTAGTTATGTTTCGCAAGAACGATATTTTCTGAATCCGTGCTGACTTTGTGTCAATGAACCGTTTTCTTCGAGATGTTCGAATACAGTATATGTTCCAAAACCTTACTGCAGATCGACGTTAGTGACATCGGCCTGTAATTCAGCGAATTACTCCTTCTTCCGTTTTTGGGTATTGGAAAAGTTGAGCAATTATCCAGTCTTTAGGTACGGATCTTTCTGTGAAAGAAAGATTGTATGTAATTCCTAAGTATGGTTCAAATACCTCTGAGCACTATGGGACTTAACTTCTGAGGTCATCAGTCCCCTAGAACTTAGAACTACTTAAACTAACCTAAGGACATCACACACATCCATACCCGAAGCAGGATTCGAACCTGCGACCGTAGCGGTCTCGCGGATCCAGACTGTAGCGCCTAGAACCGCTCGGCCACCACGGCCGGGTTCCTAAGTATGGATCTATTGTATCAGCATACTCTGAGAGGAACCTGACTGGTATGCAGTCTGGACCAGAAGCCTTGTCTTTATTGATTTAAGCTGCTTTGCAACGCTGAGGATATCTGGTTTCCACTATTTTGTGGTAATTCGCAATAAATGTGAGACAGAAATTTGCTCCGCTACTCACAAACTAGGCCACTTATTTAAGGTTATGGAATCACATTATTGAAATGAAAAAAGCCATGCGTAAAATTGATGGACTGTAAGAGGTATACTGGATGCATCCACCATCTTACTTAGGGATACAACCATATTCTGCGCAACGCAGATTTGTTGCTATTCTGACACCAACAAAAGACTGTGTAGACCAGTTCCACTATCCCTACCTTGTGCTAAGTACTATTACCAACCACTTCCCAAGCGAAAGTCAACTTTTGACGATTACAACCTTGTTCTGGGCAGCTACTCAGTTCCAGTTCGATGTAACGTAAGAGAGACTTCTGCCAACAACATAAACTGCATGAAATAATCTGTCTTGTCAATTGACAGCCATTTTATTTATTTTACTATATCAGGTCTTTCCACGTTATTCAAGTTTTCTCTTTTGATTTTCTTTTTTTATATATCACATCTAACACTAATAATATTTACTTAAAGTCTGAAGCATCTCTTACTCACAGCGACGCAATAATTTTCTGTGAGCTAATCTCACCAAGGATCATTTCACTTTTTTTTACACCTTTTTATGAAGCATTTTGTATCAAATGAGGTCAAAATACCTAGTTTTGCATTAAAGACGACGTTGTAATTAAAATTAATTAATTAAAACAATGATACAAAAGCTTCGATAATTTTGGAAACGTTGTATTTTGACAAAACCTGATTTTACAGATATACTCCACTGATGAAACACAATCACGTTCCATAAGTAACAACAACATACTGTTTCCATAAATAATAACAATATAAGGGAGTTAGATAAGAGGGCCCTCATCCTCTGAGGAGCATTTGATTGGCTGGAGCACAGATGATTTAGATCACAGTCAATCAAATCGCACAGGAATCACTTCTATTCTTGTCTCAATCTGAAGATTTTCCTTGTGTAACCATGAACAGCATGCTTCGAAAATGCAGAACGGGTGTTATATATTACCTTCAATACTTCACTGTATTATCATCAATGGCCCTGTCGATGAAAATCTGCAGAATGAAAAAGTTTTCAAACACAAGATACACAACACCCGCTACAGTTTTCTCCATGAAGAAGAAATGACTGTACATTTTCAGTTTGCGAAGGGCACAAAACACATTAACTCTTGGCCTCTCACAAATTTGTTCCAGGGTTGCATGTTGGATTTTCGCTGCCCATATTCTATAATTGTGTATCTTCACCTCACTACTGATATGGAATATTAACTCATCGTTGGAGATGATTGTGATCAGGAATGTCTATTCATTTTCTATCCGCTGCAACATTTCCGACAGAATTCCCCACAAGCAACCTTATCTCCATCACTATTATGCTGTGCCATTATGAATCAGTACAGTTTCGTATGTAAACGTCTATACACTACTCGCCAGTCTTTTGTGGAATGCCAGTCTCGCGAGACACTCGTCTCGTTGATTTTTGTGGACTTATAAAATAAATAAAATAAAATAAAATATTAATTATTAATTATGTATGATAGTGATTGGGTGTAATTAATATTTGCTTATCTGGAACGTGGACGTTTAATTATTTGGTATCAGACGCTTGACAATGGCTGTTTCGTAAATGCAATGTTATTCGTAGTTGACCGTGAAATGTGATTCAAATAATCGGACTTCGTATTTAAATCGTTTCCAAAGACTGCTGCGGTAGGTGCCGACTCAAAATCTAAATCTCAATATTAGAATAGTTTGCCAACCATGTCAATACGTCGTACAGAGGTGACTGTCTACTAAACATAAAAAAGTTTACACAGTTAGTTAAATCGGATATATTCAACGAATAAGCCTACAGTTAAATAATTCTACTTACTTTTATAAATATAAATTCTTTACAGAATCGAGTGCCTAATAAGATTGCAACTCGCAGTGTTCTTATATAACTTTAAACATGGCGGTGTGCCAGTTAATAAAATATACGTGCTTCCCGCACAAGTTGCTCGGCCAGACCTCTCCTTCTTAATGAAACATAAGAGTGTCCTAATTGTATTTTGTTTTATCAGCGACATAGCGCTGCAGTTCTGTGCCATAGGCTTTATTTATTTGTCAGAGATTAATTATTTAATTAAGATTTCGCGTTTCCGAGGAAACTCACGCACGGCATGCAAATGTGCCTTTATAGACTGCAGGCTAAACTCTTCCCAATCTGTCCGATATTGTCATCAACACATGAGCGACCTGGTAATTTATCATGCTACAGTGAACAACCCGTCTTAACAATGTCCTTGCACCAAGAGTAAATTTTAGGCCATCTTGAAGGTTCTTTAGCGTATTCGGTGCGAAATATACGCCTAACAGTTGTTGCACAGCTTCCTTCATGAAACCGAAACACACAGTGAACACGATCACTAGTGAAAGTAGCTATTTTAACTGTGCACTCGGCTGGCGCTCCTGGTGGTCGAATGGGGTACTGATGCACTAGGTAATTGAAACTTGAGGCTGTTTGGTACAAAATGACACGTCTACCAATTCTGTCAGTTGTCTCAATAAGTTTGTATATCGTTCCAAAGTTGTAAAGTCCTTTTTGACACAACCTATATTACCTGTAGTAGTTCTATTCTAGACTAACCAATTTCACGACAGTCACTCGGTACTCACGCTATTGGTCGCGCGCGATTAGCCGAGCGGTCTGAGGCGCTGCAGACTGTGCGGCTGATTCCGGCGGAGGTTTGAGTCCTCCCTCGGGCATGGGTGTGTGTGTTTGTCCTTAGGATAATTTAGGTTAAGTAGTGTGTAAGCTTAGGAACTGATGACCTTAGCAGTTAGGTCCCATAAGACTTCACACACATTTGAACTCAGTCTATTAATATTCCGTTTCGCCCCCGACTCTCGTGTTAGATTCATCAGTGTTGTGTTTGTACAGGGTAGCGTTCTGAAATGTTGATTACGAAGTTGCCACAGGTTTCCTTCATTGTGTCTGAATAATTAATTTTCGTGTGACTATATGGACATTGTTCTGCTTCAGTTGTTGGTTGTCTTACTTCTGATTAACATTTCATCGATCCTCCCCAACAACATCTGACAGCTTCAGGTGAGACAAATACACGTTGCACAGCAGTTCAGTTGGATGAATCCTCGGTTCTCAACTAAGTGTGTGGTGGCAACACTGTTGGGAGACGTATGATGCGACTCAGGCATATGTCTTCTTTGTTGTAAGTGAACTAAATTGAAAACATTTTGAAAAGTTTTTTTGTCATTACAGGTAATCACCACAGGCATGAAACTGATGGCCATTCAGTTTTCTTGTTGTTTCACTACATGAATGGCGGTAAGCTTTGTGTGAAAATAATAGCCGATCTACAGGCATTGTCCATTTGGAACTTGTGATCTGTCTCTAATAACATCACCATCAACGGGACCTCGAATTCTAATCTTCCCGCTTTTCTAGATTTTTAACATTGCACCTCTATAGGCTGCGGGAAATTAGGTAGTCAGCTTCTATTCCATCGATGAGGTGACGACTCGTTAATGAAGGAGGCTATAGAAAACAAAAATTATTCACCTGTACTGCCTAACAAAAAAGTGAAGAATCCAGAACACATGGTCAGATGTCAATATAACTTTGTGCACGTGCGGATATTTAAGTGATTGATGTAACAATTGTGTGAGACAGGTAGTGTGATATCCTGAATGAATTACTGTTATTGTTGTTTGGTGATGTTGCCAGGTCTGATAGTATATGTAAGGGGCGTGAACAGCGTCTGATGTTTATTGGGAAAGACACAGAGATGCGTGAACTGTACCCAAGTAAAACAGTCTCGTCAGCACCAGACAGACAAAGCTTAGAAGGGGCCTCATTGAGGATTTTTATTTGGCTGACTAATCGAGTTGAGCAATATCCAGATTTGTGAAGAACTCTGATTGACCGTGACAATGCTGGACGTACCCTAATATGGCGAGTAGAAGGAATACGCATCCAGAAACGTTGTCACACATCATCGTTTTGGTGGTCCAGGTGTTATGGTGTTTGAAGGCATATTATTATACGAGCGTATTGACTTCCAATTCTCAAACACGGTAAACTTATCAGGTAATGTTGTTGTGACTCTGCTTTCGGCTCTGACTTCGTTCTTATGGATGGCAGTGTGCTATGTCATTGAACTGCGCATGCGAAGGAGCTCATGGAACGAGTCGAACGAGTCGATATTGGACGAATGGACTGGCATGTCCGTTCCCCGACTCTGATCCCATAGGGCACGTGTGAGATGTGTTAAGGAGACGTATTTCAGTACGTCCACGTTCACGAACGACTATTCAGTACTTTTCAACCACGCTGGTTGAGAAATACAACACCGTACCACAAGAACTCCTCACAAACCTAGTGGAAGGATGGGAGTACATTGCAGAGAACGCAATGGTGTCCGTGGTGATCATACACTCCACTTAGAAATACACTGCTGACCATTAAAATTGCTACACCACGAAGATGACGTGCTACAGACGCGACATTTAACCGACACGAAGAAGATGCTGTGTGATATGCAAACGATTAGCTTTTCAGAGCATTCACACAAGGACGGCGCCGGTGGCATCACCTACAACGTGCTGACATGAGGACAGTTTCCAACTGATTTCTCATACACAAACAGCAGTTGACCGGCGTTGCCTGGTGAAACGTTGCTGTGATGTTTCGTGTAAGGAGGAGAAATGCGTACCATCACGTTTCCAACTTTGATAAAGGTCGGATTGTAGCCAATTGCGATTGCGGTTTATCGTACCACGACATTGCTGCTACCACTGGTCCAGATCCAATGACTGTTAGCACAATATGGAATATGGAATCGGTGGGTTCAGGAGGGTAATACGGAACGTCGTGCTGGATCCCAAGGGCCTCGTATCACTAGCAGTCGAGATAACAGGCAACTTATCCGCATGGCTGTAACGGATCGTGCAGCCACGTCTCGATCCCTGACTCAACAAATGGGGACGTCTGCAAGACAAAAACCACCTGCACGAACAGTTCGACGACGTTTTCAGCAGCATGGACTATCAGCTCGGAGACCATGGCTGCGGTTACCCATGACGCTGCATCACAGACAGGAGCGCCTGCGATGGTGTACTCAACGACGAACCTG
Source organism: Schistocerca nitens (assembly GCF_023898315.1). Lineage (NCBI taxonomy): Eukaryota > Metazoa > Arthropoda > Insecta > Orthoptera > Acrididae > Schistocerca > Schistocerca nitens. Next base: position 310,028,211 of record NC_064617.1, read on the forward strand.
GGTGCACGAATGGCAAAACGCCATTTTTTCAGATGAATTCAGGTTCTGTTTACGGCATCATGATGGTCGTATCCTTGATTGGTGACATCGTGGTGAACGCACATTGGAAGCGTGTATTCGTCATCGTCATACTGGCGTATCACCCGGCGTGATAGTATGGGATGCCATTGGTTACACGTTCGGTCACCTCTTGATCGCATTGACGGCACATTCTCCACCTCTCTCACCAATTGAAAACGTCTGGTCAATGGTGGCCGAGCAACTGGATCGTCACAATACGCCAGTGACTACTCTTGAGGAACTGTGGTATCGTCTTGAAGCTGCAGGGGTAGCTGTACCTATACACGCAATCGAAGCTCTGTTTGACTCAATGCCCAGGCGTATCAAGGCCGTTATTACGGCCAGAGGTGGTTGTTCTGGGTACTGATTTGTCAGAATCTATGCACCCAAATTGCGTGAATATGTAATCAGATGTCAATTCTAGTATGATATATTTGTCCAATGAATACCCGTCTATCATCTGCATTTCTTCTTGGTGTAGCAATTTTAATGGCCAGTAGTGTATTTCTGTCATTGTTTCTTCGAAGTATAGATTGAAGAGTAGGGGCGAAAGACTTACATGCCCGTCTTGTACCTTTTTTAGTCCTAGCACTGCGCTCTTGGTCATCCAGTCTTACTGTTCAAAAAAAAAATGGTTCAAATGGCTCTGAGCACTATGGGACTCAACTGCTGAGGTCATTAGTCCCCTAGAACTTAGAACTAGTTAAACCTAACTAACCTAGGGACATCACAAACATCCATGCCCGAGGCAGGATTCGAACCTGCGACCGTAGCGGTCTTGCGGTTCCAGACTGCAGCGCCTTTAACCGCACGGCCACTTCGGCCGGCTCTTACTGTTCCCTCGTACTTCTTGTAGATATTGTAGATTACTCGCTTTTCCCTGTAGCTCACTCCTATTTCTCTCAGAATTTGGAACACTTTTAAAAGTAAAGGGTACATCGTTCATTCAATTACTGTACAAGAAATTAATAGAGAGATGTGTGATTCCGTTAATTACTATCGATGAAGAGACTCAATTCCATTATTAATCATTTTTATCTAATGTTGCAGCTTATGTGTCAGAGGGGAACTTTTGTGCCTTCATTCACAAAATATTAACCGCAAAAATAACCATTCCTAAGCGCATAGCTATTCTCCAGTGTACTCCTATTCATAGTTAGAGTAAATACTACCCTAAGGAACGTCAGAAGATTGTATAACAGAAAAATAACCGCGAAAAAGTAGTCAAAAGATACTGATTTTGTAGTTTACTTCGAGAATTGGTAAAGTATAAAGATGATATGTGTTTATCTCTACTTGGCTGCCATCCTTGCGTTCAGACGTGTAACGGGAAATGCACTTAAACCCTAAACCTAGGCAATACAACCGTCATTAAGTTTTGTGAAATAAGGCAAAAAAGTGTTTCGTTTAGTTAATGCAGCAACCACCGTAAGTTTTATCCCTTTCTTCCGTGGCACCCACATTACAGGCAAAGGTTTCTTCTGCGAGTGCCCACCTCGTCCCCTAAACTGTTTTCTACTTGACGAAGTGGCTTTCGCCAACAACGACAGTGGGTGGGCGGGGGGGGGGGGGGGGGGGGGGAGGAAACCGGGCTCAGAGCCGCTTTCTTATCTCAGACGAAAAGTTGCTACGGGGAAGGGAACGTGCCTGAAAGTAGCGGAAATATGCCGGGAGATGGCGTCTCCATAAAGAATGTAAATGTCCGTGCGGGACTATGCAATATGGCCCTGTACGCCTTTAATAATGTATTCTGCTCGGACGTCTAACAGCAGGAAATACTAGCGGCTGCCTTCCGCCCAATGTCTGACAGGGAAGACTCTCCAGCAATTTCTCGAAAGCGAAGCCCATCAGCTGATGCGCCCGGATATATAACGCTGTTTTCAGCATGAATTTTCATCTCTTCCTCTGTGTCACACTTACAGCTAACGTACAGACATGAATTTCAACCTGCGTTCTTTCTCTTCACCTACACTCCACAAGCGATAAACTACCTTAAGAGATACAATGCCCGAAAAAAATTCATAATACCAAGAAGGAGTTGTGTGACATATTATATACGAAAAGTCTGACGTTACTGTTAATATCGACCGCATGAACATTAACGTACAACGGGAAGAGTAATAGTCCCAACAAACGTTCTGGGCCATTCCCAAAGCTACGCCTACGGTGGAGCAAGAAGTGTGGCCCCCATGTCATTCCAGAAAGACTGCAACACGAAAAGTTCGTACGTAGGCTCTTCCGACTGGCACCGACGAATGTATTGATGACATCATCCGTATCATGGACAGCGGTTAAATGCACAGTGTCACCACGAACCGCTGGGAAAAGATTACTGCAATCTGGGTTGTTATCTATGGTTTCCATGCGTTATTTACAACTGACACCATACCAAAAGCAACAGCGACATTGATGGTGTGAGAGTTGACTGTGATACTGAATGACATTCCGTGCTGTTCAGCGGTGAGTGTTGCTTCTGTCTGCTGTGGTCGGATCGACCCGAGTGCGTCCATAGACGATCCAGAAAAGGTTACAGGACGCAGCGATTCATCGTTCTGGAGCTTCGTGCCTCACCAATTCCTGTTGTGGCGAGCTAATGGATATCACAACAGGTGATTTTCCAATTCCTGAAGGCAGGTTAAATGCTAACCAGGAAGTGGCAAGAATTTTAAACCCTGTTGCCATGCTCTTCTTAACCAGGATGCCAAAAGACATATTCCAGCAGCATAAGCCCCGTCTCTTTAGTTCACTCCACAAAGGCGTAAAGGAATATATAGATCCTCGTTTGACCTGCTCGGCTACTTTATTTGTCATAGTCTTGTGGTATGAACCTTTGACCCGTCTTGACAACCTTGTGGTCAGAATGTTCGGTCGGAAAGGAGATATGTGAGCCCAATCTATAACTTGGTAAAACTCAGCGAATTGGCTTTTTAGGTGCTTCATCAACCTCGTACGTCACACAGAAATGCTGTTTGCCTGAATGAGAGCTGTGCAATACAGGTTCTACCTCTGCAGAGTGGCAGAAGCGACAAGCAGCAGACGTGAACTGCAAGCTATTCGCAGTACAAACACTCGGACTTCGTACTGTGAAGCCAGCTAAGTTGCGTAATGAAGCGTTAAAACAGGTGGACGATCATGGACTAGAAGGGGATAGAGGTCGTAGAAAAATAGAGTGACATGAAGCCAAAGATATTGGTGGTGGACGCGCAGGCAGGACGTAGAAATGTACTTAAATTGCTTTATACCATTTGCACAACGAGATGCCGATATTATCGGAGACTAGCATACCGCTTGAGATGACAAAGTTGTACGCCATACACTCGAGGTGTAGGGTTAGCGTCTTCGATTAGTAATCAAAAAGTCCTCGGTCCAGGGTTCGAACCCCGCCATTGCCTAAATTTTGAACAGAAGTCGTCAGCAATTGCGGCCGTAGACTTCCCACATAAGCAGCCACTCTCAGTTTGCCAACGGCCTTGTAAAAGGTGGCGGAGGAGCGGACAAAGGTTCAGGGCAATCTCTTGCCCTTGGGGTGGGAAATTGCCCCTAAGAGGCAGAAGAATCAGCAGTGATCAACGGCATGAGGATGCAGAAGGTAATGGAAACCACAGTGTTAAAACACATAATGTGTATCAACAGAACATGTGGTCCGTTAATTGAAAAAGCGTCATGATGATATCCCCATTGTCAACAGGTTCCGAATTAATCCACCGTTCGGATCTTGTGGACGGGACTGCCACGGCGGAGATGACTATGAGGAAAAGATTCAATAACGAAAGAAAATGGTAAAACCTTAGATGTCAGGGGCGTAGATTGTCAGACGTCTGAACGTTGCAGGCAGAGTAGAAAATCTGGAAAGGGAAATGCTAAGGGCCAACATAGATATAGGGGCAGTCAGTGAAGTGAAATGGAAAGAAGACAAGGTTGTCTGGTGCCATGAATACAGGGTGATATCAAGGGCAGCAAAAAAATATACAGGGAGTAGAACTCGTTATGAATACGAGAGTATGGCAGAGAATAAGCTACTGTGAACAGTTCAGTGATAAGGTTGATCTTATCAGGACCGAGAACAATCATCGCCGACAAAAATAGTTCAGCGTTAAATTCCGACATCACAGACAGAAGATGACGAGGTAAAGAAAGTAAATGAGGATAAAGGCTGACGAAAATCTAATAATCATGGGGAATTTGAACGTGCATGTACAGCAAAAGAGGAAGAAAGTGTTACCGGAGAATGTGGGCTTCATTGCAGGCATAGAAAAGGGGAAAGCCTAATTGAGTTCTGCAGAATGTTTCAGCTGGTAATAGAGAATGATCAGCCCCAGAATCACAGAAGGTGGAAGTATAATTGCAAAAGACCACGGCAGACGGGAAGGTTCCAGCTGGATTACATCAGGGCAGGCAGAGAGCTCAACACCAGATATTGGTCTGAAAGGACTACCCAGGGTAGACGCAGATTCAGATCACAATTTAGTAATCATTAAGAGTACACTGAAGTTTAAGGAAAGGGTACGTAAGAACTAGTGTGGAAGGAAGTGGGATACTGAAGTAGTGAAGAGAAATGAAAAGCGTCTGAAGTTCACTAAAGATGCGGATACTGCGAAGAGCAGGCAGTTCATCTGAAGAAGAATGGACACCTCTAAAATGAGCAGTCACACAAGTTGAACGGAAAAATTTAGGTATTAGGAAGTAGCTGCAAAGAAACATTGGGTAACAGAGGAAGAACGTCAACTGACCGACGAAAGGATAAGAAATTTTCTGACAGGAATACAGCAATATAAGTCACTTAGAATGAAATAAATTGGGAAGCGCAGGGAAGCCAGGCGGAATGACTTGATGATAAACATGAAGAAATAGAAAACGAAGTTAGAAGCAAGGATGGCGACATTAGGAATAGAATGGGATTTCACTGTTAAACGCAGACGAAACAGCTGATGGGCGGAAAGATCACAATGAAAGCCTCTATGAGGGGGAAGCCTTGCCTGATGACGCGACAGAAAAAGACCCTAGAGTCGTTAAGGAAGACGTATGTGTTCCAGTATTAGAGTCAGAATTTAAAAGGGTTCTGGAAGACCTAAACATCAAATAAAGCATTCGTGTAGCTGTAGATGTAGATGAGGAACAGACAACGTTCCACATTGGGTAATGGGCAACCAAACGAGTATACAAGCTGGTGTGTAGAAACTATGGGACTGATGAAAAATCATTGGACTTTTCGACAAACATCATCCACACATTTACGAAGACAGCAAGAGAAAGAAAGTGCGAGAACTATTCCACAATCAGTTTAACCGCTCGTGCATCCAATTTGTTGTCAAGAATAATATAGAGAAGTATGCCAAAAGATAGTTCTGGATGTGCCATATGATTAGTTTTCTTTAGAAAAAGTGAAGTCACCAGAGAAGCAGTCCTGAGTTGCGGCTGATAATGGAAGGAAGACTGTGCTCCCTGCCGCCGTTGGATAAGCAGCTGCCAGCAGAAAGTCGTGTGCTCCTAGCTCACTCATTTGTTACATAGTTCAATTCTTAATTTCTTTGCGTGTTTTTGGTACTTGCATTGTTCAAATTCATAAATTTCTGGCGTATTATAGTATTTGAGAATTGTAGCATCGCGTTTTAGTACCTGAATAGTGTAAAATCGCGTAGTCTCCTTCCGCCGCCAAGCAGTGTGTCAGCAGTGCGCAAGTAGCAGCATTACTGCATTTACTGGGCAATCTTGTATTTTAATAACCGTTTAAATTTTGTGTCGATTTGTTTGTGCCCTCTGTAGATTAGTTCAGACGTTCTCTGCACAACAGATTTTAGCATGGATAGGTTCTGCAACTGCTGTGTTCGGATGCAGGCTGAGTTGGCATCTCTTCGCTCCCAGCTTCAGGCAGTGTTGGCTTCGGTCACACAGCTTGAGGCTGTTGCCAATGGGCATCACTGTGGGGGTCCGGATGGAGGTTTTTCGGGGACGGCCAACTCGTCCCACGCATCCCCCGATCGGTTCATATGACCACTAGCATCCAGGAATCTAGAGACCGAACCCTCCCAAAGGAGGTTCAGGCAGGCTTTCCCCATCAACCAGGGAATGCTAACAACCGGCCACTGACGTAATTCAGCAGTTTGAAGCCACACCTCCACATCCCCAAATTCACTCCGTCACCCCCACACTTCCTTTCTCGAGCCAATCAAACCATAGTAGTTTAGGGGCTATTACAATGCAGTAGCCAATGAAAATCCAAGATGACGGTAATGAACCAGGTGTGCTAGCAGGAAAATGAAAATAATCCAGAGTGGTGACACTGGGCAAGTTTCAATTTTTTTAACACCTCCCCTCTCCTTCACTCAGAACAGAGTATTTGCAGCACCATTAAAATGGAAGAGCGAATTACAAAATGTACTTCAGAGATCATTCAACTGAAAGAAACATTCACAATGCAAACTATCTTGCTGCGCCAAAAAGTGTCTGAAAGACATAAATTAGTTTTAAAAAAATTACTTTACAGTATTTCCGCATCTAAAATACATGAGGAAAATATACACACAAACACACACACACACACACACACACACACACACACACACACACACACACACACACACACACACACACACACCGCCACACACACTCCCCCCTCCCCCACTCACACACATTACATATTCGTCAATGCCGTGAATAAAACAACATTACGATTTCTCAAAGAAGTACCCAAGTCCGACTGTTACGCTTCAACACACATGTGAATAAAAAAACCACATCCTAAGCAGGTAATTTTTATGATTTCATTTGTGTAAGCCATAGGCCGCAATGCGCCTGTAAATTAAATATTTCCACAACTAAATTGCTCCAATGCGCTTATCAAGTGTCACAGTGGTATAAGCTTGAAATATTTCCATATGGCGCTGACATTTCAATCGGATTCTGTGTTAGTGGTAACTCGTACAATGGACTGTCATCACATAAAGTTTTAGAAGCTTTTCAATATCGTTTCACCAAGCAAGCACCATTTTAACAGGACAAAAATAATGTAACTTGTTCTATACAAAAAAATACAGTCGATGATACTGGTTACCAATTATTGCTTAATATTACAAAAAATAAGGCCTTCGATGAAGGTTCCAATATTTACCAATCATAAAAATGGTGGTAAGACTCTCTGGATGTTCACAATAAACTACAAAATAACATTCACTTGTAATAACAGAAAATAATGTAGAAACGCCACACTGACATGTAACTTAGCCAAAAGACAAATGAACTGTCGGAACACGATTTTAGGAAGGAAGGAAGGATTTGTGTTGAGGAGGATTTATTTTATTGAAATATAGCACATAAACTGTATATTTTCGTAATATATAATGATAACTTTCACTATACTTACATACATTCTTCACAACGCAACCAAAGTTGGTTGTAGAACAAGACAGGAATGAAACACAGACAAAGACGGTTTTGCAAAAGGACAAATATCTTAAAAATAATATCTTTTGCCCCACAATAAAATTATTTCCAGTATAATCTTCTTATTAGAGAAGTTTATTTTCCCAGATCGCGCAATACGTTGATTTCTCAGAACTTGCCGCAACTGGATGTCTATATAGTCAACTGGTTTGGACAAATTGCCACCTTTAGATCTGAAAAACTATTACAAAATTTTTAACATTTTGTAATTGTTGTTCATTACAAAGAGGCAATTTGAATACATTACATATCATGTACATAGACCATTGTACCACTATTTGCAGTTCACGATCATTTTTGGTAACAAATGTGATACAACTAAAAACTGTTATGAGAAGTTCAATAGAAAAAAATATAAACTTTTACATGCCCATGGTCACTGAAGAAAAAGTTCCAGTCTAGCATTGCACATTACACAATAAAATCATGATGGTGTCAAACACGCAAAGAAATTTCTGATGAAATACATTAGTCTCATAGGATATTGCCTGCTGTGTCCATTTTGACAACCGATGACATATTGCTGGGCATTAGTCAAACAACCTACGTATTGTCCATGGGCTCCAACTGGTGATAGCACTCTTTTACATGATAACTTAGAAACATAGTAAATAAATATTTTCTGTGTTTGTATAATATATAAAATGATGGAGTCAATCTACAATTAAGCATTTCTATGGTTATAACAACCTCTATACGCTTTCTTTATATTAAAGAATGGCAATTGGCAGTATAAGTCAGCTACAGCAGGCATACACTTCGAAAGTGTTGTACAGGCAATACAGATCACTAAAAATATTGTTAAAACATCGTACAAACATTTCATAAATTGCGACGATTAAAATCACAGGATGAGGTGGACTACACAAGTTAAATGAAGAAATGTCAGAAGGTGCTTCGTCTCAATCATTGACAAAACATTATCATACACTGAAGCATAGCGCTGGCAAATGTTTACAATATTTGTTAAATATATCGGAAGTACAGCGATGATTCATAAATTGTGTTCACGATTGCTGATAGGCGTTATAAAGAGAATACACATAGACTACTTAAAACATCAGCTACTGGCTGTTACAATCTGCCAAAACACGACATTTCATTATTGCTATCTGAGTCTTACAGATTTGCACAGAATACATGAAGACATTTAAACTGGCGAGCGATTAGCTGTGGCAATATTCAGAAAAATATGTTTAGAAACGTTGAAGTACAAGCTATTCACAACAAAACAGGATCCACGCACCATGCAAAACGTTCAAACTACATTTACTATTAAAGTAGAGAAGCGGGGAGGGGGGCGGGGAGGCTATGTAGATGATGTGAAGTGGCTAGTCTCGAGCATCGACAAAATGTTTTGAAGACGTAAATGACAATATATCGCACTATTACATAAGGATGATCGTTGCAATATATTTTATGGGAAAGTATGAGTCACAACCCGCCATGATCATGGATCTAGCCGTTGGTGGGGAGGCTTGCGTGCCTCAACGATACGGATAGCCATACCATAGGTGCAACCACAACGGAGGGGTATCTGTTGAGAGTCCAGACAAACGTGGCCCTGTATCATTAACCAAAACGGCCTTGTTGCGCTGGTACTGCGAACGGTTAAAAGAAAGGGGAAAATACAGCCGTAATATTTCCCGGGGGGCATGCAGCTTTACCGTATCATTAAATCATGATGTGTCCGCTTGGGTAAAATATTCCCGAGGTAAAATAGTCATCCATTCGGATCTCCGGGCGGTGACTACTCAGGAGGACGTCGTTATCAGAAGAAATAAAGCTGGCGTTCTACGGATCGCAGCGTGGAATTTCGGGTCCCTTAATCGGGCAGCTAGGTTAGAAAATTTAAAAAGGGAATTCTATAGGTTACAGTTAGATATAGTGGGAATTATTGAAGTTCGGTGGCAGGAGGAATAAGACTTTTGGTCAGGTAACTGCAGGTTTATAAATACAAAATCAAATAGGGGTAATGCAGGAGTAGGTCTAATAATGAATAAAAAAAATAGGAGTGCGAGTAAGCTACTACAAACAGCAGAGTGAACACATTATTGTGGCTAAGATAGAAACAAAGCCTAAGCCTACCACAGTAGTACAAGTTTATATGCCAACTAGCTCTGAAGATGACGAACAGATTGATGAAATGTTTGATGAGATACAAGAAATTATTCAGAGAATGGAGACGAAACTCTAATAGTCATAGGTGACTGGAACTCTATAGTAGGAAAAGGAAGTAGTAGGTGAATATGGAATTGGGGTAAGGAATGAAAGAGGAAGCCATCTGGCAGAATTTTGCACAGAGCATAACTTAATCATTGCTAATACTTGGTTTCAGAATCAAAAAGAATACAAAATACGTAGAGGAGGCCTGGAGACACTGGAACGATCAGATAGATTATATAATGGCAATACACCTGCAATGGACGAGGCAATTCTTCGTGCAGTTGACGATAACCCTAACGTCAGCGTCAGAGAAGTTGCTGCTGTACAAGATAACGTTGACCACGTCACTGTATGGAGAGTGCTACGGGAGAACCAGTTGTTTCCGTACCATGTACAGCGTGTGCAGGCACTATCAGCAGCTGATTGGCCTCCACAGGTACACTTCTGCGAATGGTTCATCCAACAATGTGTCAATCCTCATTTCAGTGCAAATGTTCTCTTTACGGATGAGGCTTCATTCCAACGTGATCAAATTGTAAATTTTCACAATCAGCATGTGTGGGCTGACGAGAATCCGCACGCAATTGTGCAATCACGTCATCAACACAGATTTTCTGTGAACGTTTGGGCAGGCATTGTTGGTGATGTCTTGATTGGGCCCCATGTTCTTCCACCTATGCTCCATGGAGCACGTTATCACGATTTCATACGGGATACTCCACCTGTGCTGCTAGAACATGTGCCTTTACATGTACGACACAACATGTGGTTCATGCACGATGGAGCTCCTGCACATTTCAGTCGAAGTGTTCGTACGCTTCTCAACAACAGATTCGGTGACCGATGGATTGGTAGAGGCGGACCAATTCCATGGCCTCCACGCTCTCCTGACCTCAACCCTCTTGACTCTCATTTATGGAGGCAATTGAAAGCTCTTGTCTACGCAACCCCGGTACGAAATGCAGAGACTCTTCGTGCTCGTATTGTGGACGGCTGTGATACAATACGCCATTCTCCAGGGCTGCATCAGCGCATCAGGGATTGCATGCGACGGAGGGTGGATGCATGTATCTTCGCTAACGGAGGACATTTTGAACATTTCCTGTAACAAAGTGTTTAAAGCCACGCTGGTACGTTCTGTTGCTGTGTGTTTCCATTCCATGATTAATGTTATTTGAAGAGAAGTAATAAAATGAGCTCTAACATGGAAAGCAAGCGTTTCCGGACACATGTCCACATAACATATTTTCTTTCTTTGTGTGTGAGGAATGTTTCCTGTAAGTGTGGCCGTACCTTTTTTTAACACCCTGTATGTGCTCAAACCTTGCAGGTATCGTCCACTATTGCAGTCAGTGAAGTAAATGATACCAGTACCGATAGAATCTGAAAAACAGAAATGCAGATTGCTGCATTAAGGTTGAAAGTCAATGAATTGAAAACATAGTCACGTTCAGGAGACGCCTCACCAAATAGATCACGAGACAGGTCACGGTCAGTCCAGCGCTTTAATCTTAAGAGCAAAGAAGTGTCAGGGTCCATGCTCGTTTCGACCATCTTCCATCCAAAATTCCAACAAAGAGAAACTTAAACGCTCCACACTAGCTGCGGCTGGTGATCGGAGCCAAATTTCACGCCGTCTATTTCTCACAGGCAGAAGTAGCGGAAGTCGTTACCTAATTGGCACCGGAGCTGATATTTCTGTGATTCAGCCTTCGGATAGTCATCGCCGAAAGAAAACAGGTCGTAAACTTTATGCTGAAAATGGCAATGGTATTAGTATTTACAGAGTGCGCCTATCATCACTCAGATTGGGTTTACGGAGCAACTTAATGGAACTTCGTAATTGCAGATGTGCAATAGCCGATTCTCATAGCCCATTTCATTCAACATTATAATGTTTTAGGAGACCTCAAGAACAGATGACTCATTGACCCAGTAACGTCAGCAGCAACATCTGGCGTATTGATTAAGGTCTCGGGCTTAGAAACAGTTCATGTAATGGCACCAGATCAAAAATATGCTGCCATTCTAAATAAATTTTCCAACTTGCTCCACAAAAGCATCCATTTTTACATCCCAGATACCACTGCTTTACATAAGATTGTCACAGAAGGACATCCTGTAGCAGCAAAGGCACGACAACTACCACCAGATAAACTTAAAGCAGCTAAAGCAGAGTTCCAACACATGATTAATACGAAAATCTGCCAGCCGTCAAAGAGCGCCTGGGCAAGCCCCCTCCAATTAGTTCCCAAGGAAAACGGATCCTGGAGGCCTTGCGCTGACTACCGTGCTCTCAACAAAATCACAAAGCCTGACAGGTATCCTATTCCTAAAATTCAAGATTTTAACAGCCAACAGCATGGAAAACAAATATTTTAAAAAATAGGTCTGGTCAGAGCTTTTCATCAAATCCCTGTACATCCAGACGATTTACCTAAGACGGCAGTGATAACTACATTTAGTTTGTGTTTTTGCCACTTCCGTTTGGACTCCAAAACGCAGCACAAACTTTTCAAATGTATATCGACAATATACTGAGAGACTTCGACTTCGTGTACTGTTATATATATGACATTCTATTGGCATCACATGATGAAGAAGAGCAGAAGAAGCAACTTCAATTGCTTTTCGAATGCCTCAGTAAATTCAACATCAGAATCAATCTGAACAAATGCTTTTTCGGTTCAATAGAAGTACTTTTCCTTTGATATGTGGTAACCGCACAGGGAATTAGACCACTACCAGACGAGTACAAACCATTGTTGACTATTCGCTACCTACAGCAATAAAAGAACTGCTCCGATTTCTTGGCCTCATTAATTTTTTCCGAAGAGTACTAACAAATTCAGCCAGTAAACAAGCAGAGCTTTTGTACCTACTCCATGGGACTAAGAAAACTTATACCAGGAAAATTAATTATTCAGAACATCTTCGACAAGCCTTCAATGACCTAAAAAGTAGCTTGGCCAATTCAGCACTTCTACCTCATTCATCTTGAAATTTACCTTTAATTTTAATGGCTGACGCATAGGATTATGCTATTGGTATTCTTTACAACAAATCAAAGACAATGATCTGGAACCATTAGCATTCTTCTCCAAGAAACTGACAACTGCAGAGAGGAATTACGCAATCTATGACAGAGAACACCTTTCTGTGTACTCAGCAGTGAAGCCATTTCAGTACATGCTTGAAGGTCGTGATTTTCCAATTTACACCGACCATAAGCCACTCACCTTCAGGTTCGACCAACGTTTGGCCGAGGCTTATCCACGTCAGATCCTACACATTGGTTCCGTCCGACAGTTCACCACAGACATACGTTACACTACAGGGAAGGAGAACCTCGTAGCCGACGCTTGTTCACGAATTGCTTCAAGCACTACCTCGCCAGTGGAAATGACTTCCGGTTCAGCAGTTAGCTTACCGGGAGCATTTATTAATGAACAGAAATTAGTAACTGACATTACAACCTTCGTCTTCAAATTGAAGGAATAAATGAGGAGCCTAAGACCAGATCCGACAGAACATCACGATCACAAGGTCTTCGTTGACCCACATCTGATGACAAGCAAGTTCGTCTTCGTTCGAAATGATGGTGTCAGTACACCACTTCAGCCAACACATGAAGTGCCATATATAGTCCTGTCTCGCGATGACAATCACTTCTAGGTGGAGATGCTAACAGGAAAACAAACTATTAGCATTGTCCAATGGAAACCGGCCTTCTTTCTGACAGACTATTCATCAGACAACATGGAAGATACAGAAGGAGACTCCACTTTCGATGCTCCATCACATTCCATTCAGAAGACAACAGACAGCAATCAAGCCAGTGCACTTTCACCACGGATCAGCAGATCAGGTCGACAGCTCACCGTCCCAGGAAATTACATTGGCGCTGTCACTGCGGAGGGAGTGTGTGGAGGAACGGTGTGTTATTTGTAAATTATATCTCTGAACTTTGTTTACGTTCTCATTACTTATAAACTGTTATTATCTCTGATCTTGTTCACATCTACTATGTTTTGCGTGTTCATTAAACGTATAAATACATCATTTCTTGTCTTTTATGGTCCTTCTACCATAATCAAAAATTGTTAAAATGGCTCTGAGCACTATGCGACTTAACTTCTGAGGTCATCAGTCGCCTAGAACTTAGAACTAATTAGACCTAACTAACCTAAGGACATCACACACATCCATGCCCGAGGCAGGATTCGAACCTGCGAGCGTAGCGGTCGCACGGTTCCAGACTGTAGCGTCCAGAACCGCACGGTCACTACAGCCGGCCATAAACCATTGCGTCAAACACTATATATCACTAGCATAAAGGGCTGGATGTTTTGTGTATTTGAAGGGTGGGGAGGAGGGGGGAAAGAACGGGGGAAGAATGTATCTTTTAATGTATGAGCCACTAATACGTGAGAGGGCAGTAACAGTGGACAACACCATAGTTGGAGCCAAACTGAGATGACATTCTAGACACTACATTCCAGTAATATTAAATAATGGTAAAAACAACCTACGATAATAGGTACAGAGTGTACACAAGATACAACAGATACATATAAAAGTAATTTATCACATTGCTATTTATATATGGTAGTCAGTTGCAGCATCTAACACAGTAGGCTATACAAGCTGTTAGAACCTTTATCTTAAGTTACAGGATAAAAACCACAAAAATAAAAAGTGTTGACAGCAACTCACAGTCCAAGCTATTATACAATTGTAAAGTACGTTTAGTACTTAACTAAAATGAATGGCATTTTATTAAACATTTCCTAAATTAAAGAGGGTAAATAGCCTGAACTAAACAGTGGTTAGTTTACCACCTTGTATATCACTAACATTATACAGCTGTCGGTCAGTATATGTACACCTTGTTACTGGGCTAATATATGAAAAAGTATTTAAATTGTTTACCTTGTATATTTAGGATCATGGTGATTTTATGTCGCTGTGGCGTCACTACGCCTGTTATTGTACGTTATGTAGGTCCTGTTTTGTTCCTTGTGTTTCTATACTACAATCATGCCCTCTAGTGACAGAATGGGTTACCAGGAAAATGGAGCAATGTTATGTAAGCAAGTTAGTTGCGTGTCAGTTCTACATAACACTACAGCTACAGTGTGTTTTGAGATTGTTTTTTTCGGAACATAGTAAAATTATGTGCTGCATTCCGTATGGAAGCTTGCTGCGCTTGATACTCTTACACTGAGGTTACTATATGCGTTTATCTCAGAGTTTAATTTTCAGGATTGCGAATTTATACAGACAACGATCGTTGTGACACAGCAGGACCCATTGCAAGAATTCTTGTAAATTTTTATCCTGGTATAGTTTTTATCTATCCTACATTAGGACGTGGAATGATCGTTTGGGCAAGCATGGGCATAACTTGTATTAACTAACTTGTGCCATAATTGCCTCGGCTACCTGGTCTCATTATTTCTCGTAATTGTTGTCAGATGTATAGACATAATTACCATTATGTATTCTCCAACTGGTGTTCTACGTTTGAAAATGACGACGTACTTTGTTGAAACCGGTAACGTGACCCCTTTTATTCAAAGAAAAATTTTATGGACTGTGACTGTGGCTTCACTCTGTAGTGTCAAATAAACGGTTAATTTATATTATGGTCACACACCTTACAACAATTACGTCGGAATATAGAAATTAACATCAAAACATTTTCTGACCCCATTCTACTTGGTGCTTAATACATAACAAACTGGAAAAAGTTGAGTTTTTAGTAAGTGCATGTATTATCTCATGTAGCATAGAAAGTATTACATTTCTGGCCTTGTGTGAGTTGTAATCCAGGGTGAGATCAAGGCTGAAGGACATTGTTAACAGTACACTTATAGGCTAAGGCCTAGGTCACGTTTAGGAGTGTATGTCCGCACACTACATAGATGTACTGACACTACTTAATGGTTATGAAATCGAAAGTAATGGGGCTCTATATGCGTGGGCTCACAAGTATGCCATAAAGCAGTTCATAGCCAACTACTTATAACGTGAAGAACACTAAAGCATTATACAAGCGTGTTTGGTTCAGTAACGGTTTTACTGTACAATGTCTAACTTTACTCTGGAGTGTTTTCTTCAATGAGGTATGTTCACTTTGAGCATGTCATTTTTTATATTTTCGACGTTGGATTTTCAGTAATCACTTTTACTTATGTTACAGGTGTTCCCAAATACGTCCATGACTAAATGACCGCGCACTACCGAGAGAGGCACACAAATTTAAGTATGTAGATGATACACAACACATATATTAAAATTTCTTCCTTAGTACTAATATCGATTATCAGAATGTTAAATTTTTCGTGATACTTTTCGGAATGAAGATGGCAGTTTAAATTGCGGAAAACAAGTTTTCTGTATACATGTATATTACGGTCTGGGCAAACAACCTTGTCCTGCAAGAAGATTCCATTGCTCAAAAAAAAAAAAAAAAATGGTTCAAATGGCTCTGAGCACTATGGGACTCAACTGCTGAGGTCATTAGTCCCCTAGAACTTAGAACTACTTAAACCTAACTAACCCAAGGGCATCACACACATCCACGCCCGAGGCAGGATTCGAACGTGCGACCGTAGCGGTCTTGTGGTTCCAGACTGCAGCGCCTTTAACCGCACGGCCACTTCGACCGGCTACATTGCTCAGTTTCAGCGACCTATCTTCTGCTGACAATGTCAAATAACCGAAATTCGTTAACATGAATCGACTACAAAGCACGTACAGGTTACTTGTTGTAATATGTAAGTAAAATTGTTACAGATCTCTGATCGCAAACGGAAATTCTAACCTTGGAGCAAAAGATGTGAGACTTTTAAAGCGAAACTTGTGCCGTAAATTAATTGTTTTGTAAGATTATAAAAAATACATATGGCTTGCATACTGGGTAGCTGGAACTAGTTTCCTAGAGTAAAAGACTTTTTCAGTGAAATGAAATGGAGAGAAGGCACGATAAAATCAACAGCACCAGAAAATGGTATGTTGGGAATAGGACACATTACGAATAGGAAGTAGGGCAGAGAGTGAATTACCATGAACAGTTCATCGATGGAGTTGCTCTCATCAAAATTGACAGTAAACCGCGCGGGATTAGCCGAGCTGTCTAGGGCGCTGCAGTGAGGGACTGTACGGCTGGTCCCGGCGGAGGTTCGAGTCCTCCCTCGGGCATGGGTGTATGTGTTTGTCCTTAAAATAATTTAGGTTAAGTAGTGTGTAAGCTTAGGGACTGATGACCTCAGCAGTTAAGTCCCATAAGATTTCACACACAGTTGAATATTTGACAGCAAAGCAAAACCGATAACAAGAGTTCAAGTACACATGTTGACGTCGCAAGCAGAAGATTAAGAGATCGAGAAAGTACATGAGGATATTGAATGAGAAATTCACTATGTTCAGGACTTGAATCCGGTTCTAGGGGAAGGAGTATAAGGAAAGGTTACAGGAGTATGTGGGATTGGGACAAGGAACGAGAGAGGAGGAAGACGACTTGAGTTCTGCATGAAATTTCAGCCAGTAACAGCGAAAACTCTGTTGAAGAATTAAAAGAGGTTAAGATACAAGGAGATCAAATTACATCATGGTCAGACAGAGATTCTGAAATCAGATATTGGGTTGTGTGATGTACTCAGAAGCAGATGTAGACTCAGATCACTATCTGGTAGTGATGAGGAGTAGACTGAAGTCTAAGAGACTAGTGAGCAAGAATCAGTGCACAAAGAAGGGGAATATGGATGTACTAATGAATGACGAGAAACGCTTGAAATTCTCTAAGGCCATAGATACAGTAATAAGGAATAGCTCAGTAGGCAGTACAGTTGAAGAGGAATGGACATCTCTTAAAAGGGCAATCACAGAAACTGGAAAGAAAAACAAAGATACAATGAAGGTAACTGCGGAGAAACCATGGGTAAGAGAAGAAGTACTTCAGTTGATCGAAGAAAGAAGGAAGTACAAAATGTCCGGGGAAATTCAGGAATACAGAAATACAAGTCGATGAGGAATGAAATAATTAGGAAGTGCAGAGA
This sequence comes from Schistocerca nitens, assembly GCF_023898315.1. Classification (NCBI taxonomy): domain Eukaryota; kingdom Metazoa; phylum Arthropoda; class Insecta; order Orthoptera; family Acrididae; genus Schistocerca; species Schistocerca nitens. The sequence goes on from NC_064617.1 coordinate 310,045,940, forward strand.
AGCTAAGACGAAACGGCTCCAATAAAAATTTTATGAAGTCCAAGAAGAAACGTTTATTGTAAGGACTGACTCAGCATTTAGAAAAGTCGAAACAACTTTCGGTGAAGCAAAAAGCACGGGTGGTAATATTATGATTTCAAATCTAGAGGAGAGAGCGGATACATGAAAAGTATAGTCTGAAGGCCTCTATGAGGGGGAGGTCTCCTCTGGTGACGGGGTAGAAGAAGAAACGGAAGTCGGCAGGGAAGAGATAGGGGATACAGTATTAAAATTAAAAACAGCTTTGGACAGCTTAAGATCGAATAAGGAAGAAGGGATGGGTAACATTCCATTGAAATTTATGAAATTACTGGGGAAAGTGGCAGGTATACGATTATTATCCAAGTTTCTGACAAGAATAATATATAGAAGAAAATTGAGAATGTGTTTATTGACAATCAGTTTAGCTTTTGGGGAGGTTTCAATTGAGAATGGAAGCAAGACTTTAGAAACATTAAGACACGTACATAGGATTTGGCGATCTGGAAAAAGCGTTCGACAATGTAAAGCGATAAAAAGTGTTCCAAATTCTGATAGAAATAGGAGTAAGCTACAGGGAAAAGCGAGTAATCTGCAATATCTACAAGAACTACGAGGGAATAGTAAGATTGGAAGACTAAGACCGCAGTGCTAGGATTAAAAAGGGTATAAGATGGGCATGTAATTCTTTCGCTCCTATTCTTCAATCTATACTTCGAATAAACAATGAAAGAAATAAAAGAAATGTTTCATGAGTGGGATTAAAATTCAAGGTGGAAGGATATCAATGATAAGATTCGCTGAGGACAATGCTATCCTCACTGAAAGTGAAGAAGTGTTACACGATGTACTGAATGTAACGAATAATCTATTGAGTGCAGAATATGGACTAAGAGTAAATCAAAGAAAGTCGAAAGTAATGAGAAGCAGCAGAAATGAAAACAGCGAGAAACTTAATATCAGGATTCATGGTCACGCAGTAGATAAAGTTAAGGAATTCTGCTACCTAGGCAGCAAAATAACCTATGACAGATGGATGAAGAGGGACATAAAAAGCACACTATCACTGACATAAAGGGCATTCCTGGCAAACAGAAATCTACCTGTATCAAACATAGACCTTAATTTGGGGAAACAGTTCTGGGAATGCAGGTTTGTAGCACACTATCCTAATGCAGTGAAATATGACCTTTGGGAAAGCCGGAGCAGTAGAGAATCGAAACACTGGAGATGTAGTGCTACAGAAGGATGTCAAAAATAAAGTAGATTGGTAAGGTGAGGAATGAGGAGGTTCTCTGCAGAATCGGTGAGGAAAGAAATATATGAGAAACATTGACAAGAAGACGGGACAGGATAATACGATATCTGTTAAGACATGAGGGACTAACTTTCAGTGGTGGGCCACGTCAAGCCAGTCAGAAGATTGATGACTCACAGAGAAAAGGAGAAAAGGACGTTGTCAATACATAACATTCTTACTTTGCTAATTACCGTCAATGAGTTGAGAGGTTAGATCAGCAGTCATGTAGGTGCATATTTTGCAACGTTAAAGAATCATTTTTTATGTATTCACACGAATTTATTGCATGACACAGATCTATGTTTCGTCGTTCACTAACACGCAGTTTACTCCATTAGTGCTAATAAGCAAACTATGTATGTGTGTGTGTTTTTTTTTAAGTTTTACAGACAATTTAGATGTGAAAATCTGTAATTGAAGTTCCATTGTGCTTGCAGAATGAGATACGATACTAAATCATTTGTCGTTAACAAGTCGGCTTAACTTAAAGGTTTTACTAGTAGCGCCAATAAGCAATTAATAAATAATTTTTAATCGTACACAATAGTTATGACATTAGTACCATTTGTGTTTTGTGCTTAAGGGGAGGTTCACTATCTTTTGGTTCAAAAAATCGATTTCTTTAAATCTCATTTTTGGATCTATACAAGTGTTTAGAATCCACGCCTGAAACGGTTTTTCCGAATACAGAACAGAAATGTTAATTATTCGCAGTTGAACAAAAAAATGCACCTGCCTGAAATCGGCTTTTTTCACGCACCAGTTTTTTTTCCTTTCGGAGGACGAGTTATTGTACCGGTGCTTGGGAGGAAGCACACAAAATTCAAATGAAGGTTTGCACGCGTATGTTTGGAAGTTAGCCCCCGAGCATTTGCATTCTGGTGTGAAGACTGTGGAGATTGCGATTTTCCTTACAGTGAGCAGCTTCAACAAAGGGTATTCAGCAAATCTGAAGACCATGACAACGATGGACGTCACCCTGGAACTCTATTCGAATCAGTTCGCCAAGCATTCGGACGATCACCGGATTCAGGCGTCCGAAAACCTCTTGTCACCTTCTGTTCGAGCGGCTCTGGAGCAGCCGAGGATGGCCCAGATCGAGCAGAACGCCCTATATGAGGAAGAGGAATGACTAGTTTATGCACTCGGAATAGCAGATTGAACGAACGTTGCATAATATTGCATTTATATGTAGTCAAAACTTCAAAGGTGATTTTCTCGAAATAATGTTTTTTTCATCGCGCGGTATGGTAACTTCAAATCTACTGCACCGATTGGCATGATTCTTTGTTTCCGACGATGCTAACTAAATTTTCAAGGAGTTGTACCACCTTTATTCCGATCCATCAACTATAAATATTTTTACTTGGTCGACGAAGTCGAAAAATCAATGAAAAAAGCACAATGTTTTAAAAATGGCAGCTATTTTGTTTTCTATGGTCCAAATAACTTAAGCGAGGCACAGCTTTTAACAATCTTATACACTTCGCTAACGTCAACTCAATTTTGATTTCAGACGAGCCGGCTGACCTGTGACATACCTCGCGTGGAGGACTACATCACAATTTTGTTTCGTTCCGACGGCACTTCCGAGTTTGTTCTTCGACATTTCCGGTCGAAAAAATTCCAGTTTGTAGACGAAATATCAGTAAACATCTTGACAAATTTTACATTGATACCTATAACACAACCCGAGAAAAACATTTTCAAAGACATGCTTTTACCGGGCCAAAGATAGTAAACCTCTCCTTAAGAACTTACATAAATAGTACAATTTAATTTTGCTTGTAAGTTACATCTATAAGCATTCTTATGTGTCAAAATAAGCAACATCCTTGAGTTTCGTTGTCGGTAAATGGTAAATATTTAAGAGAAAGAACCATCACAGCTGTATCTTCAGGATGTCTTTATTCTGCCCCACGACTAGTGTCGGCCGCACATTTCCGCCATCCTCAGACCCACTGCGAAAAGAGTATTTGATTTCCTTGGCGCATGTACTGTGACCAAGGAAATCAAATAACCTTTTGGCAGTGGGTTCGAGGATGTTGGTAATGTGCAGTTGAAACCAGTCCTGTGATATAATAAAGACTTCCAAGATACTGCTGTTGTGGTACTTTGTCTCTCCCTCTCTCTCTCTCTCTCTCTCTCTCTCTCTCTCTCTCACACACACACACACACACACACACATATATATATAGCTGAGGTCCCTAGTCCATGTAACAAAATGAACATCCTTAAACTGAAACGGTAAATAGTTTTGTCTCGTGGAAAGATCTTAATTTCAAGATATCAGCCTTTCATGTCAGTCTTGTTGCACAATCATCTTCGTCTGCGTTGCACTCGTCTCCTTCCGGAACCTACTTTCGTCGTGTTGTAATGAATGAATGTAAACATAGTAGAAATTATTATTGTATATTACAAAAATACGAAGTATATGTGCTACATTGCAATAAAATAAATCCCCACCAAAACAAATACTTTGCTTCCTGCCCAATTTGTGCTTCACCAGTTCGTTTGTCTTTTGGCTATATTTTGTGCGAGTGTGGTGTTTTTATATCGATTACTTTTATTATATATAGGTTTTTTTTAGTGTCAGCGAGTCCTGTGGAACAGCGGCGAGAAAAGCAAAGCGAACGCAGCCCGCGGTGTATGCTTAATGATCGCTGCTGTAATCTGAGCCAAAGTACTCTGCCTACGATACGGATGCCTTAGCCATTTGCTTTTCGCTGGAAAAGCTTTAGTTTTACCTTTTCATTTCGGAACGGGTAACTAAGCATTGACCCGGATATTTTCTAGGAAAACAAATCGCAATGTGCGACTGGCGGTACGAATCTCGGCCTTTATATTGTAGGTAAACCCCGTTTGCGGGACGGAAAATCAGACTGGTGATAGGCTGGGTCGGATGTTTTCAATGAAGGTGTGGCAGCAGTCTTAACCGACATTCACATATTATTTAGCAGACAGAGAGGGGCAGAAACAGGATTCAGAGCTTGGGAAAATTCTGAAAATTTTTTGTCAAGATGACATAACGAATAGGTGTTCGATTGAAACACGTTTATTGTGTTACCGAACTCAGTACAACAATCAGCTGAAGATTTGGTTTCCAAAGTACCTGACAGCGCCTGTTTTCAATTATTTCCATCTGTCTTTGTCTGGTGTTCATTTCGCCACGACTGTTCAAAAGATTAAGGACTACCTGACTTGGAAGGGACGTTACAAAGACGCTAGGAGGACGCAGTGTAAGGTAGCTAAGACGAATCCCAACACAAGTCAGGATCTATCAATCAGACTACTGGTAGGCTGAGTCGGATGTATCAATGAAGGTGAAAATAGCATAATGGATAAGATATTTATTGATTATTTATGACCTCTTCTGTGTACTAAAAATGCACATCGCTGCATATTTTTTGCTGTGCGTGAAGTCAGTAGATTTGTTTGGTTCATTCTTAGGTCAGCAACAGCGATTGTTATTATATTAAGTTTGACTACCATTCTTCCTATTTTTGGACCGCTCAAAGTTTTGGTGTCCAATAATTCGGCTGCCCTCTAGATCTTTTAGGAAGTTTTGCTTTGATCATGGCATTTCTCTTGTTACCACTATACCCCATTTTCCCCATCCCTTTAGGGAGTGGATCAGTGGGAATTTTGTGAGCTCTGATGATTTATCATTCCCATAATCAATCACTCCGGGGTGGTACAGTCAGCTGGTTCGCTTACGAATTTAACACCACCGTACATGAAATGCGTAACACTACTCCCGCTAAGCTCGTGTTAGGCTTTCTTCATAATTCGCCGCTCAGTACTTTGTGGACGACTGGCCATCTCCATCTGAAAAGATCAACTCAGATGGTGTTAAAGACAAATGGAATGCGGCATATCACAACATATCTCTCGTAAATCAGAGGCAGGCTGGACGGTACAACAAAGATCGTAGTGGAGGTTGTCTTTACAAAATCTGGATAGGGAGTAACTAAAAGATGTTACTGCTTTTCAGAGTACCAAGTAAAGTTTACCAAAAAATGACACCAGTCAGTCACTTGGTCCAGAAAACCCTAGAGATTTTTCAGGTTTATGCTAGCCAGCTTGAGTTAGACAACAGAGGTTGAGGAAGCTGAGTAGTGGTTAGCTATTCTTGGTTCTGTTTTTGTGGGGCAGGATAAGTCGTTCCGCTACCGATATTCAAAGATATCAAGACTGCGTCTCTTGGCAATGCCTTGCCCAGTGTCCCACTAAGTTGCAGCGAGGTCGAGCGATGTGGCTTTAAAGTGCTGTAGGCGGGTCGGAGGATGGTCTTGTCACCTCCAGCGAATGAAAGAGCCAGTGAGTCTTGTGGGACAGCTGCCAAACGTGGAATTCATGCAGCGGCACTGGCACAGTGTTACCTCGGACGAAACACCAGTGGCAGAATTTGTAGCAGATTTTTGTAGTCACCTGCACGGGAGGTTGAATTTTGAGTTCGGTCTCGATTTTAAACTGAGGACAGAAAAGTGTTATGCTTGCTGGCCCAGGTAGTTCTCCGGCGAGATTACGAGTTATGTATGCGTTAATGAATGTGTTGTCTGCTTTATCTGAAGGTGCAACAAGTGTGGCTTGTGTTATTTGGTAATTTGACTGGTTTTCGCCGTACTGCTCGTGGAATTTCGTCGTAGCAAAAGAAGGGGGAATGCAAACGAATAAACGATGAGCTTTACAGTTTCAAACACTTGTCAGCTTTTGGTATTAACGTAACACCGATTAATTTTGTTTCACAGACTGACGGTGTTTGAGAGCAGTGTGTCTAAATGTATATTGTGAGGGGCACACACTGTGGTCAGACAATTCATCGATTTCTTTTGTTTTGGTCGAATGCTGTTAAGTGTTGTGTAGTCATATTGGTGCTTAATGGTTCAACGTTTTTAAAAATTATGTATGAGCAGGCACTTTTATCCTAACTAATTTTTTTAAAATTGTTTTAAAGGAAAATATGTGTTGTACCTCTGCTCCTAGTACGGAATCGTGATCTGTTTACCTTAGAGAGAGAATTTTGGTTAACATGGGATTAATGTCACGCAAGCTGCTTCTGAAATCATACTGTGGGAAAGTTGTTTCAATCTTTTAATGTCTGCTATTGTTTCCAAGTATTAGTAAAAATTTTTTATTTAAATCGTAGCTAAGAGTACAACTTCATTCAATGGGACTCTGAGTTAGGTCTGTTCTGGCTACGTTACTTTGTTTTCAGATCACATTACACAAGAAAATGTCCCTCCTCCTTTCCGAACAGTAAAACAATTTAGTTGCTTATTTAATTTTAAAACATATTTATCTGTGTTTCAGATTACTGAAGAGTGTGATGCCTCTGTATCATAATCTGTGTGGGAAGATAACAGATGGAAACGCCGGACCCCGATTTTGGAAGTTGTTGTGAAATGTTGTACTCCACAAAGAGATTGCATCTAATTTAAGGCTTGAACTGGACTTTTTTAAACGACATTTAGCTATGCTCATTGGTGGTTTTTATAGTTGTCTATCCAGTTTTTAAGGTGGTAATTTTTATTAGAGTTACTTCATAAAACAGAAATTATAAAAAATGGTATGTGGTTTCTTCTCGTTATGTGCGTTTGCTGCCTTCCACTGCCGAACTGAGTACTGTCTTGTGATAATACTGAGATAGCTTAGATATGCTCTAAAAGAACAGCAAAATAAAAGGAGGGATTGTGTTTGCCAGTGTGCCTTTTAGATATTAGTTGGCTTAAATAGTTTTCACTTCTAAGGGATCTAAATAATAATAGTATCTTCCATTTCTGTTTTCTTTTCAGGATATCAGGTAACGAGGAATATCTGCGTGACTTGGTGATATTGGTGTTTTACATCTAGGCAGTCGTCTGTAGCATTTTGCTTTCTAACCTTCATAAATCCATCAATATTATGACTAACTACGCATAAAATGACGACCACCACACGGCGTTCCTTGGCTTTTCTACGCGAAGTGCTAATTACGGTTGTGTAACGAGTTAAGGAAAACGTTTGACTACATGGTCAGTGGTACCAAGTACTTTAAAGAATATTATAAAGCGACATATTTTTGTTTCAGGCTACTTCTTTCTCGTTTATGTTATACCACCTCATTGCCTGTAATCTCGAGGGCGAGGCCAGGAGAGAAATGTGTACCTTGTTGTTGTGGTCTTCAGTTCGAAGACTAGTTTTATACAGCTCTCCATGCTACTCCATCCCGTGCGACCCTCATCATATCCGAATAACTACTGCAGCCTACATCCTTCTCAATCCGCTTACTGTATTCATCTCTTGGTCACCCTCTACGATTTACTCCCTCCCCCTACACACACACACACACACACACACACACACACACACACACACACACACACACACACACACACACACACACGCCGGCCGCGGTGGTCTAGCGGTTCTAGGCGCTCAGTCCGGAGCCGCGCGACCGCTACGGTCGCAGGTTCGAATCCTGCCTCGGGCATGGATGTGTGTGATGTCCTTAGGTTAGTTAGTTTTAAGTAGTTCTAAGTTCTAGGGGACTAATGACCACAGATGTTAAGTCCCATAGCGCTCAGAGCCATTTTTGAACACACACACACACACACACACACACACACACACACACACACACTTCCCTCCTATACTAAATTTATGATCCCCTTGGGGTCTCATAATGTTTCCTGTTTACCGATCCCATCTTTTGGTCAAATTGTCCCACATATTTCTTGTCTCCCCTATTCGATCCAGTACCTACTCATTAGTTACCTGATCTAATCTTCAACACTCTTCTGTAGCACCGCATTTTGAAAGCTTCTATTTTCTTTTTGTCTAAACTGTTATCGCCCATATTTCACTACAGATAAATATCTTCAGAAAAATCTTCCTTAGATTTCAATGTGTAGACGATGTTAACAAATGTCTCTTCTTCAGAAAGGCTTTTCTTGCCAGTCTATATTTTATATCCTTTGTGATTCGGCCATCATCATTTATTTTGTACCAAAATAGCAAACGTCAGTCACTGTTTTAAGTGCCTCATTTCCTAAACTAATTGCCGGCCGAAGTGGCCCTGCGGTTAAAGGCGCTGCAGTCGGGAGCCGCAAGACCACTACGGTCGCAGGTTCGAATCCTGCCTCGGGCATGGATGTTTGTGATGTCCTTAGGTTAGTTAGGTTTAACTAGTTCTAAGTTCTAGGGGACTAATGACCTCAGCAGTTGAGTCCCATAGTGCTCAGAGCCATTCGAACCATTCCATTCCTAAACTAATTCCCTTACCATCACCTGATTTAATTCGACTACATTCCATTTCCTTGCTTTGCTTTTGTAGATTGGTACGTCTGGACTCCTAAATGAATGGTACAAATAATGAGCTATGGAAATAAATTTATTATTGAAAATTGACACTTCATCTGCACTTGTATAGAAAACTCAGTAATACCTACCTTAAATGCTGATACATGATAGCATTTTCGTCCACATACAACGTCATAATTCGTCTGCCAAGTTATTCAGTGAAATCAGCAGAGTAATTGGTATTTAATAATCGTGAATCATCCATAATGTTCCTTTAACAGGTATTGGTAGTTTTGTGTCTGTACAGTTTCATTTTCTCCTGCTAACATTTCTGATTTTATGTGTTGAATGCCGTACCACTTCATTTCATGAGAGAAAAGAACAACTCATCTCGTTCTGTCTGTGATGTTTACAGTTCATACAAAAAAAGAATAGATGAGAAATACTGCAGGTTAGTAATTATCAACACGCGTACAGCGTTCAGAGGCAGAGGACACAACCGCCAGTTTCGCATTGCTAGCTGGAAACCTCAGAGAGCGAGTCAGAGCCGGCAGGGATCGAAATTCATTTACCGCGGAAACGAGATTAGGCCGCTGGGTAGGAGACTAGAACTGCGTGGGGAACTGTGGGAGGGGGAGAGGGGGGGGGGAGGTACTCCGATGGCTGGTAGCGCCCACGGCTGTAACTTGCGGCGCTATCTTGTTTTCTGGTAGTCAGTATCAGTTCCTAGCCGCGATAGTCTCGTAATCACCGTCGTGCCTAATAATAAATGCAAACTAGCACTGTCGCGTCCCCAGGAAGCACAATATCAGAGTCCAGTTGCTGTTACCTTACAGTGTATCATCAATACCGACGAAACGTGTTAGACTATTTTATCCGTAATCACAAAAATCGTTAGTAATTAGGGCAAATAACGTATTAAATGAAAAACTAGAAATCAAATCTATGAATTTCTTCAGATTCTTCGACAATATTGTTAAATAAAAGTAGTGACACACAGAAACATGTAACATTGTGAACATAAATAAGCAAATGATGACAGATTTTTAAGATAAATACTCGTATCCTATGTACGAAATTATATGATACCTAGGACGTTATCACTGTTCACTATACGTAAAACTAGCTGTGTAACTTACTTTCTATGTGTTTGCTGCTTTCATTATCTACTGTGCATAGAAAATAGGTGTGATGTTTAGTATGTGTGAGTTCCTGCACAAAAGGATCAGTAAAAAATCGTAAGGACAAGTTATCTCGAAATTTCTTCCTCAACTTTGTACTAACATCCATCACCAATTGACATTGCGGGTTTTTTTGTCGTGTATTACAGCACAGACAACAGAAAAATGCAGCATCACACACATCGAAAACATCACAAGTCACTCGTACAGTAGACAGAAAACGTACCTGAAAATGGGAATTATTTTCCAAAACGCATCGTGCTAAATATAAATAAAAAGAAAACTGAGACTGGTAGCAGAAAAAGTTATTTTCTTAACAGCCCGAACCTACTCGACCGAATAGTAGCGGCTCCGGTCAAAGAAACTATCATAACGACCGGGAGTGCGGTGTGCTGACCACACGCCCCTCCTATCCGCATCCTCAACTGAGGATGACATGGCGTTCGCATGGTCCCGATGGGCCACTTGTGGCCTGAAGACGGAATGCTTATTGTGCCTTATTATTACAGTCATATTTTACTTCCACTTCTTTGAGCTCGCTTATTTATTTCTATTTATTTCATAGTAATTGATGACTTGCAATCCTATATACTGAATTCTCACAACTGTGATTGAAATAAGGTACAAAGAAAGAGAAATTTTAGAATCGTCGCCAGATTAGGACAACGATATCGAAATGAAGACACTAGTATAGGCCGTCCAGAGTTCTATCACGGCCGAGCCAGTGGCAAGATTGTCTGGTGGTGGTGTATTCAATATGGAAGGAGCATCAGCGTTTCTCGGCCAGTAGTGTTAATGTATCCAATGCTTTCCGACTGCCTACTTTACTATTTGCACACAATGCCACGATTCTTTTTTGGCCATTAATCTCAGTTTGTAGTTCAGGTTTTGTTCCTACCCTGTTTACATTTCTTGGCTTCAAAATTGAATACTTTTCGATTTGTTCCTCAGATATGAATACACAGTCTGACAGTTATTGAACTATATGAACCCCTCCTCCCATGAACCATGGACCTTGCCGTTGGTGAGCAGGCTTGCGTGCCTCAGCGATACAGATAGCCGTAAAGGTAGGTCCAACCACAACGGAGGGGTATCTGTTGAGAGGCCAGACAAACATGTAGTTCCTGAAGAGGGGCAGCAGCCTTTTCAGTAATTGCAGGGGCAACAGTCTGGATGATTGACTGATCAGGACTTGTAACAGTAAACAAAACGGTTTTGCTGTGCTGGTACTGCGAACGGCTGAAAGCAAGGGGAAACTACAGCCGTCATTTTTCCCGAGGGCATACAGTTTCACTGCATGGTTAAATGATGATGGCCTCCTCTTGGGTAAAATATTCCGGAGGTCAAATAGTCCCCCATTCGAATCTCTGGGTGGGGACTTTTCAAGAGGACGTCATTATCAGGAGAAAGAAAACTGGTGTTATACGGATCGGAGCGTGGAATGTGAGATCCCTTAATCGGGCAGGTAGGCTAGAAAATTTAAAAAAGGGAAATGGGTAGGTTAAAATTAGATATAGGAGGAATTAGTAAAGTTCGGTGGCAGGAGGAACAACACTTTTCGTCAAGGTGAATACAGGGTTATAAATACAAAATCAAATGGGGGTAGTGCAGGAGTAGGTTTAATAATGAATAAAAAAAATAGGAGTGCGGGTAAGCTACTACAAACAGCACAGTGAACGCATTATTGTGGTCAAGATAGACACAAAGCCAACGCCTACTACAATAGTACAAGTTTATATGCCAACTAGCTCTGCAGATGATGAAATTGATGAAATGTATGATGAGATAAAAGAAATTATTCAGGTAGTGAAGGGAGACGAAAATTTAATAGTCATGGGTGACTGGAATTCGACAGTAGGAAAAGGAAAAGAAGGAAACGTAGTAGGTGAATATGGATTTGGGCTAAGAAATGCAAGAGGAAGCCGCCTGGTAGAATTTTGCACAGAGCGCAACTTAATCATAGCTAACACTTGGTTCAAGAATCATGAAAGAAGATTGTATACATGGAAGCAGCCTGGAGATACTAGAAGAATTAGATAGAGTATATAATGGTAAGACAGAGATCTAGGAACCAGATTTTAAATTGTAAGACATTTCCAGGGGCAGATGTGGACTCTGACCACAATCTATTGGTTATGAACTGTAGATTAAAACTGAAGAAAATGCAAAGAGGTGGGAATTTAAGGAGACGGGTCTTGGATAAACGGACAGAACCAGAGGCTGTACAGTGTTTCAGGGAAAGCGTAAGGGAACAATTGACAGGAATGTGGAAAAGAAATACAGTAGATGAAGAATGGGTAGCATTTAGGCATCAAGTAGTGAAGGCAGCAGAGGATCAGGTAGGTAAAAAGACGAGGACTAGTAGAAATCCTTGGGTAACAATAGAAATATTGAATTTAATTGATGAAAGGGAAAATATAAAAATGCAGTAAATGAAGCAGACAAAAAGGAACACAAACGTCTCAAAAAAAGAGATCGACAGGAATTGTAAAATGGCTACGCAGGGATGGCTAGAGGACAAATGTAAGGGTGTTGAGGCTTATCTGAATAGGGGTAAGATAGATACTGCCTACAAGAAAATTAAAGAGACCTTTGGAGAAAAGAGCAACACTTGTATGAACATCAAGAGCTCAGATGGAAACCCAGTTCTAAGCAAAGAAGGGAAAGCAGAAAGGTGGAAGAAGTGTAAAGAGGGTCTATACAACGACGAGGTACTTGAGTGCAAAAAAATGGTTCAAATGGCCCTGAGTTCTATGGGACTTAACTTCTGAGGTCATCAGTCCCCTAGAACTCAGAACTATTTAAACCTAACTAACCTAAGGACATCACACACATCCATGCCTCCGGCAGGATTCGAACCTACGACCGTAGCGGTCGCGCGGTTCTAGACTGAAGCGCCTAGAACCGCTCGGTCACCCGGTCCGGCACTTGAGTACAATATTATGGAAATGGAAGAGGATGTAGAGGAAGATGGAATGGGAGATACGATACTGCGTGAAGAGTTTGATGGAGCACTGAAAGACCTAAGTCGAAACAAGGCCCCGGGGGTAGACATTCCATTAGAACTACTGACAGCCTTGGTAGAACCAGTCCTTATAAAACTGTACCATCTGGTGAGCAAGATGTATGAGACAGGCGAAATACCCTCAGACGTCAAGAAGAATCTAAAAATTCCAATCAGAAGAAAGCAGGTGTTGACAGATGTGAAAATTACCGAACTATCAGTTTAATAAGTCACATCTGCAATATACACTACTGGCCATTAAAATCGCTACACCACGAAGATGACGTGCTACAGACGTAAAATTAAACCGACAGGAAGAAGATGCTGTGATAAGCAAATGATTAGCTTTCCAGAGCATTCACAAAAGGTTGGCGCCGGTGGCGACACCTACAACGTGCTGACATGAGAAATGCGTACCATCACGTTTCCGACTTTGATGCAGGTCGGATTCTAGCCTATAGCGATTGCGGTTTATCGTACCGCGATTGCGGTTTATCGTATCGCGACAATGCTGCTCGCGTTTGTCTAGATCCAATGGAATCGGTGGGTTCAGGAGGGTAATACGGAACGCCGTGCTGGATCCCAACGGCCTCGTATCACTAGCAGTCGTGATGACAGGCATCTTATCCGCATGGCTATAACGGATCGTGCAGCCACGTTACGTTCCCTGAGTAAACAGATGGGGACGTTTGCAAGACGACAACCATCTGCACGAACAGTTCGACGACGTTTACAGCAGCATGGACTATCAGCTCGGAGACCATGGCTGTGGTTACCCTTGACGCTGCATCACAGACAGGAGCGCCTGTCATTCGATCCCTGCGCAACCGTACATTTCAGCAGGTTAGTGCACGACAGCAAGTTGCAGGTCCAGTACGGGCCTTTCTGGATACAGAAAATGTTCGACTGTTGCCCTGGCCAGCACATTCTCCTGATCTCTCACCAATTGAATAAGTTTGGTCAATGGTGGCCGAGAAACTGGCTCGTCACAATACGCCAGTCACTACTCTTGATGAACTATCTAGGCCGTTATTAGGGACAGAGGCGGTTGTTCTGGGTACTGATTTCTCGGGATCTATGCAACCAAATTGTGTGAAAATGTAATCACATGTCAGTTCTAGTATAATAGATTTGTCCAATGAATTCCCGTTTATCATCTGCATTTATTCTCGGTGTAGCAATTTTAATGGCCAGTAGTGTACTAACACGAATTCGTTACAGACGAATGGAAAAACTGGTAGTAGCTGACCTTCGGGGAAGATCAGTTTGGATTCCGTAGAAATGTTGGAACACGTGAGGTAATACTGACCCTACGACTTCTCTTAGCTAGCATTTGTTTCTAGCATTTGTAGATTTAGAGAAAGCTTACGACAATGTTGACTGGAATATTCTCTTTCAGATTCTGAAGGTGGCAGGGATAAAATACAGGGAGCGAAAGACTATTTACAATTTGTACAGAAACCGAATGGAAGTTATAAGAGTCGAGGGACATGAAAGGAAAGCAGTGGTTGGGAAGGGAGTGAGACAGTGTTGTAGCCTATCCCCGATGTTATTCAATCTGTATATTGAGCAAGCAGTAACGGAAATAAAAGAAAAATTCGGAGTAGGAATTAAAGTCCATGAAGAAGAAATAAAAACCTTGAGGTTTGCCGATGACATTGTAATTCTGTCAGAGACAGCAAAGTACTTGGAAGAGCAGTTGAACGGAATGGTCAGTGTCTTGATAGGAGGATATCAGATGAACATCAATAAAAGAAAAACGAGGATAATGGAATGTATTCGAATCAAGTCGGTTGGTGCTGAGGGAATTAGATTAGGAAATGAGACACTTAAAGTAGTAAAGGAGTTTTGCTATTTGGGGAGCAAATTAAACTGATGATGGTCGATGTAGAGAGGATATAAAATGTGGATTGTCAATGGCAAGGAAAGGGTTTCTGAAGAAGAGAAATTTGTTAACATCGAGTATACATATATGTGTCAGGAAGTCGTTTCTGAAAGTATTTGTATGGAGTGTAGCCATGTTTGGAGTGAAACATGGACGATAAAAAGTTTGGACAAGAAGAGAATAGAAACTTTCGAAATGTGGTGCTACAGAAGAATGCTGAAGATTAGATGGGTAGATCAAATAACTAATGAGGAGGTATTGTACAGAATTGGGGAGAAGAGGAGTTTGTGGCATAACTTGACTAGAAGAAGCGATCGTTTGGTAGGACATGTTCTGAGGCATCAAGGGATCACCAATTTAGTATTGGAGGGCAGCGTGAAGGGTAAAAATCGTAGAGGGAGACCAAGAGATGAATACAATAAGGAGATTCAGATGGATGTAGGTTGCTGTAGGTACTGGGAGATGAAGAAGCTTGCACAGGATAGAGCAGCATGGAGAGCTACATGAAACCAGTCTCAGGACTGAAGACCACAACAACAATAACACGAAAAGAAAAGTAAATTATTTACAAACTATGATGTGCACACGCTTTATTCAACATGTAAACGTTACTGCAGATATTCGGATTTAGGTAATGACATGTTGGACGTGCCTACCATCATTGGCGATGATATGGCGCAGACGAATGTCATAATTCTGTATGACCCGGTGAAGTGTCGGAAGATCGATGCTGTCGATGACCTGCTACAAGACAGCTCAGAAATTGTTTTTGGGGTTGTTGCTGCATACCTTGCCTTTAATATAGGCCCACAAAAAGGAGTTGCATATGTCCGGAGAATGTGGTGGCCAATCGAGGCCCATCCCAGTGGTCTCTGAGTACCACTCACTCTCCTCCTTCGATGGGGTCGAGTTCCGTCTTGCATGAACCACATCTTGTCGAGATCAGGGTAAATTTGGATAATGGGGACAAAATCACTTTCCTACGCCTTCATGTGCCGTTAGGTCGTCACAGTGCCATCGAGGAATATCAGAGCAATTATTCCGATACTAGACATTGCACACCACACAGTCACCCATTGAGACTGAAGAGACTTCTCGATAGCGAAATGTGGATACTCAGCCCCCAAAAGCGCCAATTTTGCTTATTGACGAATCCATCCGAATGGAGGTGGGCTTGGTCGCTAAACGATACGCCTACCAATTCCCAGCATGCCCCACCACCAACCATGTGATTTGAACATCCTAAGGCAAACCGTTCAGAATTTACGACGATTTTACTTCACATAGTTCAGTAACTGAGACCCTGTAGTTTGCTGTTGTCTTCTCTGCCTTTTTCGGCCACTTGCCACTTTCTAGAGAAATCGCCTAGTGACATTTAGCCACCGAAGTATTTCATCAAAAAAATGGAGACGAGTCTGTTTCTGGCAAGTAATGTAGCTCATAACGAAGGGTCTTCAGTTTCTGGAGCTTTGGCAGCTTCAAAAAACGCTGTGGGAGCAACAGCAGGAAGAGATGCAGCGCAACGGCCATAGCAGCTCATCAAACAGAACTGAGAGTTGATCCGAAACGTGGACATGCAGCCAGCGGTTTGAGCACCTATGCGCCCAACCACTACATTTGCTGAGTTTGACGACAGTGTACAGGGGTGGAAAAATACGTGTTTATATTCTTGCTGTATTGCAAGGTAAGAAACATGTCAGAGCCAGTAGCCCAGAGTGTTTCTGTTACTTAACAGTAGTGGTAGTCTTTACGAAACTGTTCGGAAGCAGCGCCTACGCTCGGACTCTAAAGCATTAGAATTTACTAAACTGTATAATCTGGTGAGTTAGCATTTCTGCCATCAAACTTACATTGCGCAGCGCGATTGCTGTTTAACCAATATGGGAAGCGTAGTGATCAGTCTTGTGTATCCTGGATAACGGATTTGCAAGGCCACACCATTAAATGCCAGTTAGAAGGGACGAATTGCAGCTTTTCTTACACGGATTGTTTAATCAGAGACGTAGTTGTCAGATTACCACCGAACAACGATGCCCAGACTAGAGCTTCGCGATCGTCCGCTCACGAGCAAAGCACAATCGCAAATATTGTCAGAATGTTTGATGTGTCTGAAGCAGATCTCATAGTTGACAAATCTCTCAGTTTTCCGTTACTTGCTCACAACTTAGTTCCCTGGATGGCAATTACACCGTGAGTCATCAGCAAGGAAAAGTTTCTTGCTCCCAAGTATATTTCAGTGGACGTATTAAACAGGCGCAACCTATGTCGGCAGCTAGATGTAGATCACATTTCTTGGATAAAAATGCACTATCCACAGCCAAACATATCTAACGTGTGTCCCTTGGCCACTTAATTTCTGAAAGAGCTCATTTCTGTCCAGTGAAATATGTTAATAAAAGAAATTTATGTGTGACTTGTGGCTGGTCAACCATATTAGGAAGAAAAGTTCCCCTCAGCGTCGTGTTCTCCGCCACTGGTACGTAGGTCTTACCCACACTATTGAACATGCCACGAGCGATACAGTGTTCACCTGCTACGCCGGCCGAAGTGGCCGTGCGGTTAAAGGCGCTGCAGTCTGGAACCGCAAGACCGCTACGGTCGCAGGTTCGAATCCTGCCTCGGGCATGGATGTTTGTGATGTCCTTAGGTTAGTTAGGTTTAACTAGTTCTAAGTTCTAGGGGACTAATGACCTCAGCAGTTGAGTCCCATAGTGCTCAGAGCCATTTTTTTCTCCAATACACTATATGCAGCAGAACATTACCAGTCCTCTGTGTTCGGGTGTTACAAGCCAGTTCCAGGTGTATACAGGGGATTAGCCCCGTTTATCAGCATCTGGGGTTCTTCTGTCGGCATTCAACACAGCAGCAGGTTGTTTCATATACACTCCTGGAAATGGAAAAAAGAACACATTGACACCGGTGTGTCAGACCCACCATACTTGCTCCGGACACTGCGAGAGGGCTGTACAAGCAATGATCACACGCACGGCACAGCGGACACACCAGGAACCGCGGTGTTGGCCGTCGAATGGCACTAGCTGCGCAGCATTTGTGCACCGCCGCCGTCAGTATCAGGCAGTTTGCCGTGGCATACGGAGCTCCATCGCAGTCTTTAACACTGGTAGCATGCCGCGACAGCGTGGACGTGAACCGTATGTGCAGTTGACGGACTTTGAGCGAGGGCGTATAGTGGGCATGCGGGAGACCGGGTGGACGTACCGCCGAATTGCTCAACACGTGGGGCGTGAGGTCTCCACAGTACATCGATGTTGTCGCCAGTGGTCGGCGGAAGGTGCACGTGCCCGTCGACCTGGGACCGGACCGCAGCGACGCACGGATGCACGCCAAGACCGTAGGATCCTACGCAGTGCCGTAGGGGACCGCACCGACACTTCCCAGCAAATTAGGGACACTGTTGCTCCTGGGGTATCGGCGAGGACCATTCGCAACCGTCTCCATGAAGCTGGGCTACGGTCCCGCACACCGTTAGGCCGTCTTCCGCTCACGCCCCAACATCGTGCAGCCCGCCTCCAGTGGTGTCGCGACAGGCGTGAATGGAGGGACGAATGGAGACGTGTCGTCTTCAGCGATGAGAGTCGCTTCTGACTTGGTGCCAATGATGGTCGTATGCGTGTTTGGCGCCGTGCAGGTGAGCGCCACAATCAGGACTGCATACGACCGAGGCACACAGGGCCAACACCCGGCATCATGGTGTGGGGAGCGATCTCCTACACTGGCCGTACACCACTGGTGATCGTCGAGGGCACACTGAATAGTGCACGGTACATCCAAACCGTCATCGAACCCATCGTTCTACCATTCCTAGACCGGCAAGGGAACTTGCTGTTCCAACAGGACAATGCACGTCCGCATGTATCCCGTGCCACCCAACGTGCTCTAGAAGGTGTAAGTCAACTACCCTGGCCAGCAAGATCTCCGGATCTGTCCCCCATTGAGCATGTTTGGGACTGGATGAAGCGTCGTCTCACGCGGTCTGCACGTCCAGCACGAACGCTGGTCCAACTGAGGCGCCAGGTGGAAATGGCATGGCAAGCCGTTCCACAGGACTACATCCAGCATCTCTACGATCATCTCCATGGGAGAATAGCAGCCTGCATTGCTGCGAAAGGTGGATATACACTGTACTAGTGCCGACATTGTGCATGCTCTGTTGCCTGTGTCTATGTGCCTGTGGTTCTGTCAGTGTGATCATGTGATGTATCTGACCCCAGGAATGTGTCAATAAAGTTTCCCCTTCCTGGGACAATGAATTCACGGTGTTCTTATTTCAATTTCCAGGAGTGTAGCTGGAAAAAGATCCGTTTACGAGTACAAATTACTGTACGGGCAAAATACAAGAACGTGGAATGACAGATCATAAGTTCGCTATGGGCTGTAACTATTTTTAGTTTAGAATTTAGATTAGTTCACCACTTTTCGTTGAATTGGTGAGGTTAACCTCGGTATCGTTGCAAGAGTTAAAATCTTTATTAGGTAGTTCAAATGGCTCTGAGCACTATGTGACTTAACATCAGAGGCCATCAGTCCCCTAGAGCTTAAAACTACTTAAACCTAACTAACCTAAGGACATCACACACATCCATGACCGAGGCAGGATTCGAACCTGCGACCGTAGCGGTCGCGTGGTTCCAGACTGTAGAGCCTAGAACCGCTCGACCATCCCGGCCGACTCTTTATTAAGAAATCAGTTATTCCAATGAACACAGGCTAGGGCCAAAGAGCTTGAATCACATATTTCACGCACGCATTCCACATTGCCTAAACGCTCTGTTCGCAAAGCATGATGTAGTAAAGGTCGAGTTAGCGAACGGGAATTGCGGGTAATTACTCCAACCTCATCTAGTCAGTGGACGATTCCCATTTTCGTCGTGGAGAAAGTACATGGTTCATCAGAATTTGTTATGATTTTAACGCCATGTTTAAAGCGCAAAGTGAGATCAGCATTTACCCTGTCCCTTGGTCAGAGGAACGCTTAGCAAAGTTAACAAATGGACCGTGTTTTTCAAACACTGATTGGAACGCATCATATTTGCAGTTACCTTCACATGCAGAAATGCAGAAAATGTAGATGATAAGTATTTCTCTTGGAACGTATGAAAGAGATTGTCTTTTGGAGTCACTTGCGCACCAGGATTTTTCAAAAGATACAGAGAGCAAGTAACTCAACATTCTGATATGGGTAATCTTTGAATGATGGATGTTACTACGAAAGAGCACTTGCAAAACTTACGAACAACATTTCAGTGGCTGATAAGAATGGGCTCCATTGTAAGCTACACAACAGCAAGTTCTATACAAAATCCATGCAGTATTTGTGACATGTGATAGCAAAGGGATCATTTTAACAGCAGATCATGTTGGTAGGGACTGAGAAGCTGCCAGCTACGAAGAACCTAAGAGAATTGTTGTCTTTTTTGGGGAAAGTCAATTGCTACCCAAAGTTTACTCCTTAAGCAGCTCACCTCATGCATTCCCCACCTATCTAAGGAAAAAAGTAAATATTTCCGGTGGGTCTCCTGAGTGGCACAAAGCATTTTAGGAGTTGAAAAACCAACCTGTGGTTTGCCTCTTGCTTAGCAATATTTACAATGGGCAATCTCATGACCCTCGCTCCCGACATGTCAGAACAGGGGATTGAAGCCATCCTCTTGCATATGAATCCCGACAGCACAGAGTAGCCAATAGCTTTTGTGACTAATAAAGTCTCGCAGGCACAGCAAAATCATTCACAAATTAATGAAGAGTCATTGGTCAATGTGTATAGAGTCATAAAATTACATGTGTATGGCACTTTGACTACAATGTTGACCTGTTTGATGCACCGATTAAAATACTTTCTTATATCTTATTTGCCTAGGCTTCCACGACCTGAGTCGGCACACGAAAAAGTTTTCTGGATCGAGTAGACCCAAAAGAAGGCAACTGTAAAGATGGCCGAAACTTTGATTTCACCAATAATAGTTTCTTTCCACAAGCTGCAACATATTGGCGGATAGGACTGTGATGCAGGAATATAATTTATTGTATAGTTTTTTATGATATGATACGGTACCATACCCAGAAAGCCAGCCCGCTTAGCCGTGCGGTCTGACATACTCCTTTCCTTGCGGGAAGGTGCGCCGGTCCACGGCGCGAAACCGCCCGGTGTATTAACGTCGAGGTCCTGTGTGCCGGCCAGCCTGTGGATGGTTTTCACGGCGGTTTTCTACATGACTCGGCGAATGCGGGCTGGTTCCCCTTATTCCGCCTTCGTTAAACTCTGTCGGCGATTGCTACGCAAGTACGCTTACCCCATAATTACTCATAATTACTCTACCACGCAAACATTCCCCCGGGGGGGGGGGGGGGGGGGAGGTGGTCCACTGGAGGCTGAACTGCACAATAACCCTGGGTTCGGAGTGGGGCAGCGCTAGGGTGAGTGGACTGCTGTAACCTGTTGTGGACTTGTGTACCACTGCAGGCTACGGCGGGGATAAAGCCTCTCCATCGTTTCTAGGTCCCCAGTTCCATACAATACGAGGTGTGGCTCGAAAAAAACCGGACTAGTACTGGTGAAACAATAAAACGAATGCAATAAGGCTGAAAGTCGCGTGGCCTGTCACGTGACTGTCGCTCCGCCTACTGCTTCGACAAGATCGCCGTTTAACAATCAGAGCAGTGTCTGAGTTAACAGGAGTTGACAAGGAAAGTGTCGAACAAGTTTACCGATTTTTTCAATGTTTGCATCAGTTTTTGCTGTCAATGGTCTGCCAGTGCGAGTGTCATCACTGGTGTCTTCGCGGCCATCTTTAAATCGTTTAAACCACTCAAACACTTCGCGATAAACAATCATCGCCGTACACTTGTTGTAACATTACGAACGTTTCAGTTGCAGATTTTCCTAGTTTGAAACAAAATTTGATGTTAACACGCTGTTCTTTCTGTACACTCAACATTTTCCGACGCACAGACAAAACGTCAACTACTTAAAACATACGCCACGGGCAGACTGAGTGCAGGAGGCAGATGAAACTCGAGCAGTAGGCGGAGCGAGAGTCACGTGACAGGCCACGCGACTTTCAGCCTTATTGCATTCGTTTTATTGTTTCACCAGTACTAGTCCGGTTTTTTTCTAGCCACACCTCGTACAATGCAATAGGTCAGAGTTTCGTTTATTTACTGTGAGAGCGTGAAAGGTATCCCCATGGGGAGTATATAAATGTTTGATAATGAAGTACAATTTACTAACAACATATATTTTATTAAATCAGACATAAATTATACAAGTTATTGATTGAAAACTTTCAGTAACCAACAGTTAGTTTAAGACTAGAATGGACAAGGATCCTGGGTGCCAGAAGTGAATCAAGTACTCTGACTCTAAAAAAGTGGACAACGCAATCTGAATTGATCTGACACTGAGCAGACTTTGATTGATAAAATCTACCATACATTCACTACATAGGTGCAGCTGAGAGCAAGTGGCGATCGAGATCTGTACGCCCTGACAATGTCGGAGCGGCAGTACGTTACCCCGTCTGCTTCATGCGGTGATGTAACTTGCAACTGGCGAGATGTGTGCAGTGGAGGTGAGACATGAGGTGGCACCTGTGAATCGATCATGGCCACGAAATAAACGCAAAAATCTCACAGTCTAGCGATCAGGACGACGGATCGCTATTTACTCTCTACCAAAACCCTGAAATCACGGTAGATTTCAGTCTGTGTCACACCCGTTTGCTGGTCGTACCAAGGACCAATTTGGTTCACTTATATGACAGAGCGCACAAGGATACCAAGCGTCAATACTGGTAAATCAAAAAAGGAATAAGTGTGCCCTGTGCAAACGAGTAGTCCGAGACATCTGAAGTTACACCGGCGGTACAGTAAGAACTTCACCACAGGCTCCCCAGTCCAAACTACTCACAAGTGAAGTCAGGGAAAGTCCCAAGCACCAACCACACATGCCCGGGGCATCGACCTGAAGAGCTTTCCAGATCTAAGTCCTCTACTGGAGTGCTTCACACATCTGCAGAAGAAATATCCGTTTTCCAACAAAATGCTCGAACAACACTGCCTTCACGCCGTCTTGAGCCAATAACAGGGCACTAGAGGCGCTAATTCTTCCCTATCACACGACAGCATAAACTCATGTCAAACCAGAGCAGGAGTTCAGAAACCTGCATATCTGGAAAAAGGAAACCGCCAATTACTGGCCTTTTTTAAGTTTTAGCGGAAGGGGGAATATGATTTTCTCCAAAGTCATGTTACTTCCCACGGCAACAAGGGAACAGATACAAAGTTCCATATCTAAATCGCCTATGCCTTGGAGCTTGTTAGTCCTATCTATGAGGTGTTGTACAGATTATATCTCCAAACATACACTCCTGGAAATGGAAAAAAGAACACATTGACACCGGTGTGTCAGACCCACCATACTTGCTCCGGACACTGCGAGAGGGCTGTACAAGCAATGATCACAAGCACGGCACAGCGGACACACCAGGAACCGCGGTGTTGGCCGTGGAATGGCGCTAGCTGCGCAGCATTTGTGCACCGCCGCCGTCAAGTGTCAGCCAGTTTGCCGTGGCATACGGAGCTCCATCGCAGTCTTTAACACTGGTAGCATGCCGCGACAGCGTGGACGTGAACCGTATGTGCAGTTGACGGACTTTGAGCGAGGGCGTATAGTGGGCATGCGGGAGGCCGGGTGGACGTACCGCCGAATTGCTCAACACGTGGGGCGTGAGGTCTCCACAGTACATCGATGTTGTCGCCAGTGGTCGGCGGAAGGTGCACGTGCCCGTCGACCTGGGACCGGACCGCAGCGACGCACGGATGCACGCCAAGACCGTAGGATCCTACGCAGTGCCGTAGGGGACCGCACCGCCACTTCCCAGCAAATTAGGGACACTGTTGCTCCTGGGGTATCGGCGAGGACCATTCGCAACCGTCTCCATGAAGCTGGCCTACGGTCCCGCACACCGTTAGGCCGTCTTCCGCTCACGCCCCAACATCGTGCAGCCCGCCTCCAGTGGTGTCGCGACAGGCGTGAATGGAGGGACGAATGGATGAGTCGCTTCTGCCTTGGTGCCAATGATGGTCGTATGCGTGTTTGGCGCCGTGCAGGTGAGCGCCACAATCAGGACTGCATACGACCGAGGCACACAGGGCCAACACCCGGCATCATGGTGTGGGGTGCGATCTACTACACTGGCCGTACACCACTGGTGATCGTCGAGGGGACACTGAATGGTGCACGGTACATCCAAACCGTCATCGAACCCATCGGTCTACCATTCCTAGACCGGCAAGGGAACTTGCTGTTCCAACAGGACAATGCACGTCCGCATGTATCCCGTGCCACCCAACGTGCTCTAGAAGGTGTAAGTCAACTACCCTGGCCAGCAAGATCTCCGGATCTGTCCCCCATTGAGCATGTTTGGGACTGGATGAAGCATCGTCTCACGCGGTCTGCACGTCCGGCACGAACGCTGGTCCAACTGAGGCGCCAGGTGGAAATGGCATGGCAAGCCGTTCCACAGGACTACATCCAGCATCTCTGCGATCGTCTCCATGGAAGAATAGCAGCCTGCATTGCTACGAAAGGTGGATATACACTGTACTAGTGCCGACATTGTGCATGCTCTGTTGCCTGTGTCTATGTGCCTGTGGTTCTGTCAGTGTGATCATGTGATGTATCTGACCCCAGGAATGTGTCAATAAAGTTTCCCCTTCCTGGGACAATGAATTCACGGTGTTCTTATTTCAATTTCCAGGAGTGTATGTCAGATGCCGGATATTTCTTATACAACCAAGGTGGCCAGTGAACTAGTTCCCGGGCCTACTGGCACTATCAGTGAGCACAGAAACAGGTGCATTTTAATAACATTTGCCTCTGCACGCAGTGCCTGGCTTACAACTCCACTGTGTAGATGTGTTCCTTCAGTACGTCACCCCCTGCCCGTGGCAGGTACCTAAGCATTGTTCTGCTGGAGATTTGTCTCAACAAGGGCTGCCTTGTCTAGCTGCGGGACTGTCCAGCAATATTTACTGAGGGATGGGCACGTCAGCAGTTGCTTTCAACTCCCAACATGCCGTTTCTATGAGCTAAGAACCATAAAACTACCTCATCATTTTAGCATACTACCAGACTCCATCAGTGTCTGCTGAGGCTGTTCACTTTCTAGTCTCGCTCAATGTGCATCAGGTTGTAATAAAATCTTTAATAATTTTCCGTGTGTGAAAAATAGGTGAGAGAAGAACTTGTCCTCTCTCACTGTCCTCTACCTGCCATTGATTTCTGCGTTGTTAGTGTCTACTTCAGTATTGTTTAGTGTGACACAAACAAGAGGATATCATTGAAAATAGTAGGAAGAAGCTCATCCTTATAACCGATATATATGTGAAAAAGGTAACTTTTCCAATCAGAATTGTCCGTCGCTTAAACACATCCTAGCTTGACCTCATTCGTTCCAGGGGTACATTCACTCACATGAATTTGCGTAATCAGAGCATTAATAAATGTGCAGAAAAAATATACCTCACAATCAAGACAGTTCAATTGATATATACAAAAACACAAAAAGATATTACATAATGATGTTACAAAAAACGGTTCAAATGGCTCTGAGAACTATGCGACTTAACTTCTGAGGTCATCAGAAGCCTAGAACTTAGAACTAATTAAACCTAACTAACGTAAGTACGTCACACACATTCATGCGTGAGGCAGGATTTGAACCTGCGACCGTAGCGGTCGCTCGCTTCCAGACTGTAGCGCCTAGAACCGCACGGCCACTCCGGCCGTCATGATATTACAGGATAATATCCTATCGCTCCCTCCACAAGGGTGCCTAGGGAGAAAAAACTTTACAACTGAAAATGTCACACAAATTGAAAACATGGCACTCACGCACTAGCACAAACTGTGACTGATAGGAATGGAGAACGGCAATTTTAACCAGAGTGGAATGGCCTCTCACTCAGTGCATAACGTGGCAGAAGAGGCAGCAGACGTCTCAAGCGTTTCCTCTTGTCTCACAGCATCTGGTGTCTGGGTAGCAAGCAGCATCTTAGGCAGCTTATGGACCGCAGCTGGACCCTTGGCGTCATCCTGGTCGGGCTGCAGTCAGCCATCAGTGACTGGCATAACAGAATTGCATTTGACGTTCAACCTGCCGCCGGGCGTAGAAATCCATTGACCATTAGTGGGACATAGGACAGCCCTGCTCTTCCCATTCCTCTCTGCATCGGAACGCTTGCATGCTGGCGTGGGACATTGGCTTAGATCGCCTTTTGTTGATGGGACACGTCCCTCTCAGCACTCCACTGACTCAGTTAGGCTCGGCGCCACGTCAACTGTGGTGCCATGTGACTCACTTGTCCCTCAATTAGCGGCCTTGCGAGCCGTTGGCCACTAGGGGGATGCTGTCGGTACGTGGTGGTGTCACGCTGTCTGTGCTGGCTTGAGGCGTGCTGCTTGCATTGGTAGATGCCGGATTTTTCTTATATAACTGAGGTGGCTTGGGAAGTGGTTCACTGGCCTAGGCGCGCAGTCCGGAACCGTGCGACTGCTACGGTCGCAGGTTCGAATCCTGCCTCGGGCATCGATGTGTGTGATGTCCTTAGGTTAGTTAGGTTTAAGTAGTTCTAAGTTCTAGGGGACTGATGACCACAGCAGTTGAGTCCCATAGTGCTCAGAGCCTTTTGAACCACTGGCCTACTTGCACTATCGGCGAACACGAAAGCAGATGAAGTTTTATTACACATGGCTCTGCACACAATGCCTACTTTATGACTCCACTGTGTAGATTCATTCCTTCAGTCCGTCGCCCCCAGCTCAGCCTTCTGCTGGCGCCATGGCAGGTAGGTCGGCGCTGTTCTGCTGGAGACCTGTCTCGACAAGGGGCTGCTCTACGTGCCCTGTATGGGTGTGGCCCTGTCCAGAAAGATTTACTGAGGGATGAACACGTCACCAATTGCTTTCAACTCCCAACATGCCGTATTTACGAGTTTAGAACCATAAAAATACCTTAAGCTTTTCGCGCCCTACCAGGCTCCATCAACGTCTGCTCAGGTCGTTAACTTTCTAGAGTCACGCACAAGGTGCATCAGGTTGTAATAAAATCTTTGATAATTTTCCGTAAGTAGAAAATAGGTGAGAGAGTAACTTGTCCTCCCTCAAGCGACTCGGTGATTCCGATGCGGCTTTTAAGAAATTTTAGGAGAGGTGAATGCACCTCTCACAGATATAGTTCTAAAATTCCGTTGCAAGAAGAATCAGTCAACATATTACTTCCTGCTGGCCGGCCGGTATGGCCGAGTGGTTCTAGACGCTTCAGTCTGGAACCGTGCGACCGCTACGGTCGCAGGTTCGAATCCTGCCTCGGGCATGGATGTGTGTGATGTCCTTAGGTTAGTTAGGTTTAAGAAGTTCTGATGACCTCAGATGTTAGCTCCCATAGTGCTGAGAGCCATTTGAACTTGCTGCCAAGTGCCTCTTGTGATGGTCAATGGGCAGAAAATCACAAATTTTAGAGGTCATACGGAAGTTAATCGACAGTCGTCCAAAACATGTGTTATGCCGAACAGCAAAAGTGGAAGGGAAAGTCTATTGGTATATCAGAAGTATCCTCTGCCACAACCTTGTCTAGAACCATAAAAATACCTTAAGCTTTTCGCGCCCTACCAGGCTCCATCAACGTCTGCTCAGGTCGTTAACTTTCTAGAGTCACGCACAAGGTGCATCAGGTTGTAATAAAATCTTTGATAATTTTCCGTAAGTAGAAAATAGGTGAGAGAGTATGCTCCTGAAATTAATGCAGAAGCCTAATTGGCAACGAAGTGCTCACGAAAGGAGCTCTTTAGGTTAGGGTCCTGCGTTGTTCCGCAGTTTCGCCAAATACATCCAGTGAACCATCATCACCGTCATATTCATTTTTAGGGATCCGTACCTCGATCGGTAAAAACGTAACTCTTGTACGTTCACTTTGTTGCCCGTATTTCTGTCCGTCGGTTAAGACCCCTTCTTCTCAATAACGGGTAGAAGTATAGTTGAAATTTGTGTCAAATACCAAGGTCTATGGTCTCCTGGAGGCGTAGAAAATTTAAGATTATGATTCAATGCAGTCAAATGATATGGCTATTTATGTCATATGTTTTGATACATACTCTTCAGGTTCATTCATCTTACAGATGAACCAAATACATAGATAATTGAGTTGGTGCAGACTCTTAAAGCGCGAGTCGGACACACATTTTCTGATTTTTTAAAATGTAAAACAACTTTAATTACT
Organism: Schistocerca nitens; assembly: GCF_023898315.1. NCBI lineage: Eukaryota > Metazoa > Arthropoda > Insecta > Orthoptera > Acrididae > Schistocerca > Schistocerca nitens. The sequence continues at coordinate 310,073,907 of NC_064617.1, forward strand.
CCTCCTTCATCTCAGCGGTACAACTCTGGAACAGTATTGCCTAGTAGTGTGTCCTATTCAAAGCCACTTTATATTGAAGAAGAATTGTGTGTCACCACTGGTGTAGTTTTCCTCTCGGTACACCTCCGATGCTTTCCTTCTGTCCAACTGTGTCTCTGTCACGTTGTTTACACTGTCCAAATGGTTCGAATGGCTCTGAGCACTATGGGATTCAACTGCTGTGGTCATAAGTCCCCTAGAACAGAACTACTTAAACCTAACTAACCTAAGGACATCACACACATCCATGCCCGAGGCAGGATTCGAACCTGCGACCGTAGCGGTCGTGCGGTTTCAGACTGTAGCGCCTTTAACCGCTCGGCCACTCCGGCCGGCTGTCTACATTGTCCACAGTATCCTCTCATCCGTACCGTTTTTCCTCTTGCACCTCATCTGCTGCACTTCCTCTATTGTCTCGCGGTTCGTCCTACCAGTCACCTGCATCTTTGGTTTTTTCTGTAGGGGAGAGTGTTGTATTTGGTACACTTTTCATACTTTCGCCTCTAGCCAGCACTGTACTACGTTTTCTTATTCCATATTTTCATGACAGAATTCAATTCTTATGAGCAACAGCTTTCTCCTGAGATTACAAAAATTACCCTGAAAATTCAGGTTATTGATAACGTGAAAATATGTAATACCGAATAAAATTAACATTATATTCAAATTTAAAATTAATGGAGTCGAGAAAATCTTGTCAGTACTGTATGTAATAATCTGCCACATTATTACTTTACTACTCACCGCCGGCCGGGTGGCCGACTGGTTATAGGCGCTACAGTCTTCAACCGCGCGACCGCTACGATCGCAGGTTCGAATCCTGCCTCGGGCATGGATGTGTGTGATGTCCTTAGGTTACTTAGGTTTAAATAGTTCTAAGTTCTAGGGGACTGATGACCTCAGAAGTTAAGTCCCATAGTGCTCAGAGCCATTTGAAACATTTGAATTACTCACCAATAATCAGTATGTGAAATAAAATGTAGCAGAAGTATTATCGAAAAAACAGAAATTAAACACATTTTGAAATAAATTTTACTGGAAACTAAGAAAAATTTTCATTTTCAAGGACAGATAAAATTGTTAAGACAGTAACGAAAATGACTAAATTTGCGCATATCATACGTTACCTTCTGTTTCGAGGTAATGCACGACCCACGAGTATGGCTTAACTGTCCGTATCTTAAATAAATAATTTCAAAAATATATAGCACTTTAGTCTATACCTGAAAAATTTAAAACATATTCCAATACTTTATACAGCACTTAAATGTATGGAACCTGAAAATATTTATAAATGCTACGCAAAGTACCATGTGATTTCTAACAACAAGGAGCCAGCCGTGGTGGCCGAGCGGTTCTAGACGCATCAGTCCGGAACCGCGCGACTGCTACGGTCACAGGTTCGAATCCCGCCTCGGGCATGGACGTGTGTGATGTCTTTAGGTTAGTTAGGTTTAAGTAGTTCTAAGTTCTAGGGGACTGATGACCTCAGATGTTATGTCCCATAGTGGTCAGAGCCATTTGAACCATTTTTTCTAACAACAAGGAAAGCTTTAGGACATGGCGGAAAATGCTTATGACAGCCTCTAGTGCACGTTGCTTGATGTGTTTCTGAAATTAGTCACTCAACTTCAGCACCGAGCAGAAATCATCGTGTGTTCCTATGTACACTATACTCTAGGTACAACACTCTCCCTTACTGCTGCCATATATCTGTGTTTGGTGTCATTAGACCAACTCACATTCAACAAGAACATAATCAGAAATTCCTTAACAAAATGTTACTAGCCTTTTCTTTTAAATTTCATGTATTCATTGCTGTACCTATCACTATTATTATTCGTTGGTTCAATTCGTTTAAGTTCAATTCGTTTAAGTAACAACTCAAACGAAGTTAGCTATGTTCTACAATAAGCCCACAAACAACAGCAGAAGGCAGTTGCCAACAGAAAGGAGAACCGCGTTTCAGGCTCTGTAGGCTCCTGAAAACCAGCTTTGAGAAAACGTTCGTGTCCGATATTATGACAGAGACGATGAAGCGGTCTTCATTTAATCATCCACATTTCCTATATTTGTCATCTATTCATTGATATTTTAGGATGTACTTCTGGTAGTTTTTCGTCGCGATGACTTGAGCTCGGATCGGTGTCAGAAATCCCTCAGTTTTACATATAGAACTGCGTACGTTAGGCAGTTACAAATCGCATTATCATGGATCGGGTGATGGCTCGTGTAGTATAGACTTTGTAATGAGGTACAAGGAGTGTGTGGTTATGTAATCCTGTAAGGTAAAGTAAAAGCAAAAACAAATAAAATGGGGCGCTGAGAGAGGTGCTAGAGATGGACTGAATCAGTCGTCCAGACATACGTAGTACCATTGTTGTATTAGTCTCTTTCAGCGTCAGTCTATTCAGCGCGAGTCTATCTCTACGTACACTATGTGACCAAAAGTATCCGGACACCTGGCTGAAAATGACTTACAAGTTCGTGGCTCCCTCTATCGGTAGTGCTAGAATTCAGTATGGTGTTGGTCCACCCTTAGCCATGATGACAGCTTCCACTCTTGCAGGCATACGTTCAATCAGGTGTTGGAAGGTTCCTTGGTGAATGCCAGCCCATTCTTCACAGAGTGCTGCACTAAGCAGTGGTATCGATGTCGGTCGGTGAGGCTTGGCACGGTGTCGGCGTTCCAAAACATCGCAAAGGTGTTCTGTAGGATCCATGTCAGGACTCCGTGCAGGCTAGCCCATTACAGGGATGATATTGTCGTGTAACCACTCCGCCACAGGCCGTGCATTATGAACAGATGCCCGAACTTGTTGCAAAATGCAATCGCCTACCCCGAATTGCTCTTCAACAATGGGAAGCAAGAATGTGCTTAAAACATCAATGTAGGCCTGTGCTGTGATAGTGCCACGCAAAATAACAATGAAAAGCGCGACCACACCATAACACCACCGCCTCTGAATTATACTGCTGGTACTACACAAGCTGGCAGATGACGTTCACCGGGCATTCGCCATAACCACACCCTGCCATCGGATCGCCACATTGTATACCGTGATTCGTCACTCCACGCATCGTTTTTCCACTGTTCAATCGTCCAATGTTAAAGGCATTTACCGGCGTGATGTGTGGCTTATCAGCAGCTGCTCGAGCATGAAATCCAAGTTTTCTCACCTCCCGCCTAACTGTAATAGTACTTGCAGTGGATCCTGATGCAGTTTGGAATTCCTGTGTGATGGCCTGGATAGATGTCTGCCTATTACACATTACGATCTTCAACTATCGGCGGTCTCTGTCAGTGAATAGACGAGGTCAGCCTGTATCTTCTGTGTTGTAGGTCTCCCTTCAGGTTTCCACTTCAGTATCACATCGGAAACAGTGGACCTAGGGATGTTTAGGGTTGTCGAAATCTCGCATACAGACGTATGACACAAGTTACACCCAATCACCTGACCCTGTTCGAAGTCCGTGAGTTCTATGGAGCGCCCCATTCTGCTCTCTCACTATGTGTAATTGCTACTGAGGCCTCTGATGTGGAGTATCTGATAGTACGTGGCAGCACAATGCACCTAATATGAGAAACGTTTCTTTTTTGGTGTGTCCGGACACTTTTGATCACATAGTGTAACTACGGCACTTTCATGTATTCTGACGGAAATATTCGCAACGCGAAATAATAATTAATGGTTAATAATGAAATTTCGTGAATACATTTGTGCAGGTAATATATTTAAGTGATTAACATTGCAAGATTACAGGTTACTTTAAGCATTAGTATATTAATAACCTGTGTAGCCGTCAGAGTGTTGAATGCAAACATGTAAACGCGCAAACGTACAGGTGCTGGATGCCAGTTTGTAGGATGGAGTTCCATGCCTGGTGCACTTGGTAGGTCAATACACAGACGGATAATGCTGGTTGTGGATGACGCTGGCGTTGCACGATAATGTACCATATGTGATGGACGGGAGACAGATCTGTTGTTCTAGCAAACCAAGGCGACGTGTCGACATTGTGTACAGCAGTGTGGAGGCGAGCGTCATGTTGGAAAACACACTCTGGAATGCTGTTCATGAATGACAGCATAACAGGTACAGTCACCATAGAGATGTACAAATTTGCAGTAAGTCTGCGAGGGATAGCCATGAGAGTGGTCCTGCTGTCATAGAAAATCGCACCGCAAACCATGAATGTAGAGATGGGTCCAGATTGTATAGGCCGCTGACAGGCAAGAACTCACCTGGCCTCCTTCCAACCAACACATCTCTGGCACCGAAGCAAAACCAGCAGTGTGAACAACATCAGATACGGAGTGATCATCTTGAAGGACACGAAGGTGTCGCGTACTTGTGTGATATCCCATTACCAACACGTAACAGAGTCTTAAGCAGTCTCATCGTGGATCTCCTTTTGGCAAGGTGATCGAATCGTGCAATGTCAGATTTGCGAGACATTCTTATATAGTAATGGCCTGAAGTTAGGCTGCATCAAAACACTGGGGGCAGGCCCGTCATCAAAGTTCTGTTCGACCACATCTGACAGTCATATAAGAGGACGGCTGTATTGGTCACCAAGCACATCGTAACCGCTTCATATCTGAGGCCTGAAATCGAAGAAAAGGAGTCGCTGCAACATTCTGTTTGACTCCGCACTATTGGCAAGAGACTAGTGGACTATCATCCCATGCTGCCGTTTACACCACAAGCGTCTCCTTTTGGGATGTGCTGTGACAAGGAGGCATGGACTGCTGATAAATGGCATCGAATTGCGTTCAGTGATGTATCACAGTTCTGCGCTACCTCGGACGACCATCTTCGACAAGCACGGAGAGGTGCAGCGGTGGTGCGGGGAGCTACTGATTATGACTGCTGATTACAGCTGGCAGTGATTGAAGAAACTTTAACACCACAATGGTATATCACAAATATTCTGTATCGTCCGATGTTACTGCTTATGCGATAGGATTGACAGTGTCGTCGTTCCAATTCTACAGGGCAGTGTTCGTCAAAATGTGGCACGCATTTTTATGAAATGTCTAGATGATGTCTTCGTACTCCACAAGATCTTCAGATCTGGCCCCGATACGTGTGGGAGCAACTCCGTCCACTGCCGTATCCAGGATATTAAGGTGACTTACATCTGCGGGCTACATAGTCTCAGGAGAGGACACAGCGGCTTGATGCCACCTTCCCCAACGGAACATTCATGCTTTAGGGATGTAACGTCATAGTGATGAGTCAGCTCATAACGGCAAGTACTTTATTAATTTGACCCGATTTTGTCACCGCTGAAACATCATATACCCTGTTATAGGTTCTGAGGCTTCCAGAGCCTGTGTCATTTTAGATAAAATAACTTTGGGTATTGGGCCGTGTCATTGTAAACTACTAAAACAATTAAACTGTCCACATCTTGGACAACAAAGCTAGGCTGCTCTTTTTAATAGTTTATTCGGCGACCGGTTTCGTAGTCTAAAAGCCACATTATCAGGTTAAATACGGCGAGGGATGATATTAAAGTTCCAGCATGGAGGGTATCGAACATTTCTTGTACGTGAACAAATGACACAATTAGCGGACCGTCAGGTAAGCGGAATCTATGGGCCCACAGTTCCACAAGCGTGCCTTGAATCTAAACGGACCACAATAGGCCGAACATAACCGGTTAACCATTGGATATACGAACATTATCCATCCAGAGTGCGCCGGCCGCGGTGGTCTCGCGGTTCTAGGCGCTCAGTCCGGAACCGCGCGACTGCTACGGTCGCAGGTTCGAATCCTGCCTCGGGCGTGGATGTGTGTGATGTCCTTAGGTTAGTTAGGTTTAAGTAGTTCTGAGTTCTAGGGGACTGATGACCACAGATGTTAAGTCCCATAGTGCTCAGAGCCATTTGAACCATCCAGAGTGCCCTAAATATAGGATACCACAGTCCATGGAGATGCAGACGAAAAAGTGGCCAGCTATAGACTGAGCGATAAGCCGTGGCGGTAGCGTAAATCGGGCCTCTCTTATTTATAAGCGTAGCCAAGTGGTTAGTATTCAAAATATCTACTTGTGGCTGCGGTTGTCCCTCGTAGTATGTAATAAATTGATGACGTTTCGACCGACTTTCTGCGATCGTCTTCAGGGCGGCTCACTGCTGTATACTGGTGAATGTGTTGTTCTATATACTGTCATTTTCGGTTATCTGGTAGCTACCGACGTCTCGTATCTTAGCACTTTTTCGACAAGTTTAAGACGTTGTTATGGAGGGGATGTGTGTGCGGTATGCTATTGCCTGTTCTAGCCTGGTGGCTGATTCGAAGGCAGCTGAAGTGGTCTTGAAATGGACAGCAGAATGTTGTTCGGAATGTCTGCAATTTAGATGTTTCAGTAGTTTACAATGACGCGGGCCAATACTCAAAATTATTTTATCCGAGACTATATACCTACTCAGCCCATTCCTCCTCCGCTTCTGGGCGCTTCAGTCTTTCTTCTGCGGCAGTGTACTTAAACCTGCTTATTGTATTTGAGTCTTGGTCTCACTTTAAAAATTTTACGGCCCATACTTCCTTCCATTACCAAAAAGACGATTCGTCCGTGCCTCAGGACGTGGCCCATCTACCTACCACCTTCTTTTAGTGGCAGTGTGCCATGAGCTATTCTGTTCTCCATATTTATTTAACACGACGTAGGGGTAGCGTCTTTGATTCATAATCAAAACGACTTCGATCCCCGCCACTCCCTAAATTCTGATAATCAGCGTTGGCGGCCGAAGACTTCCGGCATAAGAAGCCAGCCTCATTCTGCCAACGGCCTTGTAAAAGAGGGCGGAGGAGCGGATAGAGGTTCAGGGCACTCTCTTGTCCTAGGGGCGGGAAATTGCCCCTAAAGGCGGAAGAATCAGCAATGATCAACGACATGAGGATGCAGAAGGCAAAGGAAACCACTGCATTAAAGACACGTAACGTGTATCCACAGGACATGTGGACTGCCATGGGGGAGGTTACCATGAGAAAAAGATTGAATAATCAACGAAAGGATAACGTTCTACGAGTCGGGGCGTGGAATGTCAGAAGCTTGAACGTGGTAGGGAAACTAGAAAATCTGAAAAGGGAAATGCAAAGGCTCAATCTAGATATAGTAGGGGTCAGTGAAGTGAAGTGGAAGGAAGACAAGGATTTCTGGTCAGATGAGTATCGGGTAAAATCAACAGCAGCAGAAAATGGTATAACAGGTGTAGGATTAGTTATGAATAGGAAGGTAGGGCAGAGGGTGTGTTACTGTGAACAGTTCAGTGACCGGGTTGTTCTAACCAGAATCGACAGCAGACCAACACCGACAACGATAGTTCAGGTATACATGCAGTCGTCGCAAGCTGAAGATGAACAGATAGAGAAAGTGTATGAAGATATTGAAAGGGTAATGCAGAATGTAAAAGGAGACGAAAATCTAATAGTCATGGGCGACTGGTATGCAGTTGCAGGGGAAGGAGTAGAAGAAAAGGTTACAGAAGAATATGGGCTTGGGACAAGGAATGAAAGAGGAGAAAGACTAATTGAGTTCTGTAACAAGTTTCAGCTAGTAATAGCGAATACCCTGTTCAAGAATCACAAGAGGAGGAGGTATCCTTGGAAAAGGCCGGGAGATACGGGAAGATTTCAATTAGATTACATCATGGTCAGACAGAATTCCGAAATCAGATACTGGACTGTAAGGCGTACCCAGGAGCAGATATAGACTCAGATCACAATATAGTAGTGATGAAGAGTAGGCTGAAGTTCAAGACATTAGTCAGGAAGAATCAACACGCAAAAAGTGGGATACGGAAGTACTAAGGAATGACGAGATACGTTTGAAGTTCTCTAACGCTATAGATACAGCAATAAGGAATAGCGCAGTAGGCAGTACAGTTGAAGAGGAATGAACATCTCTAAAAAGGGTCATCACAGAAGTTGGGAAGGAAAACATAGGTACAAAGAAAGTAGCTGCGAAGAAACCATGGGTAACAGAAGAAATACTTCAGTTGATTGATGAAAGGAGGAAGTACAAACATGTTTCGGGAAAATCAGGAATACAGAAATACAAGTCGCTGAGGAATGAAATAAATAGGAAGTTCAGGGAAGCTAAGACGAAATGGCTGCAGGAAAAATGTGAAGACATCGAAAAAGATACAGGAAAGTCAAAACAACCTTTGGTGAGATTAAATGCAACGGTGTTAACATTATGAGTGCAACGGGAATTCCACTGTTAAATTCAGAGGAGAGAGCAGATAGGTGGAAAGAATACATTGAAATCTCTATGAGGGTGAAGATTTGTCTGATGTGATAGAAGAAGAAATAGGAATCGATTTAGAAGAGATAGGGGATCCAGTATTAGAATCGGAATTTAAAAGAGTTTTGGAGGACTTACGGTCAAATAAGGTAGAAGGGATAGATAACATTCCATCAGAATTTCTAAAATCATTGGGGCACGTGGCAACAAAACGACTATTCACGTTGGTGTGTAGAATATATGAGTGACGACATACCATCTGACTTTCGTATTAAGAAGGGTGTAAGACAAGGCTGTAGCCTTTCGCCCCTACTCTTCAATCTGTACATCGAGGAAGCAATGATGGAAATCAAAGAAAGGTTCCGGAGTGGAATTAAAATACATGGTGAAAGGATATCAATGATACGATTCGCTGATGACATTGCTATCCTGAGTGAAAGTGAAGAAGAATTAAATGATCTGCTGAACGGAATGAACAGTCTAATGAGTACACAGTATGGTTTGAGAGTAAATCGGAGAAAGACGAAGGTAATGAGAAGTAGTAGAAATGAGAACAGCGAGAAACTTAACATCAGGATTGATGGTCACGAAGTCAATGAAGTTACGGAATTCTGCTGCCTAGGCAGTAAAATAACCAATGACGGACGCAGCAGGGAGGACATCAAAAGCAGACTCGCTATGGCAAAAAAGGCATTTCTGGCCAAGAGAAGTCTACTAATATCAAATACTGGCCTTAATTTGAGGAAGAAATTTCTGAGGATGTACGTATGGAGTACAGCATTGTATGGTAGTGAAACATGGACTGTGAGAAAACCGGAACAGAAGAGAATCGAAGCATTTGAGATGTGGTGCTATAGACGAATGTTGAGAATTAGGTGGACTGATAAGGTAAGGAATGAGGAGGTTCTATGCAGAATCGGAGAGGAAAGGAAAATGTGGAAAACACTGATAAGGAGAAGGGACAGGATGACAGGACATCTGCTAAGACATGAGGGAATGACTCCATGGTACTAGAGGGAGGTGTAGAGTGCGAAAACTGTAGAGGAAGACAGAGATTGGAATACGTCAAGCAAATAATTGAGGACGTAGGTTGCAAGTGCTACTCTGAGATGAAGAGGTTAGCACAGGAAAGGAATTCGTGGCGGGCCGCATCAAACCAGTCAGTAGACTGACGACCAAAAAAAAAAAAAGAAAAACGTTAATGTTATAGCAACCCCAGACTGCTTCTCAACACAGCTGTATGTCCTGTATGTCCGGGTGGTATGGAAATTCTGGCTGTTGGCCTCGTTGGCGCCTGAGTGGCCCTGGGAGGTGAGGCGAGGCGCCGGCGGCGTGCCGGCCAAGCGCCGCTAATGGGCCGCGACGGCGGCGGCGGCGACGGCGGCCGCTAAATTGGATCGCGACAAGTGGCTTCCTTAGCGATCCGCGCGCCGCACGCCGCCCACCGCTCAAGGCCCACCCGCGACATCGCTAAGCTTACCGTAAGCTGTCTCGTTGGCTGTATGCAGTTGGTGGCCAGGTGCGCACGTAGTTGAGACTAGAGATCAAAGGAATGTCCGGCAAGTGTCTGATATCCGGCCCAATTTTACTGTCCAACAGGACAGGCGAGTCTGTTCAGTTCGCCTGAATCTCCGGGAGTGGTTACAGAGTTGCCATGTCCACCCCGACTTGAGCATGGTTAATTCTGATCTTATACCACGCTCCCTCCCATTACCAAGCCTTTTCACACATTTTATCAAGCGGGGTATTTGGTCTACTTCAAAAGAGTTTTGTGTTTTATCGTAATATTTGTTCTCAGATTTCGCTATTTCCATTGAATGGGTTTATTTAGTACTGAAAAACAGCTTTTCAGGTTATTAGAAGTATTTAATCGGATCACAGATACAAAGTACAAAAAAAGTTTAGTATCTTTCACTAAATTCAGTACTCAACGAACAGAAAATTAATAATCTATGTACCTCAACAGCCATTGCAGTTAAATAACACAAGACTTTTTTCAACTATTCAGTCAAGTACATTTTTGCACTGCATGCACTTCAAAGTAACAGTTTGTTCTCTGTGTATATTACAAATAGGTTTCTTGACTGTTCCACAACAGAATCTTGTTTTCTGATCATCGTTTCTCTTGCAATCTTGGCATCGTTGTGGCATTGGTAACTTCGAACACTGGGTCTGGATCACTGCTATAGGAACTGTAATACCACAAGTTTTCAGTGCATCTTGTACACCTTTATGAAGACCATTGATATTTTTGGCTCTTTCTTCCAAGTTGCCTTTGCTGAGTCCAAATGCCAGTTCAGTCATGAAGAGTTTACTTCGGCTTCGTTTATTCTTCTTCCATTCAGGAAATCTTTGAGTGAACAGAATATATGCATTCAGTGCTGCAATATCTATCATTTCCATGAAGATTCTTAGTGACCACCGCCTCGTTCCTCTAACACAACTGTATTCTCTTGTCATTTTGTCCCCATTATCTACAGCACCTTCGGTTTTGTTGTAGTGCAGTATGATTTCGGGTTTGTGTTCACTGTCTTCACCACTCACTTGTCTGTCATTATGATGAGTACAGAGTAATATTACTGCCTTTCCGTTCTTTGGAACATAGGAAACTAGGGTTAAGTCATTTTTGAAATCAAACATTGAAGTGTGAACTTCTCTCTTTCTGTTTGGCAAGAATTCCTTCGGAATCTCTTTTTTATTGGAACGCAAGGTACCAATCAATGTCGTGTTTCGTTTTAGTAGTTCAGCAGCCAATGGAAAAGTGGTGAAAAAAATTATCAGTTGTTAGACCATGACCGTTATTCAGAAATGGTTCCATCAGATCCAAAACAACTCCCTGTCCTTGATTCATTTCCCGAGCATTTTCCACCATTCCTGTGTAAATTTCGATCCGTAATAAGTAAGATGTCTTCACATCAGCACAAACACACATTTTAATGCCATACTTGCCAGGCTTGCTCGTCATATAAACCCTAAAAGAGCAGTTTCCTCGGTACGTTGCTAATCGTTCATCAATAGTCACGTATTCATAAGGATAGAAGTTCTTGCACAAGTTAGACTGAAATTTGTCGAACACTACCCTGATGGCTTGTAGCTTGTCCTTGATTTCTTCAATTCTCTGTGCTCTTGTGTCTCTGTTGTCAAATCGCAAGAATTTCAGTGTAGACAAAAATCGGTTTCTTGACATGGCAGCAGAAAAGTATGGTTGCCGAAAGACAACATTACCTCCCCACGGATCGTAAGTGCGATGTCCATGAGCTCTACCAGCTCCTATTAGAATTGCTAATACAGCGCACACGTCAGTTGCATTTATATCTCTCCATGTCATTTTGTTCGAAGAATGAGCTGCATTCCACAAAGAAATTACTCGTTTAGCTTCCCTGATTGTTTCTTCTACAATGATGTTCGCGATTTCCGGTGAGATAAATAATAAAAATGACTGTGTTATTGTTTTGATTGTTTGCCATCATTCACTGGGCCAGGGGTTACGTTCAAAAACCACCTTTTGGTGGTTCACGACAAAATTGGAGTCCACTTATAGAAGCAAACAAATCTCCAGTGTCGTCGTCTTCTTCTTCTTCTTCATCATCCTCTTCTTCTTCTTCTTCTTCTTCTTCTTCTACTACTTATTCACGTGAATGTGTAGCGTCTTCTGATATTTCATTGTCAGCTTCATTTGATGCTATGATATGGTCTTTGTCAAGAGGTTCCATACATTCATTCAGTTCATTATCAATGTCCCATTCATTTTCATCTTCACTGACATCAGAATTGTATAGAATTTCCATGATCTCTTCGCTAGGAAGTCCTTTAGATATCCTTACTTGCAGATGAAATACTGACTCGTGTAATGTCAGCTCAACAGTGAACGTCAAATTCAACTCAACAATAGTAACCAGCAACAATAACAAACATTGTATTTGTGGCAAAACTCAACAAAGAAGGTGAATGACAGATATATTTCGCAAAAATACTCTTTTCCTACAAATAAGAAAATAAGATGTTTCATACTTAGTGGAGTAGTCTCACAATCCCACTAATAAATGACTTGAATAACAATGATAAAGCCAAAAATTTAGACAGTCGGGAGTGTGAATTCAACGTCAATCATTTTAGTAGAAAGTCATGAAACCACAGGCATGTTGCCCTTCAGATAAAATTATTATAGGGAAAAAATCAACCTGGAGTAGTCAGAATACCCCGCTTGGTAATGCGAGGGTTAAGAAAGCTATCTGTGATCATACGGCGAAGTTGGTTTCTCAGAACGCTTCCTTTTGAAATGCTTTAGATGCAGGCACTTATGTAACACACAACGGAAATTACACTGTAGGAAGCACAGAGCAGCCCTGATACATGGACACGGCTGAACCCAGTCGCTAACATCTGAAAATCCGAACATGATCTATACATGCAGACTGAACAACGTGGAAGGTGCACGAGACGAAGTCAGCACGACATAGACAGCGTTAGTAGTTCGACTTCTTACGATGAAACGAGTGACAGTGACGACACTGACATAACACAAATAAACACAACGTAAAACACATAACATATGCATAATAAGTAACATGGACATCAGTCAGGAACTGCAAATTATATCTCATTAAGCATGAATGTATTTAATAGTAGAAGTAATTATAACAGTCCATCGACAGACATCGTTCTAAAATTCACGCTAAACCTGAACACAACATAGTTCAGTAGTAATATAAATGAACACATCATTGTAATTGTATTAATATAATGTAATATGAATGTAATTTATGGTACACAATAATTCGAACACTGACAGACCAAGGCCGCTACGGTCGCAGGTTCGAATCCTGCCTCGGGCATGGATGTTTGTGATGTCCTTAGGTTAGTTAGGTTTAACTAGTTCTAAGTTCTAGGGGACTAATGACCTCAGCAGTTGAGTCCCATAGTGCTCAGAGCCACTGACAGATGATGCATTTACGCAATATGTACAAAATTATGAAGTACACTTCTCAAAGAAATTAGTTTTGTTATACAAACACGTTCTTACACGATTAATAATTGATTGTTAAGTACCCAAGAAAAATAAATTCGATCCATATCACATCAGTCTACATCAAGTCCTTCAAGGGGATGATTCCAGAAGAGTTTTGAAATTTGCCAGTGATACCATGCTATATAAAAAAAGTAGTTTGTCCCTGAAAAAATCATTGAGAACTGTGTTTTTTAGGACGAATTACGGTCACTCTCGTTTGTCCCCTTATGAATACAGCAATTTTTTGTATTACAACCTTTTCGATTTTCCTCTTCGTTTCCAAGCAAACTGGCAACAACACTATAAATGTCTTACCCTATATATTACATCAAATTCACATGGGCCGAACAAATCGAGTTTCCCTGAGGAGTGATATACATGGTCATAATACCTACATCGGTAGCAACACGCAGTATCAAGTCCCCTTTCTTGGCCGGTGTTGGTGAGGAGACCTCTGTACCTACTCTTTTCTGTATTCCCTTTCTTTTATTCTTAAATTATGCCATAAATTTACAATTTCTTACTTCAAAATTTAAATATTTTTCTTTTAAAAAAAGTATGTCTGCTGTAAGTAAATAAAAGATAATACCAAATAGCAGACCAGAGAATTCCACGCAGCCACACCTCCACGCGTCCACAACACTGTAGCATAATTCCGTTGCGCGGAGGGAGCCGTGGATGCTGGCTAAGGGGTCTGTGTGGAGCACTAAAGCCTGCATAAAGTAAAAAGATGACGTACTCTAGTAGCCATAACGTAGCTTGGAAAAAATAAAGCCAGAAAAAAACATGGTGAAGTCGAGGAAAATTATAGTGAATGAATAGTAGTTTCTCTGAATTAAGAGGTATTAAGCGATATCATTTTTCTCCGTAAATAAGGATAGCCTTCGAGAAAACTTCTTCGATATATAGAACCTTTGAACAAAATTTTCTGGACATCTTTTAGTAAAGATTTACATGGGATGCGTCTACCGACCTCCTTTAACTTCGCTTTAACTATGCTGGGAACAATGAGATACCTCAATATCTGTGGAGGAATGACAGTTCGTTGCTCCTTAAGTAGTGAAGTTGGACGCTGGGATCGTGAACGAATCGATGTTCTTTCTCATCCAAAAGATATTTACATTTTGTTCAGGTAGCGACTCTGGGCAGGACAGTCCAACGGAGTAATGTTATTATCCACAAGCCATTGCCTCCAACTGCTTTAAGACAATGCGATTTGCCTTCTGATACAAACAACCATCGTCTTCGAAATGTTCCTTTACTGAATACAGCGCACAAAGTTGTAGAATTCTTTCACATCTCTCCGCATTTAACATGTTGTTATGCACAATAAGGAGACCACACCCTAACTACGGAAAACACCCCCACAACGTAACGCCACTTCCTCTGTACTTCACTGCTGGTAGTTCACATGATGGCAGGTAACATTCTCCAGGCATTCGCCAAACGTAAACCGTTCCACGTCACTACCATAGTGTATAGCGTCATTAAGCACTCGTAATCACTTTTTAATCGTCCACTGTCCAGTGGCGTACATTACCTTAAGGCTTAGCGCTGGGTACACAAATGCTTGCTTTATGACGAGCTGTTCGACCATAGTGCCCTATTATTTTTAACTCCCTACACTCTGTCATGGTGCTTGCTGGACTGAACAAACGAGTGATTCCTTCGCTGATTTCATTTTACAGACACTATCCGCAATACTCGATGGTCCGCCAGTAAATGCGAACTGCATGGACTTGCTTTAACTGTGGTCATTCCATCACGGTTATTCTTCACAGTCACGTTACCAACTGTCGACTAAGCCAACTTTTTGTCCTATCATCTTGTCCCTTCTCCATGTCAGCGTTTTCCATATGTTACCGTTCTTCGCTGATTCTGCGAAGGACCTGCTCGCTCTTTACCGTATCAGTCGATCTAATTTGCAACATTCTTCTGTAGCACCACATGTGAAACGCTTCGATTCTCGTCTGTTCCGGTTTTCCCAAAGTCCATAACCCACTACAATATAAATTGTACTCCAAACGTACATTGTCAGAAATTTCTCCCTCAAGTTAAGAACTATGTTTGATACTAATGTATTTCCTGTGGTCATAAACACCCTCTTTCCCTGTGCTAGTCTGAGTTTTATGTCCTCCTTGCTTCGTACGTCTGGGTTACTTTGCTTCCAAGGTAGCAGAATTCCTTAACTTCGTCTACTCTTGATAACCAATTTTTGTATTAAGTTGGTCGATATTCTCTTTTCTGCTACTTCTCATTACTTTCGTCTTTATGTTTACTTTCAATCCCTAATCTGTACTCATGGTAATGTTCATTCCATTCAGCACGTCCTGCAATTCTTATCACCTTCAGTGACGACAGCAATGTCCGCATTGTACCTTATCATTGCTGTCATTTCACCTTGAATTTTGATCCCAACCTTCAAACTTTCTCTTGTTTCAATCATTGCTTCTTCTAAGTAAAGAAGCTTAAGAAGGATAGAAATATCGCCCAGGTGACGTCCAATGATTGTCACTGAGCCCTCCTGACCAACACATACTGTTATTGCAACGCAGTGCTCCCCGCCTCATTGTATACTGCTGGATCGGCCCCTAGTTACATCTAGGGGTTAATATCCTATTACACAAGAGCGACCGAATACTTTTCATCCAATAGTATACACTACTGCTAGGCTCTGTACGATAAATTTTGACATACCTTGTCAAATTAGAGTACTTTCTCGTACTAGCTGAACAGCAAAGGTTATTGGTCTAGAATGTGACCAGTTCGAACTGTCTTCAAATAAAAGTTAATCTTGCTTGGAATTAAGCTTACTTGCAATCACATTTATTTCTTGACGGTCACACGATGTATTATTATTTCCAGTTGTCATCTCGTTAAAACAATCCTAACTCCTGCTATGAGCTTCGTGAGTCACATTTGATTCAGTCTCGTTTCCTCTAGTACTTCTAGTAGTCACTACAGATGAAAATAATTGATGGTGGAAGCTCTAACAGGACATTCGGTCGAGTTCTTATAGCTTCAGGAACCCTCATAATCATGACACTTGGGTCTAGAGTAATTAGAATCAAGTAATTTCGAACCTAATTTAAGGACCTGAAACAACTTTATTATTACAATTTCAACAAGGCTTTCATGTTTCGGAAGTCAGGTGTTCTTTGCATTGTCTTATCCTTATCTAAATAGGAGGTGCGATCAAAAAGTTTCCGTCCGAAGGCTATACAGTCAAGAATCGGTATCCCAGTTAGGCAAAATCGCGGTTGGCATTGAGGAAATCATACCAACGACGCACCAATTTGAAGATACCTGTTTGGTAAAGATGGTGGCCTACTGTACAGAGAAGTCTGCAACTGCATGCCGCGTAACCATGTCCGTCAGGAAACATGTACTATTTAGGGTCTTTTTTAAGGTACTGAAGGTGTGACACTCACAATGAAAGACATCACAACTTTGCGGCTGTTTTTTGCGAGTCTTCCACTTGGGTTGGCTTTGATTGAGGATGACCTCTCAGATGGTTTGGGGTCTTTTGTCGAATCGCGACTAGGACGGATCTGGGCGCACCATTCCCCAACGTGGGTTTTCAAAAAAATGGTTGAAATGGCTCTGAGCACTATGGGACTGAACTTCTGGGGTCATCAGTCCCCTAGAACTTAGAACTACTTAAACCTAACTAACCTAAGGACATCAAACACATCCGTGCCCGAGGCAGGATTCGAACCTGCGACCGTAGCGGTTGCGCGGTTCCAGACTGTAGCGCCTAGAACCGCTTGGCCACCCCGGCCGGCCGTTGGTTTTCAACAGACCTCTTGCTCCACATACATACTTGTTCTCCGGTGGATGTCTACCGGTGTTTGTACTTCGGCACCAGCAAAAGAATAAAATCACGTTGATCTTATTTAGACGCTTTTGCTAGCAACGTCACCATAGGTCACCTTTCTGCATTTACCGCGCGCACATCGGAAAGGCACGAATGCCAGACTAACCTCTTGTCTACAGTCGGTGCCTATATGCCCGTATCGGAATCTTGTTACGTTGTATATACGCCTGCAGCAACTCTCTTAGACGGCAACTCCTTGATCGCCTTTTATATTTATTTAACACAGTAACATATGGTATTACTTACAATATGCAATAGAAACCAGAACCCATTTTTTTCTTTTTTTTTTTTTTGTTGTTTCTTCAGAAGTCTTAGAAAGCTTAAGTCACTGCTTCGTCAAACACCACTGATGAAACGTCACATTAATATGGGTATCATTACCATATAGCCTCTGTCTCTTCCAACAACATATTTATAACTCTGTCAACGGCCATGCCACGGTGCATACATCGGTTCCCGTTAGATCACCGAAATTAAGTACCTTCGAGCGTTGCCAGTACAGATGACCGTCAGCTTAGATCGTACTGTTCAATTTACTCTTTGCTTCATGGCAGAGGGAACAGGATGCTTGTTGGTGTGAAGCCCTGATCACCAGTCTTTGTGTCAGTCTCCTGGATTAAATTCCAAACCTCTCCGCAGTGTGTCATGCAATGAAGGCATACGACGCTGTTGATCCTTCCGTCGGATGGGGATGTTAAGCTCTGCGACCCCCTTTGTGCCATTGAATAGGAGTTAGCTATGCGCGGCACCGTATTTCGCCCTCTCCCTTCTCTCATCGTCGTTCAACTCATACCTGTCAAACACTGCACACACACACACACACACACACACACACACACACACACACACACACACACACACACACATTACAGTTCCCAGAATGAGATTTTCACTCTGCAGTGGAGTGTGCGCTGATATGAAAGTTCCTGGCAGATTAAAACTGTGTGCCCGACCGAGACTCGAACTCGGGACCTTTGCCTTTCACGGGCAAGTGCTCTACTATCTGAGCTACCGAAGCACGACTCACGCCCGGTCCTCACAGCTTTACTTCTGCCAGTATCTCGTCTCCTACCTTCCAAACTTAACAGAAGCTGTCCTGCGAACCTTGCAGAACTAGCACTCCTGAAAGAAAGGATATTGCGGAGACATGGCTTAGCCACAGCCTGGGGGATGTTTCCAGAATGAGATTTTCACTCTGCAGCGGAGTGTGCGCTGATATGAAACTTCCTGGCAGATTAAAACTGTGTGCCCGTCCGAGACTCGAACTCGGGATCTTTGCCTTTCGCGGGCAAGTGCTCTAACATCAGTTTATACTTAACAGTTACTGTTATATCCTAGCCAGTAATGCCAACCGAGCCCGCTGCCAAAAAGGTTGGCAGCATCAAAGTTCGGACGCCGTCCGCATAAGCAGCGCCAGCGATACAGGAAATCGCCGCAAGTCTGCGCGCGCCACCGCTGGCTTCTGGCTTCTTAAGCGCTGGAGTCGCGAGCGCTAGCAGAGTTCTGGATTCGCCGCTCAGTTGTAGACTCGCCACCGAATTGTGTACCTGCTAGTCAGTTGTGTGTTCATCGCAGCAGAGTTGTTGTATGTCGTCAGCCGACGCTGACCAAGCCGCTCCGACTCGAACTAGACAGATTTCTGTAGACCATGTTCACCACTGTGTTCTGTATCGTCGTTAATAAAGATAAGTACCGACTTTCATTTAATCCGAGTGTTTGGGTTTTCATCTTTCTGTTCACTGTTCCAGCGGACCGGTCGGCCCGCTATTAAAAGTGTGGCGGTGACTTCGTAGGCCGTTTCTACAGCGAAGTGTTGTCGCTACGAAGGCCGTCACAAAAGTTACAATTAAAGAAGCACACAAGCTCACAATTTGCAAAGGAATGGTGCTAACGATACAATACCCGTGTAGCTGAACTGACCTTCGGGGCTCCTAGTCAGTCATCCCACATGACTTTATTCACTTTACCGTATAAAATGTGAAATAACACCTTGTGCTGATATTTTGCACCAACAGATGCTCCATTACATTTCGATCATCGCCGACAGTTCTTATTGAGCTAAGCTTCAATGATCGGACTGCATTAAGAGACGTCTACCAATAGTGATACTCCTGTTATTTCGCGCTGCAACCTCAGTGACTCAGTTACATCGCTGTGAAGCGAATGGATGAAACATCTAGCAGAATCATACTCAGCCTCTAGAACACATTTCACCATGTTATAGCCACTGCCATGAATGAATACTGTGTTTTACTTCCTTGAGTACCTTAGCAATCTGTATAAAGCAGCCGGCCTTGTGGCAGAGCGGTTCTAAGCCTTTCCGTGCGGAACGGCGCTGCTGCTATGGTCGTAGGTTCGAATCCTGCCTAGGCCATGCATTTTGTAATGTCCTTAGGTTAGTTAGGTTTAAGTAGATCTAAGTCTAGGGGATTGATGACCTCATATGTTAAGTCCCATAGTGCTCAGAGCCATTTGAACCATTTTTGTATGAAGCTCTCGTCCTATATTTTCTCCAAATTGAGAAACCAGAAAACGCTTCACATCAAGCGCTCCATGTTGCAGCTGGAATACAGAAGACAAGCACTGAGCTGTCAACCTTAGGAAGCTGCTATTGTTATGTAAACAGATCCACATAGCAGAAGTTATATAAACCGTGAGAGCACGTTGAATGGCTTTTTTGAGCTTTTCATTCAATCTGTTGGAGATTCGTAAGAAATTTTTGGGGAACCGTACTTACGGCTTGACATTTTATAGCGGTGTAGCCTTTTCTTTCTTTTTTTTTTTTTTTTTGGTCATCAGTCTACTGACTGGTTTGATGCGGCCCGCCACGAATTCCTTTCCTGTGCTAACCTCTTCATCTAAGAGTAGCACTTGCAACCTACGTCCTCAATTATTTGCTTGACGTATTCCAATCTCTGTCTTCCTCTACAGTTTTTACCCTCTACAGCTCCCTCTAGTACCATGGAAGTTATTCCCTCATGTCTTGGCAAATGTCCTATCATCCTGTCCCTTCTCCTTATCAGTGTCTTCCACATATTCCTTTCCTCTACGATTCTGCGTAGAACCTCCTCATTCCTTACCTTATCAGTCCACCTAATTTTCGACATTCGTCTATAGCACCACATCTCAAATGCTTCGATTCTCTTCCGTTCCGGTTTTCCCACAGTCCATGTTTCACTACCATACAATTCTGTACTCCAGACGTACATCCTCAGAAATTTCTACCTCAAATTAAGGCCAGTATTTGATATTAGTAGACTTCTCTTGGCCAGAAATGCATTTTTTGCCATAGCGAGTCTGCTTTTAATGTCCTCCTTGCTCCGTCCGTCATTGGTTATTTTACTGCCTAGGTATCAGAATTCCTTAACTTCATTCACTTCGTGACCATCAATCCTGATGTTAAGTTTCTCGCTGTTCTCATTTCTACTACTTCTCATTACCTTCGTCTTTCTCCGTTTTACTCTCAAACCATACTGTGTACTCATTAGACTGTTCATTCCGTTCAGCAGATCATTTAATTCTTCTTCACTTTCACTCAGGATAGCAATGTCATCAGCGAATCGTATCATTGATATCCTTTCACCTTGTATTTTAATTCCACTCCTGAACCTTTCTTTTATTTCCATCATTGCTTCCTCGATGTACAGATTGAAGAGTAGGGGCGAAAGGCTACAGCCTTGTCTTACACCCTTCTTAATACGAGCACTTCGTTCTTGATCGTCCTCTCTTTTGGTAGCTGTACATATTGTATATGACCCGTCTCTCCCTATAGCTTACCCCCACTTTTTTCAGAATCTCGAACAGCTTGCACCATTTTATATTGTCGAACGCTTTTTCCAGGTCGACAAATCCTATGAAAGTGTCTTGATTTTTCTTTAGCCTTGCTTCCATTATTAGCCGTAACGTCAGAATTGCCTCTCTCGTCCCTTTACTTTTCCTAAAGCCAAACTGATCGTCACCTATCACATTCTCAATTTTCTTTTCCATTCTTCTTTATATTATTCTTGTAAGCAGCTTCGATGCATGAGCTGTTAAGCTGATTGTGCGATCATTCTCGCACTTGTCAGCTCTTGCCGCCTTCGGACTTTTGTGGATGATGCTTTTCCGAAAGTCATATGGCATGTCGCCAGACTCATATATTCTACACACCAACGTGAATAGTCGTTTTGTTGCCACTTCCCCCAATGATTTTAGAAATTCTGATGGAATGTTATCTATCCCTTCTACCTTATTCGACCGTAAGTCCTCCAAAGCTCTTTTAAATTCCGATTCTAATACTGGATCCCCTATCTCTTCTAAATCGACTCCTGTTTCTTCTTCTATCACATCAGACAAATCTTCACCCTTATAGAGGCTTTCAATGAATTCTTTCCACCTATCTGGTCTCTCCTCTGCATTTAACAGTGGAATTCCCGTTGCACTCTTAATGTTACCACCGTTGCTTTTAATGTCAGCAAAGGTTGTTTTGACTTTCCTGTATGCTGAGTCTGTCCTTCCGACAATCATATCTTTTTCGATGTTTTCACATTTTTCCTGCAGCCATTTCGTCTTAGCTCGCCTGCACTTTCCGTTTATTTCATTCCTCAGCGACTTGTATTTCTGTATTCCTGATTTTCCCGGAACATTTTTGTGCTTCCTCCTTTCTTCAATCAACTGAAGTATTTCTTCTGTTACCCATGGTTTCTTCGCAGCTACCTTCTTTGTACCTATGTTTTCCTTCCCAATTTCTGTGATGGCCCTTTTTAGAGATGTCCATTCCTCTTCAACTGTACTGCCTACTGCGCTATTCCTTATTGCTGTATCTATAGCGTTAGAGAACTTCAAACGAATCTCGTCATTCCTTAGTACTTCCGTATCCCACTTCCTTGCGTATTGATGCTTCCTGACTAATGTGTTGAACTTCAGCCTACTCTTCATCACTACTATATTGTGATCTGAGTCTATATCTGCTCCTGGGTACGCCTTACAATCTTCCCGTATCTCCCGGCCTTTTCCAAGTATTCCTCCTCCTCTTGTGATTCTTGAACAGGGTATTCGCTATTACTAGCTGAAACTTGTTACAGAAAATTAGTCTTTCTCCTCTTGCATTCCTTGTCCCAAGCCCATATTCTCCTGTAACCTTTTCTTGTACTCCTTCCCCTACAACTGCATACCAATCGCCCATGACTATTAGATTTTCGTTCCCCTTTACATACTGCATTATCCTTTCAATATCCTCATACACTCTCTCTATCTGTTCATCTTCAGCTTGCGATGTCGGCATGGATACCTGAACTATCGCTGTCGGTGTTGGTCTGCTGTCGATTCTGATTATAACAACCCGGTCACTGAACTGTTCACAGTAACACACCCTCTGCCTTACCTTCCTATTCATAACGAATCCTACACCTGTTATACCATCTTCTGCTGCTGTTGATATTACCCGATACTCATCTGACGAGAAATCCTTGTCTTCCTTTCACTTCACTTCACTGACCCCTACTATAGATTGAGCCTTTGCATTTCCCTTTTCAGATTTACTAGTTTCCCTACCACGTTCAAGCTTCTGACATTCCACGCCCCGACTCGTAGAACGTTATCCTTTCGTTGATTATTCAATCTTTTTCTCATGGTAACCTCCCCCTTGGCAGTCCCCTCCCGGAGATCCGAATGGTGGACTATTCCGGAATCTTTTGCCAATGGAGAGATCATCATGATACGTCTTCAATTACAGGCTACATGTCCTGTGGATACACGTTACGTGTCTTTAATGCAGTGGTTTCCATTGCCTTCTGCATCCTCACGTCGTTGATCATTGCTGATTCTTCCGCCTTTAGGGGCAATTTCCCACCCCTAGGACAAGAGAGTGCCTGAACCTCTATTCGATCCTCCGCCCTCTTTGACAAGGCCGTTGGCAGAATGAGGCTGACTTCTTATGCCGGAAGTCTTCGGCCGCCAATGCTGATTATTTATCAGAATTTAGGCAGTGGCGGGGATCGAACCCAGGACCGAAGACGTTTTAATTATGAATCAAAGACGCTACCCCTAGACCACGGGTCTGTCACTACTGACCATATATGGGCATAGTATAGTAGTGTGAGCTTGATTGGCGTATTGCAGCAACACTGATGACAGGCGAGCGTAGGGATTGTCACTGTAATAATTCGACGGGGCCGACGCAATGTTGCAACGCAGATCAGCTTGCTGAAATAGCGGATTCAGCAGTACTGCAAGACTAGTGTAGCAAGCAGCAGGGCAGATTTCCACACTGACAGTTGCAGTGGTGATTAGGATACGTGACTGGTAGTGGCGCATAGGCACAACAAGTTCATCGCTGCCACCTATAAGATCTGCCATTTTCGTAATGAAATTATCCTCATTTTCGAAGTTCTGCTAGGAGAAAATAGCTGCGGCGGATGAGGTCGCGACATGAACCTGCTCTGGCGGTGTTATAGCGAGAACGAGCTTGTTCTACGAGTCTGGCAAATACAATTCTTTCTACAATAGATAATGATTCTTTGTGTAGTGCAATCACTTCTGCCATTGAATAATGAAATTCTTCTGCTTTTGCACCGTTTGTATTCCACAGGAAATTGCTGTCAAACGATACGGACATAGTCAATGGCTTTTACATCGATGTTGAAGACAAAATTGTACCGGAGACGGCTGAAGATGACGTGTCCATGGCTGCGCCTGTATCTTTATGATATACTTAGAATTTATCACTATGTTTCGTGTTCAAATAATTTTTCATAGTTAAAGTACCCATCAGATAAAGTATATTTCCTTGGTTTTAGAGTAAGTTAAGTATTTTCTATTACTGTAAACGATCTTTTAAAACTACGACAAATAAAAATACCCGCACATCCCTAACAAGTTTAATTAATAATAGAGAAATAGGTGTGCATTTTCAGCTTCTCGCGGCGCAACGAATAGTCCATTAAATTTCGTGCATGCAGCCGCGCAAATAAAATTTCCTCCACTGATATTATTGCCACGTATCGTCATGCCATCCTCAGAGTGAGTCACTCTGAGGATGGCCGGACGATACGTTGCCGAAATATCAGTGGCGGAAATATTATTTGCGCGGCTGCATGCATGCACGAAATTTAATGGACTAGATAAATATATACCTTTTTAGCGATGTTGATCTTCATATCGGCGGACAGACAGCTTGCTTATCACTGTAATAAAACAATCGAAAACGAAAGAATGAAAGACAAGCCAAGGCCTTGGTGTGTACCTATTGTTTCTCCTACTCTGCCACGAGAAACCTGAACTCGACACAACAAACAAACGTCAAACTTATTATTGTTACTGTTAATATCAAAATATTTCAAAATAGGCGATCGTTTCTTTATGGACGACATCTTCCTAACTTATTATGCAATTTTCCAATTATTACCAGTAGTAACCTAAAATAACAAGTGAAAATGGACGCAGTTCACAGCTCATCAAACAGTCAAGTCAGTCAATGAATATGTCATTCTTTTGGTGATGCCCTAATTTGCCCGAATCTGCCCGACTGTTCACGCCTGACATCCGCGGGGTCGCTCAGACGCACACGTTCTGACATATCCCGTAACAACGCTCTGCCGAATATCCGGCCACCAGACGCCCTCTTATCCGGCTTATACGTAGTTTGACCGGACATCTGGTGTCCCGGTGTCGGGCCGAACAGCTATGCATCTCAAGTTGAGAGAGTCAAGGAATCGAGGACACTGTTGTCGAGATCCAAAGTGAATCGAATACACAGCCGGGAACGGCAGACTTTTACGAGTACAATCCTGCTCATAGGTTCCCAACCATTCTCATTATCCCTGAGTCCTATCAGATGTTAGCGACTACCCCTACATCCCCATCATCAGCAAAGTTTAGAATAAGAAAGAAAGATATTTAGTTTTTGTAAACGTCTCATAAAACCAGGATATAAGAGTGAATGAGACACTTGACACGGTTTATTTCTAATAAAAATTTTTATAGAACGAAGTAATTCTCAGCGCATTGCGAGTGCTACTTATAACTCTTCCTCAGAAAAGAAAGCTGATTATCCGTACTGAGGACAGACACTTGTTACGAATCATGCTTCCCCTCCACCACTTCGTTCCCTAGAGATACTTTTTTCACTTAAAATCAAACAAGTTACCATGTCAGCACTGCACGTACAGTATGTAAATCACTTGATTCCTTAATTTCTTAAGTGGCAGAAATTGGAAGACTTTAACCTGCCAGTGCTTTGTGCCTGATCACTCCTGCTACTGCTCCTTCTCCTCCTCCTACTACTAACACTAATATGTGCCTTGCAGCTATGTAGTTGCATAGTTACTACTGTTTGTGCTGTCAATAGTCTCGTCTTTCAGTTGTGAAGTGAATTATGGAGCAGTTTCTGTTCCATTGTGGAAACTACCTACAGCCGGCCGCGGTGGTCTAGCGGTTCTAGGCGCCCAGTCCGGCCGCGCGACTGCTACGGTCGCAGGTTCGAATCCTGCCTCGGGCATGGATGTGTGTGATGTCCTTAGGTTGGTTAGGTTTAAGTAGTTCTAAGTCCTAGGGGACTGATGACCACAGCTGTTAAGTCCCATAGTGCTCAGAGCCAAACTACCTACAAGGCGGAGACTGCATTTTCATGAGGTATTTAAGCTTATACGAGGGCTATCCACAAAGTACATTACGTTTTGGAATTAAAAATAAATAAAGTATTGGAAATTTTTTTATTATATACAGGTGAAAGCCACACTTAAATACTGTTTTTCTACATAGTTGCCATTTAAATTAAGGCACTTATCGTAGCGATGGACGAGCTTGGAAATTCCTTCGTCGTAAAATTCGGCCGCCTGCGCCTTCAACCACGTGGTTACCTCTTCTTTTTGGACAGAAAAGGTGTGATTTTTGTGGATTTCCTGGAAAGAGGCACTACAATAAACTCTCAAAGGTATTGCCAAACTCTGCACAACCTCAGAAGAGCAATACAAAACAAGCGCAGAGGACAGTTGGGCTCAAAGACCTTGCTGATTCACGACAACGCCCGGGCCCACACGGCAAATACCACTCGTGAAGTTCTCGAATCTTTTAAGTGGGAGTTGTTTCCTCATCCGCCGTACAGTCCCGACCTGGCACCGAGCGACTTCCACTTATTCCCAGCAATGAAGAAGTGGTTGGCTATGCAGCGTTTTGATGACGACGCACAGCTTCAAGAAGAGGTAACCACGTGGTTGAAGGCGCAGGCGGCCGAATTTTACGACGAAGGAATTTCCAAGCTCGTCCATCGCCACGATAAGTGCCTTAATTTAAATGACAACTATGTAGAAAACTAGTATTTAAGTGTGACTTTCATCTGTATATAATAAAAAAAATTTCCAATTATTTATTTATTTCTAATTCCAAAACGTATTGTACTTTGTGGATAGCCCTCGAATGATACACATGCCTCAACTTGACTGTCGAACAAAGTGGGAGTAATGCGTATGAAAAATGTTACACATTGATTTCACAGACTGTAACCTCCACCTAATTGTGTTATGCGTTTATTGTAGCATTTGGAAAAAATGTAAGTACTGGTAAGTTATATAATGAGTATTATAGTTTTACGAAATAATGTTATTAGTAATGATCGTCTAAAAGTAGTTTAATTTCGTGTTCGAAACATGGCTAAACCGTTTTTGATTTCTCCAGTCAGAAAATTTGTTTCTACGCATTAGGAGGTAATTACCCCCAGGTTGGGACCACTGATCGATCTGCTTCTTACCTGAAACACACAGTGATCTATCCCACCGGCTCCACCGTTGGAGTGCAAAAAAACCCAGCTGATGTTACGTTGACTAGCAAATTCAGCATTAACAATAGAATGTTTACTGCGATGCAATGTTGTTTTAGGAATTACATACAAAAATCTATTACAAGACCTTCATTTCTTATCATATCGTCATTTATTATCATCATTACACCAATTCATGTAATTAGTCTGTGTTTTGGAAATACAAGTTACACAGCTACATTTTATAGTATATTTATTTTGTTCAGTAAAGGGTGCAACCCTGAAACTACTCGCAAAGGAAGTGATGTATCAATATGGCTCTGAGCACTATGGGACTTCACATCTATGGTCATCAGTTCCCTAGAACTTAGAACTACTTAAACCTAACTAACCTAAGGACATCACACAACAACCAGTCATCACGAGGCAGAGAAAATCCCTGACCACGATTTATCAATAAATTAAACGAAACCAGTATAAAATTGAGCTACTTTATCGACTGGGATTTCACTAGGACATCTCTCCTTAGAAAATAATAGAGAAGGAAGTGAAATATAGCTATTACCCTAAAAAAGCGAGTTGTTTACCTGAGGAGGGAGGCGGCACCGTCGTTTTTACGCCCAAGAAGCAGAGAGGGGATTGAGTACACTCTAGTACTCCTGTATCTTAGAAGTGGAAGACTGGCACACGCTACACGTCTGTATGCGCCACTGAATGAAGTGCCCACTCAGAACAAGAATATAAACAATATAAACAATCTCACTTTAGTTGCTCACGACGCTTCACTGGCAGTGTCGTAAAACTACGTTCTCCAGCAATGTCGCAGTTTTCCAGAGCTGTCTACGTTATTTCGTCGCCTGTTGTTTTAGTCACGGATAATAATACCAACTCTCCGTTAGAATCTATGCCGACTGGTATCATTATATTTTTAGTATTCTCGTCTGTCAAAGTATCTCTCCTCCTGTGATCACACACTTTTCGTCGTGTTACGATGCCTTTCTAGTCTTCTTGTCTCACAATGGTAAAAGCTAATATAATAATGGCGTATGGCTCAGTGGCCGAGTGCAAATCTTTCAGATGGATTCTACTTCGGTGTTTTGCGTGTGCCTATCCCATCCTAGTTATCCAATCGAGGAAAGAGGACCTATAGTATAACATGGAATCCGAAAAAGTGTTGATCCTGGTGACTCCTCACGCCGTTGAGAGGTGAAGGCCAGGTAGACTGAAAATTTCCGCTGTCCGACCAGGATTGGATCCCGGGACGTATCGCTTTCCAGACACGCACTTTAACATTTAGACCACCAGGACGGAAACAGAAAAAGCTAAAGGCGTGGCAACAAAAGAAAATTGAGCGCGTGGTCCTGTTGTTAGGGTTTCTGGTCAGAGATGCCGTGGTTGCGTAGTTTCATGGCCAACAAAAACTCAAATCTTTTTTCCTTGTGGAAAAGTTTGCCAAGATGTCCACTCAGCCTTGTGTGACAAAATGAAATGCCACTTGAATAAAAAGCAGCTAAACTGGCGCGCAGGTCGCCGAAATAACGCTATGTCGAAAGGCTTACACCAAGTTGGAAATATTTTTTTCTGTTGCCAGCAAAAGAGTCAGTTTTAAGGTAGGAATGACACAACCAGTCGGTTGCAATTAACTGTTTTGTACATTGACCTAGGTTTCAACATACTCAGAGGTGTCCAAACCTAGGTCACTGCACCAAACAGTTATTTGCAAACCCTTGGCTGCGTGACTGCTATGATGAAACGTACATACGGTTGCTGAGAGACAGCCGTGTTGTAATATTTCTGGCTTTGCAGCCATCATATTCATGTACAAGAAGCTTCTTAGAGCAACTGAGAAGAAGGAGTGGCAAGATGACGTAATGTGACGTGAGGTACCGATGATAGATGGTTTGTTCTGTACGACTATCGTGCGAATGCCCGCCTAAATTGTGATCGCTGCTGCATTAGGAAGTTGAGAGCCAAAATGACAATATTCTGTTATTAATATTAGACAAACTAAACAGCGTATTTACTTACATTTTATAATTACAGCATCTCTCAGTAGCGTGCTATCATTCCATTATTTTACAAGCATTAATAACCAGCAGAATAATAAACATCTGCTAAATGAAAAGTCAGACGAAGCACTTCGGTGATTTTTGGATCGCACCTAACCTGGATGGTGTGCGAAGTGGTTCGGCTGTCAGATCAGAGCTGGTTCGGCATTGTCCGAGTACAAAGATGTTGTCTGCCGCGGACAGTGTCAGTTAAGGTTTTATGGTTTGTAAATTAGGGCTTCTTCGGCAGTGTAGGAGGGAAAACATGTTGTCTGCCACGGTCGGTGCTAGTTAAGACTTTAGTGTGACAGTAATTACGGAGAATCGCAGTTCATTAATTTGTTGACGAATAGAAATAATTTTTGACTAAAGTGGAATGTAATTGTGCAGTTTCTCGTGTTCTGATAACAAAAAGCGAGTGGCATCCTATTTGAACAAGCTGATTGGAAATTTAATCATTTCTAAAATAATACTTACTCGCTAAGTGTACATCATGATGTTTTCTGCGCAGGAGACAACAGCTATAGAATACTGCAGGTAGGTGAACTTTTATTAGAACTTACGCATTTCACTCAGGGTGGTGGAAGCAAATAGGCATCTCGCGTGTACTGCAGTCTTAGTACAAATGAGATCAGTGACACGCCATCTGTGGTAACACAGAGGAGGTATGAGTAAGAGAAATATTTTTGAGGGAAGGTATTTATCAGATGCACATATATATCACTCACTCTCTACCTCCTCTTCTCTCTTTTTCATCTTGTGGTAATGTTTAAAACTGAAAAGCGTCAGTCGTTATCTTTACAGGTTAGAGATGCTTCAGTGTTACGACTATGGAGCTTATTGTTTGCAAGACTCCGTAGCAGCTCTATAGGATTTAGGTCTACATGATATGGTGCCAGTGGGAAGGGAAACATTTTCTTGCAAAATAGGAGAAGGTTGTGGTCCTTAATCAATACTAGAAGTTCGGCTTTCCTTGTCTCTACCTATTTTTAATTTTTTACTACGTTTAGCTACCTCTCTTCATTGTGTTTCCTGTCTGCCTCTTTGGAACAAATTTTGCGATTTATATTCAACTAACTTACCGATGAGCTAGAGGTCCGAAATTTTGGATGTAGCTCAGAAGTGGATAACAATCCATTAGCATTGGAGCAAGGGGAGGAATGGGAGTCAAGATTGGGTGACAAAGAAGCATAACACACTGCATCGCCGTCCAACCGGAGTTCCTGCACGATGTTGTGCCTAGCGGACTGCGTCACATCCGTTACACACGCTAAGTGCGTGCATTACACGACGCTGATGGAGTCTGCACACCTACCACTTGCAAACAGGAAGGAAAAAAGTAAAAGAAAAAAATTGCTGTGACTGTAAGACTCCCTAGCACCCCTATGGCTGAAGATGTGGACGAAAAGGAGTAGTATAAAATCGTAACTGAGGGATTCCTGGAGCAATATCAACCCTATATGGTACATATATCACTCATTTTATCAATATTATATTAATTCCCTCTCTTCTTTACCTGTCCACTCGGTACAATCTTTGCAATTGATTGTATAAAAATTTCCCAGTGAGCTAGAGTCTTGAAACTTGCAATATAGCTCAGAAGTGGATGACAAGGCAATATTAACTCGCGTTCTTGTGTGATGCATAGCAGAGGATACTTTATTTACCATTTTCGTTTCTTGATCAGCTACATGCCAGGAACTTGGTGGCAATGCAATATTAATTCACTTTTACGCCTGGTGTGTGGCGAAGGGTAGCTTGTCTACCACTGTTTTATCCCCAATTCCTGTTCCAATCGGGAGTGGTTCCCGAGAACACAGTTGCTGGTCGGCCTCCGGTCTTTTCCCGAGGTACGGGTGAGGGGAAACAATATATTGGTTGTTTGAGATGAGGATAAATTGAAATGAACCTCAAATTTACTATATGTTTGTGTTGTAATCTCAGAATGTTTGAAATCAACTGACAAAATTTCTCATACATATACCTAAACTGATGAAAATAATTATTAAAAGAATCTGTTCCCAAATGCCACGTGTCCAAGTCGGACTATCATATATTAAATTCTCCAAGTCCCAAACTGATTCCTAAACTCATAAAGTAACTCCTAAAAAACTGCCATTTGCGAATTTTTAATAGCTAGGATAAATAATTGTATTTAACACGCAAAACGTGGGGCGCATGCAGTACATATACGATGCGCGAGTAGAAATAGGTTCCTGGCCACATGAACTAAGTTCTAAAAATTTTGCAATTGTGAAGTTCTAATAGATATGGAAATAATTGTATGATTTCAAAGCAAAAACTTGGGGTGCACGCTATAAAACTGCTTGCAAGATTTAAACCGGAAAACTCTAATTATTCACCCATCACATATGTACAGTATCGTCCCATATTTTTCGTTTAGATCTTACAATTATTTATGGGACTATCTAAATGGGGTTGGAATCTGTATGGGGCTTGAAGAAATTATTGTAACATTTTAGGCCAATTTAAAAAGTGGTACATTAAATAGATTTTAATTGAGTAATTTTTCGTTCCATTTCTAAATAATACTCCAAAATTTTACCGATGTCGTCACAAATAAGAAATGAACACGAAGCGAAACTCTGTATTCACATCAATTAAACATCATCTCACACCCTTGTTTGTCGACGCTCTTCGAACACTCGCGATTTTTCAACATTTATTCACATTGAAATATGCATGAGTACACGTTTCGTCAAAATTAAGCACTTCACGCTTTCGTTCTGATGCTTCATTTATCCGTAAAAGATTTAAGGTAGTACGCTCTTTTTGCGAGTACGTTCCTTCGTCCGCACATTATCGTTAGTTCATTCTTGCACTCTTCAAATTCAAACAGCATGGACAGGACAGTATTTCTGCTAGCCTGGAAGTCCAGTTCTGGGCGACTTCAGATATGAAATTTTTTACAGAGATTGTATTTCCTTATATTGTTCACAACACTGCAGAAATAACACGTTTGTCTATAGTAATGAAATATTTATTGTGAGCGTTTTACTTATTCGTCTTTGGGTCAAATAATTGAATTCTGCTCCACTCGAAATCATGTCCTTTCTATAATTTGCTCTCCATGAATTTACTCAACTTTTGTGTGTCTGACTTCGCTTGCACCTCTTCTGACGGCACTATTGCACCTTTTCTGCTATCACTAGTTAATAACATTCACAGGTAGTTACCGCAGCTTTCTCAAGTCATTTAGGATTATCTCTTTTTCACGTTCGTACTACAAGGCAACAACGCGACCAAAATTGTTCAAGCTACAGCGGGACAAAGAGTTCGCCTAGCTGAGTAATAGTCACTCAATTTTAAAAATAACCTCGAAACGTCGGTCAACAACACGAACTTTTCAACCAGACATCAACTTCGTGGCGTTTCTCCCAAGTCTTCAAGTCATCAACAACACGAATTTTTAAACCAGACGTCAACTTTGTAATGTTTCTCCACCGTCTTCAAGCCATTAAGACGCAACGGAATTATTTCCGGAGACGTTGGATCCGCTTTAGGAATCCTGAGGATAGAAGACAGATGTACCAGCTGAATAGGCAACTCTACAAATGGTGTCATGAAGTCTGGGAAACCAAGATGTATGACTTCTTGCTACGAACGCGAGACGAGCGGCAACGGCGAAGAACCTGCGGCACCAGAAACTATCAAAATGAGCGCAGATTGCCTTATTTACGATCCACTGGCACAAGCGAAACTGCACGCCGACGCATAGATGTCAACTCTACCTTCACCGGCACAAGATGACGATGTCCTATGCTAAGAATAAAATTTCCGGACCGCACCTACGATTTTCCGGAATGCGCGAACGCAGTTCCAGACGGTTCGTCACTCCAGCGGAAATTAAACTAGTCATCCGTAAACCGGCCAACAACTCTTCGGGACCGAGCGACCACTACGGTCGCAGGTTCGAATCCTGCCTCGGGCATGGATATGTGTGACGTCCTTAGATTTAAGTAGTTCTAAGTCTAGGGGACTGATGACCACAGATGTTAAGTCCCATAGTGCTCAGAGCCATTTGAGCCAACTTTCCGGGACACGACTTCGTCACCAATGAAGACTTAAAACATCTTCCCAGGAGGCCGTTGATCCTAATCACAAGAATTGTCAACAGTTTTCTTCACCATGGATACTTCCCAGAGGCCTGAAAGACGACGAGAGTGGTGCCGCTGCCAAAACTAGGGATGGATATCTCCCTTCCGAACAATTACCGCCCGATCAGTCTTCTACCAACGCTAGGGAAGATCCTTGAAGGGATATTACTCAAGAGACTTCAAGACACCATGTCGTACGGTACAACTTGATCCAACCGGAACTGTTCGGATTCCAGTCAACTCTCCGCCGAATTTCAGCTCCTCCTGAATGCTCTTAGGCCTCCAGAAAGCTCACGCTAATGTACAGCGTGAGAACTTACAAAGCTGAACCAAAACACCACCATAAGCGATTTGTAGCTTTCTACTGCAGCTCAGCACAGCAGACGGTGCCCAGTCGTCTGCGGCTGAACATACATGTTTCCTCCCATACACCCGCAATTAAATTTTTCCCGGCCTTTCTTACACATTAACTCATAAGTAACGACGATGGTCTCCTTCTAGATGGACTGTGTGCTCACGGCTAGGTGACACTAAGATAACAACTGTGTACAACGTCTCTTGTTATAGTTTCACAGCACACTCTAAGGTAACGCTGGTGTTCACTCTGCTAAATCCTCTCAAAGACCGATCTTTCTGACAGAAGACTTCAGTATTGTCCACCAATTACCAATGAAACCGGGGAAATCTCCTTAAAAATTACAGGTAGAATACTGTAACCTCACAAGATATTCTGTAAATATTTCGCTGGAGTCAGTAGCTCTGCGTCGATGGCAACCATCGATGAGAAGTTTGTATTGGCAGAAAGTTTTTGTCCAGAAAACAATGAAACTGTGACCAGTCGGTCTTCCTTGTGCTATGTGGGGACAGTGGAATGTGCGCCCTCTCCAGCATTCCTATTACTGGCTTGCTGGAGGTTGACATTCTTATGAACAGCTATATGAAGGGCGTCTGCTTGGTGTCGACAAAAAGTGGCACTCTCGAACGTCCCTCGGACCGATCACGCTAATGTTTAGGTCCCAACCAAATAGTTGTTGACTCTTCGGATTCGTTATTAGCGCATTCCAAGCAGTGTGCTCACTGTTGAGGTCGTCTCAAAGCAGTACCCTGTCGAAACGGTTGAAGAGGTCTTCAGGTAATCAGTGTCTATTTGGACTGAAGTATGCAGCAACATACGTAATGTTTCCTATGGCTGTGGCGACGGTGGCCGCAATTGTCGCAGCCTTGGAAGCTGTTACACATGATGACGAACTTGTTTTATGGCTCGGATGACAGTCCCGGCTCCTCTTTTAGCGACCCGATCTGTATGACCTACGCGCATGTTCCATATGCGGAACTGTGTCGACCCCTTTAAAAGCGTCTCCGAAATTAGCGCAGCGTCAGTCTTGTATGCGAGGTGCATTGAGGGGAGTCTCTGGCCCATTGTAGGGTGAAACGAGTGCTTTGAGAGATTCTCTACCAGTAAGAGGATGATGCTGTTTTTGATGCAGTGAGGTCAGCAGTGAGGCGATATCCACGATCACTGGTGTCCTGGGGTACTCGGAAAACATCACTGATTCTCTCCAGGGTGTCGGGGTGGTTCTTTCAGAAACTGGCGCACATAGGTTTTTCTATTTTTGTACTTGGCAGTCCGCTGATTTATGACGGTCACCAAATCGGACACATCTCGGTGGGAGGTAGCAGTAATTGGCCGTGCTACCACCGTTGATATACTTTGCGCTAGAATGGGCCATCCTTGGAGTTTTAAGTTTCTAAAAGCACTACCCAGCAGAGGAGATACTTCAGATCATAGATCTTATGGTTATCTTTTCCCTTCGATAGCTGTACGCAATACGTTGATTGCTACGAGTTTCGCAGCTTTCTCGTCTCTATTGTTGTGTTGACGTAGATCGATGACGACGTAGCTTTTTCTCGCAGTGTGTTGAGCTTCTCTTTCTCAGGAAGCTCTTCTGGCAGGCGTTTAATGAGGTCTTTGAGCACCTTATTCTCCGAAGATTGGTGAGTAAAAGAATGGATTTTGTAGTTGGCGAAAAAGGAAATCGCTTTTGCTGGTCCGGGAACGTGTCGAAGCGGTGTTTTATTCTGTCCCATTGATAAATGGCCTTCAGGCCGCACTTCAGAAGCGAGCCTTGTTGAGCGTGTAGTGTCTAAGTGGTGTTTTATTCTGGCCCATTGATAAATGGCCTTCAGACCGCAGTCGAGAAGCGAGCCTTGTTGAGTTCAGGGTAACTCTGTGTGTTGAAAATGGTCACTGGTGGTGCCACGGGTAGTTTGAAGTGGTTATTTTCTTGTGGTTCAGTCGCTGCTGTTTCTTTTGGTATTTGCTCGTTATCTCTATCTCGTCAACGCGTCTTGTGGGTTGTGTAATTCTTCTGCACTCTTCCTGTGGTGCCTCTTCTACTGGACAGTAGTAAAATCGCCCGCTTCACAGACGCTGCGATCCCAACCTCCAGTTTATGCCAGTCCCAGAAGAAACTGCACGGGTGTGAACGCGCCAAATTCGATAACCAGTAATAGAGATATACTAATCGGAAGCGAGAGACAAAGCTTCTACTCGTACACTAGTAGGACGGTGAACCAACAGCTTCGTCGACGCGCGGAGACTGCGAATCATAGGGTGCGCGGCCGTCGGTCGCCCCAGCGCCCTCTGTCGGGAACCACCAGCCCATACATGTGCCCG
Source organism: Schistocerca nitens (assembly GCF_023898315.1). Lineage (NCBI taxonomy): Eukaryota > Metazoa > Arthropoda > Insecta > Orthoptera > Acrididae > Schistocerca > Schistocerca nitens. The sequence goes on from NC_064617.1 coordinate 310,109,666, forward strand.
CGCTGGCGGGGGCGCGTCCTCACCGTTGTCGTTTGAATATATGTATCGCATCCGCAGCGCCATCCCTTGTGCGACCATCAGTTCTTCTTTGTGGTCGCTGTGATCCCAAGCTGTGCTAAGCTGGTATCCATTACCCTGTTCAGCAGATTAGTCGAGCTGTGAATTTCCACTGTCTCTTTAATAACGTCGTCCCAGCACGAAGACGCCGACGACAGAATTTTGGAGTTTTTTATTCCACACTGTTTCCTGCATTGAGCAACTCCTTCGCTACTGATCAGGATATCTGTTCTGTTGAAGCCTCGTGGGCACACGTCCGCCAAGTTTCGTCTCAGACTCACATACACAATGAGATCAAAAGTATCTGGACAACTGGCTGTCAATGACTTAGAAGTTCGTTGCCCCCTACATCGATAATGATGGAATTCAATATGGCGCTGGCACACCCTTTGCCTTGACGACAGCATGCACTCTCACAAGCATACGTTCACTCAAGCGCTGGAAGGTTTCTTGGGGAGTGGCAGCTCGTTCTTCACAGAGTGCTGCACTGAGGAGAGGTACCGGTGTCTGTCGATGAGACCTGGCTTGAAGTAGGCGTTTCAAAACATCCCAAAGGTTATTGTCATGTAACCACTCCGCCACAGATGCTCGATCGCGTTGACAGATACAATCGCCGTCCCCGAGTTGCTCTTCAACAGTGGGAAGCACGAAGGTGCTTAAAACATCATTGTAGGCCTGTACTTTCATAGTGCCACGCAGAACAACGAGGGGTGCAAGTCCACTCCATGAAAAAACACGACCATACCATAACACCACCGCCTCCGAATTTTACTGTTGGCACTACACACGGTGGCAGATGAAGTTCACCGGGCATTCGCCATACTCACACCCTGCCATCGGATCGTCTCATTGTGTACCGTGATTCGTCACTCCATACAACGTTTTTCCACTGTTCAGTCGTCCAATGTTTACGCTTCTTACATCAAGCGAGGCGTCGTTTGACATGACGTGTGCCTTATGAGCAGCCGCTCGACCATGGAATCCAAATTTTATCACCTCCTGTTTAACTCTCATAGTACTTGCAGTGGATCCTGATGCAGTTTGGAATTCCTTTGTGATGGTCTGGTAGATATCTGTCTATTACACATTACGACCCTATTCAGCTGTCGGTGGTCTCTGTCAGTCGACAGAAGAGGTCGGCCTGTACGCTTTGGTGCTGTACGTGTCCCTTCACGTTTCCACTTTACTATCTCATCGGAAACAGTGGACCTAGGGACGTTTAGGAGTGTGGATATCTCGCGTACAGACGTATGACAAAAGTGACACCCAATCACCTGAGCACGTTCGAAGTCCGCGAGTTCCGCGTAGCGCCCCATCTGCTCTCTCGCGAAGTCTAATGACGACTTAGGTCGCTGATATGCAGCGCCTGGCAGTATGTGCCAGCACAATGCACCTAATATGAAAAACGATTGTTTTTTGGGGTGTCCGGATACTTTTGATCACATAGTGTACGTGCCCGCGTTGACGTGTGCCCGTCCTCGACGTTGTTATTCGAATACCTATGTCGCCATCCTAGCGTCTTCCCTTGGGTGATCAACATTTCCTCTTTGTGGTCACTGTGGTCCCATTTTGCACTAAGTTGGTGTCCTGACTGTTCAGCAGATGAGTCGAGTTTCAGATTTCCACTACTTCTTTAATAGCTTTGTCCCAATCCGAAGACGACGACGAGAGAATTTTGGTGTTTTTGTGTTCCACACTGTTTCCTGCACTGACAGAACTATTTTGCAACTGGTCAGGATATCTGCGCTACTGATTACAGAATTTGGCGCGTACACGCCTGAACAGTTTCGTCTCAGATTTGCATAAATAGGAGGCTTCAGTCATACCCTCAGGAGTGTTTTCCCCGCAGCTGAAGACGTCGGTCAGTTTTACTGGCGAAATACTATGGAAATCTGACAACGGCTTCCGACGTTTCGCCCGAGAATGTTACGCTTGTAATATTCCTTGCGAGCTGACATCAGTTACGGGTGAAGTGTATACAGAATATTGCCAGTCGCTGTACTCAACATCAAACGTGACTTTAAATAAAGGAATTTTGAGGTCAGTGGTGGCCGGAAACAGCCTGTTTCGTAAGCACAAGATTACGTTTGAAACTACGAGAAAGCTTGCCCACGTATCGAACTATTGGGAATCTGTGGTTAAGAAAGCAGTGGGAACTTTATGGTAACTTCATCAGAGACACTGGCTATGCACATAGCAATGCAAGCAAACATACACTTGATAACGAAAGCTGGAAAAGGAAGACTTCTCATGTTAGGCTGCAAGCGACACTGGACACCGAACCCAAACGTAGTGTATGGAGGTTGGGGCTCCACTTGAGCATGCGTCATCTCGGTGAGGTAATCCAGCCAGATGCCGTTATCTGGGCACAGAAGTTGGAGCATCGTCTGTTTGGCGGTACTTAGACTTAGCCTACAACGACGATGATGGAAACGGTCACAGAATGCTTGGGTTTTTTTCTAAATTTGACGCAGGAAGGTAAATGAGAACTTTTTACCTAAGGAATCCCCTGCTAAAGGCTTCGTAGACTTATTCTCCTTTTGGTCCCGAGTGCTGCCGACATGAATAACTCCACAATACAAGATGGGAGGTCTTTTCCCTCGGATGTGGTATTGGAACACTGGGCATCAGTACTTGAGAATTTGAACAGGTCGAGTTCATAGTTCTCGAGTTACCCAATGTTCTATGAGAAATTAAAATTGTAATCAGAAATGAGAAATTGAGCTATCTGAGCATGCCACGCGGACTGAACTAACATTTCATCTTTCCGTTAGTTCCTTTCCTCTTACGTCCAACATCTAAAAGGGTAGTGAACCATGCTACAGAACGAATCCCTATTCGGAGAAAGGAGGAACAACCTGAAAATAAAGATGTTTAGTTATTCAAAATGAAAACACAATATTTACTGGAAAAACAGTTCTCTTTCATACGTGAAGGACTCTCCACTTCTTTACATAATCTCCTATTACAGTTAAATATTTGTCGTATCTGGTCACAAGCTTCAGCCTTCCCACTTTACAGTCTTCTGCCGCCAGGTCATTAAGCCAGGTGGTCGCTGCATTCAAATGAAAGACCGCTCCCGCATTTCAGCCGCCCAGCTCACTCTTTCTCTTTTCAGTGTAAACTGGCTTCAGTAACAGTTGTGCTCGTAATGTTATGGGGTGGGACTGCAATAAGTCGTTCTTGTGCAGAGGGTGAAAATGATAGCAAAGAGCTGTTATTCGAATTATGAGTGCTCAAAAGATGAAACCTGCAGCAGTTTGACGGTAACTGAAAGCAGTGCGTGGAGATAATACAATGACCGAAACATACGTGAGAAAATTGTGTGAAATGTTCAACAATGGGCGGAAATATATTCACGATGGAACGCGACCTGCGCGGCCATCAGTCATCACAGAAGACATGAAGACTGCAGTGAACAATACTGGAAGGCAGGCTCGTATTTATCGACGAATTGCTCATTGTGGTTTCAGACATTTCTTGTTCTTTGCTTAGTGGAACTGTTCCGCTACATCTCGGCTAAAACATAATTTGTTGGCAATGGGTTCAGCATCCCTCATCGCCAAAAAACATAGGAAATTGAAGCAGACACTCTCAATATGAAAATTCATGACAATCGCCTTTGGGATCGTAAAGGTGTTCTTTTCGTGGATGATACACAAAAAGGCACTGCAGTTAATGCAAATCGTCATTGTGCGACGCGGAAAAAACTGCGGTGAGCTGTGAGTTATACAAAACAGGAGGCGAGCAATGCTTCCTGGAGGAATTATGTTTCTTCATGACAATGCTCGCACTCACACTGTTGCTGAGACTCAAAAATTGCTGGAGCATTTCGGGTGGAAAATTTTTTTTCATCCACGCATAGCCCGGACCTTCCCCTTGGCGATTTCTACCTTTCCCCTAACCTTAAAGAGTTTGCAGAAGAGTATAACATGGAAATTCTGAAGCTCATGACCAGATACGACAAAATTTTAAATAGTAGAAGGCGGTTATGTAGAGAAGTAAAGGAAGCTTCACATGTGCAACAAAACTCTATTTTCGAGTAAATATTGAGTTTTTCATTTCATGTAACTAAGCAGTCTTTGTTTTCTGAATGAGTGTTATTGATGACATTAGTCTAGGGTGTCTGTTTAGTTCCAGATGCAACACACAGCGTTAATTCCTCAGTAAAGTTCTTTAAGAATAAAATATTTCACGAGCTCTTACTACAAATGCGACGTTCAGAGAAAGCAGTCATTCAGCAGTAATGTCTCCTTAGTTTTCCTCAAATCCCCGAACTTCATTTCGCCATTAAAGATTGTAACATGGCTATAAAACAACAACTACGGTAACAAGTCGCTTCTTTATATTTAATGATTTATGAAACCGGCAATGTAAGAATTTTTCAGTATCTTACTGAACATGAACTACCGAATCTTTTTATAAGTACAGATTTACAGCCCTATGCTAATAAATTAAACTACAGTTACATTCCGGTACCATGTTCTAGAAAGGAGTGGCATGACAACAGTAAATGTTATGACTTACTTGTTCATGATGAGTAGTGAAGCAATGTCACGCAACATTACGTCACACGATGCCTGAAGCACCGCTGTGTAGGATGACGTGGCAGCTTCTAGAACAAACAAAGTTTTACAAAACATTAGGACAGCGAAGAATGTGCTTGTGAATTGATATTAAAAAAAAAAAAAACACACGTCATCTACAATTATAACTGTATACAGACCCCCCTGGGAAATTTCTAAATATTTACTACTCACTTTGATTCAGTGTCTTGCAGTCTGTGAGAGGGAAATAAATATTTTCTGCATAATTAATGAAGGGAGCAGTATGCCATCTTTTCTCTCTTGTCTTAGCTGTATAATTTGAACTGCAAATAAATATTAACTAATCAGAACCACTTTGCAACGAGATTAAATTTTAGGTTTCTCTGCGAATCTACACTCCTGGAAATGGAAAAAAGAACACATTGACACCGGTGTGTCAGACCCACCATACTTGCTCCGGACACTGCGAGAGGGCTGTACAAGCAATGATCACACGCACGGCACAGCGGACACACCAGGAACCGCGGTGTTGGCCGTCGAATGGCGCTAGCTGCGCAGCATTTGTGCACCGCCGCCGTCAGTGTCAGCCAGTTTGCCGTGGCATACGGAGCTCCATCGCAGTCTTGAACACTGGTAGCATGCCGCGACAGCGTGGACGTGAACCGTATGTGCAGTTGACGGACTTTGAGCGAGGGCGTATAGTGGGCATGCGGGAGGCCGGGTGGACGTACCGCCGAATTGCTCAACACGTGGGGCGTGAGGTCTCCACAGTACATCGATGTTGTCGCCAGTGGTCGGCGGAAGGTGCACGTGCCCGTCGACCTGGGACCGGACCGCAGCGACGCACGGATGCACGCCAAGACCGTAGGATCCTACGCAGTGCCGTAGGGGACCGCACCGCCACTTCCCAGCAAATTAGGGACACTGTTGCTCCTGGGGTATCGGCGAGGACCATTCGCAACCGTCTCCATGAAGCTGGCCTACGGTCCCGCACACCGTTAGGCCGTCTTCCGCTCACGCCCAACATCGTGCAGCCCGCCTCCAGTGGTGTCGCGACAGGCGTGAATGGAGGGACGAATGGAGACGTGTCGTCTTCAGCGATGAGAGTCGCTTCTGCCTTGGTGCCAATGATGGTCGTATGCGTGTTTGGCGCCGTGCAGGTGAGCGCCACAATCAGGACTGCATACGACCGAGGCACACAGGGCCAACACCCGGCATCATGGTGTGGGGAGCGATCTCCTACACTGGCCGTACACCACTGGTGATCGTCGAGGGGACACTGAATAGTGCACGGTACATCCAAACCGTCATCGAACCCATCGTTCTAGCATTCCTAGACCGGCAAGGGAACTTGCTGTTCCAACAGGACAATGCACTTCCGCATGTATCCCGTGCCACCCAACGTGCTCTAGAAGGTGTAAGTCAACTACCCTGGCCAGCAAGATCTCCGGATCTGTCCCCCATTGAGCATGTTTGGGACTGGATGAAGCGTCGTCTCACGCGGTCTGTACGTCCAGCACGAACGCTGGTCCAACTGAGGCGCCAGGTGGAAATGGCATGGCACGCCGTTCCACAGGACTACATCCAGCATCTCTACGATCGTCCCCATGGGAGAATAGCAGCCTGCATTGCTGCGAAATGTGGATATACACTGTACTAGTGCCGACATTGTGCATGCTCTGTTGCCTGTGTCTATGTGCCTGTGGTTCTGTCAGTGTGATCATGTGATGTATCTGACCCCAGGAATGTGTCAATAAAGTTTCCCCTTCCTGGGACAATGAATTCACGGTGTTCTTATTTCAATTTCCAGGAGTGTATTAAAGCGAAGATGATAGTGTGACTAACATAATTCGTTGTAAGTCATACACCGTCGATGCAAAAAGGGGCGTGACTTATTTCGTTCTTGACGTGTAAGCGAAGACTGTTGTGAGCAGGCAGTAAGTTGTGGACGTGCTGTGGAAGTGTCAACATTCGGTGTGTCAGAAATAGCGGTGGAGTAACATCTCTAAGTGAAACATTCTACATATTCTCCAGAATGTTTAGGAAAAGAGAAATTCTGTGCAAAGTTTTTCCTCTAAACCGCGACTCCATAACAAAATGACGTACGGATGCCTACGGCAATTGGATTGATATGCAAAACGCGGACAATACTCTCTTCTGAAAGTATTCACGCGTAACGAGACTTGGTATTATCAATAAGAACTTACCACAAAGCGACAAAGTGAAGAAATTCGCAAAAACGATCAACGCTTTGGCGATACAAGCGGCATTCAAAGGAATGTGATGCGCAAGTTGAGCAACACCCCAAAGAACGGCTTTTGTGACAGTTTCACAAGATTGTATGAATGTTCTGTGCTTTGTACTCAAGTAGGGGAGAATATGTAGAACACCCGATGCTTTAAAAACAACCAACTTAACTTTTTTTTATGAAACCAGTATTGAAACATTTGGGGTTGGCAGGGTTATGACTCCTGTATGAGAACAGAGTGACTGCTTCCGCAGCGATACCCTTATATATCTCATCAAATTGTCTGGTTCCTTCCTCTTGTTTGTGGAAACTGAGTGTTCCCATCATTTAAAATACTGATAAAACGTTAATAAATTTCCGGTACCTAAGGAAAATTCGTGTTGGACTTTTCACAAAGGAACAATGTGACCGTACCTGTTTTTCTTTTTCCAGAAGTTTATTAACTCTGAACTTTACATACTAGGATTTGTAGTACGTAGTATTAGTAACAAGGTGTTAAACAACGAGGTGTTTGTGTCAGTGCAACTGATATCAGCTATTCAGTAAGCCAATGGTTACGCCTATCGGCCATGGTAAGTCAGACAGTGGACGTCATTACATTGAAATCAACGTATCGAAGAATTGGTAGGTAGATACAGAGTGCACGTGACTTGTGGTATGAGAATTGATTTTACTTTTTTGTAGAGTTTTGAATGAAGGTTTTTTTATTATAATAATGAATTCATGTACAGTGTATGGTTACACGAAAAAAAGATGACTGGAAAGAAGCAATATTTCATTCCATAGGTACAATAAATTCAAAAAGTTTTCAAGATCACTGTGTTAGGATTTGAGCTGAAGTTACGGAGTGATGTGTTACCCGAGAAGATGCGAAAGTTTTCTATTTATGAATACCTATTTCTGTATAGCTGTATCGCATTTATCGTTAAGTCATGGTACAGGGTCTTTCACAAAAGCGTAAATTTATAAAATACTAGACTCTTTTTCTTTTTGTGTGGAAAACGTTGTAACTTCTTTTTATACATGATCACATATACTGGCGGTGCTGCATCGCCCTCAGGCAAGCTGTTGCAACCAGCCAAGGAAGATGTGAAAAATATCAAAACATTGTCCACTGTAAGTATTTCAGATTTATTTTATAAGCTGCGTGTGTAGCAAAACATAGTGAGAAATTGAATCTGTGGTTATATGGGCTTATAATTCAGAACAGTGTTATAGTAATTACTAAAATACACAGTCCATTATTTTGTTGAAGAAAGGAAATTATTGTGACTCTAATGTCGAATGTAATGGTGCAGTTCCTGGTGTTCTGCTAATAAAAAGCGAGTGGTATCCCATATAAAGAAACTAATTGAAAATGAAATTATTCGCGAAATATGAACTCCTCGCTAAGAACTTCTTGCAGTCTCAAGATAACGTATTCACGACCTTCATGTTGTTTTCTGCGCAGGGGACGACAACTGGAGAGGACTGCAGGTTGGTGAACATTTATTAGAACTTATTAATTCCACTCAGGGCGGTGGAAGCAAATAGGAACCTTGCGTGTGATCTAGTCTTAGTACAAATGAGGTCAGTGACAATTCATCTGTGGTAACACAGAGAAGTTATGAAGGAGAGAAATTTTCGAGAGAAAGGGGTTGTGATAAACTTGCCGTAAAGGGACATGGTAGGGCGTCTCAATACATCCGAGAATAACTACCTTGGTGCCAGAGGGAGCTGTTGAGGGTAAAAACTGTAGAGGAAGACATATATTGGAACACATCCAACAAATAATCGAAGACATAGCCTTCAATAGCTACTCTAATATGAAAAGGTGGGCACAAGAGAAGAATTCGTGGCGGACTACATCAAAGCAGTCTGGAGAGTGACGACTCACAAAAAAGGCCACCAGTTTCGGCGATACAGTATGCAATCATCATGCTTTTTACACTAGATAGTGTCTGAACTCTCAATGACGAACGTATGTATGTAATAAGCGAAAATTACCAGTCTTCGCGACTACCAGTCTACCGAGGCGACCTGTTTACCCGATGGGAGGCACTAGCCACACGACGTTTCATTTCAAATGGTTCAAATGGCTCTGAGCACTATGGGACTTAACATCTGTGGTCATCAGTCCCCTAGAACTTAGAACTAATTAAACCTAACTAACCTAAAGACATCACACACATCCATACCCGAGGCAGAATTCGAACCTACGGCCGTAGCGGTCACGCGGTTCCAGACTGAAGCGCCTTTAACCGCACGGCCACACCGGCCTGCCGTTTCATTTCATTTCATACTAGTCTCTATACCAGCTTATGCTCGCACGGCATTAGCATACTACACAGTGGAAATTAGATTACTACCTGGTATAAAGGGCCTGATGATGACGTGTTACATCGCCGAAACAGGTAGCTTATAAAACAGCCGATTAAATGACAGGAAACTAGCCCCTGTCATACACATGTAGGTGTAGTAAGTATATATGCATACAGCTCTGCTGTTGCTAGCATTCCATCGGCACATTCCATTCGACTGGCGCCATCTACGCACCAGTCTTCGGCCGAATATGTGGCACAGCTTCTACAGCCTCACCGCGAAGTGTCGTAACTAGGCGAAGCAGCTGGTCTACGAGCCATCGGCTTCCTCTGATGGTTCCGGGCTTCGAACGGGACCTGCCGACTCGAGGCCTTCCAATGAGTACCATCACCTGACACTCCAGCCAGCCTCCGAGAGCCCTTGGTTCAAATCGAGGACTATGCACATTCCCACCAGAGACCTTGGGTCATTTGCAGCGTCTGCTAGCCCAGCCCGAGGTCTGCCTGAGGACTGACGCCAGGCGCCATTACGCTACAACAGCGTTCCAGTGCAGCAGCGTACTTATTCACTGCCAGCTAGCTGCACCCGGATCACGGGTCGTCACCATCGACCTCCTGTTTGGACGCATCGATTAATATAGTATTGATTCCGCACTCGCTGCCATGCTGGAGATACCACACCTCAGCTTCCCACACACGCCTCTTTGGAGTCACTCGCGGACATCCTGCAACAATAGCGTCTTCTGGCTACCACACTAGTGATAAGTTTTCCGTGCAATGAAGTACGACGGAAAGATTCGAAATTTGACGCGAAAGAAGAGATTTTTAAGATAAAAGCAACTGTTAAAACATTTTTCGTCTAACTATTTCTGCCACTCATGTTAATGGTGCCGGAATAAAAGTAAAGGCAGATAACGTGCCAGTAACTTTTAGTTTCCCTCACCATTAGAAGCCGCGGAGGGTAGCCGCGATGTCTTAGGCGCCTTTCCACTTTTCGCGCGGCTTCCTCCGTCGGAGGTCGCGTCCTCCCTCCGGCACGGGTGTGTGTGTCCTCCTTAGCGTAAGTTACTTTATGTTAGATTAAGTAGTGCGTAAGCCTAGGGACCGATGACCTCAACAGTTTGGTCCCATAGCAACTCACCACCACTCACCTTTAGAAACGAAGGGGGAAAGAAATAAAGAGAGAGAGACTCAGTAACAGAGAAACAAGAATGAGGTGCCATCTGCATTGGACAGTGAGATGTAAGACGCATTTCGCCTGTACTTTTATCGAATTAGTGTAAAAAACACTGTTATGCAGACTTTATGGCTGGTGTTTAGGTAACCTAGGAGCAGGAAATTTCGTTACGACAGCCGTTAATTTTAAGCACTTAAAACTGTAGTTACATTCCATCCCATGGCTAAGGTTACCATGACTAGCAGAAACTAACAGCTATTGTTATCAGAGCGTAAATAGTCACGAAATTCGTAGACTGGGTCGTATATGCAGGGTGGGTCATAAGTCAGCTGTCAAAACAGCGTTTGGAGCAATAACAAAAAAAAAATGGCTCTAAGCACTATGGGACTCAACATCTTAGGTCATAAGTCCCCTAGAACTTAGAACTACTTAAACCTAACTAACCTAAGGACATCACACACACCCATGCCCGAGGCAGGATTCGAACCTGCGACCGTATCAGTCCCGCGGTTCCGGACTGCAGCGCCAGAACCGCACGGCCACCGCGGCCGGCGGAGCAATAACACCAAACAAATGAAAATACATATTTTTCAATAACTCTGAAACATATGTAGAGTTCGGTGAACCTACAAAGGCTGCCCACAGTGATTTCCATGCTGTTGTAAGCAAACATTGCACCTTGTTATCACTGATTTACAAATATTGGCGCAAATCTACTGGTACTATACGATTTCGAATTGTGATTAGACTCATTCGTTCAAATACCCAAAATCACGAATATTGGAGGAATAAATCTCATTTTCTAGTGTATCCTAAAGTGAGACATCCACGGGTGAGATATCTGAGAATCATGCAGGACATTAAATAGTATCACGTCTGACAATCCTTACTTTAAAAATTTCTTTCAGAAAGTGTCTCACAGTAACTAATATCGGTATACTCCATCTTGTTGCTGTATCAACGTTTCCTTGACCGGCTGCAGATGCTGGAAAAGTGGAATACTTTCCAGCTCTAATCACACTTCTTGAAACATATATTGTTGTGTTGGCTGAAGAGCCAACACCGTGTTACTAAAGGAGGCCGGAATGCACGCGTTTTAGCTCACGAAGGCTGGCGTGAGGAGGGAAGAACTATACTGACGTGAGGTCTGGAACATGACAAGGTCCCAGCATTGAAATTTGCTGAAGGGTTGTACTTCCGTCACGTTCAACGATTTTCTTCAGTCGGTATTGGTCAAGTTCTTGCAGGATCTTTTTCCGGCCCCAGAATTCAGAAAGCGAACGTAGCTAGTTGATACTTAACTTTAATCCATTTATGATTAACGTCGCTCTTGACGGTACATGATTGACAATATTATCTGTTCAGATTATAGTAACTGAATATGGCGCCTTGCTAGGTCGTAGGAAATGACGTAGCTGAAGGCTATGATAAACTGTCGTCTCGGCAAATGAGAGGGATGTAGTCAGTGAACCATCGCTAGCAAAGTCGGCTGTACAACTGGAGCGAGTGCTAGGGAGTCTCTAGACTAGACCTGCCGTGTGGTTGCGCTCGGTCTGCAATCACTGATAGTGGCGACACGTGGGTCCGACGTATACTAACGGACCGCGGCCGATTTAAAGGCTACCACCTAGCAAGTGTGGTGTCTAGCGGTGACACCACATATATATGTTTTTACAGAACTGACAGTACCGAGGGAACAATTAGGCCCAATTCGTCCACAGAAAAGTATTGCCCATATGCTCACACCATGAGGGTTTAATTCTGTCTCCATCACAATATGGGATTCGTAGAATTCCATACACTGAAGAGCCAAGTAAACTGGTACACCTGCCTAATATCATGTAGGGCCACCGCGAGCATGCAGAAGTGTCGCATCACGACGTGGCATGGACTCGAATAATGTCTGAAGCAGTGCTGGACAGAACTGACAACATGAATCTTGCACGATTGTCCATGAATCCGTAAGAATACGAGAGGGTGGAGATCTCTTCTGGAAGGCACGTTGCAAGCCATCCAAGATATGCTCAATATTGTTCATGTCCGGGAAGTTTGGTGGCCTACGGAAGTGTTTAAACACAGAAGAGTGTTCCTGGAGCCCGTCTGTAGCAATCCTGGACGGGTGAGGTGTCGCATTGTACAGTTGGAATCGTCCATGTCCCTCGGAATGCACAGTGGCCCCATATCACTCCAACTGCACAGGCCCCACACCATTACAGAGCCTCCACCAGCCTGAAAAGTCCCCTGGTGACATGCATGGTCCATGGATTCATGAGATTGTCTCCTTACCAGTACACGTCCATCCGGTAGACAGAATTTGATACGAGACTCGTCCGACCAGCCAACGTGTTTCCAGTCATCAAAAGTTCAATATCGGCGAGGCATAAAGCCTTATATCGTGATATCATCAAGGGTACATGTGTGGGGATTCGGTTCCGAAAGCCGATACCGATGATGTTTCGTAGAATGGTTCACATGCTTATACTTGTTGACATCCCAGCATTGAAATTTGCTGAAGGGTTGTACTTCTGTCACGTTCAAAGAGTTTCTTCAGTCGTTATTGGTCAAGTTCCTGCAGGATCTTTTTCAGGCCCCAGCGATGTCGGAGATTTGACGTTTTACTGGATTCCTGACATTCACCCGTGAAATAGTCCTACGGGAAAATCCCCACTTCAACGCTACCTCGGAAATGCTGCTTTCCATTACTCGTGTGAAGGCTATATCATCATCACTCGTGTGAAGACTATAACACCACGTTAAGACTCACTTAAATCTTGATAATCTGCCATTGCAGCAGCAGTAACCAATCTAACAACTGCACCAGACACTCGTCTTATACAGGCGTTGTCGACCGCAGAGCCGTATTCTGCCTGTTTACATATATCTGTATTTGAATACGTATGCCTACACCAGTTTCTTTGGCGCTTCATTGTACTTAGAGGAGGACATAAAAACCAGAATAGCAAAGGCAAAGAGAGCACTCCTTGCTAAGCGAGGTCTACTGGTATCGAAGATCGGCCTTAGTCTAAGAAATTTCTGAGAATGTACGTTTGGAGCGTAGCGTTGCACGGTAGTGAATGGTGGACTGTGCGCATAACCGGGAACGGAGATAACAGCGTGGTGAAGTAGCAGGATGTTAAAAATTTCGCAGACATAATATATGTAATTGGATATTATAAGCAGCATCTATCGAGAAGAAGGGACACGATTGTAAAACATGTATTCAGACAACAGGGAGTAACATCCACGGTACTCGAAGGAGTTGCAGTGGGTAAGAACTATAGAGAAAGGCAGAGATTGGAATATATCCAACAAATAAATGAGGATGTTGCGTGCAAGGAGTAACCTGAGATGAAAATATCAGCATAGGTGATTAATCCATGGCCGTCAGCATCAACTCAGTCCAAAGGCTAATGACAAAAATAAAAAAAAAAGTTGGCCAGGACCTGATTATGTAAATAGACCGGTCATAGGTCCCGAGAACCGAGATTCTTCACGATCACGAGCCTGGAAAGATATCGATTCGTGGCATTCCAAGACTTTTAAGAAAGCTTCATTTTTAAGTCTGAAGTAGGATAACAAATGACCAAAGAACTATTTTTTTCGTGTGATATAATCACAAATTAATCTTTCCGGACTTTTTTCTTACTTGTACTGTAAAACATTGCTTCTTGACAAACTTCGTAATTCTAGGTCAAAGAAGAGACCCTACAGGTTTTGATGAATGAGTTTGCAAGTTTCAAAATATGACACAAATGGCCGTGTCTTTTGGCTGCATTCCACCAGAAGTTTAAATTTTTACACCACCAAGGGAGCGTAGTCCTTAATATGTGACACAAATTTCAATTTGTTACGTCTACCTGTTACGGAGAAAACGGGGTTTTAACTGTCGGACGGGCAGACAGACAGAGAGATAGAGTGACCCCAATTTTATCCTATAAGGGTACCATTTTTAGCGACAGAGGTACAGAATCCTAAAACAACCTTCTACATACAGTAACAGAAGAAAAACGAAAACTCTTTTCTTGAAAAAATGAAAGGACGTGAGGGAAAACGTGCAGGTGATTTCTTGAGAGCATAACATAGTGTTTTACACATACGTTGTGGATTCGACAGAATGTCTGATATCGGCCAGTCCTGTGTGAACGATGTAACAGACGAGATACAGAAAAGCGTTAAATGGAAATTCATTGAAGAAATGTTAATTCTAGCACTCGTATATAAAAATATACAAACACAAGGATTCAGCATTTGTTGTACACTTTTTCATGGCCGAGTACCTAACGATAACAATCACATTAATCACGAAAAAACGGGGAAAACAGCCTAAATCTTAGTGCTGCTTGTGTAATCCAGATATAGTAGGCGGCTGAGTTTTTAAAACCTCTGCTTTAGATATAAAGGAGAGAAAAGTGCACCCGTTAGTTCTACATTTCGTGGCTTGTAGTGACAGGGAATTGGCCTTACCTCATCCAACACGTTCCTCTGGTGTTGATTGCAACACTCGGCGCTACTGAAATAGACACATGGTCCAAGGCCACGCTGATGTTCAATTGCACTTCAAGTGATTACAATGGTAACACAACGTCCTTCAGTTCGGTGTTAAGTGGGTTCAACAGCAGCGCCATTACTACGGCCGCTGCCAGCAGCACGCTGTGTGCACAGCGCCAGTCTGCGGTGTTCTCCACAGACAGAGGTGTCCCGCCGCAAAGCAGATTTATGTCCACCGCTGACGTGACGCTATAATGTTCTCCGCTTTATGGTGGTAATAAAATCTTCACGGTCTCACATAACACACCGCGGATCCAGCTTTTATGGGTAATTGTATCAACGATCTGGGCGACAAACGGTCGACATTGACATCGAATGATAAGTCGGTCTCCGCGTATATATATTGCGTTTCCAATTATTAACAACTACTGAATTCTGACGTCCTCTCTAAATTTTCATCTGACGTTTGAAGTTGTAGCGATATTTTTTCCAGAACAACAAATATTTTGAGGCTGCTTTCGTACGGGTGAATTGTTTCGCGGTAAAAACGTTCAATTTATCCTCGAAATATGGGTTGCTACCGCGTAAGTAACTCGTAGAAATAACCGAAACTGCTGAGAGCTCCCGATAAGGTTTTGCAGTAAAAACCGAACATAGATGGATCCCCTGTAGTAATACAGTTAAATATGATGATAATCTTCGAGCCTTCTAATGCCCTTCCAGGAGGTTTTTTGCCTCAAATGATTGACATTCAAGAGTACCCAACACAAAAAGATCAAAAAATGGCTACTAAGAACTAGGCGTTCATCCCAGTATTTCTGTAATTCTGAACGTACCCGTAAGCCTTCTTTTTGAACTCTGGAAGCGTATAAAAACATTCTACAGGAAGTTACTGCCAGCCTGAAGCCTTTCAAAACAGACAGGTATTAGACGTAGCATTTGAAAATCTATCCTGTCCACTACTCGGTAGTGGAATATCGGATTCACTTGCAAGAATCCTTGTCCAAATTGATAACAAAGATGAAAAGGTTGATGTAAACGAGAAGGACGAAGATAAAAAAATGATACAGGAAATCAGCATATTTACTCCTGACATTCTTGCAGTTGAGGAAGAAATTTTGTGAATCACTACTTATCTATTTATTTATTTGGGATCTTCAGGGTACTGACTAGTTTAATGTGAACCTTCATGATTTCCTCTTTTGTGCCACTTTTTCCCTAATAAGTAAGAGCAGCAATTACACATAATATTGTCTATTGTTTGGTGCGTGCGATCATATCTCTGTGTCTCAGTATGCTGTTTGCACTCTACGACTCCCTTTTGTAATGTGGAAGTTAATCCCTCATGTCTTAACATATATCCTGACAAATGACGCCTTCTTCTAATCATTATTTTCCACACACACCTTCTCTTGAGGATTTGATAAAGGCCTTCTCATTACCTATCTTATTTGTCACTGTAAGTTTCAGCGCCCTTCTAAGACGACATTTGAAACTTTTCAGTTGTCTTCTCTTTCTGTTTGCCCGTTGTCCACGATTCCCTCCGGTACAATGCTCAGCTCCAGATGAGAGTTCTCAGAAATTTCTTCTTCAAATTAAGGCCGATGTTTGATACTAGTACATCTCTTGGACAGGAATGCCCTTTTTTCCATTACCATTCTACTTTTGGTGTCCTCCTTGCTCCGTCATTCATGGTTTGTTAAGCTACCTAGATAGAAGAATTCCATGGTTTTGTCTACTTTGTGATGCCCAATTCTAATTTCGTCTACTTTGTGATGCCCAATTCTAATTTCGTCTACTTTGTGATGCCCAATTCTAATTTCGTCTACTTTGTGACGCCCAATTCTAATGTTAAGTTTCTAGATGTTTTCATTTCTGCTATTTCTCATTGCATTCGCCTTTCTTCGATTTAGCCGGCGGGTGTGGCCGTGCGGTTCTAGGCGCTTCAGTCTGGAACCGCGTGACCGCTACGGTCGCGGGTTCGAATCCTGCCTCGGGCATGGATGTGTGTGATGTCCTTAGGTTAGTTAGGTTTAAGAAGTTCTAGGGGACTGATGACCATGGATGTTAAGTCCCAAAGTGCTCAGACCCATTTGAACCATTTTTCTTCGATTTATTCTCAATCCACCTTCTGCACCCATTAGACTGTTCATTCTGTTCAAAGCATTCTGCAGTCCTTCTTCACTTTCACTAATGATAGCAATTTCATAAGAGTATCTTATCACTGATATCTATTTACCTGGAGTTTTACAACTGAATCATTCTTTTATTTCCACCATTACTTCTTCAATGAATGTATTGAATAGTAGGGGCGAAAGACTACATCCCTGTCTTGCACCCTTTTTAATACGAGCATTTCCTTCTTGGTCTCCCATTCTTATGGTTCGCTCTTGGTTCTTGTTCATATTATATATTATCTTCCACTGTAGCTAACGCTTACTTTTCTCAGCATTTAAACAACTTGCACCATTTTACAATGTAAAACTCTTCCTCCAGGTCGACAAGTACTATGAACGCGTCTCAATTTTTTTCTGTCTTGCTTCCATATCAACCGCATCAGAACTGCCTCTCTGATGCTTTCACCTTTCGTTAAGACAAATTGATCGTCATTTAACAGAGCCTCAGTTTCCTTTCCTATTCTATTATATATTATCCTTGCCAGTAACTTGGACGCGTGAGCTGTTAAGCTGACTGTGCGGTAATTCTCGTTCAAATCGTCTCTTGCTATCTTCGGAATTGTGTGAATAACGTTTTTCCGAAAGTTTGATGTTATCTCGAATGTCTCATACATTATATTCACCAATGTGAATACTCGTTTCGTTGACATTTCCCCCCATGAGTTTAGCAATCCCGATGAACCTTTATCTATCCCTTCTGTCTTATCTCATCTTAATTGCTGGAAAGCGCTTTCAACTTCTGACTCTTCCCTGTCGAATCCTGTTTCTTCTTCTATTACGTCATCAAACAAGTTCTATGTCTTATAGAGGCATTCAGTGTACTCTTTCCACCTATAGGCCATCTCCTCTTCGTTTAACGGTGGAATTCCCGTTGCACTCTTTTAACTTCACCGAAGGTCGTTTTGACATTCCTATATGTGAGTGAGTTTTTCTGAAAATCTTTTCTTTTCGGTTTCTTCACACTTTTCCTGTAGCCATTTCTCCTTAGCTTCCCTGCACTTCTTACTTGTTTCATTCCTAAGTGACTTGTATTTCTGCATCCTGAATTTCCCTGAACATTTTTGTACTTCCTTCTTTCGCCGATCAGCTAAAGTATTTCTTCTAATGGCTCTGAGCACTATGGGACTTAACATCTAAGGTCATCAGTCCCCTAGAACTTAGAACTACTTAAACCTAACCAACCTAAGGACATCACACACATCCATGCCCGAGGCAGGATTCGACCCTGCGACCGTAGCAGTCGCGTGGTTTCTGACTGAAGCGCCTAGAACCGCTCGGCCACCGCGCCCGGCGTATTTCTTCTGTTAACTATTGTTTCCTCGCAGTTAACTTCTGTGACTGCCCTTTTTCAAAATGTCCATTCCTCTTTTACTGAACTTCCTACTGACCTATACATCATAACAAGCTGTCCTGCACAATGGATTGGTGTTGGCCTGCTAGATCAAACTGTTTTGCTGGAGATGCACGTACAGACGCGCATGGCAATGAGAAGACTGAACTGCACAGAGGAGGAGACGAACAAAGAGGGGACAGAGAGAGATGGGTAGGAGGAGGAGTACATAGATGGGGAAGACGGGACTGAGAGAGAGAGGAAGAGGAGGAGATTTAATAATAGAGGGAGAAGATCGTCAGAAAAAAGGAGAGGTGGAGATGTACATATATAGGTGGAGGAGAAGCAGGCCAGAGGAAGGGGCGAGGAAGAAATGGAAAGCAAAAAGGGGATGAGAATTTGGGCACATCGATGGGGGAAGAAACAGATGTAAAGCGAGAAGAAGCTGGAGGATATGTACAAAGAGGTCGAAGAGGAGATGTGTGCAATGTATGTGCCACATTGTGGTATTAATGCGGAAGAGAAAAGCTAGGGGATGGTTGAGAGTGCAAAGGAGGGGATGAAGAGAGGGAGGGGCAGGAGGAGATGTAGAAAGGGAGAGGGTGAGGGTGAACTGAGAGTAGAAAACGGGAGGAAGGAATGAACAGAGAGAAGGAGATGTAGAAAGAGATGGGAGGATGTGGACAGAGAAAGATAGGAGAAGACAGGTGGCCCAGTAACTCCTCCCAAACTACTGGATCGTTTTCAATCAAATTAGGTAAACATACTGCTTCTCCAACAAGAATCGGAACTGCCTTGGTGTGAGAATGGACACAGCTAAGCAGGGAGAGAGAGAGGAGGGTGATTCGTGAGAGACGTTGGAGGATGAGGTGGACAGAGAAAGCAGTTAGGAGAGGGTAGACAATCAGAGAGATTTACAGACGATGAGATGGACAGAGAGAGAGGGCAAAGGAGATGAACAGAGAGAGTGGGTATATGCAGAAGGATTGTGAATGAAGAGAGGAAGAGATGGACAGAGGGAATGTGGAAGAGGCTAAGGTGAAGAGAGGGAGAGGAACACAGAGAGAGAGGAGAAGGTGATGTGTGCAATATAAATGTTGAACACACAAGTGTATGAAGATGTGTCGAAGACGCTACTTAAACATAAGATTTGCTGATAATATTACTATCCCTAGCGAGAATGCACCTGTGGTCTACGCGGTGCATCCATGGTCTAGGGATAGCGTCTTCGATTAATAATTTAAACCCCCTTGGTTCCAGGTGAGGAATCCGCCACCACTCCAATTTTCATTAATAATTAGTATTGGTGGCCGAAAACTTGTAGCATAAGAAGTCACACTTATTCTGCCAACAGTCTTATCAAAGAGGGCGAAGGAGCAAACAGAGGTTAAGATCAATTTCTTGTTCTTGGGGTGAGAAACTGCCCTGAAAGGCGGAAGACTCAGCAATGATCAGTGGCATGAGAATGCAGAATAAAAGGGAAACCACTGCATTAAAGACACATAACATGTATCAACAGGACATGTGAGCTGTAATTGAAAAAGTGTCATGATGATTTTTCCTTAGGTAAAAGATTGCAGAATAGTCTCCCATTTGGATCTCTGGGAGGGGACTGCCGAGGGGTGGTGACCATGAGCAAATGATTGAATAACCAACCTTCTACGAGTCCGAGTGTGGAATGTCAGAAGCTTGAAGGTGGTAGGGAAGTTGGAATGTCTGAAAACAGAAACTCAAAGGCTCACTTTATTTACATTAATGGTCAGTGAAGTGAAGTGGAAAGAAGAAAAGGATTTTCTCTCCATATGAGTATAGGTAACATCAACGGCAGCAGAAAATGGTATAACGGGAGTAGGAATCGTTATGAATAGGAAGATAGCGCAGAGTACGTTACTGTGAGCAGGTCAGTGATAGGGTTGTTTTTATCAGAGTAGCCGGCCGGTGTGGCAGAGCGGTTCTAGGCGCTTCAGTCTGGAACCGCGCGACCGCTACGGTCGCATGGTTCGAATCCTGCCTCGGGCATGGATGTGTGTGACGTCCTTAGATTAGGTTTAAGTAGTTCTAAGTTCTAGGGGACTGATGACCTCAGATCTTAAGTCCCATAGTCCTCAGAGACGTTTGAACCGTTTTTTATCAGAATAAACAGCCAAAAATACCGACAACAAAAGTTATCCATACCGACGTTGAAAGCAGGAAATGAAGAGATAGAAAAAGTATATGAGGATATTCAAAAGGGTAGTATAGCACAAAAAAGGGGGATGAATATCTAATAGTTATGGGGGACTGTAATGTAGTTGCAGGGGAAGGGTAAAAAAACAGTTACGGAAGAATATAGTCTTGTGACATGTAACGAGAGAGAGAGGCGAAACATTACTTGAGTACTGTAATAAATTTCAGCTCGTAATAGCCAATACTCTGTCCAAGAATCACGGAAGGACGAGGTCTACCTGGAAAAGTGCGGTGATGCGGTAGATTTCAGTTAGATTACATCATGATCATACAAAGATTCCAAAAGCAGATACTGGATTACAAGGTGTACCCAGGAGCAGATATAGACTCAGATCACAACGTAGTAATTATGAACAGTAGGATGAAACTTAAGAAATTAGTCAGGAAGAATCAATACGTAAAGAAGAGTGATACAGAAGTGCTAAGGAATGACAAGATGCGCATGGATTCTCTAAGGGTATAGCTTCAGCAATAAGGAATAGGTCAGTATGCGTACAGTTTGAGAGTAATGGACATTTCTAAAAAGGACAATCACCATGGGTAACAGAAGAAGTACTTCAGCTGATCGATGAAAGAAGAAAGGACAAAACTGTTTAGGGAAATTCAGGAATACAGAAAGACAAGTAACAGAGGAATGTAATAAATAGGAAATGCAATGAAGTTAAAAGAAAGTGGTTGCAGTAAAACCTGAAGAAATGGAAAAAAGGAATGATTGGTGGAAGGACTGACGCAGCACATAGGAAAGTCAAAAGAACCTTCGGCGAAACGAAAAGCAGGGATGGAGACATTAAGATCGCAACGGTAAATCCACAATAAACTGCAGAGGAGAGAGGGAGAGGACAGATGGAATGAGGGGGAAGATTTGTGACGTGGTAGAAGAAAAGACAGTAGTCGATTTAGAAGATATTTAGAGAGAATTTAAGAGAGCTTTGGAGGACTTAACGTCAAATAAGTCAGAACTGATAGATAACATTCCACCAAAATTTCTAAAATTATTGGAGAAAGTGGTAACAAAACTACTATTCACGCTGGAACGTAGAGTCTGGAAACAGACCATCTGACTTTGAAGAAAATATCATCCACACAGTTCCAAAGACTGCAAGAGCTGACAAGTGCGAGAATTATCGCACTTTCAGCTGAAAAACACATGCATTTAAGTTGTTGACAAGAACAGAAAAGAAAATTGAGGATGTGTTAGATGACAATCAGTCCGACTTTACGAAAGGTTTAGGCACCAGAGAGCCAATTCTGATGTTGCGATTGATAATGAAAGCAAGACTAAAGGAAAAATCAAGAATTTGTGAACCTGGAAAAAGCGTTCGACAATGTAAAACGGCGCAAGACGTTCGAGGTTCTGAGAAAAAAGGGGTAAGCTATACGGAGAGAGGGGTAATATAGAATACGTACAAGAACGAAGATGAATTAATAAGAGCAGGCTACCACAACCGAATTGCTCGAATTAAAAAGGGCGTAACACAGGAACTTAGTCTTTCGCCCCTACTTTTCAATCCGTGCATCGAAGAAGCAATGATGGAAATAAAAGAATGATTAACGAGTGGAATTAAAATTCAAGGTGAAAAGGTACCAATGGTACGATTCGCGGATGACATTGTTATCATGAGTGAAAGTGAAGATGAATTACATGATACGCTAAATGGAATGAACAATGTAATGAGTACAGAATGTGGATTGAGAGTAAATCGAAGAAAGACGAAAGTAATGAGAAGCAGCAGAAATGAGAACAGCGAGAAACTTAACATCATGGTTGATGGACACGAAGTAGATGAAGTTAAGGAATTTTACTGCCTAGGCAGCAAAATAACATATGACGGACAGAACAAGTAAGACGTCAAAAGGAGTCTAGAACTAGCAAAAAAGGACATTCCTGGCAGTGTTAGTCTGCTAGTATCAAACAAATACCTTAGTTTGAGGAAGAAATTTCTCAGAATGCTCATTTGGACCACAGCATTGTATGGTAGTGAAATATGGACTGTGGAAAAATCGGAACAGAAGGGAATCCAAGCATTTGTGATGAACTACAGACGAATGTTGAAAAGTTGGTGGACTGATAAGGTAAGTAATGAGGAGGTTCTGCACAGGATCGCAGAGGAAAGGAGTATGTGAGGAATACTGACAAGGAGAAGGGGCGGGAAGATAGGACATCTGTTAAGACATCAAGGAATGCCTTCTATGGTACTAGAGAGCGCTGTAGAGCGGAAAAACTGTAGAGGAAGACAGAGATTGAAACACATCCAGCAAATAATTGAGGATGTAATTTGCAAGTAAATATGAAGAGGTTGGCGCATAAGAGGAATTCGAGGCGGGCGGCTTCAAACCAGTCAGAAGACTGATGACCCAAAAAAATAGACAATGAGGAAGATTTGCAGGACCTGATGGATGGAAAGACAATCAGCATACAGTATGGACTGACAGTAAAGTGATGAAAGACGAAAGTAATGAGGGGTATCAGAAAAGAGATCAGCGATAAACTTAACATCAGAATTGGGGTCCACGAAATATGTGAAGTGAAGGATTTCTAGTACCATGAAAGCTTGAACGGAGTAGAAAATGGGACGTAAAAAGCAGACTTTTACTGTACAAGAGAGAATTGCTGTCAAATGAAGGTCATAAGGTAAGGAAGAAATTTCTGAATTTAAGCGTTGGGAGCACATCACTGTATGGTAGTGAATCACGACCAGTGAGTAAACTGGAACAGGAGACATCAGAAGCGTTGAAAATTAGATGAATAAATGAGATGAGAAAAGACGACGTTCTCCATAGAATAGGCAAGGTGTAGATCATACGGAAGAAGGGACATGGGGTGCTGAGGCATGAGGGACTAACTTCTATGCTTCTTAGGGAAAATTAATAGAGTAAAAGCAGTAGCGAAGAGCGAAATTGGAGTATATAAAACAAATAACTGAGGGTGTAGCGTGCAAGTGCTACTCCCACATGTTGCCACAAGAGGAGGTTTCGTGGCAAGCAGCCGCCAAACGAGTCAGAAGGGTACTGAGATACAAAGGAAGGCTATGATTTATCAATAAGGATCAGTCACAGTCTACATCTACATCTACATTTATACTCCGAAAGCCACCCAACGGTGTGTGGCGGAGGGCACTTTACGTGCCACTGGCATTAACTCCGTTTTCTACTCCAGTCGCGTATGATTCGCGGGAAGAACGACTGTCGGAAAGCCTCCGTGCGCGCTCGAATCTCTCTAATTTTACATTCGTGATCTCCTCGGGAGGCACCCTCTCGAAACCTCGCTAGCAAGCTACAACGCGATGCAGAGCGCCTCTCTTGCAGAGTCTGCCACTTGAGTTTGCTAAACATCTCCGTAACGCTATCACGGTTACCAAATAACCCGGTGACGAAACGCGCCGCTCTTCTTTGGATCTTCTCTATCTCCTCCGTCAACCCGATCTGGTACGGATCCCACACTGATGAGCAATACTCAAGTATAGGTCGAACAGTGTTTTGTAAGCCACCTCCTTTGTTGATGGACTACATTTTCTAAGGACTCTCCCAATGAATCTCAACCTGGTACCCGTCTTACCAACAATTAATTTTATATGATCATTCCACTTCAAATCGTTCCGCACGCGTACTCCCAGATATTTTACAGAAGTAACTGCTACCAGTGTTTGTTCCGCTATCATATAATCATACAATAAAGGATCCTTCTTTCTATGTATTCGCAATACATTACATTTGTCTATGTTAAGGGTCAGTTGCCACTCCCTGCACCAAGTGCCTATCTGCTGCAGATCTTCCTGCATTTCGCTACAATTTTCTAATGCTGCAACTTCTCTCTATACTACAGCATCATCCGCGAAAAGCCGCATGGAACTTCCGACACTATCTACTAGGTCATTTATATATATTGTGAAAAGCAATGGTCCCATAACACTCCCCTGTGGCACGCCAGAGGTTACTTTAACGTCTGTAGACGTCTCTCCATTGATAACAACATGCTGTGTTCTGTTTGCTAAAAACTCTTCAATCCAGCCACACAGCTGGTCTGATATTCCGTAGGCTCTTACTTTGTTTATCTGGCTACTGTGCGGAACTGTATCGAAAGCCTTCCGGAAGTCAAGGAAAATAGCATCTACCTGGGAGCCTGTATCTAATATTTTCTGGGTCTCATGAACAAATAAAACGAGTTGGGTGTCACACGATCGCTGTTTCCGGAATCCATGTTGACTCCTACAGAGTAGATTCTTGGTTTCCAAAAACGGCATGATACGCGAGCAAAAAACTTGTTCTAAAATTCTACAACAGATCGTCGTCAGAGGGATAGGTCTATAGTTTTGCGCATCTGCTCGACGACCCTTCTTGAAGACTGGGACTACCTGTCCTCTTTTCCAATCATTTGGAACCTTCCGTTCCTCTTGAGACTTGCGGTACACGGCTGTCAGAAGAGAGGCAAGTTCTTTCGCGTACTCTGTGTAGAAACGAATTGGTATCCCGTCAGGTCCAGTGGACTTTCCTCTGCTGAGTGATTCCAGTTGCTTTTCTATTCCTTGGACACTTATTTGGATGTCAGCCATTTTTTCGTTTGTGCGATGATTTAGAGAAGGAACTGCAGTGCGGCCTTCCTCTGTGAAACAGCTTTGAAAAACAGGTGTTTAGTATTTCAGCTTTACGCGTGTCATCCTCTGTTTCAATGCCATCATCATCCCGGAGTGTCTGGATATGCTGTTTGGAGCCAGTTACTGATTTAACGTAAGACCAGAACTTCCTAGGATTTTCTGTTGAGTCGGTACATAGAATTTTACTTTCGTATTCACTGAACGCTTCACGCATAGCCCTCCTTACGCTAACTTTGACGTCGTTTAGCTTCTGTTTGTCTGAGAGGTTTTGGCCGCGTTTAAACTTGGAGTGAAGCTCTCTTTGCTTTCGCAGTAGTTTCCTAACTTTGTTGTTGAACAACGGTGGGATTTTTCCGTCCCTCACAGTTTTACTCGGCACGTACCTGTCTAAAACGCATTTTACGATTTCCTTGAACTTTTTCCATAAACACTCAACATTGTCAGTGTCGGAACAGAAATTTTCGTTTTGATCTGTTAGGTAGTCTAAAATCTGCCTTCTATTACTCTTGCTAAACAGATACACCTTCCTCCCCTACGTTTACATTTAAGGGTCAGTCGATTTACCCGTGAAATGGTCAGATGGATTACTAGCAGCAGAGCAGTCATACTCTCCTGATGAACATCTTGTGCAAGGAAATAACCTAATCATTTTGAACCAAGGGTCTTAACGCATGTTCTGAGATTGGCAGTCTTCAAGTACACCAGTTGTGTTTCTTTGTTACTCCATAAAATGTAAGATGCTTAAGACAACATAAAACTAAATATTTATATCAGAGAAAGAATGTCCTCTGAACTAGTCTGAGGTCTTTTATCATCAGTATGAATTTCATCCAAATGTTCATGGCATCCGTACATAGCGTCCACCGTCATGTCTCGGTAATTGCTTTAACTTATGTGAAAGGGAGGATGGAAGCTTCTGCATTCTCGAAATTAAAGGTCAAATGCAGGTAGGTACGGAAGCGATAAGACTTTATTCAAAATTACTTCAAGTCTGCGGAAAAGACCAGTATTATTGGTAGTACCTCAAGGTCACTGTCACTTTATTTGCGTTTAGCAGTAAGAGAGACATCCGCATGAACTGGATCGCAGCATTAGTTCGGTCTGCCACTGCCGCCTGAGGTTCCTCCGACAGCTGAGTGCGGGGTGATACTGCCAGGAGCGGTCGTCATTCCGACTTGCCTAATTCTCTTCCTCGCCACTGCCACATGCCCCAGTTAACAGCAAGTATAAATCTCTCATCACTCTTCTGTCTGGTTTGATGCGGCCTGCCACGGATTCCTCTCCTGCGATAACCTCTTCACCTCTTCACCTCTTCACCTCTTCACCTCAGAGCATTACTTGCACCCAGCATCCTCAGATAACTCTCTTTCTGCCTCTGGTGTCATAGATATCATTCACTGATTTGTTAGTGGATGTCTAGACGCCAGATCTCCTTCCTGGGGCATCTTGTTTCAGAGGACGGGATCAGAACAGAGCCCACCTCCACCCTACCTGCCCCCCCCCCCCTCCCTCGCAGAAGTATGAGGGGAATAGCTCGGTTTATTGTCATAGTCAATTATTTCCGTAAATTGTTCCCAAATTTCGCCCAGCTTGCCACCCCTCTTAATACGTGTAGCTTACGTCGAAAAGAAGAGGCTTTCGTTTGGAGAGAACGTCAGCAGTCTTCCTTTGAGGCCTTTAAAACTGCCTTGAGTAATCTTCTGCCTTGAGTAACCCTCCAATCTTGGCCAGCTCGGACTTTCAAAAGGCCTTTATCGTCCAGACCGATGACTCCAATGCTGATGTTGCCGCTGCTCTACCACAGAAATGTTTTCGAGAGAAGCGTGATGTCGCCTACGTTTCTAGGAGCCTGAAACAGGGTGAATTACAACACTCCATTTAAGAGTGTGAGGCTTTGCACTATAAAAATTAAAATTCTACCTGGAGCATGGAGAGTTAGATTTCAAAACAGACACTCAGGCGTTACGCTTAGTTCGGACCTGTCCCAGGAAAACTGTCAGAACTGCTAGATGGAGGTGCTCAAGTGCGCATTCCACTTCCAGATATTGCTATGAGAGGGCTGACAACCACGTGGCGAATGCACTTAGCTGGATGTTTCAGGAGGACGACAAGGTGATAACCGAGTGTGACAAAGCAACCAAGGAATCGGCTGGTGCCATTTTAACTGAGATGTCGGAGCTCTTTCATGATGGCGTTAAGCAGGACCGGGAGCTCGAGCTGAGCACTACTAGGAAGCAGGTACTGGAGTATCTGTTGATTAAGGCAATTTTGTGCCGTCAGAATAAAAAACCAACTGGGCCAAGACTCTGTTTGCCTGTGAAACTTGTCCCGTCCATTTTTTGTTATTTTTATGACGCCTTGCTTGGGAGCCATTTAGGGTTTCACAAGATCACTGCTAAGACGAAACGATGTGTTGAGTAAGGATTTCCTATGATTAGTGGGGGAGTGCGGTCTATGTAAAATGGGAAAGCGTAATCACAACTGACCCAAGGGCGTCCTACAGACGGAGGGACCGCAAGTTATTCACTGATTACGTGCGCCCCTTCCACATACTAAGGCTTTTACCGGTTCAGTTGGCTTATTCGTAATAGGGGTGTCACAGCCGCAGTTCAATCTACTATCTTTCTAAGACGTTTTCTACATTTCATCTGCCCTGGGTCTTAGTTAGTGACAGTGCCCCAGCTTTTATTTCACAGGAGTTTAAGCGCATTTGTTTCACAATGCCATTAGACATATTACAACAATCTATTATCATCAGGCCTCGTTTGCTGAGATAGTAAGTAGAAAACTTCAGGCTGCTCTCATCATCTATCATGCTAAGACCTGTACCAAGTGGCATGCCTCGTTCCCATGGATCAACCTGGATTTTAATTCTGCCCAACATGAAGCTATGAAGGCCAGTCCCACTTAAGTAATGTTTGCTTAACCACTCAATTCTCCCTTGTCCAGTTTGTGGAACATTAACGACCTTTTGCTACAAAAGATCACTTCAGATGTACTGGGGTAGGGCTAGGCAAAATATCCAATTGGTTCACACCGACAAGCTATGCGTTAATATCAGAGAGGCAGCTCACTCATGTGAAAGTTGGGTATCGAATTTTTGTTCGTAATTTCAGCTCTGGGGGCGTTAACGATGCAGGTATTTTTGGGAAGCTTGTACTACATTTTCTAGGACATTATCAGGCTTCCGAGTGCTGGAGGGCTGTTAACCCTTTAGTCTATAATCTAGCTAATGGACCTCTCTAGTACACATCAGTCAGACTAAACAAGCCAGGTAGAGCCCCTCCGTTCTCCCACTCCCCTCTCAGGAATAAGTTGTGTGAGGGGAGGCGGAATTTATTGTTTCAGTTGGGGAGGTTGACCAGTGTCGGCTCGTATCAGTTTCTCTTCTGGGCGAATTCCTCTGCTTGGTTTCTCCTCCGGTCGCCCTGTGGTGCTGGAGCGGCGTCACGGCTGGTGGGCTGACAGTTCACGGCGTGTGAGTCTCCTTTGGACAGCTCTAGTAGGACGTTGGAGCTCCGAGATAAAGCAGTCAGGACGTCAGTTGGTTAGCTGTGCATTAAGTGACCAAAGGCTCCGTTCTGCGAGAGGTTGATGGCTATTGGTTCTTCATCGACAGTGTGTTGCCACCGCCACCCATTGTGTTGCTGTCCACCAAAGTGACCTCATAGTAACAAGCTGTCAGTTGGCGAGTCACTTCCAACCTTTTCCTTTGCCTGTAATTCCATCGGAAATGACCATTGGTTGGTCGGTGGGTCGTCTAAGTAGGATCTGTACTGGGTGTTTTGGCCAATTCTAGGTTCTGTGTGCCCCTGATTACATGAAATTCGTCCGAGTTGCAGCACAGTGACTGGTTTTTTTATTATTTGAATTCCTTGTGATATTGTTTCTTGGTTGATCTGTGATGGGGTCCAACTAATAGGAGACCTACTGGGAGAGTGAGAGCAATTATTGCGCCAAATTGTGAGACCTGAGTTTCTACTGGCGTATACCACTTTCAAATAACTTCCGGGAATTCAGCCAGGTGACACTTTCAGCGACCGCCGATATTTCCGCAGAAAACACCTCGCTATTTTCAAGGCAAACTGCAACGGACAGGCGACGTAAATGCAAATTTAAAACCTTGGTTCTCGGACTGAAGCAGGAAAGATAACACTCACACTGAACACTAGTGCCATCAAAGATGACCAAAGTCAGAGCTATCGATAGTGAGACTATGAATTCGTAGGTGAGGCAGCATTGACTCTGTCCCTCTGTTTTTTGACAAGGGAGGGAGCCGGATTCCAAACAGAGTTTAAACAGAAACCTCCATCTCTGTTAACGAGGTTGCCCGGTAATTTAATCTCAACTGCCTCCCTAATAACACTGTCCCAATAGCTGGACGTGCATGCCAATATCTCGGTGTTATTATATAACATGGGGTGACCAGTATCCAAGCAATGTTCGGCAATAGCAGATCTATTTGGGTGCTGTAATCGTGTGTGCCGTTTATGCTCAGTACATCGGTCCTCCACGGTCCTGATAGTTTGACCAATATACGCCATGCCGCAGCTACAAGGAATACGATATACACCCGCCTTACGCAGTCCAAAATCATCCTTAACGGAACTCAAAAGCGCTCTAATTTTAGATGGAGGTCGGAAAACACATTTCACATCGTATTTCCGTAAAATACGACCGATCTTGTTCGACGTGTTTCCTACGTAAGGCAAAAAGGCAGTAGACTTAGGTGTTGACTCAGAATTATTATCAATCACCCGATGTACAGTTGGTCGATAGCGTAACGCACGTTCAATCTGTCTATCACTGTAACCATTTTGGCGAAATGTAACTTCAAGATGGGACAGCTCAGCTGGCAAAGTCTCAGCGTCAGAAACGACATGTGCCCTGTGTACCAATAGGAAGGTTTAAAGCCATCAGACGTTACTAAATCTCACCAACTTAGACTGTATTGGAAGTTTGTTTCACCACATACGTATATCTTTTGGAACCATCGCAAATTTAACAAACGTTTAAGCTCCTACAGGCCTGCTTGCTGTAACCGTTTTTACATTTATTCTATTTTTGGTAGTCACAACCTTGGCCTAGTTGTTTTGAAACGGGGCATTTACCCTCTTAAATTGTTTTGGAAAAATTGTAATATGACTTATTCTACTTCTGTTGAAGTGCTTTCTTTAAATTTACTAAGGGGAATATTTCTAAGACTTCTGGGGCTCTGTATTGAACTTGGCCTTGTTATAATACTTAAAAATTTCAAGCCAGTTTGTAAGTCTTCTGGTGCTTGGTGATTAATGATTTTGATGTTCTTGTAAATTTTTTCTGGCACTGCGTCATTACTGATGGATATATTCTTCTTTTTTCTAAGAAAAGCGGATAAATTTCAAAGCAAATTTTTAAGCCCTTCTGGCACTCTGTGATTATTGGTTGTTGTTAACTGGCTTTTCGCTTCAATCCACTGTAAAGGAAAATTCTAAAGTTTTTCACGAAATGAATCTGGATGTTGTCAACCACAAGTGGTGTAGAACCTGGGGTTTGCCCTTCCATGAGTTCCTGCGCCATCAACGAATGTCCTGACATACTCTCCTTATTTCAGTGTTTTCCGGATGTTCCTTTCTTTGCCGATTCTGCGTAGAGCCTTCTTGTTCGTTTCCTTACCAGTCCAATTAACATTCTTGTGTAGCACCATATCTCAAATGCTTCGATTCTCTTCTGTTCCAGTTTTTACACTGTCCATGAATCATTGCCATACAATGCTATGCTCCGAACGTACATACTCAGAAATTTCTTCCTTACATTAAGGCCTATGTTTGACACCAGTAGACTTCTCTTGGTGAGGAGTGCTCTGTTTGCCTGCTTTTTATATCCTCCTGGCTTCCTCCATCAGCGCTTATAACGAGGCAGCAGAATTACTTTACATCATCTACTTCCTGATCACCAATTTGATGTTAATTTTCTCGTCATTTTGTTTTCTGTTACTTCTCATTGATTTTGTCGTTGTCGTGTTTAGTCTCATTCCATATTCCGTACTCTTTATACTTTTCATTGCATTGCCTTAGGACCAAATATTTCCATTTTCCACTCCTCCCTCAACATTTTCTCATTGTATACTCATTCTAATGATGTTTTTCCTACTTCAACACCAGGAAAAAGTTATTCGTAGCTATTGGCAATTATTCAAAAAGCAACGAATTAATAATCACAAAGGGAGTCAATTATACGTCTACAACAACATAAAAGTCTCCTGGGTTGTAGAACACGTCATATATAACGTTCTAAAATTTTGGAACAAATTCCTTCTGCAAACCAGAAGAGTCATTTGCTTACTTGAAGCATACGATCGAAAGTAACTGCCGTGAAACTATCTATAGCAGTCGATAATGACCTTCTTCACATGTATCAAGAAAGAGGGAAACTAATACAGCTCCTACAGAATTTTCCTCTTGTGAATAATAAATCATGAAATAAATAGGAGACAATAATTTCTTACGTATATAGAAAAGATGAGCATGAAAATGAGACGAAATATACCCGACTAAAACAATCAACGTCTTATATTAGCCTAATGTGATTAAGCCAGGCTGGCATCCCAACAGATGTAAAGAGAATCAGCTTTGCATCTTCCTATGGATATTATAGTGTCAACCAGGCTACAGTGCCAGGAGAAACATTACATGTACGTTTGTATCGTTCGCGCCAAACTGGGATCTAGCTGCGACACAAAATACGTCTTTCAAATAACTTCCGGGAGTTCAGCCAGGTAACACTTTCAGCGACCGCCGATATTTCGGCGGGAGAACATACCGCCATTTTCAAGGCAAACTGCAACGGACAGGCGGCGTACATGCAAATTTAAAACCTCAGTTCTCGGACTGAAGCAGGAAAGCTAACACACCCACACACACACACACACTGAACACTAGTGCCACCAAAGATGACCAAAGTCAAGAGCTATCGATAGTGAGACTATGAATTCGCAGGTGAGGCAGCATTCGCTCTGTTCCTCTATTTTTTGACAAGGGAGAGAGCCGGATTCCAAACAGAGTTTAAACAAAAACCTCCATCCCTGTTAACGAGGTTGCTCGCTAATTTAATCTCAACTGCCTCCCTAATAACATTGTCCCAATAGCTGGACGTGCATGCCAATATCTCGGTATTATTATATAACATGGGGTGACCAGTACCCAAGCAATGTTCGGCAATAGCAGATCTATTTGGCTGCTGTAATCGTGTGTGCCGTTTATGCTCAGTACATCGGTCCTCCACGGTCCTGATAATTTGACCAATATATGCCATGCCGCAGCTACAAGGAATACGATATACACCCGCCTTACGCAGTCCAAGATCATCCTTAACGGAACTCAAAAGTGCTCTAATTTTAGATGGAGGTCGGAAAACACATTTCACATCGTATTTCCGTAAAATACGACCGATCTTATTGGACGTGTTTCCTACGTAAGGCAAAAAGGCAGTAGACTTAGGTGTTGACTCAGAATTATCATCAGTCACCCGACGTACAGTTGGTCGATAGCGCAACGCACGTTCAATCTGTCTATCACTATAACCATTTTGACGAAATGTAACTTCAAGATGGGACAGCTCAGCTGGCAAAGTCTCAGCGTCAGAAACGGCATATGCCCTGTGTACCAAGGTACGAAGTACACCTTCACCCTGAGCCGGATGGTGACAAATATTAGCTTGTAAGTACACGTCGGTGTGAGTACGTTTCCTGTAGACTGCATGTCCCAATGATCCATCATCCTTCCTCCGAACCAACACGTCGAGAAAGGGAAGGCAACCATCCTCTTCCACCTCCATCGTAAAACGAATGTTCGGGTGGATCGAGTTCAGATGTTCTAGAAAGACATTCAAATTCTCCCTACCATGAGGCCAAACAACGAAGGTGTCGTCAACGTATGGATGATGGATCATTGGGACATGCAGTCTACAGGAAACGTACTCACACCGATTTGTACTTACAAGCTAATAGTTGTCACCATCCGGCTCAGCGTGAAGGGGTACTTCGTACCTTGGTACACAGGGCGTATGTCGTTTCTGACGATGAGACATTGCCAGCTGAGCTGTCCCGTCTTGAAGTTACATTTCGCCAAAATGGTTATAGTGATAGACAGATTGAACGTGCGTTGCGCTATCGACCAACTGTACGTCGGGTGACTGATGATAATTCTGAGTCAACACCTAAGTCTACTGCCTTTTTGCCTTACGTAGGAAACACGTCCAATAAGATCGGTCGTATTTTACGGAAATACGATGTGAAATGTGTTTTCCGACCTCCATCTAAAAGTAGAGCACTTTTGAGTTCCGTTAAGGATGATCTTGGACTGCGTAAGGCGGGTGTATATCGTATTCCTTGTAGCTGCGGCGTGGCATATATTGGTCAAACTATCAGGACCGTGGAGGACCGATGTACTGAGCATAAACGGCACACACGATTACAGCAGCCAAATAGATCTGCTATTGCCGAACATTGCTTGGGTACTGGTCACCCCATGTTATATGATAACACCGAGATATTGGCATGCACGTCCAGCTATTGGGACAGTGTTATTAGGGAGGCAGTTGAGATTAAATTAGCGAGCAACCTCGTTAACAGGGATGGAGGTTTCTGTTTAAACTCTGTTTGGAATCCGGCTCCCTCCCTTGTCAAAAAACAGAGGGACAGAGTCAATGCTACCTCACCTGCGAATTCATAGTCTCACTGTCGATAGCTCTGACTTTGGTCATCTTTAGTGGCACTAGTGTTCACTTTGTTAGTGTGTGTTATCTTTCCTGCTTCAGTCCGAGAACTGAGGTTTTAAATTTGCATGTAAGCTGCCTGTCCGTTGCAGTTTGCCTTGAAAATGGCGGGGTGTTCTCCCGCCGAATTATGGCGGTCGCTGAAAGTGTTACCTGGCTGAATTCCCGGAAGTTATTTGAAAGTAGTACAGGCCAGGAGAAACTCAGGTCTCACACAGAATACATGTTTGTAATGTAACACGTCAGATGTCGTTACGTTAAACATACTTGACCAATTTTAGTGTGCACAATTAAGTAAAAACCTTACACCTATTAAAAAAACATTCTGGAACTAAAATATGGTTCAAATGGCTCTGAGCTCTATGGGACTTAACATCTATGGTCATCAGTCCCCTAGAACTAAGAACTACTTAAACCTAACTAACCTAAGGACATCACACACATCCATGCCCGAGGCAGGATTCGAACCTGCGACCGTAGCAGTCGCGCGGCTCCGGACTGACCGCCTAGAACCGGTAGACCACTGCGGCCGGCAACTAAAATATGTTATAATACGTGACATTAATAAAATGATGTACATCAAAAAATATAATTGCAGTTTTTGTAATTATTAAAAAGGAAATGGGTAAGTGACTATATGTGATACTGAAAAGCTGTACCTGTAACTTCGGACAACAGCAAAAACATACCGATCTATAAGGTGTATGGATCTAGCAAAATTACATAAAATTATAAATTAAAAAACAAAAACAACCAAACGAAAAGAAGTTAGTAGGGAGTAAGTAATCAGTGACTTGTGTTTCCGTACTCTTTTGAATGCGGCATAGGCAGGTACAGACCAATGGAACACAACAGCAGAATGACTTCTCGACCTCGCGACACGTCCGTTGAGAAAATTATCACAAATCGTTGAGTCAGTCAATTAATATTCAATTGCCCATGAAATACTTTTATAAGGGAGGAGACAATCAGTAAAGAGAATGACATAAGCAGCGTAACAAAATAAAGCACACACGTGAAGTGTTCTGCGCGAGGGGGAACCACTCTGGAAGCTAATTTTAATAGCGGCGTTAAATGATTAACGTAGGACATTGACAAACGTAGCGAGAAGGCACTCGGCCGTAATCACTTTGTCCACTGAGCACTCTTTCTGACTCTTGCTTCTTGCTTTTGTAAATTTCTAGCCCCTCCAATAAATTGAGAGCTCTACCTTTTGGCACTCAGTGGAGTAAACGAATACTGTTCGTAATGGCCTTTAATATGCTCATTCGCTACTAAATGCTGCCACAGGGCGGTGTTGTTGCGTCCCAGCAACTTCTGCTTAAATATTTCACTGAAAGGAAAGCATGTATAGCCGATATAGTACTGATGGCCATTATTACAGTCACTAGTATACACCTCATACACCTCAGGACCCCCCCCCCCCAGGATAGTCGAGAGCGCTGACGCGCTGCTTGCTGGACTCGGGTAGGCGCGCCGGCCCCGAATCGAAATCGCCCGGCGGATTAACGAGGGCGGCCGGTGTGCCGGCCAGCCTGGATGTGGTTTCTAGGCGGTTTTCCACATCCTGCTAGGTGAATACTGGGCTGGTCCCCACGTCCCGCCACCGTTACACGACTCGCAGACATTTGAATCACATTCACACTAATTCACGATTTCCACTAGACGCAGACAGCTGGAGTACACTAATTCCATGCTGGTGGTTATAGGGTGGCGGCAGGAAGGCCATCCGGCCACCCCTTAAAGTTCGCCATGCCCAGTCCGTACTTAACCTTGCCGACTCTGCGCACAATGTGAGATAAAGGCAGTAGCAAAAGAAAGAAAGTATACACCTCAGGTCCATCAGATTTGCCATGTGCGGTTCTCAACCCGTTTTACCAGGAACTTTAGTGTGCAAACTTGGAAACCACATTTAACATTAAATTTTCTAAAACATTTTTCTTGCTTGGACAAATTACCATGAAATTACAATGGAACGCTTTTCGTTCTTTCTTTATTACCTGCATTAAGAAGGCGAATATGCTTTTGTTTTGATGTACTTTTTCCTTTAGCCTACTGCAGTTTGCTTTAAAATACTGCCTTGTCTACACAGTTCACTGATGGCCAACGGTATACGAAAGAGATGTTGAATAACCGATTTGCAAAATGCTCTTCTGCAGCGTGGTAGACGGAAGAAATTTGGATTCTTAAGATCTGTGCGTGTACGTTACCTGAAACTCGAAAACTGATGTTTGATGTTAACTTTCTTTTGGTAAGGTCTAAGTAGTATTCTTCCACCTACGTAGCAAAGGTCGTTTTTGGGTGCATGTTATCTATTGCTTTAGAACATGCATTAGCCTCATATGTTCCATAATTAGTAAGATACCGCCGACTTAATGGCTGTAATATTTATTCCTTTCAGCTGTGGGAACTTTACGTCGTTCACAAAAACTTCTGTTAAAGTATTAGCAAGGCAGTTATCCGTTTAAGACCGTCTTTTAAATAATATATTCTCTAAACGAAGACAGAAACTTTGTATTCCCACCACTCTGAAAGTACTACTGTAAATTCTGCTGTACTAATCTTACAATGTGTTAGCAGATTACGTCTGGTCTTCGATGGAGACTAACACCAGCAGCGAGACCAACGAAATTATATACAAGTACCTGATAATTAAGACGAGACATGCCAAATTGTTGCACGAGGCTATAGTGTTCAAAATTACGTTGTGCAACGCCGTTGAAGGATCACATTTTCAAAACCTCATAATTGCCTCTCAATCCAATACAGGCCGTCATCCTCCTCTGTGAATCCCGCCGTCTCTACCGTGCCTTCCTCCGCACGCGTGACCCGGACACACTACGACGCCACCGGCAACTCCAGCGACACATTCGTAATATGCTCGCGGCTAAGAAACGCCGGGACTGGCGACAGACATGCACCAGTTTAAATGCTACCCTACCTATCAACTCGTCCAAGTTCTGGTCAGCCTTCCGTCGCCTTACCGGAACTAAACCCTCACCCTACTATCCTCTTCTCCATGACGATCACCCCTTCCCTGACTCCCTTAGTAAGGCCAATCACTTTGCCTCCTACCTCTCCGATGTATTTTCCATCCCCGATGATCCCCAGTTCGATTACTCCCTCTTCCCGGATGTCCGCGATTGAACTGACACCTCTGTCCCTCCCCTCACACCTGGTTTCCAGTACTTGGACAACATTGCACACACAGAACTCAACGCCCCTGTCACTACACAGGATCTCATTGCTACACTCCGCACAAAACGCAACACCGCTCCTGGTCACGACCGTGTCACCTACTGTCACCTTCGTGAAGCTCCTGTCTCTTTCCTCTCCACCCTGGCCAGGCTCTACAATGTAGTCCTGTCCACCGGTTACTACCCCGACCTGTGGAAAACCTCCCATATCCTGATGTTCCTTAAACCTGGCAAACCACCGTCCACCGTCTCCTCCTACCGTCCCATCAGCCTTACCTCGGTCTTCACCAAGGACCTGGAATCCATCCTCACCCGCCGCATCCACCAGCTTCTCCGCCAGCACCGCCTCCTTCCCGTTACCCAGTGTGGCTTTCGGCTGTCCTTCTCTTCCGACGATCTTCTCCTTCACCTCACTCATCTCCTTTATGACCAGCTTAATTCCCATCGCTCCGCAATCTTCCTCTCGCTGGACCTCGAACGAGCTTATGACCGCGTATGGCATTCTGGTCTCCTCTTCAAGCTCCAAACCTTCGCCCTTCCCATTAACTACGTCCGTCTAATCGGCTCCTTTCTCTCCCACCATGGTGTCACCCTCGACCGTCGCCACTCCTGGACTCCCCATCTCCTGACAATCCAAGCCAAGGCACGCTCCCGGCTCCGTCTCCTCAAGCTCCATTGCGGCCGTACGTGGGGTCTGGACCCCTCCACCATCCTCCACACATATAAATCCTTCATCCGCCCTATCCTTTGTTACGCCCATCCAGCCTGGATCTCCGCCCCCCCCCCACCTTTTATAAATCCCTACAAATCCTTGAACGCCATGCTCTCCGCCTCGCCTATCACATCCCCCTCCCCTCCCCCACGCGGATCCTGTGTGATCTCATCCCCTTCCCCCACCTCCTCTTTTTCCTTGAAAGGATACGAATTCTGTACACCTCCCGCAAACTCGATCCTCCTCACCCGCTTGTCTCACTCATCCTCTCCCACCCCCACCTGCTGCCGTGCCTGTATTCCCATGTCCCACCCGGTCTCCATCTCTCCACCCTCCTTACCCTCTCCCAAGGTGGCTTCCGCCAGCTCCCTCCCCCCCCCCCCCTGATGATGTCCTCGTCCTCTCCATCTATCCCTCCTATCAACTTTGATCCTCCCCCCCCACTTCCTGCGTCCTTTCCTTTAGGCACCCTCCCTCCCTTCTCTTCCCTTCCCTTCTCTTTCCTTTTCCCCCGTCCCCTCCCTCATCCCGTATTCCCCCGGGCTTCCCCTCCCCCTTTCCCCCTTGCCCCTATCACCCGTGCCCATGGCATCTGCTCTCCCCTCTCCCACCCCCCTCCTCCTCTCTTGGCAGGTCCCCAGACTTGTACACAGTTAGTGAACATTCGCGCGCCGGAGATCAACGCCTCGTGTTCTGTGTGTGCCGTCGTTTTGTGCTTAAGTGGTTCAGTGTTATTCGTTTTGTGCACCTACGTTCACGTGTGACAATTTTCGTCTCTGTCTGTGTCCCAGTGTCTGAACAATTTTATCTTGGATTCTACGCCAGTGAACGGCACCTTGTATATTAAAAAGTGTTTGTCTCCGTTTATATGTCCACCATCTTTTTTTCTAACTGTCTTCATTTGTATCTTTGTGTTTCTCTGCAGCCAAAGAGCGGCGTGGTATGCTGCTGCAGGCCTACCTGTAAACAGGTTTCAAAATAACAATAAATAAAAAAAAGCAGGCTATGGTCAGCCACCGCAGATTTTTCCAAATACCTGTATTTCAGGTGGCGCTGGTGCTCGATGCAGCGGTCGGCAACCGTTCTTGCAGACTGGCCCACGTAATTCTTGCCGCATTCGCAAGGAATAGTATAAATTCCCGGCACTCTTAAGCCGAGACTATCTTTGACTGATCTCAACATTTCCTTAATTTTCCTAGGTGGTCGGAAAACTGGTTTTATTTCTTGCCTCTTCAGGACTCTGGCTATCTTGCTCGTTGTAGCACCGCAAAAAGGAAGCCGCGCTTTGTGTTGGTCCTCTTCTTGCATATGGACGGCATCGTGTCTTACTTTCTTGGACAATACTGATTTAATTTCACCGGCAGAATAACCATTCCTCTTGAAAACAGTCGTCAAATGGTTAATCTCGGGACCGAGGTGGTCCTTGTCGGATATAGTCCTGGCTCTGTGTACTAAAGTATTCAGCACAGTTCTTTTCTGAGACGGATAACAGAAGCTATGGCTATGCAGATATAAGTCTGTATGGGTTGGCTTCCTGTACACAGTCGTCAAACACCACAGCAGAACCGCTGCAGTAAACAGAATTTTACGAAAGACCAGCCATGCTATTGTGAAAGAGAGGATACGTCATACCAGGTATGGACATGAACGCTCGCCTGTTATTTAGTGGTGGTGGTGGTGGTGGTTAGTGTTTAACGTCCCGTCGACAACGAGGTCATTAGAGACGGAGCGCAAGCTCGGGTTAGGGAAGGATGGGGATGGAAATCGGCCGTGCCCTTTCAAAGGAACCATCTCGGCATTCGCCTGAAACGATTTAGGGAAATCACGGAAAACCTAAATCAGGATGGCCGGAGACGGGATTGAACCGTCGTCCTCCCGAATGCGAGTCCAGTGTGCCTGTTATTTAGTTGCCATTTATTTCTGGTCGGAGTCCTCTCACCATTGGACTGGGAATGGGTGGATATGACTTTGGCGGCACACCAACGAACCAATTTAAGCAGGACTACGGCGAAACAGGCCGATAAATTTGAGCGGCTTAACCGTGATCAAGGAACTACTGGGTCCAACGGCATTCACCACACTGTTATCAACTTCTCTGACAAGGAACTTGATGAAGCTACCATCTCGGCTCTCAGTAAAGGATTGAACTTTGCCCCAGCTCCACGTAAGTTACCGGTGGTTGAGATTATTAGTGGAGTGAAACAAGCAGTTCGTCATCTTCCTCAAGAAGCAGCGGATGACTTGCTACTAGCCGGATTTTAGCGACATCCAAGCCGCCTAAGTCAAACATCAGCAGAGAGGAGAGACAAGGACTGAAATTGTTGCAGAAGCATGAAGATATAGTTGTTTTACCTGCTGACAGGGGGAACGCCACGGTAATCCTCAATGCTACAGATTACCACAAGAAAGTTGGACAGCACATACCGGATACTCAGACGGGATCCCACATCGGCGCTCAGCAGGAAGACAAGGGAGCTACTAAAAAACTGGCCTCTCCGACGAACTGGTGAAGAACTTACGGCCGAGAGCACCTAGGCCACCAAGACTGTACCGTTTGCCAAAGGTTCATAAGGAGAACGTCCCGTTGAGACCGATTGTTAGCGCTATTGGCTCTCCTACGTAAAGGCTTGCAAAACATTTAACTAAATTGTTGGCTCCTATAGTTGGTCACTGTCCACATCATATTAAGAATTCAAAAATGTTTGTTGATATCATAAAACAGATGAAGATAGGCCCAAGTGATATCATGGTCAGCCTCGACGTGATTTCTCTGTTCACCAAAGTACCTGTGGATGACACATTACAACTGTTGGCTGCTCATTTTTCCTCAGAAATTTTGAAGTTGTTCCGGCATACCTTGACGACCACTTACTTTTTATACAGTGGAAATTATTATGAAATGATGGATGGAACAGCCATGGGTTCACCACTGTCACCGGCAATAGCGAATTTTTTCATGGAGGACTTTGAAGAACGAGCGTTGAGCAGTGCTCACCACCGCCCATCATGCTTCTACAGATACGTCGACGATACTTTTTTAATCTGTCCACACGGCAGCGACACGCTGCAGCAGTTTGTACATCTAAACATAAAATTTACATTGGAGGTAGAGAAGGAAGGGAAGTTACCTTTTTTAGATGTGTTGGTGGAGCGAAAGCCGGATGGACGACTGGGCCATTCTGTGTACAGGAAGCCAACCCATACAGACTTATATCTGCATAGCCATGAATACTTTAGTACGCAGAGCCAGGACTGTTTACGACAAGGACCACCTCGGTCCCGAGATTAACCATTTGACGACTGTTTTCAAGAGGAATGGTTATTCTGCCGGTGAAAATAAATCAGTATTGTCCAAGAAAGTAAGACACGATGCCGTCCATATGCAAGAAGAGGACCAACACAAAGCGCGGCTTCCTTTTTGCGGTGCTACAACGAGCAAGATAGCCAGAGTCCTGAAGAGGCAAGAAATAAAACCAGTTTTCCGACCACCTAGGAAAATTAAGGAAATGTTGAGATCAGTCAAAGATAGTCTCGGCTTATGAGTGCCGGGAATTTATACTATTCCTTGCGAATGCGGCAAGAATTACGTGGGCCAGTCTGTAAGAACGGTTGCCGACCGCTGCATCGAGCACCAGCGCCACCTGAAATGCAGGTATTTGGAAAAATCTGCGGTGGCTGAACATAGCCTGCTTAACAAGCATAACATTTTATTTGAAGAAACCAGAGTAATAGCCCACGCATCGAATTACTGGGACTCTGTGATCCGGGAAGCAGTCGAAATTAGACTTAGGGATAGTAACTTTAACAGAGACAACGGCTATGCACTTAGCAACATTTGGAAGAGTGCATTGGATAAAGAAAAGTCGCAGAGAAAAACTTCCCGCACTTTACCTCCTGATTCAAGGGATGGCGCTGCAAGCAACGCGGGATAGAAACCACATCTATGGAAGTAGAGAGCACCACTTCACTACGCGCCATATCGCTGTTGCTATGACGTATTCCAGCCAATCAGAAGCCGTCCTTTGCATATAAAAGTGGGAACCTCGCTAGTTCACGACACACCCCCCCCCTTCTGCCTTGGATCGGGAGTGTCATCTTCGTGCCGCCATTTTCGTGCAGTGTTTTACGGTGTGGTTTTCCAGTGAGTGCTCCGTGTTGTGTCTTGTGGGAAGCGTAGCGAACAGCCATCATACTGTAGCTGGGTGTGCTCTTTTTATCTCTTGCGAACAGAAACCAGACTGTCGTCATGTTTTTTAATTGTGTGTCTACTATGTTACTTGTCTGATTCCTGTGTATTTTAACAACATTGCCAATCCCTTTTGCTTTCTGTTTTAACTTTCCGCATTTTTACGCCATTTTACACTTTAAGTCACCATTTTATCGCCTGTTTTTCCTTGTTTCTTTCTTCTTCCTTTTTTTAAAAAAAAGTATGTAGGCTGTCGAGCAGCGTAGTAAGCTGCTGCCAGCCCGCCCCCTTCGGGGGGAATTGAAAATCAATGAAGAAAAAAAAATAGTTCATGACAGTCAGTTTTAGCCCTTACGTCGACCATGGGGTTTTATCCTGAACTGACGCGGCATGTACACCGAGAGAATTTTATTCAGTAAGGAGGTTTATTTGCTAATATGGGTGTTGGAGTGCTGTTCTGCCCTTGCGGGCAAGGTACTCGTTACCTGATTGTCTCGTGTGTTCCAGTGCTGAAGTTGCTCCCGCTAAGAAGGATTGCCTGCGTTTTCCGTCACTCTGTTTCGAAAACTGACTTTACCTTTTAGTGCCTCTGTCTGGCAGTATTTGAACGGCACACATGTATGTTTTAAAATTTCCTGTAATTGCAATTTGTTCAATGTCTGCTTATTTGTCAGCTGCGTCTGAAATTGTCATATGTTCTAGGTCGCCAAGTGTGTTAGTGACCAATGAGTTCGAAATTGAGTATTGTTTCTATTGGAAGTTGTTGCTTCTCTGACTGATGAAGCGACTATAAAACTGTCTACAGCTGTGGTAAGCATACACTCGAGCCCCAATGAATCTTGGCTCCTCTGCGTAATTGGGTTCCATTACTCTGGTGAATTTACCCTTCCAGGAAAATGAATATTTATTGTTTGAAATATGATTACGATTGTAGTTGTTGTCCATTGGCTTCCAAGGCACTTCAGGTAATGTGACTGAGGGTTGTGTGCGATTATTACATTACATTGTTACATTTTATTACAAGATTAACCGGTTAATCAATAGTAATGATTTTATAAAATTCTAGTTGCTACATGTAAGGTTTGGTAGAGGGGTTTGGAGCCATGCTCACGTTGAGCTATTGTCTTGGTCTGAGCATTTTCATATGTCCCATGATTATTACGCTTGATTTATACGTTTGCTTGTTTTCTCTCGGCTTTCCTAGCTGTTGGTAGCGGTTGGAGGCGGTGCTCCGGGGTCTTATTTGTTACCCGTCGGTCCATCCGGTGTAGCCCGTCCACGTCGGCTGTGTACGTGCGAGCGCGCAGCTTCTCGTATCACCGCAACCTCTGTGACGTTACGGCCTCCTGGCTTGCTACGGCATCCTTTATAAGTTGAGTTTCTATCTCGTAGCAATACGGCGTCAATTTACGTAGTAGTGGCTGTTATTTTTCCGTCTTATTCAGACCTGGCCTGTCTGAAGTTTTTTTTTTTTTTTTTAGTTTAGTAGTTTTAATATTGATGTAATGTTCAGTTGTTAAATGGTGTTTTATTATTTTTCAATTCCAGTAATTTGAATATGCCAAAGAGCCTTGCCTGATAGATTAAATACGTTTTCAAATTATGTCTTTCACTTTCGCTAGAATTAGAAAAAATTATCTTTTATAATTCATTTACATTGAATCTATTATGGGTTTATCTGTAAAGCTGAATTGACCAGTTTCCATTTTTAATCTATGTTTGAACAATGGTGTATATGTATGGTGATAAGATCGAGTAGGAGGATTCAGTGGGAATGTGTTTTGTCATGCCGATGAATTAAAACATTTATCTGTGCAATAAAATATTACTGAACTGTTGTGGAGTAACACATGACTTTTGATAAATGGCCTTCATCTTCCCATGCCGGTTTAGTTATTTCTTAATCTTGGCGTCCATTGAAATTTCAGGGATCCGGTTGGCTAACATTTCTCATCTTGCGTAAGGCTAGGCTGTAACGCGTCTTTGAAAAACACATCCCTTATTCCCCATTTCAACTAGTGCTCTGAAAATTGCGCTTCACTTTCAGAAGAACATATCGAGTGATTTATTTGGATATGATAGTCATGGTAAAGAGGTATGCAGGGGAGTGGCATCCTGCTATTCTGGCAGACTGGTGGTGGGCTATGGCGACGGATGCTAATAAGCAACAAGCTAATCGGAAAAGCGGAGCCGATCTATAATTTTGTCGAGCATTCTTCAAAATATCGGGGCAGAAAGTTGATGATGTTGGAAGTGTTTATAGAACTGAATATTAGGTACTGTAGCGGTGTTTACTATTTATTCTGTACTCGTTACTAATTACTGGATTGTTTTAACACGTCTGATAATTTTTGTAAGAAATTTAAAGAAAATGGAAATTTATTGAACTTATTCTGGCT
Source organism: Schistocerca nitens (assembly GCF_023898315.1). Lineage (NCBI taxonomy): Eukaryota > Metazoa > Arthropoda > Insecta > Orthoptera > Acrididae > Schistocerca > Schistocerca nitens. Next base: position 310,154,056 of record NC_064617.1, read on the forward strand.
TAATCCTCTCATTTTGTGAATTGAAGTTTATCGATTTTCATCACTACAAGTGTTTCTCATTACTCGAGGCACTCTTCAACTCAGGGATTCAGAATTACTTTTTGGACAGTGTACGGATTCAAGTTTGTCTCTCATTAGTGTACAAAACACTCTAAAAGTTATACGAGTGTTGCCCTGAAAGTAATGCAATGCTTTTTTTTTCTCAGCCGAAAAAAAGTGCTACGAATGCGAAACGTTACGTATTTATTATTTGAAGCCTCCTGAGTGAGACCGCCAAGTTTCCGTCACTTCCGACAGATAGCGTAGCTGCAGGACAGTTTCGAAATGACGTCTGTAGGTAACTTACGTTACAAGCAAATGGCTGTCATTGAATTTCTCACTGCAGAGAAAGAAAATCTGGGGAGTATCCACAAACGCTCGTGCGAAGTCTATGGAGCATCTGCTGTCGACAGAAGTACAGTCAGTCGCTGGGCACGAAGGGTGAGGTCATAAGAAGGCGGAGCGCCACGATTTGAAGCGGTGGGGGGGGGGGGGGGGGGACCATCCTCGGCTGTCACACCTGACATGTTGCAGTGAGCTGGTGTAATTCGCTAGGACAGACGCATTACGACTTGGCAGTTGGCGCTGCATCTGTCAATCAGCAAAGGAAGTGTGGATGCAATTATTCCCACTTTTGGCTATTCAAATGTGTGTGTACCGACAGGGCATACACGCCCTTGTTTCTGTACATGGTGACAGCAAGTCAAGGAATATTATAGGGAATTGGTTTAAGAAATTTATTACTAGTCTACTCTAGCAACTTACGCTGTGCCTACGTGACACAAGTTGCCTGTCTTTCAACACCGAGGCAATTCTGTCCAGTTAAAGCTGCTGACAAGAAACGCCTTGAGCCCTCTGCTGAAACTGCTAGCGAATTCACACCATTGGGTTTAGCCAATAGCGTGCGCGGGATATCGATCACGTGTGTGGAAGCTGGAGTGTTCTCCGGTGTAGAACACAGTTGCTTTTCTCTCATGAAATCCAGACCTCGAGCAGAACAGACCTCCATTGCCCATTTCAATTAATTGTTCGACCACCGAGGCTGGCCTAAACCTAGTAACGTCCGCCCCTAGGCGCACGTCTTGCACAACGTACATTGAAATACATCCTCTTTACTGTACCTAATTTCCTGTTTTGTCTTTAACGGCAACCCTTGATGCCCACTCTCTAATACTGACCGCTCGACCTCCTGCAGCCTGTCGTCACGAGGCATATGTAACAACCGCCTGCCCCCGTTCCCAAACCCTGTATACATTTACAATTGGTGACAAGAAGTGGGATCATACACATTTACATTTCGGGCTGCAGGAAGGCCGTGGAATGGGATAGGATTACGTGGATAAAACACCATTCTTTCATGTGTGTGATTCTATTTACGATCAATAAAGAATTCTTGAAGAAAAAAATGCCGTGCATTACTTTCTGGGCAACTCTCGTAGTTTTGAGGACGAGTCTGTGGTGCATGACACAGTCGCTAATGGCGTCAGCAAATGACCCCCTCTTGCGAAGTGAACTCTACATCATGCACTTTTGTGTGAGTCTTTCTGACTGTGGGGAAGAACGGGCAGAGCGAAAATATCCAGATACATAGCTCGGCCGTACACACTGGCCACGAGAGCCAGTGAAAGAGTTACGGTGTCATAACTCCGGACACGCCAAACGGGCGTCGTCGCACACAACAGCGTCATAAACGTCTGCTGCGTTAAACAGCGGAACACGGCACTCGTCTTGAAACCAAGCGCGGCTCCGGAAAGAAACGTACCACGCAACGCGCTGCTGACGTTGAACAACAGGCGCCAAACGAAGCGAGATATTCAGCCATATGTCAAATTAAAACTAAAAAAAAATTCACGAACATAGCAGAATTATCGTATGCACATGGCTGGCCATTAAAATTCCAAAACCACGAAAACAAAATGCGACAAACGTCAAACTGGCGTGACATGTACAGTCTTAGACACACAAATGATTAATATTTCGGCACGAGCGCACAAAGTACAAGCGCTGACGGGCAACTTTATTGTGTATACGAGTAAACATGACGCAGTGTGTTTCTTTTTCAGAAATGGTCTCCTGTCAGAGCGAGACACGTCTACGAGGATGTGGTGGAATTCTACAGCGGTGGGATCATCGCGGCCTAATGAAAAGGCGCTCTATTGCTCAATGATGTCCGCCCCGATAGCTAAGTGGTCAGCGTGAAGGATTGCCGTCCTACGGGCCCGAGATCGATTCCCGGCTGGATCGGGGATTTTCGCCGCTCAGGGACTGAGTGTTGTGCTGTCTTCATCATTTCATCCCCATCCGTGGCGCAGGTCGCCCGGTGTGGCGTCGAATGTAATAAGACCTGCACCAAGGCGGCCGGACCTGTCCTGCAAAAGGGCCTCCCAGCCAATGACGCCAAACGCTCACTTCCATTTCCATTGCTCAATGATAGTATTGCTCTTGTTAGGCGTCATTGCATAAATGATGTGGGAAAAAGGAATCAATGGGTTCCGCAGAGATGTGCTCAACGCCGTGCAGGATCACAGCTGTCACACGCCACCGGCGTCTGGGAAGAGGCACAGTATATCGTCAAAAGCATGACACCCCTTTGTAATGCAGAATATATGATTGGATATGCAGAGATGGCAGTAGACTTTTGTGTTGGCCGTCATGTCGGCGTGGACATGGAGGGTCTCCACACACACACACACACACACACACACACACACACACACACACACACACATATATATATATATATATATATATATATATATATATATATATATATATATATATAAGAAACGCTTTAGTTGGTGGTTGGTGTAAAGACTGACGCCACTGGAGAGTGGGTGACAGGATTTGGAGTGATGACTCAAGCTATATCTTGTAGCAATATGATATAAGTGTTTTCTGTTTTGCGAATTCAAGGAGTGCAGTGAAAACAGTGAAGTATAGAGGTGGTGATGTAACGGCTGTGAGAGTGATGTTTCTGGTTAGGTTGTCGTACACTTACTGAACATACGAAAGCGCTAGATTCGGAAAGACACTACCGTATACTGCTTACAGTAGAGAAACAGTTCGGAGACGACGATTGCTCGTACCAGTTGTATCAGCATGGCAGTGCATACTGCCATAAACCAGTACGTAGGCAATGGTTTCCTAACAATGACCTTTCTGAAATGGACTGATCTATCCAGAGTTCCGATCCCTTCCTAATGGAACACCTTCGGGCTGAGTTACGATGTCGACTTTTCTGCAGGCCCCAGCGTCCATCACCACCTTCTTCTTCTTAAGGAGGAATGAAATTCCGTTCCCTCATAGGCATTCGGACACACTGAAAGTGTCCCAAGCGTAACGGCAAAGCTTGGAAACTAGCCCCCACTAATAGTCTGGATACGTTTGATCAGGTAGTGTATAGTCCGCTCGACCGCGCAGGCTCGTGAACTTTGAGCTAGGAAACAGAACTACTATCAGAAGACAAGTATTCACGATGTTAGCGGGACGAGGTCTAGAGCACTAAGGATGTGAGCAGTGTGATCACTGCAGCGGCATTCCTAGACTCTGTAGCAGAAATATGGGATTCGGCAGTGGTGCGCCAAAATTAGACACTGGAGTGGTATCACTTCGTCTTTTTGCACGAATTCTGGCTTTGTGTACAACTTCATCCTTCCTGGTATTTCTCTTGTAATAGAGAAATTTTAAATTTTTTAAAATTTATCAAACTGTTACTAAAAAGCTTTTGGCATCAGTTTTAGTCTTCATTGGAGGATCTTACACTGTCAGTTTCGCGATGACTTAATCGCATCGTCAGGTGTGTACATATAACTAGTTTAACACTGGTTCTTTAAAAATACACTATATCGCAATCTTCGGATGACGTTAGAATTCCCAGAACCGCCTAATAAGTCAGAGCTAATGCGCCTACCAATAGTTTTCATAAGATTTCAATAAATTCTTCATTAGAGAAGCTGTATTGTCCGTAGTTGCTTTACAGTTTCTAAGGGTATTTTCGTTCTGTCGCTGCAACTATAAGATGGTTCAAATGGCTCTGAGCACTATGGGACTTAACTGCTGTGGTCATCAGTCCCCTAGAACTTAGAACTACTTAAACCTAACTAACCTAAGGACATCATACACATCCATGCCCGAGGCAGGATTCGAACCTGCGACCGTAGCGGTCGCGCGGATCCAGACTGTAGCGCCTCTAACCGCTCGGCCACTCCAGCCGCCAACTATAAGAAAATGTATGTTATTTTCACCAGTGGCGTTTCGCTTCATTGAGGTAAACTATCTTCAGTGGTGATGATTTCCTCTTGGTTTCTAGCCTATATCGAGAAATGCCATCTGCTAGCACATCTTTGCTGCTTCTTGTAGTCTTATTCTTAGTTTCTCTAAGCAACTATGCATTTCTTATGTTTTAAAAAGCACACATTTTTGCACATCACTGTTTTCTGTTTATATATAAAAATAAACAGGCACTGACCAAAAATAAACTGCACCAGGTAGGCCAGGAGCAGTCCACCAAAATCTCCACTTTTCAGAATTCACTGGCTCAAAAAAACTTTCATTATTACTATTATTATTGTTACTATTAGCAGGCAGCAGGAATAGTAGTAGGCAGCAGGGTTTCAGAAAATATCGTTCCTGGTCAAGAGGAGTATACTAATATCAAATATCGGTCTTAACTTGAGGAAGAAATTTCTGAGGATCTACGTCTGGAGTACAGCATTGTATGGTAGTGAAAAATGTACTGTGGGTAAACCGTAACAGAAGAGAATCGAAGCATTTGAGATGTGGTGCTGCCGACTAATGTTGAAAATTATGTGGACTGATAAGATAAGGAATGAGGAGGTTATGCGCAGAATCGGAGAGAAAAGGAATATGTGGAAAACGCTGATAAGAATGGACAGAATGATAGGATATGTGTTAAGACATGAGGGAATGACTCCATGGTACTAGAGGAAGCTGTAGAGGGCAATAACTGTAGAGGAAGACAGAGATTGAAATACATCCAGCAAATAATTGAGGACGTAGGTTGCAAGGGCTACACAGGAGGAATTCATGGTGGGGTGCATCAAATAAATCAGCAGATTCATGAAAAAAAAAAAAAAAAAAGAGAATGCAACACAATTAGACCTTCATTCTCATGAAGTAGTGATTGCTGTATAAACGGAATTCAGTTTAATTCCAAAAGGCTTTTGATACCGTTCCTCACACGCGGCTTCTAACAAAATAGTGAGCCTACGGATTATCGTCTCAGCTGTGCGACTAGATTGGTGTTTTCCTGTCAGAAAGGTCACAATGCGGAGTAACTGACGGAAAGTCATCGATTAAAGCAAAGGTGATATCCGGCGTTCTTTAAGGAAGTGTTATAAGCTCTCGTCTATTGTTAATCTGTATAAATGATTTAGTAGAGAATCTGAGCAGCCATTTTAGATTGTTTGCTAATGATGCTGCGTTTTACCCACAAGATCAAAACCAATTGCTAAATATTTTAAACGAGATATCTTTATCGTGCGAAATGCGGCAATTTATTTCTAAATACTGAAAAATGTGAAGTCATCCACTTGGGTACTGAAAGGAATCCGTGACATTTGGGTCACAAGAGACATCACACGACTCTAAAAACTGTCAATTCGACTAAATACCGAAGAATAACAATTACGAGCAGCTTGAATTAGAACGATCAGATAGATAATGTGATGGGGTTAGGTGAACCAAAGACTGAGTTTTATTGGTAGAACATTCAGAAGATGCAGCATATACAATAAAGAGACTTCGTACACTTTGGTTGTCGGTCCTCTGCTAGACTACTGCTGTGCGGTATGGGAGCCTTACGAGGTAGGAAGGCAGAGGACATAGAAAAACTCCAAAGAAGGGTGGCTCGTTTTCTATTATCGCGAAGTAGGGGAGAAAGTGTCACGGATTAAGGACATGATAAGCGAGTTGGGGTGGCAATTATTAAAACAAAGGTGTTTTACGTTGCGCCGAGGTGTTTTCACGAAGTCTTCAACTTCATACTCCGAATGCGAAAAAGTTTAGTTGAGACCCACCTTCATAAGGAGAAATGCCATGGTAATAAAACAAGAGAAATCAGAGCTCGCACGTAAAAGTATTGAATTTTCGTTTTTCTTCAGCGCTGTTCGAGAGATGAACGGTAGAGAAATAGAACGAAAGCGGTGCATCAACACTCTGCCAGGCACTTAAGTGTAAATTGCAGAGTAGTAATGTATATGTGAATCTAGATTTAATTACACGGCCAATAACTAATGTTGCTAATAGTCACAACCGTTCTTCCTTTCTGTCATTACATTCATTCTGATTACTCTTAATTGTATCAATAGCCTTCTACGGCTGTTTATTATATTAAAGTTAATATTATTTCTACAGTAACTATGATGTAATAAGTAATGAATGTGCAAAACCCTGACCAACTGGAAAAGAGGTCAGAAGGCCGGAATCTGATCAGGTTGAATAAATAATCAGCCTAGCGTGATTAGCCGAGCGGTCTGAGGCGCTGCAGTCATGGAATGTGTGGCTGGTCCCGGCGGAGGTTCGAGTCCTCCCTCGGGCACGGGTGTGTGTGTGTGTGTGTGTTTGTCCTTAGGATAATTTAGGTTAAGTAGTGTGTAAGCTTAGGGACTGATGACCTTAGCAGTTAAGTCCCATAAGATTTTTTAAAAAAAGTAAAGATATAAATAGAAATAAATGTTAATGTAGTATTTCAGATGTCCTCTGATACAGAAACTGCAAATCAGTGTGAAGTTCAAGTCACAGGGAACATTTCATTGTATCCGTTACTCAGTAAGATGAAGCGTGAATAAAGTGATTACAAATCTCGCTAAGTGATGTCCCTCCTACGCAAACTGACTGTTATTGCATGGTTTCCGCGTACTAGATCTTTCATTTTCGAATTGTGTCCCACTAGACGAGGTCGAAGACCACGCAGGTTGATAGTCGCCATCAGTTAATTGGCAACATCTTTTGAATTAATAACAATTTATTCGATAAAGGGGATCTTTTCCATAATCTAAGCGTAAGAGATTCCATTCATATTCTCCCCGTATTATGGAATCTTTTACGCGATATCGTTTTTAAATCCGTAACACTACAGCATCTTTCGCTCAACAACATCTGGCAGCCGGCCAGAGTGGCCGAGCGGTTCTAGGAGCTACAGTCTGTAACCGCGCAGGTTCGAATCCTGCCTCGGGCATGGATGTGTGTGATATCCTTAGGTTAGTTAGGTTTAAGTAGTTCTAGGGGACTGTTGACCTCAGAAGTTAAGTCCCATAGTGCTCAGAACCATTTGAACCGTTTTTTAGACATCTGGCAAAATAAACATGGTAGTAACTAAAACGATGAATGTAGCTAAGCAGGAGGTGGATGTTCCACGACTGTCTGCTCAAATTCATTACGATTCTTCGTTGATACGTAGAATTTAAATTTGGGTCTTCCTCTTTTTTCCAAATCAAGCTGCATTTGAAAACTCCATTGACAATCAAATATAATTATGCTACTAACAACTATACGTCTCAGTGAAGCTAACTTACGAATGTTAAATCTGAAGTGCCACTACTTTGGAAAAAAACTGATCGTTGTAGAGTTATATACCATGAACAAATAAAATCGTTGAAGTTTGGGCAATAGTGCAATGGAAATTCTACTGGTAAACGCAGAGGAGAGAGCGAATAGTTGGAAAAGCGCACTGAAGGCGTCCATGAGGGGGAGGAGTTACCTGAGGACGTAAAACAAGAAAAGGTTGGAGTCAATTTTGAACAATTAGAAGGTACAGTAATAGAGTCACAATTTAAATGATCTCTGGAAGACTTGGATCAAGTAAGGCAGTAGGGACGGATGAAATTGAGAACCAGACGTCTATTCAGGCGATGTACCATCAGACTTTCGGAAAAATATCATCTGTTTAGTTCCGAGACAGTAAAAGCATTTACGTGTGAAAACTATAGTCAGTGTAACAGCTCATGCACCCACGTTGCTGACAATAATAATGTACAGAAGAACGGAAAACAAAACTGAGGTACTTTTAGATGATTAGTTTACTTTGGAAAGGTACATCTGACGTTGCGATTGATAGCAGAAGCAGGACTGACGAAATTTCAGCACATGCTTATAGTATTTGTTGACTTGGAGAAAGCGTCCGACAATGCTATGTAAAATGGTCCAGGAAATTAGAAATTCTGAGCAAAACAGAGGTAACCAACAGGGATAGATGGGTAATATACAAAATGTACTAGAACCAAGAGGGAAAAATTACACTGGAAACCATAAAGAAGTATAGAAATAAACAATTTTTACAGCCTTCAGTTGCAAGGTAATTTTTACTCGTTTACCTAGGTTTCGATTCCAGTAATGGAATCTTCTTCAGAACCTATAAATCCGGACATATATTACTCACTGAAATGCATCATCAGTCTAATGATTGAATAATAAAGAAATCGTGATACTTACAAAAAATTAAATTATTTTGAGAGCCTAACACTGGCCAAGTCACAGATTAAAAATTAAAACAATAAAGACGCATAATCATAAGGTTATGTCTGTCAAAATTACAACCATTAAGGCAAACGTAGACGAAGCTACGCCGGCCAGAAATAAGGACCACATGTGAGCGGCACGGAAACTAGGCGTCGCGAGCAGTTCCGCAGCGAGGCTCGGCCGCGGCCAAGGGCATGCGCGAGCGTAAGCGCAAGCGCAGGCGCGAGAGACTGTCTCAAAATTATTTAGAGCAAGTATACATATAAACAAAATGTGACTGAAAGCCGTCTTACAAATGGACAACCTATCTATTGGTATGGCAACATTAAACAATTTACCTGATTCCACCCATCCTCAGGCCCATAAAATGGCCTTTTTTCACTCGAGTATCCATCGAACCCTTTCTATTCCGCTTTCGCCAGTCAACTTACAGAACGAATTAAAAGTCCTCGAAAACATCGCTCAGAATAATGGATATAATCCCAGTATAGTGAGACAGGTGTTCAACAAAAAAACACGAAAGAAGACTACCACCCTTTCCAGTGCAGGTACCCACAATCAACACCAGGCAACGAAATACGTATCAGTTCCCTTTATATGTAACATATCCTATAAGGTAGGTCGTTTATTAAAAAACTTAGGGTGTAAAGTTTCATACTCTACCACCAACAACCTCAAAAAGAAGTTAGTACATTCTCTGGATAAACGTCCTGATAAATAATCGCTGTCAGGTGTGTATAAGATCACGTGTGCTGAATGTCCTTTTCATTACATTGGCCAGACAGGAAGGGCCCTGTCTGTTAGGTTTAAAGAGCATCTGCCGACAAAAAGCGGTGATGGAACACGAGGATCTACATTTGCTGAACATCTGGTCCAAAAGGCGCATGCTCCCAAGCCTCTAAAAGACGCAGAGCTTTTGCATAATGAAGTCAAGGGATGCAGGCTAGACACCCTCGAAGAATTGCAAATTTTTAAACATCTTATTATTGATAGAGACAACTTACTTAATGATCAGTTGCAACTAAAAAATAGAAGTTATTTCGAAGGATTTCAACCTTTACTCCAGTGGAGTTGACCCACAGTCCGCTTCGAATGGCCGATGCTGTTTCCCTATCTGCTTTGTCCCTTTACTATAGTGCGATTGGACATGTGTGTCTTTGTATTTCGTAATATGCTTGGTAATGACACATAGTTGCTACGGCGTTTTTATGTTAAAGACATTTTATGCTTAGCACGCATGGTATTCGACACTAATTTTTTAGTTACTGTAGCGGGACTTCGCTTTCTTACTATAATATTTAAATGAAAAAAAATTATACCTTGGCTTTGTAGTTTGTTCTCAGGTAAATTGTTTAATGTTGCCATACCAATAGATAGGTTGTCCATTTGTAAGACGGCTTTCAGTCACATTTTGTTTATATGTATATTTGCTCTAAATAATTTTGAGACAGTTTGTCTCTCGCGCCTGCGCTTGCGCTTGCGCTCGTGCATGCCCTTGGCCGCGGCCGAGCCTCGCGGCGGAACTGCTCGCGACGCCTAGTTTCCGTGCCGCTCACAGTTGGTCCTTATTTCTGGCCGGCGTAGCTTCGTCTACGTTCGCCTTAATGGTTTTAATTTTGACAGATATAACCTTCTGATTATGCGTCTTTATTGTTAAAATTTTTAATCTGTGACATGGCCAGTGTTAGGCTCTCAAAATAATTTAATTTTTTGTAAGTATCACGATTTCTTTATTATTCAATCATTAGACTGATGATGCATTTCATTTCAGTGAGTAGTATATGTCCGTATGTGGTTTAATTTATAGGTTCTGAAGAAGATTCCATTACTGGAATCGAAAGCTAGGTAAACGAGTAAAAATTACCTTGCAACTGAAGGCTGTAAAAATTGTTTATTTCTATACATATACGGTTGCTGACGTGCTGCATTATGTTAAAGATTTGTAAATCCATAAAGAAGTGTTCTGATTTAAATGGGTAAACGGCAGGGATCCATTCTTCCGTCCCTAATATTCAATCTACACATTGATTAAGCAGTGAAGGAAATAAAAGTGATGTTCAAGTGTGAGCCTGTAATTCAGGATGAACGGATAACCATCATAATATTCGCTGACGACTTTGCTATTCTCGGTGTAGGTGAAGAGGAATTATAAGATCAGTTGAAAGGAACAAACAATCTAAGGAGTACGGAATATAAGTTGAGAGTAAACCGAAGAAAGATGAAAATAATGAGCGGTAACAAAAATGAGAAGAGGGAGAAAGTTAACATCAACCTTACTGATCACAAAGTAGACGAAGTTAAGGTCTGCTGTCTTGGAAGTAAAATAACCAATGACCGACGAAAGAAGGAGATCATCAAAAGCAGAGTAGCACAGGTAAAGAGGATATTCCTGGCCGACAGAAGTCTACTAGTACACAACATAGACCTTAATTTAAGGATGAAACAACTGAGAATGTACTTTTGGAAAACGGTGTTGTGTGATGAATCGAAGCCTCTGAGAATGTGGTGCTGCAGAAGAATTTTGAAAATCAGGATGACTGATGAGGTAAAGAATGAGGAGGTTCTACTCAGGATCGACGAGAATGGATCATAAGGAAAACACTGACAAGAAAAAGGGACAAGTTGATTGGACATGTGTTACGATAGGTGCTTCAAAGAGTTGTACATGACAAAAACGGTAGAGGAAGGCAGAGACTGAAATACATCCAACAAATAACTCAGGACATACAGTGAAGTATCACTCGGTGATGAAGAGGTTGGCACTGAGGAGGAATTCGTGGCTTGTCGCCTCAGACCAGACAGAAAACTAATGACTTAAAGCACCATGAAATGAAGCTGCAGGTGCGTAACATACCTGTAGTGTGAACGTTGCACAGACGGTTGGGAAATTTTCTCGCTATCGATATTGGCAGCAAGTGGGGAAGTCCATCAACGTAAGTGGCTGACATATGATAGATTGTTATGGTTGGTCGACTTGGAATGAGTATCTCGGAAACGGAGAAACTTCTCGAATGTCTCAGTGCTACTGTCGGTGAGCACCTACGGAAAAAGGCTGAAGGATGGTGAATCCATGAATGGGCGATAGGTTGTTGGACGACCGCAACTTGTGACTTAACCTTAATGGTGGATACTTTCAGTAAGATAAGCTAGTTGGCGATCTATGTAAGATCTGACGACAGAGAATACAATGCTAGTGGAGGCACAATTGTTTCGGGTGACACCTTTCAGGTCATTGTTGAGTATCGGACTGCTCATAACGCGACCCGTATATTATCCCACGTTGAGCCAAGGACATTCATCAGTTAGGATTGTGGTGTGTTCGGGATAATAGAGTTTGTACCGTGAATCAATGGTAAAGTATCGCTTGTTCGGTTAATTAACGTTTCTTGTAATAGCAGGCGGTGCGGTAGCGTTCTCGCTTCCCACGCCGAGGTTCCCGGGTTCGATTCCCGGCGGGGTCAGGGATTTTCTCTGCCTCGTGATGACTGGGTGTTGTGTGCTGTCCTTAGGTTAGTTAGGCTTAAGTAGTTCTAAGTTCTAGGATACTGATGACCATAGATGTTAAGTCCCATAGTGCTCAGAGCCATTTGAACCATTTTTTTGAATAGCAGGCGTGTACTGAGACACCACCATCCAGGCGGATGGCTGCTAGAAAGAAGTAGTGTGTACGAACGCAGACATATAGGGAGCAGTATTATGGTATGGGGCAAATTAACTTGGGCTTCAATGGGGCCTGTGATAGTAATCGATAGCTGTAGACAGCGCGAACATTGCTGGGGATCAGCAGCCTCCATTCATCCTTGGTGTTTCTTGATGACATCTACCATCAGGATAACTAATAGTGTCACAAAATCAGATTCATTCTGTGGTGGTTTGAGGAGCATGTTGGTGAATCACGCTGACCACCTGTTTCGCCTGATCTGAACCCATTGGAAGATTTCTGGTACTCTAGCTGGCTAATACTTCGTGACCACATACAAACGGTCCTTAGATTATAGAAATCGCAATAACTTGTTCGTAGAGAGCTGGTGACATATCTCCGGAAACCTACAGTATTAAGGACTTTTCGAGTCCCTCTCATGCAGAGTCGCAGCTGTATCGCGTTCCACAGGTGAACGAATCCGCTATTGGTAAGGTTACTATGATGTTCTGGTCATCAGTGTGTATCCAACAAGTAACTGAGGACACTGCGTGTATGATTATATGATAGCGGAACAAACACTGGTAGCAGTTACTTCTGTAAAATATCTGGGAGTATGCGTGCGGAACGATTTGAAGTGGAATGATCATATAAAATTAATTGTTGGTAAGGCGGGTACCAGGTTGAGATTCATTGGGAGAGTGCTTAGAAAATGTAGTCCATCAACAAAGGAGATGGCTTACAAAACACTCGTTCGACCTATACGTGAGTATTGCTCATCAGTGTGGGATCCGTACCAGATCGGGTTGACGGAGGAGATAGAGAAGATCGAAAGAAGAGCGGCGCGTTTCGTCACATGGTTATTTGGTAGCCGTGATAGCGTTACGGAGATGTTTAATAAACTCAAGTGGCAGACTCTGCAAGAGAGGCGCTCTGCATCGCGGTGTAGCTTGCTCGCCAGGTTTCTGGATGAGGTATCGAATATATTGCCTCCCCATACTTATACCTCCCGAGGAGATCACGAATGTAAAATTAGAGAGATTAGAGCGCGCACGGAGGCTTTCAGACAGTCGTTCTTCCCGCGAACCATACGCGACTGGAACAGGAAAGGGAGGTAATGACAGTGGCACGTAAAGTGCCCTCCGCCACACACCGTTGGGTGGCTTGCGGAGTATAAATGTAGATGTAGATGTAGAAGAAGTGAAGAGCTTGGCAAAGGGGAGGAAATCGTAGGAGGACGCATAAAACCAGTCTGAAACACACGTTACACAGCAAACTGCAGCCACAGACAGCACTATTCAATTTTTGAAAGAGTGAAACTTCTGCTGGTAAATGAGGCTTGAACGCATTGTGGTTTGTTGTGTACATTTTCTTGGGGCTGGAGCAAGAGAGCAAGTGTGCGCGACTGACACTTCTCTGCATGTAAGCAAAGCAAAACAGAGGCCGTACTCCTGTGTTTTCTAAAGCTGAAGTTCTATTTTCTTGCACCCGGCGTTCACGCTTCGGCAATCCTTTAACAACTTGACAGTGTCGTCTTTATGTCCGCTTGTTGAAGCTACAAAATGTCTCAAATCTCAGAAAAAAATTGTTGCCTCACACAACAGCAGAAGAATAGTTAGTCCTTAGGGAGAAGTGTCACGGGTTTTCATCTTATTGGGTAAAGGTCATCGTCGTTAATGTCCCCCACGACAGGCAACAAACGTTCGGCAGTTAAATTCTGCAGTGACAATATCCTGTTGTTTATTTCTACTTTGAAGAGGGAAAACTGTACGTCACTTCTTCCCAGCGTCAAGAAAGCTTTTTGCACCTATGTTGTATGGGTGCTAGCAGCCGAAGAGTTGGAATGAAAGCGGAATGGAGGAAACTAGTTTCGCAGGTCGCCGAAGTTAGGCACTATTAGATCTAACCAATTTGGGACATCATTGGACACATTATGTTCGATTGTAATCATCAAATTACACAACGTTTCTTATCGTTTTGTCTATGCAAGATAGTGTAGATCTTCGCGTCTATTATTCAATGAAGAATTGCTGTGGAAGGACGCAGCCAGCGGCAAACATTTTTAAGAAGTTTTTTTTCACTCATGACCGGTTTAGTGTAATTATCTGTCGTCAGCTGGCTGTACTAGTTACAATACACTGTCAGAACGTTCAACTGCATTTCGTGTGCTCTTGTACTGCACAAGAATACCTCATAAGCAAGTGCCACGTTACGTGCTATTTGATGGCTTGTTCAAAATGGTTCAAATGGCTCTGAGCACTATAGGACTTAACACATTCATGTCCGAGGCAAGATTCGAACCTGCGACCGTAGCAGTCCCGCGGTTCCGGACTGAAGCACCTATAATCGCTCGGCCACAGCGGCCGGCTACGATGGCTTGTATGTCAGAAAAATATGCCTACATGCATGCCATCTAAAGCATACAAATTGAACCAGTTGTGTGCCCTCACGTTTGTTTTATGAGCTCTGAGGTTTGTTCTAGTGAACAGTGGTATATCTCGTTTTGGTCGTTGTGCAGTTCTGGAGGAAATGTAAACAGGATGCACATATAAAGCAGTGACCTGCGGTGCATGAACATTGCACAACATTATTCAAAACAGTTGCATATTCAGACCTGTAAATTACATTTAATAATTTTGTTTAGTCCGCAACTCGCTGTCTCGCGGTATCGTTCTCGCTACCAGAGCACGGGGTCCCGGGTTCGATTCTGGGCGGGGTCAGTCAGATGACTGGGTGTTGTTGTCTATCAGAAAGCGAAAAAAGTGGTCCAACTAAAACATTCATATTTCTGTACGTACTACACGAATATGTAATAAAAATGGGGTTTCCTATTTAAAAAACGCAGTTGATATCCGTTTGACCTATGGCAGCGCCATCTAGCATCTAGCGGGCCAACCATAGCGCTATCTGGTTTCCACCTTCAAGCTAGACAAGTTTCGTTCTTTGAAGTTTTTTCGTTTGACACTTATTTCGTGAGATATTTGGCGCGGTCACGATCAATGGACCATCCTGTATAGGCCACTGGAATAACTTGAGAATTCAGTAGTTGGTTGATAGCTATAAAGTTATCTACAAGGTGACGACATATTCAATGACTGCGAGAATATAGATTTCAGTAAGACTCACAATACAAACAAGTTTGAAGGTTTATGTGAATACAGTTCTAGCTTACCATATGAAGCCTAAAATGCTTACTCAAAGAACGTATAACTTGTCTGTTGATTTTGGTCTATCTTCGTTTTCTTCTATAGTATCTGTTAACATGTTGATTAGTGCTGGCGCTGTAGAGTCTATCTATTAAAGATATTCTTTCTCAGAGGCCTGAGTGGCGGGGATCTCTTGCAGAAGGCATCCATACAGCATATAAAGTGGTGCGAACCACTGAAATATTCACATGCAGTACTAAATCAGACGACATTCTATTGACGATTCTGACAATGTGATAATCCTAAAGTGCTAATCCCTCTTAATATCTACATCTGCATCTACATGAATACTCTGTAAATCACATTCAAGTGCCTGACAGAGGGTTCATGGAACCACCTTCACAATAATTCTCTCTTAATCCAGACCTTTGGCAGAACAAAAATTAAATCATGAGATGACAGTGAGACAGGAGATGTATGTTCTCGGAATATTATAAAGGATACAACAGTATGGAAATAATGGAGTGACGATCCTCTGTATATGGATCAAAGCTGGGTACCAAGGAAAAGCTGTATCTACGAGGCCTGTTCAGAAAGTGAGCTCCGATTGATTGCCAAATTGAAACCACAGTGAACATCAGAAATGTTTTACTTGTAACAATTAGCTACACCTTTCAGCTACTTCTCTACGTAGTCGCCGTCATAGCGTTGTACCAACTTTTCAATAGCCTCATCATAGAAGGCAGCCGCCAGTGCTTTCCGCCAATTCTCCACGCTGGCCTACACCTCGTTGTCTGTGTCAAAATGTTGTCTTCAAAGACAGCGGTTCATGTGACCAGAGATGAAACTCAGGGGGAGACAATTGCGGACTGTATTGTGGGTAATCTCACATTTCCATTTGAAAACGATGAAGGAGCATCTTCATTGCCCCTGCAGAATGCGGCTGAGAATTGTCTTGAAGAAGAAACAGCACGACAGTTATGTAATGTTAGCTGCATAGCTTCAGGCGAAATTTCTCACCAGGCCCTCGTACTTGGCGGCAGACACTATTTTCTAGACATCTTTACGCACTCACTGCGAGCTCAGAAATGAGAAGAGCGACGTGATGCTAACTGGGGTTATACTAGAGACACTACCCAACACATCTGTGCAAAGCTTTATCGGATTTTCATAGTCGTTTCCATTTCGCGACCGATCGGAGCTTACTTTCTGAACGCCCCTCGTATTAACGTAAGAGTAGGTGAAGGATTGGATGACTAAGAAGAAGCTACGCGATCAGTTTTCAATTTCTTTATTTCGGAACAGGCAAAAATCTTGCAGAATTTATTAAGTAATCTCTCGACCGTGGCAGCACTTATATTTGGAGACTAGTTTCAAACCTTACAAGTTCACTTTCAAGCCTGGCCTGCTAAAACTGCACAGAAAGTGCTGTTTTTAATGCTGAACATCAATGTGGCAACACATGCTTTATAAAATGTCCGCAGAACAAATGTTACCTCTGCCATATTCATTATTAAGATCAGGCACTTTCATTGCAGCCTCAGTAGACCAGGATTGAAAATCAGTCTGTGATGTTTGAAACTACTGGCCAAATATCAGTACTGATGCTGCTGATAGATTCGTTAATAAACGCTTTTTGAAATTTAATGATGTTCCTGGTTCCCTGTCAACAAAACATTGAAATTGAAAAAAAACGCGATGATGTCTAAGGCATGTACATGATAATGATGAAGTTTGAAGATGATGATGATGATGATGATGATGATGGTGATGATGATGGTGGTGGTGGTGATGCCGATGACAATGAGGGTGGTGGTGATGGTGATGCTGATGATGATATTAGCTTTAAATGTTTCTGTGCTAAATTCAATGTTGATGTACATCAGAAAATAAAGTTGCACCTCCATGAAATTTTTTGTCACAGTTACTGATGTCCGTCCGTCCATCAAATCAAAGCTATGTAATTATTTAAATACATTTACAGCTGCCGCAGGCGGCCAAGCGCCCACCACCGAAGTAAAGCTAAATACACAATCACTCTGGCACTGCAGAAAGGGTAGCGTTCATTTATTTACATTGGTGTCGGGGCGGCGGCGGCGGCGCGGTGCGCGAATTGCTCGGCACCGAAGCAGGGGAATTCAATTGCGCGGCACGTGCGTTGGCGCTCGCGCTGGCCGTGGTTCGCATGAAAGGCGGGCAGCAGCGCTCCCATTGCGAGCCAGTGGCTGGATGCTCTGCTATTGCACGCCCCACCGAACAGCCTGGCATCACTGCTCAATGGAGAGCCGCTCGGGGAAGAGAACCGAGAAAGGGCGGTAAATTAGATTTGCTACTTTTATCACTTCATTAAGGTAAAATTCAGTCGCTAGCATGACCGAAACTTACGGTGTTTCGAATTATCCAACATTACCGGTTACGAGTTACGACAATATCAAAAAGTGAGGACAGCCCGCATCTCGTGGTCGTGCGGTAGCGTTCTCGCTTCCCACGCCCGGGTTCCCGGGTTCGATTCCCGGCGGGGTCAGGGATTTTCTCTGCCTCGTGATGGCTGGGTGTTGTGTGCTGTCCTTAGGTTAGTTAGGTTTAAGTAGTTCTAAGTTCTAGGGGACTTATGACCACAGCAGTTGAGTCCCATAGTGCTCAGAGCCATTTGAACCATTTGAACCAAAAAGTGAGGACAGATTTCAATCGTCGTAAATGGTTTAAACTCGTAACGGCAGTGATAGCCTCACGGCGAGGCGTCAGGTACGGAAGTGCGCGTGCGAGCTCCGCTGTACAGGGAGATCGATACATACGCTATGTGATCAAAAGTATCCGGACACCACGAAGAAGATACGTTTTTCATATTAGATGCATTGTCCTGCCACCTACTGCCAGGTACTCCATATCAGCGACCTCAGTAGTCATTAGACATCGTGAGAGAACAGAATGGGGCCCTACGCGGAACTCACATACTTCGAACGTGGCAAGGTGATTAGTGTCACTTGTCTCACACGTCTGTACGCGAGATTTCCACACTCCGAAACATCCCTAGATCCAAAGTTTCCGATCTTATAGCGAAGTGGAAACGTGAAAGGAGACGTACAGCACAAAATCGTACAGGCCGATCTCGTCTTTTGACTGACGGAGACCGCCGACAGTTGAAGAGGGTCTTAATGTTTGTAGGCATACATCTATCCAGACAATCACACAATTCCAAATTTCATCAGGATCCACTGCAAGTACTATGATAGTTAGGCAGGAGGTGATAAAATTTGGATTTCATGGTCGTCGACTGCGTATAAGCCACACATCACAGCCGGCCGGAGTGGCCGAGCGGTTCTAGGCGCTACAGTCTGGAACCGCGCAACCGCTACGGTCGCAGGTTCGAACCTGCCTCGGGCATGTATGTCTGTGATGTTCTTTGGTTAGTTAGGCTTAAGTATTTTTAAGTTCTAGGGGACTGATAACCTCAGAAATTAACTCCCATAGTGCTCAGAGCCATTTGAACCATTTTAACCACACATCACACCCGTAAATGGCAAACGACGCCTCGCTTGATGTAAGGAGCGTAAGCATTGGACGATAGTACAGTGGAAATTCGTTGCGTGTAGTGACGAATCATGGTACACAATGTGGCAATCCGATGGCAGGGTGTGGTATGACGAATCTCCCGTGAACGTCATCTGCCAGTGTGTGTAGTTTCAACAGTAAAATTCGGACGCGGTGGTGGTGTGCTGTGGTCGTGTTTTTCATTGAAAGGGCTTACGCCCCATGTTGTTTTGAGTGGCACTATCACAGCACAGGCCTACATTGATGTTTTAAGCACCTTCATGCTTCCTACTGTTGAGGAGAAATTCGGCGATGGAGATTGCACCTTTCAACAGTGTCGAGCACCTGTTCATAAGGCACGCTCTGTAACATCCCTGTAATGGACTGGCCTGTACAGAGCCCTGACCTGAATCCTACAGGACACCTTTTGGGTGTTTTGGAACGCTGACCTCGTTCCAGGCCTCACCGACCGACATTGATACCTCTCCTCGGTGTAGCACTCAGTGCGGAATGGGCTGCCATTCCCCAAGAAACCTTCCAGCACCTATTGAACGTATGCTTGCGACTGTGAAAGCTTCTTGCAGTGGTTTACCGTAGGTCTCCAGAAGAACGTAGCATTCCAAAAGATTGGAAAAGGGCACAGGTTACCCTGTTTTCAAGAAAGGACGTCGAACAGATGAGCATAAACGTAGACCTAAATCTCTAACGCTGATCAGATGTAAAATTTTGAAACATGTACTTTGTTCGAGTATAATGACTTTTCTGGAGACTAGAAATCTACTCTGAAGGAATCAGCATGGGTTTCGAAAAAGACGATCGTGTCAAACCCAGCTCGCACTATTCGTCCGCGAGACTCAGAGGGCCATAGACACGGGTTCCCAGGTGGATGCCATGTGTCTTGACTTCCTCAAGGTGTTTGATACTGTTCCCCACAGTCGTTTAATGAACAAAGTAAGAACATATGGACTATCAGACCAATTGTGTGATTGGATTGAAGAGTTCCTGGATAACAGAACGCAGCATGTCATTCTCAATGGAGAGAAGTCTTCCGAAGTAAGAGTGATTTCAGGTGAGCCGCAGGGGAGTGTCGTAGTACCGTTGCTATTCACAATATATATAAATGACCTTCTGGATAACATCAGATTCACTGAGGCTTTTTGCGGATGATGCTGTACTATATCGAGAGGCTGTAACAATGGAAAATTGTACTGAAATGCAGGAGGATCTGCAACGAATTGACGAATGGTGCAGGGAATGGCAATTGAATCTCAATGCAGACAAGTGTAATGTGCTGCGAATACATAGAAAGAAAGATCCTTTGTCATTTAGCTACAATATAGCAGGTGAGCAACTGGAAGGAGTTAATTCCATAAATTATCGGGGAGCAGCCATTAGGAGTGATTTATAATGGATTGACCTTATAAAATTAATCTTCGGTAAAGGAGATGCCAGACTGATATTCATTGGAAGAATGCTAAGGAAATGCAGTCCGAAAACAAAGGAAGTAGGTTACAATACACTTGTTCGCCCACTGCTTGAATACTCCTCACCGGTGTGGGATCCGTACCAGATAGGGTTGATAGAAGAGATAGAGAAGATCCAACGGAGAGCAGACCGCTTCGTTACAGGATCATTTAATAATCGCGAAAGCGTTACGGAGATGACAGATAACGTCTAGTGGAAGACTCTGCAAGAGAGACGCTCAATAGCTCGGTAAGGGCTTTTGTTGAAGTTTCGAGAACATACCTTCACCAAGCAGCCAAGCAGTATATTGATCCCTCCTACGTATATCTCGCGAAGAAACCATGAGGATAACATCAGAGAGATTAGAGCTCACGCAGAGGCATACTGACAATCTATCATTCCACGAACAATACGAGACTGGAATAGAAGGGAGAACCGATAGAGGTACTCAAGGTACCACCCGCCACACTCATTCAGGTGGCTTGCGGAGTATGGCTGTGGATGTAGATGTAGATGTAGATGTCATCAAGGCTAAGGTTGGGCAAACACCGTAAGGAACTGCAGCATTACTGGGGCAGGGTGCCACGAACTTGTAAGTCATTTTCAGGCAGGTGTCCGGAAACTTTTGATGACATAGTGTATTATAAAAACGGATTAATGGATGTCTGCCCGCACGTGTGTGTGTGTGTGTGTGTGTGTGTGTGTGTGTGTGTGTGTGTGTGTGTTTTCCATTTCTGCTGATAACCCAATGGACCGATTTCTACCACACCTCGTATACGTATTCCTGAATCCCTTACCGTGAGCCAACCATTACGTATTACAATTCAGGAGATAGTGCGTCATAGATACTGGGAAGTATAAAAAAAAAACTGCCGTATCGTGCACGGCGTTTGAATGTATTCCTTCTGTGCTACTACACTCCTGGAAATTGAAATAAGAACACCGTGAATTCATTGTCCCAGGAAGGGACACATTCCTGGGGTCAGATACATCACATGATCACACTGACAGAACCACAGGCACATAGACACAGGCAAAAGAGCATGCACAATGTCGGCACTAGTACAGTGTATATCCACCTTTCGCAGCAATGCAGGCTGCTTTTCTCCCATGGAGACGATCGTAGAGATGCTGGATGTAGTCTTGTGGAACGGCTTGCCATGCCATTTCCACCTGGCGCCTCAGTTGGACCAGCGTTCGTGCTGGACGTGCAGACCGCGTGAGACGACGCTTCATCCAGTCCCAAACATGCTCAATGGGGGACAGATCCGGAGATCTTGCTGGCCAGGGTAGTTGACTTACACCTTCTAGAGCACGTTGGGTGGCACGGGATACATGCGGACGTGCATTGTCCTGTTGGAACAGCAAGTTCCCTTGCCGGTCTAGGAATGGTAGAACGATGGGTTCGATGACGGTTTGGATGTACCGTGCACTATTCAGTGTCCCCTCGACGATCACCAGTGGTGTACGGCCAGTGTAGGAGATCGCTCCCCACACCATGATGCCGGGTGTTGGCCCTGTGTGCCTCGGTCGTATGCAGTCCTGATTGTGGCGCTCACCTGCACGGCGCCAAACACGCATACGACCATCATTGGCACCAAGGCAGAAGCGACTCTCATCGCTGAAGACGACACGTCTCCATTCGTCCCTCCATTCACGCCTGTCGCGACACCACTGGAGGCGGGCTGCACGATGTTGGGGCGTGAGCGGAAGACGGCCTAACGGTGTGCGGGACCGTAGCCCAGCTTCATGGAGACGGTTGCGAATGGTCCTCGCCGATACCCCAGGAGCAACAGTGTCCCTAATTTGCTGGGAAGTGGCGGTGCGGTCCCCTACGGCACTGCGTAGAATCCTACGGTCTTGGCGTGCATCCGTGCGTTGCTGCGGTCCGGTCCCAGGTCGACGGGCACGTGCACCTTCCGCCGACCACTGGCGACAACATCGATGTACTGTGGAGACCTCACGCCCCACGTGTTGAGCAATTCGGCGGTACGTCCACCCGGCCTCCCGCATGCCCACTATACGCCCTCGCTCAAAGTCCGTCAACTGCACATACGGTTCACGTCCACGCTGTCGCGGCATGCTACCAGTGTTAAAGACTGCGATGGAGCTCCGTATGCCACGGCAAACTGGCTGACACTAACGGCGGCGGTGCACAAATGCTGCGCAGCTAGCGCCATTCGACGGCCAATACCGCGGTTCCTGGTGTGTCCGCTGTGCCGTGCGTGTGATCATTGCTTGTACAGCCCTCTCGCAGTGTCCGGAGCAAGTACGGTGGGTTTGACACACCGGTGTCAATGTGTTCTTTTTTCCATTTCCAGGAGTGTAATTTACTCGCAATCAACTTCGCAGGCAGTAACCACATACGGCGCAAAATGCACCTACAAACATATGTCATGGTACCACACTTATTGCAGTAGATATGTCGTAAACACTAAGTTGTGTGAAAAATTGCCGCATTGTGCTGGACGATTAAATTGATTCCTTCTTTTCTACTAATTGAATTCGAGACATACTTCACGGACAGTGAACTTATCGCTGAATGCACAAATATATCATTGTACGATTCATTGTTCAAAAGATATAACGTCATAAACAAAGACATACGTGAAAAAAGGCCGCATCATACCTGAAGTTATAATATATTTATTCTTTACTACTAAGACACGTCTGCAGTCAAGCAAATCCATGACACCTGGCAGTGCTTCTGAGAGCTTTCAACTGCGAAGCGCTAACGGCTGTAGGCGAAAACAATAGCCGTCTATAGACCTATGTAGAGGTGTTGCCACACTGACGTGTACAAAATCGTGTTGTAAACACACGAAGCAGATGCGCCACGTCTACGGAAATTGTCCCGGATCATCTCTAACCTACTGCAGGAGTGCACAAGAAGTTTGTTTTTAATAGAAAATTTGCAAAATCAATAACCGGGGAATGCCAGGTTTGTCAGCTAGTAATTAATAAGTGAACGAACGTCTTACACAATACTGGAAGCGACGAAATATAATACGTATTGCCGGCCGCGGTGGTCTCGCGGTTCTAGGCGCGCAGTCCGGAACCGTGCGACTGCTACGGTCGCAGGTTCGAATCCTGCCTCGGGCATGGATGTGTGTCATGTCATTAGGTTGGTTAGGTTTAAGTAGTTCTAAGTTCTAGGGGACTGATGACCACAGCAGTTGAGTCCCATAGTGCTCAGAGCCATTTGAACCATAATACGTATTTCCCGTCGTTTCCCATCCATGTACTGGCCAAGTAAGGAGTATGTGTTTCTGTTAATTGTCAGGTTTTAACTTAAACAATTCCTGACAGAAAAGGAAAACCCATAAGGGAGGAGGAAATGAAATGAAACTTCACAATTGGAAAAGATGTGCAGGGTCAGTTCATTGATTACAAAATGAAGTAAACTTAAAAACCTGCCAGTATGAACTCAGTTATTAGTTGAGGTAGTCACCTTCTGGTCTGCGTACATGCACTGATTCGGTTGGGAAGGGTGTCATAAAGCAGTTTTATTCTCTCTTGAGGGAAGATGACCCACAGCAGTTGTAAACGGTTCTTCACATCTTTTTTGCTGGAAATGGGTTGGAGTTGACATCCGAGATGTTCCCAAACCTGTTCTATCAGGGACAGATCTGGGGATGTTGCTGGACATTGGAGTATGTCAGTTATGCAGATAACTTACAGACACACGACCATTTGTAGACGAGGATTGTCCAAAATGATACCACCATAGACAAGCATTGCCCTGTTGAAAATGCCACCACGATAATGTCACATGAGAGGTAAGACATGAGGACGCAGAATGTCAATGGTGTTCCGTTTTGCCACCACAGTTTTCTCAGTTACTACCTGTGACACTGTCCAAAAATTGCAGCGCCACACCAAAGTCGGCAATGCCCATCGATATCACTGACAGTAGCGAAGTCTTTCTGCAATCCACAACGATGAATGGGAGAGGGTGAAGAAGAGACACCCTCTCTCTCGCAGAACAGCAGTGCCCTCCCACTGAAGTCAATATAGAGCCAAATGTGGGAACACTCTGGCCCAGAGCGTTGCCCCATTTGAAACAGCCAACATAATAGACTACGACTAAAGAGTTATTCAAGTCTCAGATGGAAATGTACTTTTGTAACTGTTGAACATTGTACTTCAAGCGAAGAGTTTGTTAATTAGTGCATCAAATGCTTCTTTAATAGTGAATGATATCTGTAAATTATCAAGCAATCCTATGGCAAAGGATTGTATCAAGTTAAGTAAATCGTTTTATGAATTCATGTAGTAGAGTGAACTAATACTCCATCTGTTGTATTTCCAGTGAGCTATCTCCCAGACCAGTCAAAGAGCCCACATTCATGACCAGACAGTTGTAGCTTTTTCTGATCAAAACACTACCAGCCTCCATTCACCACACTACGACGCCAGGAGTAAAGCAGCTATCCCCCTCAAAAATATTGGAAAAATGGGAAATTTCTCCAGTTCGTCACTATACTCACAGACGGCGGCTATCTTGGGTAGCGCCTAACAGCGATTCATCTTACAGCACAAATTGATGGAATTCGCAATGTATAGCGGCTACAGATCCACTCCAAACATTGTTGCTTGTGTGTAGTTTAGTGACAGCTTACTCATTTTCTAGCCAGGCAGCTGCTAGACACCAACCAGTTGTCTGTGGTGACACAATGTTGTATGTTGTCCATTATTTCTTCTCAGATGGCAGCCCTAGATGTGAAGGAGTTATGACAAGTTTGGTGCATATTATCCCGATTCTCCCTAATGGTGGTCAGACCGGACAACCGGAATGTAGAAGACAAGTATGCCTGCCCTTACGTTCCCAAGCAGTCCAACATCACGCAACTGTCACATACAAAAGCTCCAAAGCTCTGGAAACTGTACAATTCGACCCGCCATCCAAATGGAGATTAACAATGACGCCCCTTGCAAACACTGTCAGTTGCTAATAATGCTGTCTCATACGAATACGCAGCATTTCGGTGTACTACAGAGTGATCCCTCAATAACTAACGCTAGTCATGTCCCTTGTATACCCTAACATGCCTCGCAACAAAACTAAATAATAAAAACACAAATACACTGTGATGGCTATGATACCTGCGTGAGAAAGTTGCAACCCTTAATCATCTCGTACACATTCGCCGATGCTATGTACATGTACCAAGTTACAGTGCCAACTGATCTTGTGTGCTTGGTGCTTCTCTTTTTTGGTAGTTATTGTAAATCCTTTCATATTAACTAAGTTGTGGGTTGTAGTTCATTCTGGTGTAGGCTGTGTGATTGAAAATTTTAATCACTGGGTGGTTCCCCGCCTCCTCTCTTGGGATAGATGTGGCAATGTCGCATCGTTAATGTCACCAGCCTCACTCCTCTTCCCTCCCCAAATTCCACTCCCCTCTCCAATTTCCCATCCCTACCACCTCTTCCCCCGTCCTCTCCACTCGTGCACTTCGGAATTGGCAGGAAAAAGTCTGTGTTGAGCTGCTGAAGAGGAAGGGTGTTTATCATTCAGCTGGAAGAATTTCCTCAATTTTGGTTGGGAAACAAAACTGACAATTTCCCTACAGCCTTGCCACTTGACATTCAGACAAACACAACTGATTAAAATTGGTGGGGCGATAGAAAAACACTTTCAAGAAAAACGGTTCTCATGGCATGAAATGGGTGATACATTCAAGCAATATATTCATTATTTATTTAATCATTAATCAAATTGCTTAATTAAATTGCCCCGGCCGGTGTGGCCGAGCGGTTCTAGGCGCTTCAGTCTGAAACCACGCGACCACTACGGTCGCAGGTTGGAATCCTGCCTCGGGCATGGATGTGTGTGATGTCCTTAGTTTAGTTAGGTTTAAGTAGTTCTAAGATCTAGGGGATTGATGACCTCAGATGTTAAGTCCCATAGTGCTCAGAGCTATTTGAACCATTTTTTAATTAAATTGCTGTAAAATGTGTTCAAATGACGAGATGTTGGTGTTGGACACAGAAGAGTTAAATAAGTATATTACCTGTAAGAATACAAATGAGGACTCTGCCCTTAACCTCCTACATGAGGAATGGAATGTGGTGATAATGGGTGAGAGTAGTAGGGAATGCCTTTCAGTAAATAATGGTGGGTGCGGCAGGATGGGCTGAGGGTGAATTTTGGAACTCATAGAGACTACTGCCTGTGCTCGAGCTCTTCATGTCTTTTTTCAAAGGGCTGGTCAATTCAAAAATGCAGGAGACCGTGCTATTCCACTACCCCAGACTGAATGAACCAGAGATGCTACCCTTGGTGTATGGGGCTCGACTGAGGTCACTTGAAACGTTTTTGTTCCCCTTTCTCATAGAAAACTGTCACTGAAATGTAGGCAGAGTTGCCTCCTACAGATCAACAAGTGAACAGCTGCTGGAGAACTGTACGCACATATGGTGAGAACGGGCAGGACAGCTGTTTATCACTGAAGTGTAAGAAGAGCTGCCTCCAACAGATTTATAAGAGAACAGTTGCTAAGGAACACACACACGCACACACACACGCACACACACACACACACACACACATATATATATATATGATGGGAAGGGTAGGGCAGAAAAGTATCACTGAGGTATAGGAAGGCAAATACATGTTACCACAACTGATAGAAAATGCTTCACTTCTCAAATTACACATCGAAATAATCGTTAAAAAGGGATCACTCATAAGCAACGGATCGTAACGCAGCACACGCACTGGGATTCGAGAAAAATTATTGTAATTCCATAACTACTGCAAAACTTGACCCCAAAAGATCTCTCCAGAGCGTGTGGTGACAGATGTACGTGTGTTCACATCGATAAGGGGATACAGAGTAAGGAGCTTAGAACTAGTCTTACCTCCTCCCCCACCTCCCCTCCACACTTCCTTTCCTCCCCCAATACGCAGGGATGCCACTTTTTCAGGCAGTTCTAACCTGTTGGTGATGGTACAAAAAGAGTCTGCTGGCTGTGATATAGTGTTTCCAGTCTGCAGACATGTCACAGATGGCCAAAATACTCAAAAACTGGACGCTTCCTTCAGGCTGTTAAACATATTTCTCGGAAAGACAGGCTCCCGTGCAACAAAAGCGAGATACCTAAGTATTCGTCATGATTGAAGAACTGAACGGTCAACAGCGATGTGCTTCCAAACGTTCTGGATATGCCGGCACTGTCTGAAAGTGGTCCTCAGCTACGTAAAATCAGTCCCATATAATAAAAACATTGAAATAATGTTTCGTGTGTAGATGAAATATGCTAAGATCTTTATAGGAAAGACGTTCAATAAGTAATTGCCGATTTTTTCCTTAAAACATATTTATTGTTGAGAGAATTTGGTGACAATATACATCAAAATGTCTTGTCTATGGCCTATTTTTCTACGTAGTCCCCATCACTTTCTGTGGCCGTACGCCAATGTTGTGGAAGAGCATGTATTCCCTGCTGGTATAAGCTCTTGTTCTGTAGGTGTAGCCATGTTTTCACTGCGTAACTGACACTCTCGTCATCTTCAAAGTGTGTTCCCAGCAGAGAAACTTTAAGCTCCAAACAGATGAACTGGCCTTTCTTTGAATCTTGTGGTCCGCTGTGAGCATCCTTGGAACCCATCGTGAATCTGAATATCCCAAAGTCTCGATCATTGCAGACGCACTTCTAATGCTGGCAGACAATTTTAGAGCTTATTGTCGAGTTTTGAAGCGCCGGTCAGCACGAACAATGGCAGCCGCACGATTCAGCATGTCTGAAGCAGTGACTGTGACAGGGCGTCCCGATCGTGGCTGATCATGGAGATCAGTTTGTGCATTTCCAGAGGCTGTAAGATTCTTTACCCATCGCCCTACAGTACTATCACCTGTAGCATCGCCATACACTGCACACAAACGTTTATGGATATTTACCACGGTTTCTTTTTCTGCATACAAAAATTCAATATCAGCACGCTGCTTGTAACGTGAGTCGTACGTAGACGCCATTTTGGCGCTGTACTACGGCTCTGCCATCTGCCAGAACGGTTCGAAACTTCACCGGCGCACTCAACAAACATAAAATGTGAAGCACCAACAAGGAAGTTTGTCTGTGTATATTAATGGCTTTTTTTATAAAAAAACTTGGGGTATTATTGAACGATCCTCTTAACAGCCATCGTATTGTGTGCTGATCTGCTCACTCTGCCCCTGACAGGTGGTGAACAGTGCCGGCAGTCGCATGCATTGATGCATGTGGTTGTATCCTGTCATATCTTATGTTTATTCTACTTCTTCAGGTGAACTGCCCATAGGTCGTGTGGTAGAGGTTTCAGATGCAACACTATATCGATTAACAGCTTGTGTGAGTGTGAGTGTGAGTGTGTGTGTGTGTGTGTGTGTGTGTGTGTGTGTACTGTGCTAGGATGAGATTCCTGCTGTACAGATGGTGTAGGAACAGCAGTGGAGGAATTTTTCACAGGCCGCTTGTTCCACGTGGAGTAGTGCACCGCATGTTTACATTAAGTGTTGTCGTTCTTTGCAGCTCAACTGCTGCAATGCCAGCTCATTTATTTAAAAAAAGTTACTGAATTTTATTTATTTTTTTATTTCTTTACATGTCATGTTCCGTAGGACCAAATTGAGGAGAAAATCTCCAAGGTTATGGAACGTGTCAGTACATGAACTTACAACTTAGAAGTAATAACAGATAAAAATAAATGTTCATGAACCTGCAAGAAAATCAGTCCATAAGTTTAAGCAAACGCTATCAGCATTACAATGAGAATCAGCTTAATTTTTCAAGGAACTCCTCAACAGAATAGAAGGAGTGACCCATGAGGGAACTCTTCAGTTTCGATTTGAAAGCGCGTGGATTACTGCTAAGATTTTTGAATTCGGGGGGCAACTTATTGAAAATGGATGCAGCAGTATACTGCACACCTTTTTGCACAAGAGTTAAGGAAGTCCGATCCAAATGGAGGTCTGATTTCTGCCGAGTATTAACCAAGTGAAAGCTGCTTATTGTTGGAAATAAACTAATATTGGTAACAAGAAACGACAATAAGGAATATACATATTGAGAGGCCAATGTCAAAATACCCAGATTCGTGAACAGAGGTCGACAAGAGGTTCGTGAGCTCACACCACTTATTGCCCGAACCGCCCATTTCTGAGCCAAAAATATCCTTCTAGAATGGGAAGAATTACCCCAAAACATAATACCATACGACATCTGTGAATGAAAATAAGCGAAGTAGACTAATTTTCGTGTCGAACGATCACTCACTTCAGATATCGTTCGAATAGTAAAAATGGGAGCATTAAGTCTTTGAGCAAGATCCTGAACGTTGGCTTTCCACGACAGCTTACTATCGATCTGAACACCCAGGAATTTGAACTGTTCAGTTTCACTAATCTTATGCCCGTTCTGTGAGATTAAAACGTCGGGTTTTGTTGAATTGTGTGTTAGAAACTATAAAAACTGAGTCTTACTTACATTTCTAGGAAATGCCGACCCCTGAAACAATAAACACGGACTCTCATTCGCTGCATGTAATATTACCAGTGTGTATTCTTTAGGTGTGATTCCTATGCTTGCTACAACGAATATTGTACAGACAGACCTTATTTCAGGTAATGTGAAGTGTGTAGTCCTACACTACTAAAAACATGTTCTGTATTAGGCAAATAGTGGATATAGTACTAAAAGCGATGAAATCTCCAGCTAAGTGAGTGTAAACTCACTCTTGTGGTATGAATACTGAACCGAGAATATTGAATCTTGCCTTAAATATCTCCAAAACGTTTCGGCGTAAAGTCAAACGCCGGCACGCCAGTCGGAAACGACAGAGCAGAGAGAGCTGTGAAGAAGACGCCAGCCAAATGCATGCTGACCGACCCCTCTCCAGGACGACAACGCGACGGCAGTGGCCTCTATGCGAGAGGACTTAAGCGCCGCGCCGACTGGCGGCGGCCCTATTCAGCGGAAGCCTCTACACTAGCGACCTGAATACAAGTGTCAACTGTATTACTACACCTGTATTAGCAACTGTATGTACCCAAAAAAAAAAAAAAAAATTCTTATTTTTCACGTAGCCCTTTGCTTGCGACACATCTATATACTTCTCAAAGTTAAGTATTGTCATTTGGGCCAGCCGGGGTGGCCGAGCGGTTCTAGGCACTACAGTGTGGAACCGCCCGACCGCTACGGTCGCAGGTTCGAATCCAGCCCCGGGCATGGATGTGTTTGATGTCCTTAGGTTAGTTAGGTTTAAGTAGTTCTAAGTTATAGGGGACTGATGACCTCAGAAGTTGAGTCCCATAGCGCTCAGAGCCATTTGAACCATTTGTCTTATTGTAATAAAAACTCATTAATACTATTTGTTTGAATGTTGTTTAGCGATCCGAGAAAGCAGGTTTCCTGGACTCCCCATAGCTGACGACTACGCAGGATTCAACACAAAATAGGTGCTCAACACAGTCCAACAGTCCATAAATATACTTTCAGGTAGCAAGTTCCACACTATAGTGTGTAGAAGTCCGCCCCCGGTAGCTGAGTGGTCAGCGTGACAGAATGTCCATCCTAAGTGCCCGGGTTCGATTCCCAGCTGGGTCGGAGACTTTATCCGCTCAGGGACTGGGTGTTGTGTTGTCCTAATCATCATCATTTTATCCCCATCGACGCACAGGTCGCCGAAGTGGCGTCAACTGGAAAGACCAGCACCAGGCGAACGGTCTACCCGATGGGAGGCCCCAGCCACACGACATTTATTTATGTGTAGAAGACTTCACCAACAACGGAATGATTGTAGGGCCAAACAACAAGACGATTACCAATATTGAGCTAAGACTCCAGGATGGATAGAAATGTTTCTCTTGTGATTGTTACTAGCATGTCTTAAGAGGAAAGAGACGTAATCGTCTTACAATCGAGCAAATATTTAAAAAAGCAAACTAGCAACAACCATGTTACGCTAAGAGTGCAACCTGGACTTGATCATGATCCGTATGCTGGCGATGGTCGGTGATGGGTTGACAATGATCTAATGATCTACACTTTCAGGTCTGCAGACGTCAGACATATTTCTAGGAAATGCCGACCCCTGAAACAATATTATTTGACTCTTCGCCACCGATGGAGCAAAGACAACTCTTCCTGAGATAATTGGCCAACAGTTTGCTAAGGCCCTCGGCTACGTTTCGCAGTGGGAAGAGGCTGCTCCAGGAAGCTGCACTCGCCCAGAGGGGTAGGCGCCGTGGCTAGAGGTTGTTGAGGTCGCTAGGGGAGATCGCTATTCAATATACCAGCTTCCGTCGGCCGCTTCCCGCAGCCATGCGTTACCCCCACGCTGTTCTACCCTCCAAGAACTCAAAACTTGTGTTTGTGAAAGTCTTTTTAACAAATTTCCATGCTTGTGGGTATTAAATACATTTCAGACGCAACAAATATCAATACAGAACAGCCGCTTCCATCCTATTAGTTCGAATGTCGGAGAAAAAAACGTTGTTAATTTTATACCCGATAGCAAGCTACAGGTCAATGACAATTCACATCCTCCCCCCCCCTCCCCCCTCCCAACCCGCTCCATCCTTGTTATTTCCTAATATCCAACTTTGTAAAACTGCGAACTCGGTCTACAATACTGTTGTCGATGACGAACAAGTATTGGTTTTACGTATTTTTTACCGGGTTTTCCGTAATTTCAACTCATTTTCCCAGTTATTCATAACCACTTTTCCCGACGACTTGTCACGTCAACAAAATTCTCATAATGTCAATCTCGTGATACTCTCAGCTGGTGGACGTATCATGAACCCTGTTACACTGCCTACATCAAATGATAGAAATACTGTTTCGTAGTGTGGGAAATAGCCAGCAGAAGAGAGGAGATGCAAAAACTACGTTCCTTACCCGAAACGCTTCACAAATTCGGTAAGATATTATTACTATTAGCAAACTCTCCCCATGCGGATGGGAGTTACAAGGTATTCTCACACGAACAGATTTGATGATTACCACCCCGTCAAACCAATCATATCCATAGCAGCACTCTTCCCTCTACTTCGAAACGACTTGCCCCTTCCTCGAACTTATCGGCTGAAGATCTTGAGCGTTCTCGTTGGAGTGAGGGAGAGGGGGTGTGGGGCCACCCCCTTGGAACCCGGCACATGAAATAGCGTAACCCCAAACTGCGGTCCATGTACATGAGTTTTATCAACAGATGGTCGATACCCTAGCTGTGTTAGGGGCACGTATCATTGTTGAATGGTATACACGAAAATAACAGACCACACCTGGTAAGCAATAAGACCATGTACCTATGGAAAATCGATGTGGCACCAGCAGGGGAGATCATTCCGTACACAGGTCAACTCCCTTTTGTGGCTCCCTACACGTTGGAGTGGAAATCAAACCGACGTACAGAACTGTTTCCAGACTTTGAGGTTCCATCAACTGACACGGTCTCTGCCTTATTGGAGTAGGACACTGAATTGTTTCGAGAATGAGTTTCACTACATCCGCCACCTTCGTTACTTGTTGTGTCTCAGATATCTACGAAATGACGGTCACTATACTTTCAACTATCCAGTTCGTTTACTTTCTTGCTTGTCCCACCCGAAATGCATGCATGTAGATCTTCGGAAAGAGGGAAATTCTTAGGATTTTTAGTAGGTTGATGAATATTATCCGTGTAAAATCAAGCCACACCTGGCTATGCTTGCAATATGAGCATGTATGCTCATCGATAAAATGTGGAAAAATGACATAAAATCGGTAAAATTTCAAAAATTTACGTAAAATGCATGAAAATTGAGGGAGAGAGCGACATGATGCAGGAAAATTGAGAGAGAACGAGAGAGTGCATACATGTCTGCTTGTTACAGAAAAATTCTTATACATGGGAACGAGTATGTGACAAGAAGTCGACATGGAAGCAATGAGTACCAGGGGAACAGTAACTGATCGTGGACAGCAATACGAAGGTTGGACTAGACTGTTTAACGTGTATAGCCATCAAAGGTAGAGTAATGAATTTGTGTATGTCGGATCACAAACGCAGGTGTCACGCTGAAATGTTGGCGACCACCTTACAGATTTTTATGAAGTGTCCAGACATGTGATTACGATAAGCTTTAGGTTCTCCTTAGCTACAGAGAATTTTATTTGCATGTTTGGGATTGAATATATAACTATAGAATATATGGCGTGTTTGACGCTGTGCAGGGCTAAGCATTTCCTCTTCCCACAGAGAGGCGTAGCCAAGGGCCGTAGCATGCTGTCGGCTGTTCTTCTCCCGGAGTGTTGTTTGTGTCCCATCCGTGACGGAAAGTCAAGTATTTCGTTGTTGTTCCAGTGGTCGTTATTTCCTAGAAATGCGTTTGATTTCTGCAGACCTGAAAGCATGTATCATTGTCAACTCAACACCAACCAAAGCAGAGCGTCGCTAGCAGATGGATCAGAACCAAGACCGGGATGCATTCATAGCGTAATATAATTGTCGCTATTGGTTAAGCTTATAAGAGTGTTATGTCTCTCTCCTCCTAAGACACACTGGTAACTAACCATTAAAAAAAAAACACAAAAAATTACGTATATCCATCCCGAAATGTTTGCTGAATACTGGTTACCATGTTGTTGTTTGGCCCTAGCATCATCATATTATTTCTGAAACCTTCTACTCATCACAGTGTGTGAAACGTGCTAGTTGAATCAATAAGTTCTGGTCAATGCTGTTAAGTCCTTATTTTGTGGTATATTGAAGGCAAGATCCAATGTTATTGGTTCAATATTCACTGTAGCCATGAATAATGTCATATCATGAGAGTGAGTTTACACTTACAGTATTTAGTTGGAGATTTAATTGATTTTAGAACGATATCCGCTGTTTCCACTGTTCCCATCACAGTATTCATTTTAAAGGCGGATGACTGCACCCTACACAGGATGTGTGGTGATGTCTCTCTATAAAATATTAGTTTTAGCAACGATAAGAATCACAAACGGAGAGTGAGTTTACTCTTATTTATCTTAAGATTTCATTGATTGTATTACTATATACGCTATTTGTACTGCCGCAGTATTCGCACTTAACAGCATAAAACTACACCCTTTACACGATGTGAGTTGGGGCCTGTTGGTAAAACATTCGTTATAGCAAGCATAGAAATCACACCTGGAGATGGTAATAATGCAGCAAATGAGTGTTCTTGTTTATTCAGCCACTTTTTAAAAAAAATAGAAGAGCTGATATTTCAGCAGTTGCAACTGCAACACTTTAGGCATACATGTAGAGTGTTACTCCATGAGGATAACATTCCTCCAACGACTATTCCTCTTCCACCAGCAGAGCAAAAATCTAATTCTTCCAGAATATATGGGAACAAACACATCTGAGACTGGGTTCCTCTGACGGAATGTTTGTGGCCTGCAACATCTGTAGGATCCATTTTAACGACTGATGTGCGCTAATAAATAAGCCAACATAAAACTCATTCTTGAGCCGAAAAATTCTTATTCAGACGTTGTCGTACTTCGCAGAAATTGTATTTGTTCTCTCACTTATCGAGTTGGAACGTAAGTGAACTGTGTAAAATTTGAAATGCGTTGGAAAGTATTACTCGCAGAACAATGCCGCAGACATCTGAGTTGCCTCAGCGGATTGTGTGTTACCACTGCAAAAATGAAGGTAGAGTTTCCTCTCCTCATAAGTGGCTGTTCTTTCGAGTTGGTATATTTTACTATTCATAATTCATGCTTCTACAATTTTTTGCTGGTGTTTGCAAAGACACCGTATGCTCTGATACGATTTCCTATGCCGATGTTCGCCAAATGGAAAAACAATATCCACCTTGCCGACTGTTACATGTATTCTGGAAAATGTGTATAGTTTTACGTCTGATCGCTGCAAAAGAACAGAACAGACTGTTCTGCCTCAGGTGCACAAACAAACACACACACTGAATGCGAGTTACTTGAAATTATGTGACATCTTGTGGAAAGATTATTCTTTTGGGGGATGGGGGTCTAATTTTAGCTCCCACATATGATAAATTCATGTCGTGGTTTTCTTTGTGGGCAGAATTGTTGCACAACCCAAGTGCAAGGGTCGTACTGTAGAATATTTGAGCCTCGACCTTTAGGATTTATGTGGAAAATGAAAGCGCAATGGTAACGCTGTCAATCAGGTAAGAACATGCAGTGACGACCACTTTTTATTTATGCTCATTTCACATTTCTGTGATTTACTCTTGAAATTACGGATGTTTCCCAAGGAAGGGGTGCAATGATCGTAACTGACAGTAATTGTTACTAACAGTTGGTTATTTATTACATAATTTAGCAAAAGGAAAAACACGAGAGAAACATCTTGACGAGTCATGTCCTGCTGTGGTTCCTTACATATACGAGAGAAGGGCTTGGATGACAAAATTCAAATGAAGGTAGACTTCCAAAGTCTTCTCATGCTTAAACGGTCTTGACAACTTTAACACAAATCATGCATACAGGTTTAAAAACTAGAAGATGCGAAGAAACAAGATCAGGGACAATTGTTCTCAATCTATAAATTCTGTAAAAGAACAAGTCATTCATTTGATACTCTGAGTCTAGTATTCGTTATGATCGTATGCTTTAGATCTCTCAACTTGAAATGGTTACTGAGAAAAGAGCACTGGTCTGTAGCCAGCATCATAATAACAATGATCATAAGTGTGGTGTCACCGCCAGACACCACACTTGCTAGGTGGTAGCCTTTAAATCGGCCGCGGTCCGGTAGTATACGTCGGACCCGCGTGTCGCCACTGTCAGTGATTGCAGACCGAGTGCCGCCACACGGCAGGTCTAGAGAGACTTCCTAGCACTCGTCCCAGTTGTACAGCCGACTTTGCTAGCGATGGTTCACTGACAAATTACGCTCTCATTTGCCAAGACGATAGTTAGCATAGCCTTCAGCTACGTCATTTGCTATGACCTAGCAAGGCGCCATTATCAATTGCTATTTATATTGTGATGCATGTACCGTCAGACCGATGTTCACCAATTATGGATTAAAGTTAAGTATTCCAGAAGCTACGTACTTTATTTGCTAGTCTTCATTACTTGTCCTGTTCCAGACCTCACGCCATCCTGTGTGAGCTTAAACGCGTGCCTGTCTCCCGTCCATTGTGGATTGGCTGTCTTGCCAGTGCACAACAGTTGGCGCCGAGGATTTTGCGTTCCTATTGCTCGGGCCCTGATTTACTTGTGTCTTGGCTTCGCCACAATCTCCAGATGTACTGTCCGAATTTTATCGCTTGCAGAATCAGCAGACGCAGGCCTTACTGGATGCCCTTGGACAGCTCGTCCAGGGTCAACGTGCAATGCAACACGATGCGGCAGCCGCCGCTCCACCGCTACCGTAGCCACAACACGCTGTTGCACCACCTTTTCGTCCTTTTGATGCGGCACTGGAAAGCTGGACGGAGTGGTCACGCCAATTTGGATTCCATCTCGCCGCCTACAGAATTCAAGGTAATGAGCGGCAGCCTTTTCTCATTTCTTGCGTCGGAGTGGCCACGTACCGTGTGATAGTGAAATTATTTCCCCGACGCGACGTAGCAACTCTGTCCTACGACGAAATTTTGTCTGCATTAGATGCATATTTCAAAGAATCAGTCAATGTAGTTGCAAAAACGTATACCTTCTTTCGTATAAAACATACGGCCGGTCAAACTAATCGGGAGTGGGTTGCAACTTTGCAAGGCCTTACTAGGGATTGTGCTTTTGAGTGCCAATGTGGACTCCCTTATTCAGATACTACGGTACGTGATGCAATTGCACAGAACGTTTCTGATGTTCGTATAAGGGAACAGATTTTGAAACTAGTCAGTCCCTCCCTTCAACAAGTGATGGACATATTGGATCGACAGGACACACTTGACTTTACTCAGGAATCATTTGAAACTTCACCAGCCGTATGTCACATTCACCGGCCCGCCGGGCCTTTTACACGGTACAGTAAACAGCCCTCGCGCCCGTCCGCGCAGCTGCTGCCAAGCTCTCAACCACGTGTGCCGCGCAAGCAAGCACATGCAGTGCTAAAATCATGCCCGTGGTGTGCTACTAGACATTCGCGTGAGAATTGCCCGTCACGCCAGGCTATTTGCTTTTTCTGTAATAAAAAAGGACAAGTTCAGAGTGTTTGCCAGAAAAAGCTCAGATCGGACACTCACAACCATTCCAGGCCCTTTGCTTCGCGCCGGAATCGAACCGAGAATACTCAGGCTAGTGAATCTTCACCCACGGAAATTCCTGTAGTTCATTCCACTCCGCCCAGTGCCACTCTCTCTAACAGTGACTGTGTTCATCCCACAAATAGTGTGTGTCGACATCGCCGGAAATCTCAAGTCACAAGTGATTCTGTACCAGTGTCAGTTCACGTTGCACGAGACAGTCGCTCTTGTCGCCAACAGGACAATAAACTTTTTGTAGACTTGGACATTAATGGAAACGTGATACCATTCCAGCTCGATACCGGAGCTGCAGTTTCACTGCTCAATCACGACACGTACAAACAGCTGGGCACACCTCCGTTGCGTGCCGCAATTGTTAAGTTAAGTAGTTATTCAGGACAAGCAATCCCTGTGTTAGGATAGTGCAGCCTTCTTGCAACATACAAGGGACAAACAAAACTTGTGTCATTGTACGTCCTTCGTTCTTCTTCTGCAGTGAGCTTGTTTGATTTAGATTTACTTCAGTTGTTTAACTTGTCTATAGTCAATCAGGTCCTATCAGTGAACCAGACTGTGCCTTCAGACAGTGTTTCTCGTCTATGTGAAGAGTTTGCAGACATTTTTGCACCGGGCCGTGGTTGCGCTAAGAACTATGAAGCACATTTGGAACTGAAAGTAAACGCACAACCCGAAATTTTTCAGAGCGCGCAATGTTCCCCACGCATTGCGTGATGAGGTCGCAAGAACATTACACGATTTGGAATCACAAGGTGTGATTGAACGTGTGCAGGCTTCTCTCTGGGCATCACCCTTAGTAACTTTGCCAAAACCTTCCGGAAAATTGAGACTTTGTGTGGACTTCAAGGCAACGGTGAATCCACAACTAGTGATTGCAACTTTTCCTTTACCCCACCTGGAAGATCTTTTTGACAAACTGTGCCCGGGTAGATATTTTTCGAAGTTGGACCTAGCAGATGCGTACTTGCAAATACCGGTGGACGAAGAATCCCAGCGCGTCTTGGTGGTTAACACGCATCTTGGTTTGTACTGATTCAAACGACTGCCATTCGGGTGTGCATCCGCCCCTGCATTGTTTCAGCAATAACTGCAAACTGTTTGTGCGTCGGTCCCTACTGCAGCAAACTATCTGGACGATATTGTGATCTTCGGAAAGGCGGAAGAAGAACATTTAGCCAATCTCAGAACATTATTTCAGGTCTTGCGACAAAATGGCCTTCACTTGCGGAAGGACAAATGTGTGTTTTTTGCTCGTGACTTACCCTATCTGGGACATGTACTCAATGCCCAAGGCATACATCCCAGTCCAGAGCACCTCCGTGCCATGCAAGACTTGCCTTCGCTGCAGAATTTGAAGCAGCTACAGAGTGTGCTGGGAAAAATCAATTATCATCGCTATGTGCGCCACGCCTCTTCCATTTCAGCTCCGCTTCATCGCTTACGCCGTAAGGGTGCTCCGTTCGTCTGGACGACGGAATGCGAACGCGCCTTTCGCCAGTTGAAATCGGCGTTGCTTTCCAATACTTGCCTTACGCCATTCGATCCCCAGAAACCCGTTTTGTTGATGGCGGATGCATCGGATTTCGGGATCGGTGCTGTGCTTGCGCACAAAGATGGATCGCATGATCGCCCTATTGCCTTTGCGTCCAAATTGCTCTCGTCTGCGCAAAGAAATTATTCACAGATCGAGAAAGAAGCTTTGGCTCTCGTATTTGGTGTTACTAAGTTTCATGATTTCTTGTATGGTCGTCACTTTACCATCATCACAGACCACAAACCTTTGACATCGCTTTTTCATCCGACCAAGCCTGTACCTCCACGTACAACGCAGACATTCATTCACTGGTCTATTTTCCTCTCGCACTACCGCTACGATATCTTGTATCGGTCCACTGCTAAGCATGGAAACGCCGATGCGTTGTCCCGTTTGCCTGTTGCTGGGGATAGAGCATTCGATTCTTCCGAACCTGCTTGCAGGTTCATTGATTCGGAAACCGATGACGTGGTAGAATCGTTTCCGATTGATTTTCGTCGTGTAGCTACAGCCACAGCTGCTGACCCTGTCCTTGCTACCGTTTTGCGTTTTGTTGCTACGCAATGGCCCTTGTCACAATCACGGATCGAGGATCCGTTGGTTCGCAGATTTTTTGCTCACAAGGAGAGACTTTTTGTACGACGTGGTGTTTTGCAGTTGCGTTCTGATAATGATCAGTCCAGGGTCGTAGTCCCACGTTCGTTACAGTCCTCTGTCTTACGGCTTCCCCACCAAGGACATTGGGGTATGGTGAGAACGAAACACCTTGCTCGTCAGCACTGTACTTGTTTCGGAATCGATGCTGCGATTACGAATATGTGCTCTTCTTGCATGGCGTGTGCCGAAAAACAATCCGCACCACCGCGGAAATTATTTGCATGGCCACAAGCCACTTCCCCTTGGCAACGCTTACACATCGATTTTGCTGGTCCATTCTGGAATGCTCGATGGTTGCTTTTTGTCGATTCATTCAGTAATTTCCCTTTTGTTGTCCGGATGTCTTCCACGACGTCATCTGCCACCATCCAAGCGTTACCTGCTATCTTTTGCATTGAAGGTCTTCCACATACTATTGTTTCCGACAATGGCCCACAATTCATGTCCGCAGAATTTCAGTCATTCTGCAAGGCCAATGGTATTCAACATCTGACGTCCGCGCCGTTTTCGCCACAGTCAAACGGTGCCGCTGAACGATTGGTCCGGACTTTCAAGTCACAGATGTTGACGTTGAAAGAGTCGCATTCTCGGGAGGACGCGTTATTGCTCTTTTTGTCCACGTATCGCTCTCAGCCCCGAGATGGTCGCTCGCCGGCTGAGTTGTTGCACGGTCGCCCTCGTCGCACCTTGATGTCTTTGCTACATCCGCCGCATCAGGTTCCTGTGCAGCGGCAGACGCCTGCTTTTGCTCCAGGAGCCGTTGTCTACTATCGTCACTATCGAGGTTCACGGCGTTGGCTCACAGCGCGCATTCTTCGCAGCCTCGGCTGCGCTATGTATCTGGTTTTGGGGGCCTCTGGTGAGGTGCGCCGGCATCTCAATCAGCTGCGCCTCTGTCGTCGCCTGGGTTCTGCCGCTCCCCGTCTGCTTTCAGCGACGGTGCCGTCCGGTCAGCGCCCTGGGGACCCATCTACTGGCTCGCCTCAGCCCCAGGTGTTACCGACACTGCCTTCCATTTTGCCCCATGGCGACGCGCCGCCGCCTGTTCTCCCGCCGGCGACGCCCGCAGTGGACGCGTCGCTGCAACCGCCGGGCGCCTCCCTGGGTCACGCGCCGCCGATCGCTTCCCGTGACCAGCTGTCCTCCGACATGGAACTCTTGCCCGCTCCGGACCACATGGCGTCTTCGCCCGTCGGGTGCCCCGACCCGATGGAGGTCGACCTTTCAGCCCTTCCTGTCTCTCTGCGGGCGCATACACCGCATGTTGGCGTGCACTCTGGACTAGGTTTTCAGGCGTTTCCTAGCTCCCCTCGGACCGAATGGCAGGGAGCGTGTGGCACAGCCTCGCCTGTTGTTAGGCTCCCCGTCGCATACGTCAACATGGGGTCCTCCCCACGGCTGGCGGAAGCCTTATAACACAACCGTACGCCGATTTGCGGGGGAGGAATGTGGTGTCACCGCCAGACACCACACTTGCTAGGTGGTAGCCTTTAAATCGGCCGCGGTCCGGTAGTATACGTCGGACACGCGTGTCACCACTGTCAGTGATTGCAGACCGAGCGCCGCCACACGGCAGGTCTAGAGAGACTTCTTAGCACTCGTCCCAGTTGTACAGCCGACTTTGCTAGCGGTGGTTCACTGACGATAGTTAGCATAGCCTTCAGCTACGTCATTTGCTACGACCTAGCAAGGCGCCATTATCAATTGCTATTTATATTGTGATGCATGTACCGTCAGACCGATGTTCACCAATTATGGATTAAAGTTAAGTATTCGAGAAGCTACGTACTTTATTTGCTAGTCTTCATTACTTGTCCTGTTCCAGACCTCACGCCATCCTGCGTGAGCTTAAACGCGTGCCTTTCGGTCTCCCGTCCATTATGGATTGGCTGTCTTGCCAGTCCACAACAATAAGTCTCTTCGTTATGACTGAAAGAAGTCGCACGTGATAATGTAGGGACGGATTCAACGCGAAGCTAACCACTGACCTCGTGCTGCCACCACATGAGTAGTTACAAGTCAAATCATACCCTGACCACAAGAGCTTAAGCTTCACTTGAAATAATCAATACTTGCAAGCATAGTTAAACACACACTCCTCCTGATAATGCTGATACCTTCAACTGCAGCCTAACTTAAGAATCTCACCCAATTTAAGACTACCACTCCAAAATGAAACCCACCGAAATCTTGGGCCCTGTCGAAGCCGTGCCGATCCAGAGTTAGATCCTTAGAGACGGGCAGCTGATAGCCAATCCCCTTCACAGCTGACGTGCTTCGCGAACAAACGGCGAGCGCTGTACCCCCTCCATCGTCACAGGAAACAGGATGGGGAGCCATGTGAAAGACCTGTGCACAGGAGGAAATCGATCCTGGGAGAAATGCTTTTAGAAATCTACTCTCGTTATGTTCCCTGTCCCTACACAGACAATTTAAGCTGAAGATCAACGCGAAGTGGGTACTGGAAGCTTTTTCGTCTTCCTTTCAACTGCACTAGGAATCCTAATTTACTTTCTAACATCGCTGGCGCTCCGTCTGCGGACATATAAACTAATAATTTGCCAACAAATCTGCACTTTCCACGTTGTTATTGAGAACATTAAATTCATCTGTGTGCTTGTGATATCTGCACTTCCAGAGAGCGCTAAAGAATATACTACAAATTCTTCACGAAGAATTTGGATGCTGGATCTGAACGTCGTCCTCCGTAACCTGTGTGGGAGCGCGATTGTCGTGTTTTATAGAGAGGACCGTTTTACCTGAAGTGGATATAAATGTTCAGTTGCAACTACCAAATATTGTTTTACTAAATCAGCCTCCGTGAAAGAGCAAACGGATTTTGTAAAAAAACAGTACCATTTCTTAGCTTATCCGAACGGCACACTCACTCTATTTTTCTTACCCTTCTCCCTCCTCTTCGGAGCGTTTGCTTTAAGCTTTGAAACTTCTTCTACATGCTCAGATCCTTCACATTTTCTGTTTCCATATTCTCGGACGAGATGAGACACGTAGTGTCATCCTACCTTGAAACCCCTGAAGTATATTAACGATTTAAAATGCACTAAATATTACGCATTCCCACGTGTTTGCGTAAAAACTTAAGATTCCTTAACAATGTCAATTACAATGCAAAGACGTTGTCGGTGTTACAAATTGCCGACTAGCCACTGCTGTTATTAGATGACACAACTGTCAAAACTGACATTCCTCTGTTTCGCAGTAGAGGTATCTTCCGTGTTCTCGCGAACACATGGTGCGCGCGCACCTCCCTCACTCCCCACCACGCCGCCAATGGTTTGCTCGCGGGCAGCAGCCTGAGCAGATGCAAGTGGTGTCGCTCAAAACGAGAGAGTTGTTAAGCCCTGCCGTAGAGTGACCAAGAAGTGAGCGACGACGGTCCAACCAGAGCCCTTGGAAAAAGCGCGGGCGGTCAATGCCCCTTGCTCACTTTTGAATAGAGAGAAATAACAGCACTTTCCGATATATCAAGCGTTGCCTTTCATGTGGCCAGTCCAGCGACACAATTATTATAACAGCAAGAAGCGTCTCAAGCCCGCCATCTGTTTTGAAAGAAACGGACTTTCCCACGTCACCCCAGAGAAAAGAAGCACAGCAACTGCTTTAACTTGAAAATTGCGTAACGAGGATCCCACCTGAGGCAGGCAGCAAAAGCAGCACTTGGTATTGGACAGGAATGACGCTGCTGATTTCAGTAAGCAATAGAAAAACACTTTCAAATCAAATGTCCCACTGAATTCGTCCCTCAGCATGTGATAAAAATACTGATAAAAGCCGAATTACATAAAATAAGAATCAGGGAAAGACAAAATTATGAAAGCGTACGAAAAACGGCGAACGTCCTTCAACGTGTTTGCTTACTTGTGATACAGTAGGGTAGATATTTTTCTTTCTCTAACAGAGGGACGGATGCAGGCGCAATTTTTATCTTGTTACTGTTTCATCGCGTTCCACACATGTTATGAGAGTTGACGTCTTGTTCGAACGATCATTCCAGTGTCACAAAAGTTATTCGCGGACTTCATAAAATTCTCCACGCTGATCGCTGTAGCTCAGTAGATATGGCACTTCGTTAAATCAATTCGTTCTGGGTTTATTAAAGGTGACCTGCCTTAGCTATGTTTTATTGTATACTCTTGAGCAGTTCATTCCTCATTCTCGATCACGGGGCGCCGGGTTCTATTTCCAGCTGAGACGCACATTTACTCCAGTCGGGACTGGATGTGTATGTTGTCATCACCATCAGACCACCATCATCGACGATCAAATCACAAGAGACAAATGATAAAGAATTGCATGTAGAGGTCAAACTCTCCAGATTCCCGGCCATAAATGTCAAACGCACATTACATCTCACTACATACACACGCACGCAATCTACATAGATATTGATGAACTGATAAATTAAGAAATAAAGGAATCAGGTTACCTTCCATTCACAAGGCTGTTGCACGCAGCGACTGTTATAATGACTTGTAAATAATACATTTCAGCTATCAGTCGTCCTTTTAGTATTCAATGTAATGTGGATGGAGCCCGACCAGACCAACAGGCATTGCATGCATTGATCAAAAATGATAGTGCATTGAGAATGGCTAGTTTCCAGCTGAAAACTAGATATGTCAATAAAATTTAAAAAGGAATAACTGACTCCAGTAATTTCAGTAGTAGCAGCAGTATAATTTTACAATACGAAGTGTAACTCCTTAAGATAAATCATGTAGGATAAACCAACGCAACCCACGTCTTTAACAACAACGACAGGTGGGTGCACGCTTCACATTACTGTGTCACAGTGCCACCAAGCACGTGGGCATAACGAGTCATTCCCTGCCATGAGAATCATCTCAATGAAGAGTGGTACAAAGGAGAGTAACTAGTATCTGGGCAACAATATAAATGTAAGTAGTTGTTGTGTAACAAAATTTG
Organism: Schistocerca nitens; assembly: GCF_023898315.1. Lineage (NCBI taxonomy): Eukaryota > Metazoa > Arthropoda > Insecta > Orthoptera > Acrididae > Schistocerca > Schistocerca nitens. The sequence goes on from NC_064617.1 coordinate 310,198,699, forward strand.
CAACAGATTAATCTCAATTACTTTTTTCATTGTGATAGTGGTTTTCCCATAAAGAGCAATAAGTAGTAAACGCAACGACTGACTCGTGCGAGGATTCCTTTATTACATCGCATTCCAATACATTTTAGTCGAATTCCTGGGATACAATACAGTGGGCACTGTAGGATATGGAAAAAAGTAAAAATGTATGTTTTACCCAGGAGCTATATACACAGACCGGCCAAAACATTATGACCACCTACCTAACAGCCAGCATGTTCACCTTTTGCACGATTAACAGCGGCGACGCGTTTGGCATGGAAGCATGGTAGCACTGGTAGGTCGCTAGAAGGGGTTGGCACCACATCTGGACACACAAGTCACCTAATTCCTGTAAAGTCCGTGGAGGGGGGTGATGAGCTCTGACGCCACGTTCAATCACATCCCAGATGTGTTAGATCGGGTACATATATAGCAAGTTGTGGAGCAAACACAACATCTGGAACTCGCCACTGTGTTCCTCGAACCACTCCATCACACTTTTGGCCTTGTGACATGGCGCATTACCTTATTGAAATGTGCCACTGCTGTCGGGAAACATGATCGTCACGAAGGGGTATACCCGGTCTGCAACCAGTGTACGATACTCCTTGGCCGTCATGGTACCTAGCACGAGCTGCTTAGGACCCGTGGACGCCCACGTGAATGTGCATCATGGAGCACAATGGAACCGACGCAGCTTATCTCCATCCCGCGGTACAGACGTCAAGAAGCTGCTCTCTGGAAGACGACAGATTCGCGCCGTCCCATCGACATGGTGAGGAAGGTATCGGGATTCAGCACCAAGCAATGCGTGGCGATGGTAACTTCACTACTTTAGTCGTAGTTGCCGACGTAGAGGTGTTAACATGCGTAGGTCATCAGCTGTTTAGACCCATCTTTAGGGGTGTTCGGTGCACTGTGTGTGCAGACACGTACTCTGGCCAGAATTGAAATCTAATGTTATTTCCGTCACAGTTCGGTCTGCTCAGCCTACTTCGCTCGACATCTGTAATGAGGGACAGCCGCCAAATTGTACAACATGTGGACGTGGTTTCACGTTGGTTTCGCCACATGTCGAAGACACTCAGCACCCCACGAACACCCGGCCAGTCTTGCAGTTTCCGAAATGCTCGTCCCGTCTCTGGGCCATAACAATCTGCCCTCGGTAAAACTCATATAGATCTCGCGTCTTCCCCATTCTACACACTCACAGCATTGTTACAACATGCACCGTGTCTGACTAGCAACCATTCCTCGCGTGGACAGGTTTATATGGGTAGTCAGGCAATGGTCATAATATTCTGGCTGATCAGTGTGTGTGTGTATGTGTGTGTGTGTGTGTGTGAATAGCTTAAAGTTCTGAAATCTTATTGTATTAAATTGCTAATAGTAATTTCAGTACAATCAGAAAGTTCCTGTCAGGATACTCACCAATGGAATAGGAGGCATTGCCGAACTTCTGTCAGTCAGTGGTCAGGTCCACCATATTACCCATAAGACATTTAATATTCTTTCTAATTTATAAATAAATATGTACCTATGTATCATACTCTTTCCTGAACTAATGTGAAGCCCTTTAAGTCACTGTTTTATTTCTCGATATTACATTCACATTTTGCAGAATTTTGACAGAAAAGATATATAGTGTTGAAGATACATGATTTCATGAACATACGTATTTTCAACCAGTTTCTGAATTATCGTTTTTTAAAGACCGCTCTGAAGAATATTAGAAAATTATCACTAGACATAATTATTGTATTATAGTATTCTGCAAATACTGTCCCAACAACTTAATTACTACACTCAACAACCATGGCCGGTTGGTCAGAATTATAATTAAAAAAATAAACTAGAGAGATGAGTACGTGGAAAAAATTTCTGCGTATTTCATTAGTGAATTGAAATATTGTGAGTAAATTTATTTATTCGTTTTTAATCACCTATACCAATAATTATGTGAACTGCCAATGTACGAGTTGCATTGGTTGCGAGATGCTGGCTTCCCTATTAAGATTATGATTTATGTGTAGCATCATAAACTGTACCGTATCCTCTCCTTGTACCTCTTTCTTTGAGTATGCTATTTTTATAGTGTACTTCTATCGGAGATACTGAACTGTTTGTGCCGAGCCTTGCCAAAATTTAATGATAATCCACTTGCTCCGTAACAACTGTTGATCTTTATTCCTATTTCGTTACTGGCGTTTCATTGAGGGGACTGAGTGCTACCCTTTCTCCTATACCTGTATCACTCCAGAGACGTGAAAAATTGGTATCTTTTGACTGATCAACTGGAAATTATATAGAAGCAACTTAAAAGTTGAGTTCTGCAAAATAAATTACTCCATAACTCCCTGACGAGTATATATAAACATAATAATCCAGTATCTTCATTTTTAAAACATATACTAATAGTTATACATACTGCTCACGTAACTAAATTATGTCCAAGATGTGAATCTCCCAGTTGAGGTAATGATTTACTAAAACAGTCAAAAACTTCCAGTTTCTGTTTCTTGTAGGAGTATATTCTTTACATAGCTTTTTAGTGCTACAAGGAATACAGAACCGTTTATATTGAGCCTTTTAACATTTAATGATAATCAGTTTGCCTTGAAATAAGCACTGATTTTCTAAATATTTCGTTAGTTGCCAATTTAATAAGAGTAGTGGGTACTAATTTTATTTCTGCATATGTATCACTAACGACAAGGACAGATTATATGCATTTTATTTAAGTGACTGGAAGATCATTTACGCAGATTAAAAAAATAAAGAAAAAAAAGCACTGAACTCAAAATGGAACCCTGTGGTATCTCACGTCTGTTTCTTTCCGATTATGGTTGATAGACATGTTGTTTTCGCAATTGGACTGACACACTTCGTTTTAGTCGTAGAGCTAACATTAAAAATAGTTTGTGTCCATTACTGCATAATATTTCAACATGAAAAATGACTTATCAAAATGACGCATCCATAATTATTTTTTCTGCGTATTCTCCAGCACATGCATCCTGCAAAGATGTTTTGCACCAAGCAATCGATCACTTAATGTATCATAGACTTTGACGGACTTCGAAGGGATATGTGAAGTAGAACACTTTGCAAGTTGTAAGGCGAACCAATGAGAAACGAGTGCATCTGTTAGTTTCGCTGTGTGTAAGAGGTTTGAACGGCACAAAGGCAGTCAAATCCAGTAGTCGGTTTCGTGTGCTGAGTCTGCTATGGATGAGTAATATATTAAGTTGCTATCACGTTGCTTTGCAGGTTCGAATCCTGCCTCGGGCATGGATGTGTGTGATGTCCTTAGGTTAGTTCGGTTTATGTAGTTTTAAGTTCTAGGGTACTGATGATCTCAGAAGTTAAGTCCCATAGTGCTCAGAGCCATTTGAACCAACCAAGTTGCGTTGTATTGATCATAGCACGTTTACAGATAGATGTGTGTTGTGATTTCGGTTCACACTGCAACATTTCCAGATGTGGATTTACCTCCGTTCATATTTAACGATTACTGTTATTTGAGGTGATTTGTTTCCGAGGTATATGGTACAAAATCCACCTGAATAATAGGGCAGTTGAATTCATCACATTCTCGCTTAGTAAAATATTTCCACCATTTTCAATGCATTTCGATTTCATGTTCTTCACTTATTTCTCTTGCAGAGATCCATAATACCACGTGTTTCACGTGTGGTAGATTGTACAACTTATCACAGCAGTAGCTGTATTTTTTAGGTAAATTAATCAGGTAAATGAAGGATTATTCCCAATCGCATGATAGTGATAAATTCATGTTTAAGAATTCTAATACTTTCGTACTATTGTGTGCAGGTTGTAATTTGCATCGAGCTACAGCAAGAATGCTTACACATTCTCTGCCTTATTAATCAAATTGAGCCACTATTGAAAGTAGTTTATACATTTCTCAGATCTGCAATTAAGAGATCGTTTTTGCCATTTCCTTGCATGATTTACAGGTCACAACATAACTCGTCGTATGGAGATTCCGATAGAGACGACTGTAGATCAAGTTGACTACGAGGAGACTGCTGTGCATGAGTAAAGAAACAGTCTTGGTTGCAGGGTTGTAGTTGTTATTTATTTACCAATGACAAATTCAACCTGATTCAGGCATCTTTAGATTGGCTGATGTTAGATGGTGCTTGGCACAAGATGTACCGTCCTTACAACACATTCCAGAAAATACGAGTAACTGCCCTCGTTAAATATTCGGAAACACTGCGCTGTGTCCTTGTTGACGCATGCAAAATAGTCCAGTGAATGCAAACCACGATCAGGCCTACATAGACGACATGTTGACAGATCTATGTAGGCCTGATCTCGCAACCAAGACTGTTTGCTTCTTCATCGCGTATTACTGGTTGCTGTACAATCACCGCTATGAGTTGGAAAAGGTTTTCTGCTGTGCATCTGTAGATTTCTGAATTGTGCAAAACGTTGCTGGATCTCTACTTAGTGTGAAAAAGGTAATTTACTAAGGGCAAGTTTCTGAAGAAATATTTGTAGGCATTCGGGTAAGACGCGAAAAGCGTATGAAATTTCAATTGGCAATATCATGGTTTGCACAATGAAAAGCTTTAGCAAAGTCATAAAACCGAAGTGATTTGCAATTTACTGATTCCAGTGCCAGGTGGTTGTAATGGAAGTGCAGAACGACACAGAGGTCTAGTGTAGGCTGTAACTATTGCACGGCAGCAACACTCGGTAGATATTCTAATTTGTTAATGTTGAAGCCATTTATGATGCGAAAAAGTCCCAATTTTGGCCACCAGGTGCAAATATGGCGCTTTTCATGCAAGAGAGACGTATACAAATTTTTGCATATATAATCGATTAGGAAAGGGGTGTGGGCAGAAAAGGTCGACCTAATGAGAAAGGTATAATGTTGAATTTATTATTAATTGTTACCTAAACTGTTCCTTCAAAATTAACACTGGAGACATAGATAAGATGCTGTACAGCGCCAGATATGCACCTAATTTTTTTCCACATTGTATCGGTTCAGCATCAACGTTGAAAGGGTCCTGTAGCCACCTTTCTTTAGTCCGGTAGCCCATTTTCACTAGCATTTCTCTTTCTTTTCCTTGTTTATCTTTTCTCATAACTCTCATAGTGGTGTGATTGAATGAATGTGGTTGTGTGTCACGCTGCTAGACGGTGGCGTAGTCTGCTGCAGAAAGTCTGCGATAGTGATACAGATTCAGCAGCAATTGTACAGAATAGCCAACTCTCGTAGTGATCAATTATTCAAAGAGGTTTGCGCTACTTGTGAGAAATCCGCCTGCGTTAGATTGGTGGCGGAAATGGCATCTTTGGGTTTTCCGGGCCACGCGGAACGTGGGGGACGCTGGAGATGAAAAAGGGAGGCAGTCTGCCGCCGGTAAGGGAAGCGTCCACAGCTGTGCTCCAGGCGAAGAAGGGTGAGTTAGACTGATCGCGTGGCGCGTTGTTACTTGGCGAGAGGAGAGCTGTTAGCTTTTGGTCTCGCTTTTCAACTCTGAAAGATTGCTTTGCCTTGTCGCGGCAAGGAATGCAAAACATTGGCAGATTTTTCGTTTAGAAAATTTCTACAGCAGACATGGATCTGTCAGTAGAGCGCCACACAAAGGTGTCGATAAGAAGTGAGCACTCGCTCCTGTATGAATGTCTGTTTGCCTTCAGCTGTGCCTGTATAAGCTTTTATTTTTCTAAATATCAATAGCTTTGGCTTCTCGTAAATTTTCCTTGCTTTATGTATCTTTCGTCCGTGGGGAGCCAACCACTTGGTTGAACATTGGAGTTTGTTGGACCACCGTCATTTCTAACTGTCCAATCTCATGTTTGTTTTAAAGAATGTTAACTGTTCATGATTGTGTGATGTGATATGGTTGCAACTTGGCCACGATACCTAGAAATTGCGTCTCCACAAACCATGTGGTCACACGGGTGTACTGCGAAACGAGTACCGTTTCCCGAGTTATTGCGATCAGTTATCAGGCAACAGCAGTTGTATAAATGATTCACACCAATGATTTTAGGTGAATGTATCGATGATCTTCTTTAATGTTTTAGGAATTAATGTTATCAGGAATTGTGTACATGCCTCACTTCCATGTCTTAGGAATAAATGATTTTATATACAATTTTCTCTTGTGTTCCGAGGTTACGTTTTTGCACCTAAGCCACTCGCCTCGTAGCTTTCTCGTTAGCACATCCAACGCGTTTCCTTACGCACAGGTTTAGTGGTTAGTTTCCCCTTTTATTTTAAAACAAATGCTTTAGCTAAGTCTTATTTTCAGGTGTGTTGCTGGGAGCTGATCTTATGCACAGTGTTGATGCATTTTCTATTTTATTTTAAGTGTTTGATTCTCGTCGACAGTGCACGGGCAATACTATTAATTGCATCGCATCCCCCATGAGCGATATCACGACGTATACATTTTTATGAGTTTTTGGATTGTGATCAAATTAATTTTTTTTCCGACTCGGCCAAACCTTTGATTAGCTGTATGGTTAGAGTCGGTGGCGACCCTAATCTTAAAGTAATAACCCGTAGAAACAGGTTAGTTACAACGTGTCTACCAATTTTCGCTGCCAGACGATATTTATAGCCTCCACTGGTCCTCCGAGAATAGTTATTGAAATAAAATATGGTCTGTTCGTCGTTGCTGCTCGACAGTTATAAAGAGTATATGCAGCCGGCTGAGAGATGTCAAAGCGTAAGGGCCACCGGGCACCTTGGACAGCTGGTGGCACTTGCTGAACGCGGAATCCTCGGCGGCCTGTCAGGTGCTGCGTGCAGACGATGCAAAGCGAAAGGAAACAAATCAGCGGCCCCGTTCAGCGTCGGACGGCTGGTGTTTATTTGCGGACGCGTCCGCCAGTCGGCGCCCAAACAAAGCCGACACCAGCGCCACTGGGACAGAGAGAGCCGGGACGCGCGTTCCGCGTGCACCCACAGAGTTGCACGTGCCACACGTCTAGCTGGCGACGCGACGCGCATTCCTAGCGACGCTGCCTGGCGACCACCTGGAGAGACAAGAGCGCTGCCGAGGCAGGCGATATCGGCCGCATGCGGCGACCGGCAGCCGGGATGAATTCCACGGGCAGCCCAGCGTGGGCGCCAGTCGGTTCTGTGCAGTTCGGTTCGATACGGACCAATTCTGGCCGCTTGCAGTGCTTAGGTTCACGAGCTCTGACCTTTAGTTGACATCGCTCGGAAAGGTGAGCGTCTCCGTTTTGCTCGCTTTGGGAGCGTAGTCACTGTGCAAATGGTATGCGTCCCCCATTCTCTGCTAGTACTGCTGTCACACTTTTTTCTTGCGGTCGTGAGTCAAGTAACCACGTAGCTTCGCTTCATATGTTTGAACCTTTTTAGCGAAATCATCTTATACAAAGAGAGAAACCGTTAATACACACAACTAAAGGCCAATATCTATGCTTCCAATTATTTTCAACATTGTTACGACAGAAAAAATGGGAAAGTAGTAACATTTTTCAATGCACCTACACTGCCCTTGTGGATTTCGATTTCAGGAAGGAGGAATCAACAGCAAATATCATTTACTCTTCTGTCGGCGAAAGCACTAAACGATAAGGTGAAGACTGTAGGTATTTCTTTTGATTAAAAAGGGGGTTTGATTGACTGTGAGTTTCTGGATGTTGGAACATTACGGTATTAGAGAAAAAGTTGAACGACTGTAAATTTACATCAAGTAAACTCAACGATCAGGTCTTTAAGTCCACGCGTGTCGTCCAGCCGCCGTAACCATCCTTTGCCATATGGCGTCATGCGGATTTTATTTATTTATTTGTTGCCAAATTATAGACCTGTTACCTCATGTTTATAACAGTTCGTACATCTTACAATTTTCGTTTTTCATCTTCTTAGAGTTTTCTTTTCTTTTCTGTTATCTACAGCAGTTACAAAGAATGATACTTTTCAAAATGACAATATTTTTAAGTTTGAAATATAAATAAAATTAAGTTGTTTTTTAAGAAGAATATAAAAAGATGACAGGATAGAGTAGAGGTTTGTTAGTACCATTACCGAATGTGACTGACGGTGAATACCTCGGAATGGTTTCTTCGAGCCGTTGACCGCCAGTCACACACACACACACACACACACATACAAACACACACACACACACACACACACACACACACACACACACACACACACACACACACACACACACAAATGGTTATTAGTGGAGAAATAATATGGCTTATCCTATTTATTACTAATCCTTTGTTGTTGTTGTTGTGGTCTTCAGTTCTGAGACTCGTTTGATGCAGCTCTCCATGCTACTCTATCCTGTGCAAGCTTCTTCATCTCCCAGTACCTACTGCAACCTACACATCCTTCTGAATCTGCTTGGTGTATTCATCTCTTGGTCTCCCTCTACGATTTTTACCCTCCACGCTGCCCTCCAAAACTAAATTGGTGATTCCTTGATGCCTCAGAACATGTCCTACCAACCGATCCCTTCTTATAGTCAAGTTGTGCCACAAACTTCTCTTCTCCCCAATCCTATTGAACACCTCCTCAATAGTTATGTGATCTACCCATCTAATCTTCAGCATTCTTATGTAGCACCACATTTCGAAAGCTTCTATTCTCTTCTTGTACAAACTATTTATCGTCCATGTTTCACTTCCATACATGGCTACACTCCATACAAATACTTTCAGAAACGACTTCCTGACATTTAAATCTAAACTCGATGTTAACAAATTTGTCTTCTTCAGAAACGCTTTCCTTCCCATTGCCAGTCGAAATTTTATATCCTCTCTACTTCGACCATCATCAGTTATTTTGATCCCCAAATAGCAAAACTCCTTTACTACTTTAAGTGTCTCATTTCCTAATCTAATTCCCTCAGCATCACCCGACTTAATTCGACTACATTCCATTATCCTCGTTTTGCTTTTGTTGATGTTCATCTTATATCGTCCCTTCAAGACACTATCCATTCCGCTCAACTGCTCTTCCAAGTTCTTTGCTGTCTCTGACAGAATTACAATGTCATCGGCGAACCTCAAAATTTTTATTTCTTCTCCATGGATTTTAATACCAACTGCGAACTTTTCTTTTGTTTCCTTCACTGCATGCTCAATATACAGATTGAATAACATCGGGGAGAGGCTACAACCCTGTCTCACTCCCTTCCCAACCACTGCTTCCCTTTCATGCCCCTCAACTCTTATAACTGCCATCTGGTTTCAGTACAAATTGTAAATAGCCTTTCGCTCCCTGTATTTCACCCCTGCCACCTTCAAAATTTGAAAGAGAGTATTCGAGTCAACATTGTCAAAAGCTTTCTCTAATTCTACAAATGCTATAAACGTAGGTTTGCCTTTCCTTAATCTAGCTTCTAAGATAAGCCGTAGGGTCAGTATTGCCTCACGTGTACCAATATTTCTACGGAATCCAAACTGATCTTCCCCAAGGTCGGCTACTACTAGTTTTTCCATTCCTCTGTAAAGAATTCGCGTTATTATTTTGCTGCCGTGACTTATTAAACTGACAGTTCGATAATTTTCACGTCTGTCAACACCTGCTTTCTTCGGGATTAGAATTATTATATGCTTCTTGAAGTCTGAGGGTATTTCGCCTGTCTCATACATCTTGCTCACCAGATGGTAGTTTTGTCAGGACTGGCTCTCCCAAGGACGTCAGTAGATCTAATGGAATGTTGTTTACTCCCGGGGCCTTGTTTCGACTTAGGTCTTTCAGTGCTCTGTCCAACTCTTCACGCAGTATCATAATTTTCCTGTGGGCAGTATCTATCTTACCCCTAGTGAGATAAGCCTGTACACCCTTACATTTATTCTCTAGTCATCCCTGCTTAGCCATTTTGCGCTTCCTGTGGATCTCATTTTTGAGACGTTTGTACTCCATTTCGCCTGCCTCATTTACTGCATTTTTATATTTTCTCCTTTCATCAATTAAATTCAATATTTCTTCTATTACCCAAAGATTTCTACTAGCCCTCGTCTTTTTACCTACTTGATCCACTGCGGCCTTCACTACTTCATCCCTCAAAGCTACCCATTCTTCTTCTACTGTATTTTTTCCCTCATTCCTGCCATTTGTTCCATTACGCTCTCCCTGAGCCTCTGTACAACCTTTGGTTTAGTCAGTTTATCCAGGTCCCATCTCCTTAAATTCCCACCATTTTGCACTTTCTTCAGTTTTAATCTACAGTTCATATCCAATAGATTGTGGTCAGAGTCCACATCTGCCCCTGGATTATTAACTACTTTAGGTGCCCATCCATGTATAGCAGTTTGTGATTTCTTGGCTAGATCGCCAGCACCTTATGCTTATTTACTGTCACATCTCAGCTTCCTCCTCCTGTTCGTCCTCATCGTCACTATTTTCGCTATCACTGTGGTTATTGCTGTCCACCCTCTGGAGATTGTTGTTACGCTGCTCATAGGTATGTCTGTAATGTCGTGTCCGCATGTACTCTTCATATGTTGTTTTTGAAATACTGTTTGTCAGTGCGTTTAATTGTGCCCATTGTTCTTCGTCTCTTATTGCTGTGTATATATCTATGTCTGTATCCGTGTAGTCTAAGTGTAGTGCATGTCTATTGTTCGCGTATTGCCCGCACGAAAAGACAGTGTGTTCTGGGGAACCTTCGTCCCCGCATGTGCATGTAGGTGTCTGCCTCAGACTCACGCGGTTTCAGTGCGTGGGATAAGGTCCGTATCCGGTTAAGAAATGTACCATACCGTGGCTTGGATCGATATGTCTCATTCTCAACCGCTCCCTTATGTCAGGGAGGAAGTCGTGCAGTCCACGTCCCTTATCACTAACATCCCACTCACCTTGCCATGTATCCAAACGCCAAATTTAAGGAGACGTATCGTCTCTATCGGCACTCCGGTTATTGTGTGTACCTTATCTAGTCTCCCCACCTTCAACCAGTACCTTACAGCTCTGTATTTGATCGTAATATCTATGGGGCATGTTCCGAGCACCACACACAGTGCATACGCTGAGGTGGTACCGAAGGCTCCAGATAGCTTAAGCAGGACACTTCTCTGCTCTCGTCTGACCGATGCTTTGTTGGTGACCACGTTCAGTCTATGTGCCCACGTGCTAGCTGCGAAGCTGAGTACTGACTCGAAGAGCGCACAGTGGTATGTCCGTATGACTGGTAGAGGTAGTCTGTACTGTTATGAATTTAGCCTCACCAGTTTGTGTAGTATTTTTTCTGCTTTGTCTGTTCTTGGCCTTATGTGTTCGTGGCAAATTTAATTTTTCATCTATGTGTACCCCTAGATAGCACGTAAAGTGTGCTCGTTTGATGTTTGTGTCCCCAATTTTAACCGAAGGATTCCTTTGGAGTGATCCTTTCAGTAAAGTATATGTTGTTTTGCTTTCGGCTATCCTGAGTTTGTTGTTGTGACACCATTGAGTAATTGTTTGTAGTATTCCACTGTCTTTCTCTTCTAATTGGGCTCTAATAGGCCATCTGCGTAGGCGACAATTCCGTCCGACCTGTCATCCCCATCCAGAAGTTGTAGGAGGGGTTTGATTGTTATGTCAGTGTCATGTGGATGCGTTATGGAAGGGCATGGGGGTCAGCCTTAGAGGAAACGGAGCGAGACCGAATCTAATATTCGGGTTGCATACTTGATAATCAGGCGCCACCTTTACTCGGTGCTAACAAGCCGGACCAACTAGATAGATGGGCACTTTTGCGTACATCAAAGCACGTGATACTACAGGTCTTATGAGTAGCAGTGACCGTCTCCAATGGGGATCGACTTAATATCTGAGACTAGAATGAAATTTTCACTCCGCAGTGTTCGCTGATATGAAAATTCCTTGGAGATTAAAACTGTGTGCCGCACCGAGACTCGAAAAAATGGTTCAAATGGCTCTGAGCACTATGGGACTCAACATCTTAGGTCATATGTCCCCTAGAACTTAGAACTACTTAAACCTAACTAACCTAAGGACATCACACACACCCGTTCCCGAGGCAGGATTCGAACCTGCGACCGTAGCAGTCCCGCGGTTCCGGACTGCAGCGCCAGAACCGCTAGACCACCGCGGCTGGCGCACCGAGACTCGAGCTCGGGTAGAGTACAGTAGAGCAACTGCCCGCGAAAGGAAAACCCAGTTCGCGTATCGGTCCGGCACAAAGTTTCAATCTGCCAGAAAGCTTCATACCAGCACACTCCGCTGAGAGTGAACACTGCAATCTGAAAAAGTCCTCCAATCTGTGACTAAGCCATGTCTGCGCAGTATCCTTCCTTCCAGGAGTGCTAGTTCTACAAGGTATGCAGGAGAACTTCAGCGAAGCTTGGAAGATAGGAGACTAGGTACTGGCAGAATTAAAGCTGTGCGGACGGGTTGTGAGTCTTGCTTGGGTAGCTGAGCCGGTAAAGCACTTGCTCGCGAAATGTAGGTCCCCAATTCGAGTCTCGGTCCGACACACAGTTTTAATCTGCCAGGAACTTTCATATCGGTGACCATTTTAATACTTCGTGACTGCGCGTTTAAACAGACTCGCGCTCTCGGTGATACAGGACAAAGAAACTTTATTGGATATCTTTTCATTGACATACTGATTTCCCGCCTGGCCCCGGACGTAGCCGAGAGTTCGCGATTTGTGGCGGACAAGCCAACTAGTGTGACATCACAAGTTCGTTGAGGGGTCTGAATTTCCCGCGGGCCCCGTAACGGGCTTCCTTCGTTCACGCTGTAGTTCCGCGAACAACGAGTCTGGGAACTGTGGCGCTGCAGTCTCTTCATACTCGTCTACTCGTTCCTTCTTACTGAGGCATGCAGGAGTGTAAGGATAGTCGTGGTTTATTGTTAGTACAGAAAATGAGTACACCGTCTTATTGCTGTAAGGTAGTATTGACATGGCGAAATGACCGACTGTCGGATGGTCCTTGTGAAACTGTGGAGGGCATAAGACGAAAATTAACCGATGCAAAATATACACTTGAAAATAAATTCCAGTAAAGGGAGCACGATATCTGGAAGAAGTTTCACGCTAAAGTTCAAGCATCAGGAGAAAAGACATACAAATTTCGTCCAATGCTAACAAATGGTTGTATTCGTGTTTATTCCACTTGCACCATGAGAAAGCGTATGTGCTGTGTCAAACAAAAACTGGACATAGACCAGCTTCGCTGTTATATCCCGCCACAAGGAAGTGCCTTATTTCTGTATTCATTTGGTCCTGGAAAACTTTCATTTGTGGGCTAACAGTGATTAGTGTGGCTTATCAATTGTTTGTCTAATTTATTTTACCACCATTTACGGATTACACTTCATCCTCATGTCATATTTTCTGGTACTGTCGTTACAGACTCGATAACACCTCGAAAGAGTGTGGATGTCAGTGTAATTGTTAAACATTCTGTGAATAGATATAAATATTTAAATAAACTTACAGTGGTCTTTGAAAAGTTTATCTGTATACATGAATACATAAACACAAATTCACTACATAGCTATCAGTCTTTATCCTTTTGAGTCATCAGTATTCTGACTGGCTTGATGCTGCCCGCCACCAATTCCTCACCTGTGCCAACCTCTTTAACTCAGAGTAGCGCTTCAACATACTTACTCAGTTATTTGCTGGATGTATTCCATTCTGCCTTTCTCTACAGTTTTTACCCTCTACAGCTCCCTCAAGTACCATGGAATTATTCCCTGATGTCTTAACAGATGTTCTACCAAGCCGTCCCTTCTTCTTGTCAGTCTGCAGCTTTCCGCGCACGGGGTCCCGGTTTCGATTCCCCGCAGGGTCAGAGATTTTCCCTGCCTCGACATGACTGTGTGTTAATGTGTCGTCTGCGTCATCATCATTCATCCCCATTATGGTTGGAAGAAGGCAATGGCAAACCACCTCCGCTAGGAACTTGCCTAGTCGGCGATGCGGGTGTCCCACATCGTTCCCTACGGTCCTCGGAGTATGGGACCTCATCATCTTCTTGTCAGAGATTTTCATATACTCCTTTCCTCACCCATTCTTTGGAGAACCTCCTCATTCCTTACATATCAGGCCACCCAACTTTCAACATACGTCTGTACTACCACATCTCAAATGCTTCGATTTCCTTCCGTTCTGGTTTTCGTTCAGTCCGTGTTTCACTACCATACAATGCTGTGCTCCAATAGTACATTCTCAGAAGTTTCTTCCTCAAAGTAAGACCTATGTCTGAGATTAATAAACGTCCCTTGGCCAGAAATACCCTTCTTGCTAGTCTGCCTGTGATGTCCTCCTTGCTTGTCCGTCTTGGGTTATTTCGCTGCCTAGGTAACAGAATTCCTTAACTACATCTCATTTTTGACGATCCTGATGTTAAGATTCTCTCGTTTCTGATTTTTGCCGCCTTTCATTACTTTCGTCTTTCGTCGATTTACACTCAGTCCATATTCTGTACTCATTAGTGAAACGTGGCGCCGTTGGTGCCAGTCGCTTCTCTGTATTCATTTAAGATCTCTGCGATCGACTCTGTAACCGAGCGAGGTGGCGCAGTGGTTAGACACTGGACTCGCATTCGGGAGGACGACGGTTCAATCCCGCGTCCGGCCATCCTGATTTAGGTTTTCCGTGATTTCCCTAAATCGCTCCAGGCAAATGCAGGGATGGTTCCTTTCAAAGGGCACGGCCGACTTCCTTCCCCGTCCTCCTCCAACCGGATGAGACCGATGACCTCGCTGTCTGGTCTCCTTCCCCAAAACAACCAACCAACCGATCGACTCTGTACCCCGTGGCCTCGGTTTTCCTCTTTGGTCGCTCTTCGGCTATTTAAGCGCAGGACGCGGGTTTTGGTCGGTCAGTTAGCGCTCGTGTGTGCAGTCTGGTGGTCGCTCTTCGCGCGTGGTCTGCCTCTTTCTCTCACGTGGCCAGTGGGGCTACGGACGGAGAAGTGGGTGCTGTCAGAGAGTGTGTACTGTTTCTAGTGAGAGGGCGATGGTCTCGCCTGTGCTGTTAAACGATGTGAACGTGTGGAAGTGGCTTTGGAGTGTAACAGCCTGCAACAGCATACGCTACAGAATCAGACGGTGGGTATTATTCGGGTTCTTAAAGTCCTGCTATATATTTGTATATACAGAAGTAATATCCGGCGTTCCCCAAGGAAGTGTTATAGGCCCTCTATTGTTTCTGATATATATTAACGACATAGGAAACAATCTGAGTAGCCGTCTTAGATTGTTATCAGATGATGCTGTCATTTACCGTCTTGTTAAGTCATCAGATGATCAAAACGACTTGCAAAATGAGTTAGATAAGAGATCTGTACGTTGCGAAAAGGGGCAGTTGACCCTGAATAAAGAAAAGTGTGAAGTAATTCACATGAGTACTAAAAGAAATCAGCTTCGATTACGTGATAAGTCACACAAATCTGAAGGCTGTTAATTCAGCTAAATACTTAGGGATTACAATTACAAATAACCTAAATTGGAACGATCACATAGATAACATTGTGTGTAGAGCAAACCAAAGAGTGTCATTCATAGGCAGAACCCTTAGAAGGTGCAACTGGTCTACTAAAGAAACTGCTTCCTCCACACGTGTCCGCCCTATTCTGGCTTATTGCTGTGCGGTGTGTGATTCGCATCAGGTGGGATTGACGGATGACATCGAAAAAGTACAAAGAAGGGCAGCTCGTTTTGTATTATCGCGAAATAGGGAAGATAGTGTCACAGACATGATACGTGAATCGGAGTGGCAATCATTAAAACAAAGACGTTTTTCGTTGCGACGGGATCTTCTCATGAGCTTTCTGTCACCAGTTTTCTCCTCAGATTGCGAAAACATTCTGTTGACATCCGCCTACATAGGGAGAAATGATCATCACGATAAAATAAGAGAAATCAGGGCACACACAGAAAAATTTAAGTGCTCGTTTTTCCGCGTGCCGTTCGAGAGTGGAACGGTAGAGAGACAGCTTGAAGGTGGTTCATTGAACCCTCTGAGAGGCACTTTATTGTGAATAGCAGAGTGATCACGTAGACCTAGATGTAGATGAATTTTAAGCTGTTTGCAGTCAACAGGTTTGCCAGTGTTTGGACGCCCATGTTATCTGTTTCATATTGACTACTAGGGCACAAGTTATTGAGCAGTGATTACATGTGTGAATGAGGTTTGCCTGTTTTGGACGCGCTCGAGCTATGGGCAAGGAGTGTACATCTAAGATAGTGTCTGTGTACTGAAAAATAATCATGGGTTCGATTTTCTGGCTATCTGCTGTTATTTAGGTGATGTGTTCAGAGGTAAACTATCAGGGGCTTAATGATGAACAATTTACAGTGTGCATTTGTAATTATTGAGTGTGTGTTATGGTATACTGTTTCTCCTGGGTGGACTTGGTTTTAAAGAAAATGTAAACTAAATATTACGACAAATTTTATAAACAGTCGACAAGTACGCCAAAGAAGAAGAGATAGAACTACAATGGACATGTTATTCCATGGACTCTTGCGCTTCTATGCATGAAACATCTTTCCTTTGTCATTCGCTTATCTTATCTGCTTGGATTCGGACCTAAGAGGACGTCCTTGTGTAAAGCTCATCTTGCTGTACCAGCTAGTAATGTAAGTTGTACTTAAAACCCGAAAAATACACTCCTGGAAGTGGAAAAAAGAACACATTGACACCGGTGTGTCAGACCCACCATACTTGCTCCGGACACTGCGAGAGGGCTGTACAAGCAATGATCACACGCACGGCACAGCGGACACACCAGGAACCGCGGTGTTGGCCGTCGAATGGCGCTAGCTGCGCAGCATTTGTGCACCGCCGCCGTCAGTGTCAGCCAGTTTGCCGTGGCATACGGAGCTCCATCGCAGTCTTTAACACTGGTAGCATGCCGCGACAGCGTGGACGTGAACCGTATGTGCAGTTGACGGACTTTGAGCGAGGGCGTATAGTGGGCATGCGGGAGGCCGGGTGGACGTACCGTCGAATTGCTCAACACGTGGGGCGTGAGGTCTCCACAGTACATCGATGTTGTCGCCAGTGGTCGGCGGAAGGTGCACGTGCCCGTCGACCTGGGACCGGACCGCAGCGACGCACGGATGCACGCCAAGACCGTAGGATCCTACGCAGTGACGTAGGGGACCGCGCCGCCACTTCCCAGCAAATTAGGGACACTGTTGCTCCTGGGGTATCGGCGAGGACCATTCGCAACCGTCTCCATGAAGCTGGGCTACGGTCCCGCACACCGTTAGGCCGTCTTCCGCTCACGCCCCAACATCGTGCAGCCCGCCTCCAGTGGTGTCGTGACAGGCGTGAATGGAGGGACGAATGGAGACGTGTCGTCTTCAGCGATGAGAGTCGCTTCTGCCTTGGTGCCAATGATGGTCGTATGCGTGTTTGGCGCCGTGCAGGTGAGCGCCACAATCAGGACTGCATACGACCGAGGCACACAGGGCCAACACCCGGCATCATGGTGTGGGGAGCGATCTCCTACACTGGCCGTACACCACTGGTGATCGTCGAGGGGACACTGAATAGTGCACGGTACATCCAAACCGTCATCGAACCCATCGTTCTACCATTCCCAGACCGGCAAGGGAACTTGCTGTTCCAACAAGACAATGCACGTCCGCATGTATCCCGTGCCACCCAACGTGCTCTAGAAGGTGTAAGTCAACTACCCTGGCCAGCAAGATCTCCGGATCTGTCCCCCATTGAGCATGTTTGGGACTGGATGAAGCGTCGTCTCACGCGGTCTGCACGTCCAGCACGAACGCTGGTCCAACTGAGGCGCCAGGTGGAAATGGCATGGCAAGCCGTTCCACAGGACTACATCTAGCATCTCTACGATCGTCTCCATGGGAGAATAGCAGCCTGCATTGCTGCGAAAGGTGGATATACACTGTACTAGTGCCGACATTGTGCATGCTCTGTTGCCTGTGTCTATGTGCCTGTGGTTCTGTCAGTGTGACCATGTGATGTATCTGACCCCAGGAATGTGTCAATAAAGTTTCCCCTTCCTGGGACAATGAATTCATGGTGTTCTTATTTCAATTTCCAGGAGTGTATAATAGTTCTTTTGTCAAAAGAATTTGTGTATGTGGTCAATCTATTGTAAATCTGATACCTTTATTATCTTAAGTAGATATGGGCCTTAACAAAGAATTTTCATTGTTAGGCGCCATCTTAAAAAAATCCTTAACATTTTTCTTTTAGCTCATCTACGAGACGTGCCGTCGGTTAGGACAATTAACTTTATTTCAGATCCCACGAGACCAGAGGAAGCTACTAATAATTTTTACAATTTTACTTACAGATTGTCTTTATATAACGAGATAACATCCCAGGCAGAAAAGGTCTGGTAAAAGGATTCCAGTTCCATTATGCGATTTCATTTGTAGATGCTACTCTTGTTATCTTACACTATGGAATCGAGACGAAACCGCAATGTATCAACTACCCTGAGAACTGAGCTAGTTTACTGAGTGCTTATACACGTGGGGCTAAATTAAACAAAGTATTACAAAAAATGGTTCAAATGGCTTTGAGCACTATGGAACTTAACATCTATGGTCATCAGTCCCCTAGAACTTAGAACTACTTAAACCTAACTAACCTAAGGACAGCACATAACACCCAGTCATCACGAGGCAGAGAAAATCCCTGGCCCCGCCGGGAATCGAACCCGGGCGTGGGAAGCGAGAACGCTACCGCACGACCACGAGCTGCGGACACGTATTACACTGTTAATAATATTCCTACATTAGTTATTTCTCTTTTATGCTGAGCCATTGCATTAATGTATGTTTCTTTTTTGTATAAGTCAAGGCTCATATTTTATTTTATTACATTACACTAATAGTCACAAAATAAATAAAAAATTTATATTTCATTACATTACAATGGAACATATATAACATAATTAATCGGTTCCGGGATTATGTTACGAGTGCGTGATTTAGTAATATGACCAGCTTCTTATATATTTGAGTATATTTTCACTTCCTGTTCTGGCAGTAATAAGCGTGTCTCCACATATTACTAATGACGAAGTGCAGATATTTAAAGTGGTTTGAATGGCTTTTGGGTCCCCTGTGGCCGTATTCCTGTTTTGAAATTTTTCTAATGTTTTAAGGAGTGTGTTACTCTGGATACTGCCCACTTGCTGTGTGGTTTTAAGTTGCTGTTTTTGTGGTATAATCAGCGGTGCGCATCGTCCGTTGTAGTTGGTCGTTTAACTGAGGGACGACGCCTTGGCGACGGCCAGTTTGAATTGTAACCGACAGCGCGGCCGCTGTGTTTGTCAGTATTGGCTCTGAGCACTATGGGACTTAACATCTATGGTCATCAGTCCCCGTTTGTCAGTAGACTCCAATTCTTCGGCGAAATTGAGTAGAGTATTTTATTATTTGTTCCTGGTGACGCCGAGCCGTCCGCCTTCCCTTCGGCTTTAATTCAGGCTCGATATGCAATTTCAGCGCACCTCTGACGTGCCATTACTTGTCACTGAAATTTTGTAATACTTGAAAGATGCCTTTCATTGTACCGGGTTTTTAATATCTTATTCAGAAAGAGAAACTGTGAGTTGTGTCTGCTGTTATATTTTAAAAGGTGTCCTGCTTCTATGCAAGTTGTCCTCAGCAAACCATTTATTTTTTTGTATAGTTGTTAAGATTTATGTATAGAGGGTTGTAATATTATTTATTTGCTTGTAGAAATTTTGTCTGTTTCGTAATGTTTCAAGTTCTAGGGCAATTATGTACATCATTTTGGGGAACAGCAGTTCGCTGTTGTCATGCAATTGTTAAATAAATTCTGTTGGAAATTACAAGCAACAGTTTGTGTTTGATTGGTAATTATTTCCTTGTCTTTATTGAATTGAAGCATCCTTGAGCGTGTGTCCCACGTCTCAAATACTGTTCATACTATTAAGTAGATCCTGTACCTCTTCTTTACTTTCGCTGAGGATAGCAGTGTCATCAGCGAATCATATCACTGATATCTTTCACCCTGAATTTTAATTCCACTCTCAAATCTACCGTCTTCGATGTATACAATGAACTGTAGCTGGGCGAAAGACTACATCGCTGTCTTACACACTTTTTAATCCCAGCACTCCCTTCTTTGGGTTCCACTACTATTCTTCTCTCTTGGCTCTTGTACATGTTGTATAGGATCCGTCACTCCTTACATCTTACCCCTATTTTCTTCTGATTCCTCAGAGGCAGTATGCCAACAACATTTGAAATATATTGTCAATCAAAATCACACAAACTACACACCGTTTCACGAACACTTGCACAAAGAACCAGACAATGCTAACAGCAGTGACTGTACAATAACAGGGACGAATCACGAGACGGCACATACAGCGAACCCATAAGCGATCGCCAGCCAAATACGCGTCGTCCGACAAGACGACCGACCGACGACCAACAAAAGTCGTCCCCAATCCGATCATATGTGTCGGCAACCGTTGGGTGAGTCATGGCGGTTCGAACCTCACTGCTGCCGCGCCCCGACTGAACTTGTGCCGCGTGCGAACTCAAACACTACCAGGTCCGAGCTAACTGCTGGCTCCTTCCAACCGACTAGTCGACACACGACGACCGGGAAGTAATAGGAGTCCAGCAAAGATAATACGTCACGGCTTGTATCGATGAGCGCTGCTGCTGCCGCTCACGGGCAGGCAAAGCAGCAACTCGGTGAGACAAGCAATTGTAACTAACATAACGAGGTGGCAGTACGGCAAAAACAGGATGTTAAATAAGAGATGGAACGAACACGAGCCACGCAAGGCTCACACTGCACTTTCAAAAGCCGCGACATGGCTTTTAAAAAGGAGTGTTGTCGCCACGGATGCTGATGCATGCTCCACAACTTTCTACCAAACTGCTGGCTACCTAAGTTTAGTAAGGAGATCATGTGTTACAGTGTTCCATTCATCTACCAGCGCTGTTGACAAATGCTGGACCATCGTTGGTACATAAGGACGTGCTACAGAACGTTTCCCCAACGCATCCCACAAGTTCTGGACAGAGTTTAAGTCGGGGAACGGGCAGGCCAGTCTAGTCGCCCTAATGTCATCCATAAAAATGAAATCAGCGCCGGCTGAAGCCCTGAAAGAACACATGTGGGGAAGCAGTACAGTGTCATAATAACGTAGGCCGAACAGTGTACAGTTTTCAGGGATCTGGAAGTCAGCATGCTCATAGAACACCACACCACCCCATACCATAAAACCCATACCACCAAGAAAGATCATGTTCTACAATACTGGACGTACCCTTTTGTGGCCAGTGGTGGGTACACAGAATGTTTCCACAAATACTGTCGAATATGATCGTTTTGGTGATCTAGGTAGTAAACACTGTGCACTCACTGGTCAGCGTTATTGTGACACTGTATGCTTCCCGATGTACGACTATTAGGGGTGCGTTCTGTCATGTCTTCATTTTTATGAATGACAATGCGCGATCTCATCGAACAGTATGGGGGAGGAGTTCTTGGAACTAGCCGACATTCGGCGAGTGGACTCGCCTCCCAGTTACCCGGCTTAAATCCCATCCAGAACGTGTAGGATGCGTTGCGTGGACGTACTTTTCGTTACGTCCATGCGCACCAGCGGCCATCCAGCGCTGGTGAAGGAATTAGACACCCTACCACGAGAAATCTTTAGCAATCTTCTGGCCAGCATGTTGGAGCACGAGCAACGAATGAAGTGCCGTCCGTGATGACCACACATCTTATTAAAAAACATGTCTCGCCTTTTGAAAGCACAGGGGTCCGTCATGAATTGTCCTCGAAGGGAACGATCTATTGATACGTAATCAGCATGGTTTCAGAAAACATCGTTCTTGTGCAACGCAGCTAGCTCTTTATTCGCACGAAGTAGTGGCCGCTATCGACAGGGGATCTCAAGTTGATTCCGTATTTCTAGATTTCCGGAAAGCTTTTGACACAGTTCCTCACAAGCGACTTCTAATCAAGCTGCGGGCCTATGGGGTATCGTCTCAATTGTGCGACTGGATTCGTGATTTCCTGTCAGGAAGGTCGCAGTTCATAGTAATAGACGGCAAATCATCGAGTAAAACTGAAGTGATATCAGGTGTTCCCCAGGGAAGCGTCCTGGGACCTCTGCTGTTCCTGATCTATATAAATGACCTGGGTGACAATCTGAGCAGTTCTCTTAGGTTGTTCGCAGATGATGCTGTAATTTACCGTCTAGTAAGGTCATCCGAAGAACAGTATCAGTTGCAAAGCGATTTAGAAAAGATTGCTGTATGGTGCGGCAGGTGGCAGTTGACGCTAAATAACGAAAAGTGTGAGGTGATCCACATGAGTTCCAAAAGAAATCCGTTGGAATTCGATGACTCGATAAATAGTACAATTCTCAAAGCTGTCAATTCCACTAAGTACCTGGGTGTAAAAATTACGAACAACTTCAGTTGGAAAGACTACACAGATAGTATTGTGGGGAAGGCGAGCCAAAGGTTGCGTTTCATTGGCAGGACACTTAGAAGATGCGACAAGTCCACTAAAGAGACAGCTTTCACTACACTCGTTCGTCCTCTGTTAGAATATTGCTGCGTGGTGTGGGATCCTTACCAGGTGGGATAGACGGAGGACATCGAAAGGGTGCAAAAAGGGCAGCTCGTTTTGTATTATCACGTAATAGGGGAGAGAGTGTGGCAGATGTGATACGCGAGTTGGGATGGAAGTCATTAAGGGAAAGACGTTTTTCGTCGCGGCTAGATCTATTTACGAATTTTCAGTCACCAACTTTCTCTACCGAATGCGAAAATATTTTGTTGAGCCGAACCTACATAGGTAGGAATGACCGTCAAAATAAAATAAGAGAAATCAGAGCTCGAACAGAAAGGTTTTGGTGTTCGTTTTTCCCGTGCGCTGTTCGGGAGTGGAATGGTAGGGAGATAGTATGATTGTGGTTCGATGAACCCTCTGCCAAGCACTTAAATGTGAATTGCAGAGTAATCATGTAGATGCAGATGTAATTATTCTCTTTGAATAAAAGTGTCACTTCATTTCGTCTAATTTCTTTCAGTTATCTTCTGTACTATACTGCGCTACACTATACTACAGCAGTTCTTTCTACGTACGGTCCACGTCCATCGAGCAATGTTATTTGGCAGTAACACATCATCCGAAAGTTACTTTCGTCCTTAAGTTAATGCACCACTGTAAGTATAACATACTGGAATAAATATGCAAGAAGTCCCATTACGATTTAATAATTGTACTGTCGATAAATCACGAGCAACAGTAACAACTGCAATGCATTTTAAGTGACCACAAAGAAAGCTAATTACAGGAAAAGCGGACATCAGGCTGCGATGCTGTAGTACAATCCTAACGACCTGTAACTCATCCACGAAGGAAGTGACTCACAAAACATTCGTTGGACCGACCTTCAGTATCGTGTGTCTGTCTCTGAATCTTTCCAAATGGGATTAGCGGAGGTGATAATGAAGATTAATAGGAAGATAGCTGTTTCGTCTAAGCTTCATTGTTTTATACGTTAGCGTTAAGGAACTGTTAATCAAACTACGGTGGTAGACGCTGCAATAGATGCTGTGTTCACAGAGAAGTAGGTAGGTGAGTCAGATAAGATATTACTTTGTCCGACATACATCTCGCGCTATGATTATAATGGGGAAAATCTGCATCTACATCATACTTCGCAAGCCACTTAATGGTGTGTGGCGGAGCTAATACGGAAGCCTCACCGACAACCTTCTGGTGCAACATTCGGCAAATGGAAAAGGAGAAGGAAGTAAATGGCAGCAAGTATCGAAAGAGCCCGCCGCCGCACATCGTGAAGTGATATCCCGAGAATAGATACGAGGGTGTACTGGTAAGTCTTTGGCTTTACAAAGGAAAATACTGTCATGCGTTTGAAAAAAAAATTATTCAACATATTCACTCTGCAGCTCAGCAGATTTATGACCTCTTTGTTCCAGCGTGCGTAATTCATTAAAAAAGAAAAGAAAAAAGAAAAGAAATTGTGCGTGATCACCGCCTCGTCGGAAGGAACATTGTCGTGCAGAAACAGGATTTCTTTTCCCAGCTTTCCTCGGCGTTTGGCGACCTATCGTTGCTTCAGTTTAGTAACACAGGGCTTTGCCATGATGATTTCACCATGTTATCAATAGTCAGGAAGTGAGATTTCATCTTCACTCCAAAAGAAATATGCGAGCAAGTTGTATGCTGATCTTTGGCTTTGAACTTCTTTGGACGTGGAGAACCATCTTGTCTCCATTCCTTGGACTGTTCTTTCGTCTCTTAATCGTAAGTGTATATCCACGTTTCATCGATGGTGTCAGACGATCCAAAATCCCTCAGGATCCTGCCGATATTGGAATAAATGGAGTGTAGAGCATTCAGAAATTTAGGATCCAGTTTGGGTAAGGATTTTCTCATATCCCATATCTCCTGCACACTCTCGCATATTCCCAAGGTCCGCTACCTTTTAGCACACATTGATCACCCAGGATCATAGGATGAACAGCATCCGTGGTTCCCGCAACTATGGTTTGGGTTGGCCTTCCAGGACGTTCTTTATCTTCAGTGCTGAAATGCCTTATTTTAAACGTAGCATCCCACTTCTTGATGTTGGAACAGGAAGGGCAGTTACACTCAGTGTACCAGACATGTTATCATAATTTTGTTCCGTTGTATTCTCACTCTGAATTCTCTATATTCTTGCACTACGGTATTTTCAAACCCTAGAGAGACATAAAAACCAATGGTACTGCTACGCAATTACTGTATGTATAATGCAACGAACAAATTTTAGTGGAAGAAACACAGTTAATCTACATCTATTGTAACTAGAAAAAGCCAAGAACTTGTCAGCACACGCTGTATAAATAATGATACACATATCTGGAAGCAACGAATATTTTGGACGATTTCAGCTGCTACTATCACAGTAGTTGTAAAAACATAGGAGCTATCCTGACAAAGATGAAAAATTTGCAGATTTTAATCATGCTCATGTGCAACGAAATACATTGAACTGTTAAGCGGATTGAAGCCATAAATGATATCGGACCAGTGCGCGATAAATAGTCCCGTAACGCTTAAAGAGGATTTTCAGTAGATGGTGTACAAATTTGGTAAATAATCAGCCAACGAGGGAAACAGTTGCAGACTTACATACTCAGTCAGACAAAGAGGTAAACAGCTGCGGATTTGTGTGCTTAAATACAACCGTTATATTAGAATACGGGCACCATCGATTTTCTCTGCACATAAAACAAGTAACGAACGTGAATTGTTCTCACCGCTGTGGAATATCAGAGGAACATTCAGAAAATATTTAATACATCCGAGATTATTTCGATCATTCAGTGTGTAAATCATGTTATGTGTAAATGTGAAACCGAGTGCCGATCAGGGATCTAAACATAGGCACCAAAAATTTACAGACTCTGGTCTCTCAACTGAATTACTGAAGCTCGTCCTACAGATTATGTCAAAAATTCAAATAGCCACCGGTTACTGTTAAATATTTTCTTTATATTTATGCTGATATTTTCGTAATAGTTTTTAAGAACGATATGAAGAGGCAGTCTCATCACGATCTGTGAGCAGAAAATGTTTGACTCTGTCAGAGTGTCTTTGGCATTTATTCATGATTAATTACTATTGCGATCTATGTTTTCGGGTCTACTTCTAATCAAAATGACATGACAATATAATTCTGTGTTATTCAGTTTTCTTTTATCCAATAGGTGTTTCGATGTTTGACCATATAAAACTACTACTATACTGTGATAGGTTCGTTCCCCTTCCCCTTTTTCGTTTTCTTTCACATAAAAGAGAAAGCAGTAGTGAAGGTTTTGTGTTTGTTTCTACATGCTTTCTGTAACCTCCATCTATGGTAGTTTTGTTTGCCACTTTCCGTTGTTATGTGCTTACTGCTTACATATTTATTAATGTGTTGTTTAAATACTTCTACGCGCGTAAAATATATATTAATGAAACTAATGTAACATGTTAAAGGAGTGACGATCTCTGAAATGTAATCGAAAGGTCGCTGAGTGAATGGTCTACATCTACATCTACATGGTTACTGTGCAACTTGCACTTAAGAGCCTGTCAGAGGGTTCATCGAACCATTTTCATACTGTTTCTCTACCATTCCACTCTCGAATGGCGTGTGGAAGAAAGGAACACCTAAATCTTTCCGTTCGAGCTATGATTTCTCTTATTTTATTATGATGATCAATTCTTCTTACGTAGGTGGATGTAAACAAAGTATTCACGCATTCAGAAGAGAAAGTTTGTGATTGAAATTTCGCAAATAGATCTCGCCGCAAAGAAAACCACCTTTGTTTCAGTGACTGCCACCCCAAATCGCATTTCATATCAGTTACACTCTCACACCTATTGCACGATAACACGAAACTAGCTGCCCTTCTGTGCACTTTTTCGATGTCCTCCGTCAATCCTACCTGGAAAGGATCCCACACCGCGTAGCAATATTCCAGCAGAGGACGGACAAGTGTAATGTAGGTTGTGTCTTTTGTGGGTTTGTCGCATCTTCTAGGTGTTCTGCCAACAAAGCGCAGTCTTTGTATCGCCTTCCCCACAATATTATCTATGTGGTCTTTCGAATTTAAGTTGTTAGTAATTGTAATTCCTAGGTATTTAGTCGAATTGTCAGCCCTTAGATTTGTGCGATTTATCGTATACCCAAAATTTATCGGATTTCTTTTAATACTCATGTGGATGACCTCAAACTTTTCTTTGTTTAGTGTCAATTGCCACTTTTCGCACCATACAGAAATTCTCTCTAGATCATTTTGTAATTGGAACTGATCGTCTGATGAATGCACTAGCCGGTAAAATACAGCCTCATCTGCTCAGATTATCACCTAGATCATTTATGTATATCAGGAACTGCAGAGGGCCTATGGCACTAAGTTACGGAACGCCAGATATCACTTCTATTCTACTCAATGATTTACTGTCTATCACTACGTACTGTGGCCTCTCTGAGAGGAAATCGCGAATCCAGCCACACAACTGAGACGATACTCCATATGCACACAATTGGATTAATAGTCGCTTGTGAGGAACAGTATCAAAAGCCTGCTGGAAATCTAGGAATATAGAACGGATATGAGATCCCTCATCAACAGCACTTATTGCTTCATGGGAATAAAGAGCTAGCTGTGTTGCACAAGAACGATATTTTCTGAATCCGTGTTGGTTATGTATCAATAAGTCATTTTCTTCAAGGTGGTTCACAATGGTTCAAATGGTTCAAATGGCTCTGAGCACTATGGGACTTAACATCTGTGGTCATCAGTCCCCTAGAACTTAGAACTACTTAAACCTAACTAACCTAAGGACATCACGCACATCCATGCCCGGGGCAGGATTCGAACCTGCGACCGTAGCAGTCGCGCGGTTCCGGACTGAGCGCCTAGAACCGCGAGACCACCGCGGCCGGCGATTCACAATGCTTGAGTACAGTACATGCTCCAAAATCCTAGTAACTTTGGCTGTGTTCGTGCCGTATGACATGGACTGCTTTCCCTGAGTATCACGAACTGTAAAGTTAAAATGTAAAAATAGTTAAGTTCTTTCTGTCGTTCACTATCATCTCACAAAGAAACTTGAAAATTACGAACTGCAGACAGTGGAGTAGCGTGTCTGCTGAATAAAATACTTCGGTGTGTAGCGTGGACTGTGAACTTTAAACACATACAGATCAAAGTGACTGTCGTTGTATACTATTATATCAGAAAATAATAACGTGAAATGTACAAATTCGTACAGTGAAGTGACAGGTTCTCAAGCAGACTGTTTCCAGTGCACAGTTAGGACTTTGGAGCTAAGTTACAAATGTACTTCTTGTCATGGACTGATATTTGTCAAAGTAATTAAAGGCTAAGAAGTTTTGGCAGTGGACTAACGTGTTCGCCAAATATTTTCTGTACATAGCGCTTACTGCAAAATATAAATCTACCGAAGTGTTTCCCGCCATACACTTATATCTAAAAAGAAATGTAAAAACTGCAATGTGCCGACAGTAGTCATAAATCATATATTGCGTAAATCTTATATTGCACAGTGCTGTCGGTGAACATCACGCTTGTGTGGGGGAACGACATTTCATCTACATCGCCAACTACAGATAGGTCCGTCAACGAGGAGACGTTAAGTAACACTCTTTCCACTACAACTATACACAAGCGGTGGTTTCCAAGAGGATAACTGCAGTGACAGTTCTTAGTCAGGATTACGCTAATATTGTTTACGGTGCACCAGCGTGGATGACGACACAAGTAATGTGCCTTCATCCAACATAATGACTATTAGGACGTACTCCTTTTGCAAATAATTTTCTGAAATATACGATTTTTTAAAATTCTTGTTACCTGTTTTATGTAACTTGATTTCCAGGCGCCTTAAATCAAACTCTCAGTAATTTAAAAGGTTAAATTTGTGCTGGCGTGAACTGTCGCCAGGACACGGGTCAGCTAAGATGCAGCGCGAAGATCGGTACTAGGTGCTGAATCAAGTGCGCCTGTCACGAGAGACGTCATAGAGACACACCGCCGCCAACGCCCTCTCGACAGTACGTATTTAGGCCGGAACCGTTGACCGGACGGCCTCACTGACCTACTCACATGTCAGGCTACGACGGTGCATACCGGCCAAATCGAACTAGCAGCGAGACTGTTTACCGGTATTGTATGCAAACAGGACTATTAATGATGAGCGTGTACCACAACACAGAGACTCTATTCAAGTACCAGCTTCATGTAAATAAAGAACCGTATTAATTCGCGTGTGCACTTGTGCTGCAGAAAGAGAATACCGGGCACCCACAACCACATCCTCTCCATTGCTTTCACGGGGCACGTTGGTACAATCTTGCGGCATTTAAGTGTGACGCACATTCATCTGGAGCAGTACGAACATTTTCATTTTATGATTTCTTTATCCCTTACTACAAATATGCACTTCCAGAATTCGTCAGAGCTACTTCTTTCACTTATATTTTTATCCACATTCCATGCCGAATTACATGTTGTTTAATGCAGTACGCTAGTAAAGTAGGTGCGGCGTATTGTGCTCGTCATTAAGATTGTTGACGGAGGATATCGAAAAAGTGCAAAGAAGGGCAGCTAGTTTTGTGCTATCAAGCAATAGGTGTGAGAGTGTAACTGATGCCATACTCGAGTTGGTGTGGCAGTCACAGAAACAAAGGCGGTTTTCTTTGCGGCGAGGTCTACTCGCATTTACGAAATGAGGAAAGAGTAGGTGAACTTTTACTGCTGGACCATTTGGAACGCGTGGAATTTTTAACTTTTTCAGATGCGTGTTAGCTGGCTTGTACTTACATCTCACAACTCCTCATACTATCGTACTCCAGAGCCATTGCGACTTTGCTTACTGAGTTGGTATCTGTATGTAATTGTTTCGGTCAGAGTGAGTGTAATATTTAGGGAATTAGGAGACAGTAAAAAATGAATGTTTTCAATTTTTCCAGGATTATATACTAGAGATCCTATGTTCATTTCGTTAGAAAAGTGCCATATTTCTTCCATGTTTTGATTTCCGTACCTCATTCGGTAGAAATGGAATGCTTATAGGTTCACTTTGCCCTCTGTCTGTCTGTCTGACTGTTTCTATTTCTCATGATCGCGTAGACATATCAAGTTGCAATTTGTCACATATTAAGGTCCACGGTACCTTCATGACGTAAAAGAAAATTAAACTTCTAAGCCAATAAAATCAAAGGATACGGATCTTTTTGTCACATTTTTTTGATAATAGTAAACTCACTCATTAAATATTCGTTTTGTAAATAAACATCTTTTTCTTGCTGAAGTGTATTTTAATTGTTACCGACTCGTTTCACCCTTCACTATTTTACTTTCAGGCACATCAGTGAAATCTAGAAAACAAACAAACACACACACACACACACACACACACACACACACACACACACACAGAGAGAGAGAGAGAGAGAGAGAGAGAGAGAGAGAGAGAGAGATGAAGAATGAAGAGAACAGAAATGAACGGACGTTAGTTTCCAGTATATACTTCTTTAGGTTGGCAATATGTACATAAACAATCCCAACTGGACACCACATAAAGGGGCACAGACAGTAGTCACGACTATAAATCGCATATTTTGGTAAAATATCTACAGCCTGTGCCAGAAGAATAACAGTGTTACTCAGCCATTAGTGCAAAGAACATAAAAACTGTGAAGAAAAAATTTCGTAACGTGAAAATGTACCTATATTTCGTAAGTGAAATTAAAATGTGACCTCCAGCATGTGAGCAGATGAGAGGAAACGCAGATGCTAGCCAAGAACTCGAATAATCACATATTTACGTAAAAAGTAATACCAAACTGTATCACTGTAGATTCGCCTGAAGATTCCACGAAGTAAAAGGCAAAACGCTTTTGCGACAAATACGATAAAATTCAGCAAGAAAAAGTCGGTTTTTATTTATAGCACAATTATTTCTGTGCTTGCTGCAGATGGTGGCCACACAAACAATTGTGTTATTCATTAAAACCTATAGCGTACTTCCCTTCGACGCAAGGTTACGAAATTTGATAGGCAGAATAGTTGCACAGTACAAGTAAAGGAAGAAAATTAGAAAGTTGCTAAGTGATAAATACATCACACGAAAAGAAAATTCTTTTTTCATTCATTATCCGATTTGAAATTGAAACATTACCGAAAGTCTCGGAATACCTGAAATCGATATCTAGCCGATATCAATGTCGATAACAGGCAGAAATCGTCGAGATCCTAGATTACTGCCATGGATTAACTATCTGTTTACGTTGTTCAGTCTGTGCGGAACTATCAGTATTCCTACTCGCACCTGGCCATTTTTTAATATGACTTTTTAGTCAAATTCCTTTTGAGTTTCAAAGACTAATTATTTGTAGTTATCTTTTTTATATATGAACACGAGCATTTCTGGTGCAAGTAGTTTTAGATCGTTCCTGTTTCGTCCTAAGAATCATTATCAGATGAACTACATTCTTTCCCCTCACCCGCGAAACTGTATGTAAAGTGGCATTGAAGTTCATGCTTGTATCGAAAAACCTGTCCAGAATAGTAGGCGTAGGTCTCCGTCTTCACAGTTTCGCGGAGCATTGACTGATCCATTACATTTCGAGCGTGCAAAAACTCCATTCATTCAACTGTTACTTCGGCCATACACCTTTCAGCCATCTTCCAAGTGATCGTACATTTAAACCAGATGGCCTTACCACTGCACATGTAGCCATCAATAAACAACGGCCAGAGGTACTGTTTGTCGACAAAGGCAGTTGAATGAACTGAATCGCAAATCAGATGCCCGATCAATGCAGCTCCTACTGATCCATTAGTATCCCAGCGTGAAGCGAGAGCTAAGGAGCCATGTCATGCGAAGTTTTTGCCGCCAGATGACTCCTCCCACAGGCGGCATACAATCCCGATGACACGATAGCTCAAGCCAAATCTGTTCCTACACAAGTACTGACGTAGCAGCGAGCTTCTCCAAATGAGACCTGCATGATACACTACTGGCCATTGAAATTGCTACACCAAGAAGAAATGCGATGATAGACGGGTATTCATTGGAAAAATATATTATACTAGAACTGACATGTGATTACATTTTCACGCAATTTGGGTGCACAGATCCTGCGAAATCAGTACCCACAACAACCAACTCTGGCCAGAATAACGGCCTTGATACGCCTGGGCATTGAGTCAAACAGAGCTTGGATGGCGTGTACAGGTACACCTGCCCATGCAACTTCAACACGATACCACTGTTCATCAAGAGTAGTGACTGGCGTATTGTGACGAGCCAGTTGCTCGGCCACCATTGACCATACGTTTTCAATTGGTGAGAGATCTGGAGAATGTGCTGGCCAGGGCAGCAGTCGAACATTTTCTGTATCCAGAAAGGCCCGTACAGGACCTGCAACATGCGGTCGTGCATTATCCTGCTGAAATGTAGCGTTTCGCAGGGATCGAATGAAGGATAGAGCCACGGGTCGCAACACATCTGAAATGTAACGTCCACTGTTCAAAGTGCCATCAATGCGAACAAGAGGTGACCGGGACGTGTAACCAATGGCACCCAATACCATCACGCCGGGTGATACATCAGTAAGGCGATGACAAATACACGCTTCCAATGTGCGTTCACCGAGATGTCACCAAACTCGGATGCGACCATCGTGATGCTGTAAACAGAACCTGGATTCATCCGAATAAATGACGTTTTGCCCTTCCTGCACCCAGATTCGTCGTTGAATACACCATCACAGGCGCTCCTGTCTGAGACTCAGCGTCAAGGGTAACCGCAGCCATGGTCTCCGATCTGATAGTCCATGCTGCTGCAAACGTCGTCGAACTGTTCGTGCACCGTCGGCTTGACCTTTATCAAAGTCGGAAACATGATGGTATGCATTTCTCCTTCTTACACGAGGCATCACAACGACGTTTCACCAGGCAACGCCGGTCAACTGCATTTTGTGTATGAGAAATCGGTTGGAAACGTTCCTCATGTCAGCACGTTGTACGTGTCGCCACCGGCGCGTCCTTGTGTGAATGCTCTGAAAAGCTAATAATTTGCATATCACAGCATCTTCTTCCTGTCGGTTAAATTTCGCGTCTGTAGCACGTTATCTTCGTGGTGTAGCAATTTTAATGGCCAGTAGTGTAATAACATGTTACTAACTACAAGATCCCGACGGTATACCTGTACATATATCCGTGACGACATGCGCAGAATCTCCGTCCACTGTTGTACAAGGAGAGACGCAAGTGCTTTAGCTTCTCACAGCATCTTTCCATATTCCTTCCGCCCCTTTAGTCGCCGACTGCAGTACCACAAAGCTGTTTGTTCATCTTCCATCTCTATCACGAGTTTGATCATTTTCTTGCACCGTCGGCTTCAGTATTATACACTAGTAGTCTAGTATTAATAATAACATGAGTGATTATATTGTAACAGTAATATAAAATCACCTGAGAAGTTTTAAAGGTCTAAAATTGTCCAATATACTGAAAAAAAACCTTTTTGATCTCCTTTCATATATGTTAAAATGTAAAAGTAAATATGTAAAACTTTTGGCTCAAGAGCGGTTTTTTTCCGTCTCCACTCTATCCCTCCATGGGGAATTGAAATAAAAACACTGTAGCATTGGTCTGTCTGCAACCTCGAAGATAGTATACGGCTGAAATACGAGGTGTGGAGGTTGCTGCACGTCCGAAATCTAAAGGATCAATATGTAATGATGTTCAGTATTATTGTTCTTTTCAGGTGTTGTTACACTGTTTCCTCATCGCTATATTGGACATCATCTGACCCTGTTTCAGGCTGAAAGTGTTAATGCTAACAGCTATACAAGGCACGGTGTGACGTAGACAGAAAGTTACGGATTAAGTACTATTAAAAATGGTTACTGACTCATATACAGAATTAATGTCTTTATTTGGTTCATAGTGACTTTTTCACTCATCGGAGTCTTCGCTCTAGGTACACAGTGAAGAGATCGGCCACTCTGCGTGCTGTGGCATGGGACGTGTGCGGACGCTCTTAGGACGAAACAGCGCACGGAAGCGCCAGAAATAGTCTGTCCATTCCAGCAGGCGGTGACAGAGGGTCTATTCACCAGCTGACTTGAATGACTCAGTTTCGGAGAATAGGGTGTCGTCGTCTCAGTGGGATACAACGCAAAACTTTCTCCTTGAGACCCAATGCATTTTTAGGAGTGGCTTATGACCATTTTAAAATCGATCTGTAATATTGTGATCACGCACGTGTATCACTCATCAAAACTATCCGTCAAAGATAGTTTGAAAGAAATAATTTGAGTTACTGTCTTCATGTAAGCGAAATTATTACAACATATCTTCACGTTACTTCTTCCGAGATATGTAACAACTGTGATGCGCTGGAGTCGATCACTAAAGGGATACCAGAAGGTAAGGAGTTAACTGTCAAAAATTATTAATTTTATATGAAATAACTTTAATGATAACCATTGTTGTCAAATTTTAAAAAAGGTAAAAATCATGAGCTACCGACAGAAATCTACGAAATAAACATTAGCCAATTAAAAGAACATTCATCTACCATTTGAACAGCGCTCTTGTTTATTCCACATCTACAACGTACGTCAAGAACGTATTTTGACTTTGAAGAAACGAACAAAATCTGTGCTTTAAAACATAGCACTGATTTTTAACATAAAACATGCACAGTATACTACCAAGAAATGCAGTATTTAACTCTCAGTTCCGCAAAAAAAGTTGTAACACTTATTTTTGAACTATTTTGTGTGTATATCGATATTTCTATGTCAATTGTAGTATTGCTTATGTATAATGTTGTATCTGTTATGGAAATTCTTTGACTACGTATACATGTTTCAGTTATGTGAAACTTTAGAACGATTTTTTCTAAAATTATGCTTGTGGATTTAAATAACTAATGGAATGATTGCTGTTTAATATACTGTAAATGACTAGGTCCTTAGTTACAGAACGTAGATCTAAATGTAAAAGATGTGGGGAAGCCCCCACAGCTACGGAAGTATCCTGGCGGAGTGGCGCGGAAGTGGCAACTCGTCCTTTCTGACGGGTAAGGAGTCTGGGCTGAGCATGGCTGTGGTTAACACCTCGCTAGCAGTAGCGGATCATGGTGTCTCATATTCCTGGAGTCTTGAGGCCAGAAGAGCTTTAGGGCAGCATTTATGGGCCTCGGATGCTGCATTTCGTGATACCATTATCATGGTATAGTTTTTGTCCCTATAAATATAATTCCGACGCCAAGAAGATATGTAACAGGGCGAGGTCAAAAGTACTGCCATGACTGCATCGCCGCCAGCTTAATAACCACTGCAATTTGCGCCATCAGTGCCACCAGCTTTCCACAAAATTTTTTATATTTGACACTCTGTAAATGGACCGGGTATTTGTGAAATTTGATTGATTTTATAATAATAGTTGTTGTGTTGCTAAAAACACCATCTTACACCGGTGATTATCCCAAAATTACAAACCTGGGCAGGAATCTTATCCTAGTGTATTTCATTTCGAGTGCCCTAATTTATTATGAGAAAGTGATTGAACAATAATTTAATGTTGTGTTGTCATTTGTACAGCCAGTTATATTTTTGAGTAGGTCTAAAGACTGTTTATGAAAGCAGTTTTTAAATAATAAGAGTTATATTTTGTTGTGATTTACTTAATTGGAAACTAATGATAAGAATACTTACCATTTCTCTTACATAATGGTGTCGTTTGTTGAAGACCGTGGTTCTTCAAACCATGAAAGTTTAAGGGTCATCATGTTCTAGGCTAGTTAGTTAATGAAGCAATGCAAAGGTTCCTTCTGAGCCAGTGTAGTTAGGTCTGAATTGTGTTTAGTTGCTTCAAAGCGTATTTAAGAAAGAAATATTTACTGTTTTATCTATTCTAATGTAACTTGGTTAATGCGTAGACATAGAGACCCTGTACTACCCAATGAAGTTATAGTTTATGATTATTAGTAGACCCCCTGATTTAAATTCAGAATCGCTTCAACCTTTTCTCGGTTCAGTATTGCTACTAGTTTCATGTTTGTCGGTAATTGGTTTTATAAACAGCTGCACATAGTTCATTTAAGGTACGTGTTGTTGAGAGGCATATGTTGCTGTTTACTATCTCATTGACCATTTGTTTATCTGACTTACTAGTCAGTAGTACCTTTACCTGCAAGGTTAGGTCACTGTGTTGTAGTAGAAACAGATGAAAGAAAGGAGTTGTGTGTATGTGTGTGAGTGTGTGTGTGTGTGTGTGTGTGTGTGTGTGTGTGTGTCTGCTTTATCGTATAGCTTGACACAAGAATACCTAATTAGGCTGGCGACCGATTTTAATATGTAATATTACAACTTGCTTTTGTGCTGGCAAAACGTCTGTTCCTGGCCCACCTTTTTACCGTTAGCTATATTGTGCTGGAGTGTTTCGAAAACGAATCCCAGTTTTATTGTTTTGTTTTCATTAGGTTATCTCACGGTCAAATCTAAAAAATTCCTCGCAGAGGTACAACGCTACCATCGATTGCCGTTTTTATGGTGGTCGGCGGTACCGTTACAAAGTTCCAGGTATTAGACATTTGATCAGTGTGACCTTCAGACGAAGACTTCACAGGAACTGACATAATGATATAACATACAGCAAATCATGATGCCTACTGTGAGGTCAACTTAGGATCAATTTGACGTACTGCGATACGAAGCACTTAAGTAGAATGAATATGTAGAAAAACCAGTAATTACCAGATAATGAACAGTTTCCACCGATGAACAGCGAAGATACTGCTTCTTACACCATACTTACCAACACAGAGAAGGTCAGTTGTCCGTTTCCGTTTAACAATGTAAAATATAGCAGATCTCTTAAATACAGTGTGGAATTACGATGGAGTTGACGGAGTAACAAGTTGTAATGCACCTACAAGAACCAAGAGTACGCCGTGAAACAGGGACTAAGAAAGTTCAATATACCCAAACAAAGAGGTCAATCGAGATTTGACGTAATTTTATGTCTCTTGATGCTCCAAATATTTGTGTGGAAAGTTTACATAGATATCAGGAAGCAGATACTGAAACTTAATATCTGGAAGAAGTTGAAGAAGTGGTGTATAGAGCACAGGATATGAAATTAGAATAAACAGGAGAATGACAGCAATGATGATTTGCGAAAATGACATTAGCGGTGAAGTTAACATCAAACTTCAGTACTACGTGAAGACCCTCTCAAAGAAGATGGATGATCTAAGAGATATATGCTGTAATACTTTGAAGCCTCACGCTCATAACAAAAGAGTTACACTTACATTTCATCTGGATATTGTGAGATTTTCCTGAAAGCCACGGAACATGGGCACTGTTTAACTAAAGAGTCTGCTTCGCTCTGAAGGAATCTCTCGTTTCTGGACTGGCTGACAGCTGAGGGACGCTGGGAAGGACCCGAGACCCTTGCGTGTGGACTTAAAGGCATTCCCATGAAGAAAATTTAAGTTGTTAAGCTGCAACCTTATTGACAGCTCAAGAATACAGAAGAACTGTGCAGGAGTTATTAGTGAATTTCTCAAGAAAAATGCGGCCCCAAAGCTACTAGGGAACTGGCGACGCACAGTGGCAGGTGCCACAACGGAAGACCGCGTGGGAACAACCGGTGGAGTTCCTCTGAAACATATCTCTCGGCCAGGCACTTTCCGAAGCGAAGTCTGGAAGTTTGTCACCCTGTCCAAAGATGGCACGTGCGGATACCCGCTCACTGGACGACCTTGCAAACTGAGCCGACCAGTGACAACGAAGTTACGACGGGAAATTCAACTCTCTAAACGATGGATTGGGGGACGATCAGCACTACGGTCGAGTAGGGGTGCTTCGACAGAAGTCTGGGGCTCTTTGCGGTAAGATCAGTCCGAAAATTGTGGGATAGGCCGTTGTCAGCTGAAAGAGGATTCTCTCATTCAGAAGTCTTTTGGAGATCATTTGGTGTTCACACTGTGGTACTGATTCGGAGAAGACTGGGAGGCCATTGTGAGAGAGTCAAGTACGAAGATCATTTCGAGATACTCTCATACTTCATACTAAATGATTCACGTGCATAAAGCTTTCTGACGTTACTGTCTGGCGGAAAGCAGCATATTTTGTACTGCGTTCTGAGACTGGGTTAGATGCTTATTTTCGGTCCGATGTTTGTCACTTTGTGACATTCTAATTTTACATTTAATGTCAGCTATCCGTTCTTGTCTCCATTGTTTGACATTTGAAGCCTATGACTGTTTTCCCCACGTCTGGTCTCAGCTTGCATTTATGACACTGGTACTTTCCCTGCCGTCTAATTGCTGTAGACAACAGACGCCGCAAGCGTGTTGGGAGCCAGTGAGTATTGACCTCGTCGAGAACAATAGTAAGCGCGTCAACCACTGGACGGCGCTTTACCTGGAGAGCGATAGGGCAGAAAGTGCAGAACGAGGACGGAATTATACCTCTCAGAGGCCTCCAAAACTGTGGTAGATGAAAATGAAAGCTACTGTCTGTCAAACAATGCTCACACTACACTATGTGAGATTTTCCAGTTCGTCTATGCCTAACCTGACTTCAGCCACCTATGCTTAACATCGATTTTGTCATTTAGTGAGTAAAGTGATTCATCTATCCCTCCGCCCCTACAAGTCCAATTGCTGAGTCGTGTCCATGTCCAGTCCAGTCAGACCTCATTGTTTTTGTATTTACGAGTTGTGCGTGATTATAATAAATATAAATTTTCCCTGCCGGCCACGGTGGTCTCGCGGTTCTAGGAGCTCAGTCCGGAACCGCGCGACTGCTACGGTCGCAGGTTCGAATCCTGCCTCGGGCATGGATGTGTGTGATGTCCTTAGGTTAGTTAGGTTTAAGTAGTTCTATGTTCTAGGGGACTGATGACCACAGATGTTAAGTCCCATAGTGCTCAGAGCCATTTGAACCATTTGATAAATTTTCCCTGCTTTCCAAACTGAATTTGTTCCATTTGCATAAAATTTGCACGTCATTCCAGTTTTTCATTTTACTGTGTTTTTCGCACACAGCATGGGGCTATTTGCATATTAGTTCCTCGTTTTACTACCACAGAGAGGGGGCATCGATTGTTCTTATACTGGCCATTAGTGCTGAGAAGATTAAAGGTTCATTTGCAAACTCAGTCTTCGAAATCTTACAGGCGTCAATTTTAACATCTCCTGTAGGTCGGGACGTACTTACCAGGACAGTGTGAAGGTGTCCTGGGTCAGCAGAGGAATATCATAGCAACATACTACCCTGACCAGTTTTGTTGCTGAGTTAGAATGGGTACCGTTCCTTTCTTCTGATAAACAAAGATACATGGCACAGTCAGCAGCATTATAATACGTAACCTGGAATGCATACAAAAAATCGTCCTGAAATAATAATTCTTTGTACATGATGACATACATC
This sequence comes from Schistocerca nitens, assembly GCF_023898315.1. Taxonomy (NCBI): domain Eukaryota; kingdom Metazoa; phylum Arthropoda; class Insecta; order Orthoptera; family Acrididae; genus Schistocerca; species Schistocerca nitens. Next base: position 310,237,720 of record NC_064617.1, read on the forward strand.
GATGACTCCGTCTTGCCAGCAGGCATTAAGCCTCGAGTAGTAGTCTCGACACAGGCCTATGTAGGATGGATGAAATCTAACTCAAGGAACACTAATCATCATAATCTCTCAGGGGAACACCAGCTGGCTTCATTGGTGTTGTATCCTAGCAAGAAACCAAAAGGAGAGTTCTTGCGGAACCCACCTGTAGCGTTAACAAGGACACTCCGCCAGTAGCTGAAGCGGAAGAAATAAACAGAGCGCTAGTTCTGAAGAAGTTAGTTAACAAACACGAGGACGGCCTGGAGCCGCTGGACGTAAACATGCTCATATTTCCAAGTACCACCACTAAGGTTACTGATTATACTACCACCGCCGACATGGAGCGTATGGTGCTCCCTCTGATACGTTGCGCTGCTGACGTGGCCCAGTTCACGGCCTCATGTTGGTTTCTTCTGCTATAGTCTTGTTCACAGTGACATGAGTCATCGGCTCGGCTCCACATTCGTAATGCGATCGTCTGTATACCTTTTTAATCATTCTGTCAATAAATTCCGCGGTCTTAAACCTTGGACAGTTAGTTAACATGAACGGTTTCTGACCTATGGAATTATATCGTAACTTACACTCATTTGAAACTTCCTGGCAGATTAAAACTGTGTGCCCGACCGAGACTCGAACTCGGGACCCTTGCCTTTCGCGGGCAAGTGCTCTACCAACTGAGCTACCGAAGCACGACTCACGCCCGGTACTCACAGCTTTACTTCTGCCAGTATCTCGTCTCCTACCTTCCAAACTTTACAGAAGCTCTCCTGCGAACCTTCATTCTGGAAATATGCCCCAGGCTGTGGCTAAGCCATGTCTCCGCAATATCCTTTCTTTCAGGAGTGCTAGTTCTGCAAGGTTCGCAGGAGAGCTTCTGTAAAGTTTGGAAAGTAGGAGACGAGATACTGGCAGAAATAAACCTGTGAGTACCGGGCGTGAGTCGTGCTTCGGTAGCTCAGTTGGTAGAGCACTTGCCCGCGGAAGGCAAGGGTCCGAGTTCGAGTCTCGGTCGGGCACACAGTTTTGATCTGCCAGGAAGTTTCATATCAGCGCACACTCCGCTGCGGAGGGAAAATCTCATTCTGGTTACACTCATTTATTTGGCTGCAGTACCCTGTTATAGATGCCAACGTTAAGCAAGACAAGGCCCTACTAATTGTTTTCGAAACACAGTGGTTTCATGAAAGCTCCATATGTTGATGTTACTTCTCAGATCTAAGAATTAATTGACTAATCCTAATGACTCAGTCTGGTACGCCACCAGCATGGATCTAGACATTTACATGTGGGGGTAGATGTAGATGTAGATTAGATTAGATCAGATTAGTACTTGTTCCATAGATCATGAATACGACACTTCGTAATGATGTGGAACGTGTCAGGTTAATAAACGGTGTCTATACAAGATATTACATTAGACAAAATATTACATGACACTCAATTTTTTTGTGGAGGTTGGGAAATTACCCACTTACTATATCCAAAAATTCATCTAATGAGTAGAAGGAGTTGCCATTAAGAAATTCTTTTAATTTTCTTTTAAATGCTATATGGCTATCTGTCAGACTTTTGATGCTATTAGGTAAGTGACCAAAGACTTTTGTGGCAGCATAATTTACCCCCTTCTGAGCCAGAGTTAGATTTAACCTTGAGTAGTGAAGATCAACCTTTCTCCTAGTGTTGTAGCCATGTACACTGCTATTATTTTTGAATTCGTTCGGATTGTTAATAACAAATTTCATAAGTGAATATATATATTGTGAGACTACAGTGAAGATTTCTAGCTCTTTAAATAAGTGTCTGCAGGATGATCTTGGATGAGCTCCAGCAATTATCTTTTGTGTAATGAACACTCTTTTACTCAATGATGAGTTACCCCAGAATACGATGCAATATGAAAGCAGAGAATGAAATTAGGCGTGGTAAGTTAATTTACTCAGATGTATATCGCCAAAATTTGCAATGACCCTAATAGCATAAGTAGCTGAACTCAAACGTTTCAGCAGATCCTCAGTATGTTTTTTCCAGTTCAACCCCTCATCAATGCATACACCTAGAAATTTTGAATATTGTACGTTAGCTACCGATTTCTGATCGAAGTCTATATTTATTAATGGAGTCATTCCATTTACTGTGTGGAACTGTATATACTGTATTTTGTCAAAGTTTAATGAGAGCCCATTTGTAGAGAACCACTTAATGATTTTCTGAAAGACATCGTTTACAATTTCACCAGTTAACTCTTGTCTGTCGGGTGTGATAGCTATACTTGTATCATCGGCAAAAAGTACCAGCTTTGCATCTTCGTGAATATAGAATGGCAAGTCATTAATATATATTAAGAACAGCAGACGACCCAAGACCGAACCTTGCGGCAACCCATTCTTGATTGTTCCCCAGTTTGAGAAATTACCAGCTTTTTGCATATGTTCAGCATGAAATGTTTGTTCAGTGCTTTCATTGTTTGATGGAATCAACAACATGACACTTCTCTGTCGTTCATAGACAGGTTAGTGAAATGAAGTTGTATGGTTACAGAGCGCTTATCAGGTCTCAAAAATCTAAAACATGTACATCCAAACTGAAACAATTAAGGAAATTCGTATCAAGGTCGGGATTCGAACCTGCGTCTCCTACAGACTAGCCAAATGTTCTAACTAATATGCCACCCTGGAACAGTGGCTTCTAAAAATGCACGCCTCCCCCCTCAGCCCAAATTCCCATTCAGGCCTCAGCCCTTTAGATATTTGAGACTTGGAAAGGTGTCTGGAACCTTATAATTTCAAGTGATAGCACCTATTGCTGGGTTTCAGGCATGATACCCCATATAGTTCGAAGCTGAGGTGCTGTACCACTACAGCTGGAGATCCTCTGCTATGCTGTTAGAGACTACCCTACTACCTCCTCTTCAATCTAAATACCCATTCACGCCTCAGGACAATTCTTATACCTCCTAAACTCTAACAGCATCGCAGAGGATCTCCAGCTGTAATGGAACAGCACCTCAGCATCGAAAGAAATGTGGTATCATGCCTGAAACCCAGGCATAGGTGCTTTAATCAGTTGAAACAACAAGGTCCCAAAGACCTTCTCAAGTGTTAAACATCTAAAGCGCTGAGGCGTGAATGGGAATTTGGACTGAGGAGGGAGATGTGTTACGGTAGTCCATGGAGTTTTCAAAAGCCTTTGTTCCATCGTGGCATAAGGACCATGTGTAGCTAAAAAGCAACGCAAATCGCTTATCGAAATGACGTATTCCACACAGATGTGATTCAGATACTGAGTTACAAAACACAAAGGTGTCTCACAACCACAGTCAGTACCATCATTTGATAACCATTATCAAAAAATTACACCTCTTATTTACCTTAGGAGAATAAAACAGAACCGTGCCACCTTTTTGGACTCACCTTGGAGGGTTGTGTCCACCTGTAATGTACGTGACCGTTTACAACGATCTATTTGAAGCCAAACTAACTGGTAAAACTGCCTAATATCGTGTGGGGCTCCCGTTAGCACGCAGAAGTGCCGCAGTACGACGTGGCATTGACTCGACTAACGTCTCAAGTAGTGCTGGAGGGAACAGTCAACAAAAATTCTGCAGGGCTGTCTACAAATCCGTACGAGCACGAGGGGACGGAAATCTCTTCTGAACAGCATGTTGCAAGGCATCCCAGATACGCTCAATAATGTTCACATCTGCGAAGTTTGGTTGCCTGCGGAAGCGTTTAAACTCAGAGGGGTTTTCATGGAGCCACTCTGTGGCAATTCTGTACCAATTCTGAATGTGTGGGATGTCGCATTGTCCTGCTAGAATTCCCCAAGTCCGTCGGAATGCACAATGGAAATGAATGGAAGCAGGTGGTCAGACAGGATGCTTACGTACGTGTCACCTGTTAGAGTTGTATCTAGACACATCAGTGGTCCCATATCACTCCGACTGGACACTCCCCACACCATTACAGAGCTTCCACCAGCTTGAACAGTCCCCTGTTGAAATTCAGGGTTCATGGGCAGTGCGGTTGTCTCCATACCCGTCCATGTCCATTCGGTCGATACCATTTGAAACGAGACTCGTCCGACCAATTAACATGTTTCCACTCACCAACAGTCCAGTGTCGGTGTTGATGGGCCCAGTCGTACAGTCAGAAAGTGTACGCGAGTGGGCCTTCGGCTCCGGAAGCCCATATCGTTGATGTTTCGTAGAGAGGTTCGCACGCTGATACCTGTTGACGGCCCATCACCAAAATCTGCAGCAGTTTGAGGAAGGTTTGCACTTCTGTCACGTTGAACGTTTCTTTTCAGTCGTCTTTGGACCAGTTCTTGCAAGACCTTCTTTCGGTCGCAGCGATGTCAGAGATTTGATGTTTAACCGTATTCCTGGTATTCATGGTACACTGGTGAAATGGTCTTACGGGGAAAGCCCCACTTCATCGCTACCTTGGAGGTGCTGTGTCCCATCGCTCGTGCGCCGACTGCAAACCAGGTTCATACTCACTTAAATCTTGATAAGCTGCAATTCTAGCAGCAGTAACTAATCTAACAACTGCGCCAGGCACTTGTGGTCTTATAAAGGCGTTACCGACTGCAGAGCGATATTCTGCCTGTTTACATATCTCTGTATTTGAATTCTCATTGCCATACCAGTTTTTTTGTCGCTTCAGTGTAGGAGTCGATTACGACAAGCGCACAGATCTCTGCGACGTACTGTCGATAATGGTGGGCAAAGGATTACCTTCGTGATTCGTGAGTGCACCGTCAACCTGGATCAATTATTCTCTTCAGCACCGAGTGCATTACTTTTTGACGCTTGTGATAGTCGAGTTGGTCAGCATCAATGCAAGAAGGCACATTTTTGGCCAGTTTCATAGGCGAATGACGTCGCTAATCTCCGTGGGAAGTATGTTTCGGACTGTCCATCTTATCGTCCAGCTCTATAGTTAACATCTGGGTCAAGGGTTCGTCTTTCACGCTTCGCTCAGCTCGTGATAACCTTCCTCCAGAAAGTATATATTAAAAGTTTTGCCACTTTCTGCTGCACATTGATTTTATTAACTCGTTATTTACATAATCAACGGGCCTCGTTTCAACAGTTTGTCATTTTCAAGTTATCCTACAGTATACAATGTACAAGAGGTCACGTTTCCGACCGGTTTCATATGCGGATTAAACTATAAAAAAAGGGACAGATGACTTACATCTGTTTTTTTTTACGTTTTTATGTATCACAATAAAGTTTTGGAGTGTCTATTAGACAGTGTCTTAGTTTCAGTGCTGTTGCAGGCTTTTAGGACCTATGGAGTGATATAAAATGTAGTCTGGCAACGGCAATAAATACGTTTGTAAAGAAGAGAAAGTTGTTAATATCGAGTATAGATTTAAGTCTCAGGAAGTCTTTCTGAAAGTATTCGTATGGTGTGTAGCAATGTATGGAAGAGAAACGTGGACGGTAAACAGTTTAGACAAGGAGGGAATAGAAGCTATTGAGCTGTGGCACTACGGAAGAATGCTGAAGACTAGACGGGTAGTTTCAGGTAATTAATGAGGAGGTCCTGAATAGAATTGGGGAGAAGAGAAATTTGTGACACAACCTGACTAGAGGTGTCAAGGGATCACCAATTTGCTACTGGAAGAAAGCATGGGAGGTAAAAATCGTAGAGGGAGATCAGTAGGTGAAAACAGTAAGCAGATTCAGAAGGATGAACGTTGCAGTAGTTACTCGGAGATGAAGAGGGTTGCATAGTACACAGGGTGTTACAAAAAGGTACGGCAAAACTTTCAGGAAACATTCCTCACACACAAGGAAAGAAAGTATGTTATGTGGACATGTGTCCGGAAACGCTTACTTTCCATGTTAGAGCTCATTTTATTACTTCTCTTCAAATCACATTAATCATGGAATGGAAACAAACAGCAACAGAACGTACCAGCGTGACTTCAAACACTTTGTTACAGGAAATGTTCAAAATGTCCTCCGTTAGCGAGGATACATGCATCCACCCTCCGTCGCATGGAATCCCTGATGCGCTGATGCAGCCCTGGAGAATGGCGTATTGTATCACAGCCGTCCACAATACGAGCACGAAGAGTCTCTGCATTTGGTACCGGGGTTGCGTAGACAAGAGCTTTCAAATGCCCCCATAAATGAAAGTCAAGAGGGTTGAGGTCAGGAGAGCGTGGATGTCATGGAATTGGTCCGCCTCTACCAATCCATCGGTCACCGAAGCCGTTGTTGAGAAGCGTACGAACCCTTCGACTGAAATGTGCAGGAGCTCCATAGTGCGTGAACCACATGTTGTGTCGTACTTGCAAAGGCACATGTTCTAGCAGCACAGGTAGAGTATCCCGTATGAAATCATGATAACGTGCTTCATTGAGCGTAGGTGGAAGAACATGGGGCCCAATAAAGACATCACCAACAATGCCTGCCCAAACGTTCTCAGAAAATCTGTGTTGATGACGTGATTGCACAATTGCGTGCTGATTTTCGTCAACCTACACATGTTGATTGTGAAAATTTACAATTTGATCTCGTTGGAATGAAGCCTCATCCGTAAAGAGAACATTTGCACTGAAATGAGGACTGACACATTGTTGGATGAACCATTCGCAGAAGTGTACCCTTGGAGGCCAATCAGCTGCTGATAGTGCCTGCACACGCTGTACATGGTACGGAAACTACTGGTTCTCCCGTAGCACTCTCCATACAGGGACGTGGTCAACGTTACCTTGTACAACAGCAACTTCTCTGACGCTGACATTAGGGCTATCGTCAACTGCACGAAGAATTGCCTCGTCCATTTCAGGTGTCCTCGTCGTTCTAGGTCTTCCCCAGTCGCGAGTCATAGGCTGGAAGGTTCCGTGCTCCCTAAGACGCCGATCAATTGCTTCGAACGTCTTCCTGTCGGGACACCTTCGTTCTGGAAATCTGTCTCGATACAAACGTACCGCGCCACGGCTATTGCCCCGTGCTAATCCATACATCAAATGGGCATCTGCCAACTCCGCATTTGTAAACATTGCACTGACTGCAAAACTACGTTCGTGATGAACACTAACCTGTTTATGCTACGTACTGATGTGCTTGATGCTCGTACTGTAGAGCAATGAGTCGCATGTCAACACAAGCACCGAAATCAACATTACCTTCCTTCAATTGGGCCAACTGGCGGTGAATCGAGGAAGTACAGTACATACTGACGAAACTAAAATGAGCACTAACATGGAAATTAAGCGTTTCCGGACGTGTGAGGAATGTTTCCTGAAAGTTTGGCCGTACCTTTTTGTAACACCCTGTAGAGTAGCATGGAGGGCTACATCAAACAGTCTTTGGACTGAAGACCACAGCAACAACAATATGGATTGTGTGCACTTTTTTACTTGCACTTACGTCAGTTTGGCAGCGTAGTCCACGCCATTGACACATTTATATTTACAGTCAGCTACATTTCATATTCCTGTCATTTCAGCGATAATTGTTACATACAGTGATGATAATATTCAATGTTTTTGTATAGTGGATGAAGATGTAATTTGTCTTGAGGGTTCTAATGGTTTTATTTATTTCTGGCATCGTGAAGTACTGAAAAATACCCTCTCTCTTTTAGAAAGTCAATAAAAGTTTCCTAATATTGCTTGTACTTTAGTTTTTTTTTTTTTCACTAAGAATTTTGTCAGGAAATTCGTATGAGCTGATATAAATTTCGAATTTTAACAAAATAGTCATTATGGTTCCTTTAGGTAAACGATATAGAATTTTCACTGCGTTTTCTATTTGTTCCGCTTTGTGTTTATGGTCACGTAACTGCTTGTAAAATAAGGATACCTTCACAATTTGGCGTGTGTTCTTTAAATCTAGCCGGGAATTCCCTACCTGTTTGTCCAAAGCAAAGCTGGATTTTATAAATTCCTGGATACGGCTAAATTTGTATTTTTGTTTTTCCTGGTCGTATTTCGATTGCAAAGCATTGCTGGTGCGGAACGTCATTTGCACAAACGCACTTAAAATATTTTATAGTGTTTTCCTGAAATGTGGTCAGTGTATGGTGTTGTAGCGTTAGTACGTGTTTCGTGATTTTTTTCTTTCCTTATCAGCATTATTTTAGTATTTATGTGTTGTGGGTATCATGTATGCATTAATTATGTAGTCATAATACTAACGCTCTGTTAAACGCAGTCTGTTGTTCTACATATCGTAATGTTTCTGTTTCATTCCGTGCTGCGTAAGTGCCAAGTGGTAAGTACGTGATTCCTTCAGCTATTGATTTAAAAAAAAATGCTACTTTATGTAATTTTGGGTTACAGGAGTGACTGTCAATAATAGTGTCTGTCGTGGCACGATTTCTATATGCCTCAAATCTGTGGCAGTTGTTATTACTCCTGATTGTTTGGCCAAGAAAGTTGACTGACTTGTTTTGTTGTACTTTTGTGAATATTTTTTTGGGTTTTTCTCTTTTTTGAGTCATCAATCCTCTGAATGGCTTGATGCGGCCCGCCACGACTTCCTCTCCTGCGCCAACCTCTTCATCTCAGAGCAGCACTTTTCAGTGAAAGCTATTAAATTTTTGGTGTGTTATTTCTACGTCATTATCGCTAGCATTTGCACGTAATAGGGTGTCGCCTACATACTTGTGGTAGTAAATAATTACATCTAAAATGAGCCAACTTGAAGTGAAAACTTTTCCTTCTAATATGTTAATAAATGTATCAGCAATTGTGCCTGTTATGCAGTTGTCCACCGCCACTTCATCTAATTGTTTGTACCATTTGTTCTCAAATTCGAAATAGGGTGAATTCCAGTAATTCAAATATTTCTTATGCTTTGACAGTACATACTTTTCCGTTGCCTAAGAGGTTTTTTCATACTTTCGCAAATGTTTCTGCCAGCGGTATGTTTGTGTGGAGGTTGGTAATGTCAAATGATATTTATTTCTCTTCTTGGGGGATCTGTATGTCTTCCATAGTGTAAGCTAATATCTTAGTATTTCTTATTGTGTACTTTCTTTTGTGTGTATACAAGGTGTCCCACAAGTGTAGTGATAAACTTCGAGGGGCTACGGAGGACGTCTTGAGGAAAAATCGAGGGTAGGATTCCATGACCGGAAACGTCGTGCAACGACGCTGCAGAGCGTGGAACATATAGGGGCAAACGTGACGTTGTATACTGCCAGACCCCAAGAGAAACGTCTCACAATGTTGTTTGCGATTCAGTGATCACGACTGACTGCCGTGATCACCATTGGAGAAGATGGAGCTGGCTGTTGCGTAGATAGACTTGTCTCCTATTCTACATAAGCTGAAAAGCATTGGAGATTTTACAGGATTCCAGGAGAAAAATAAACTGCGGGTGTAAACCCGTGTCCGAAACGGTCATCTATCAAGGCATCAGAGCATCGTATTCATAGGAGACAACGTCTTCCTTCATAGCAGATATCCCCATCTTCTCCATCCTCTCTCACACTCTTCCCTCTCTCTCTCTCTCTCTCTCTCTCTCTCTCTCTCTCTCTCTATATATATATATATATATATATATATATATATATATATATATATATATATATATAATGTGTGTGTGTATACATATTTCTCTATCTATCTATTTCTCTTTCTCTATCTGCTCTGCTTTTCGCTTTTTCATCTTGATATTCCTTAAAATAACAATAATTGTTTCAAGCCCTTTGTCCGTGAGGTAAAACTACAACAGAGTAGGCACAGGGTAACAATTACGTGTCGCCAAAGTTCGTAGGCACGTACGCTGATCATTGATTTTACTTTTGCAAAATAAAACTTACATTCATTTAAAAAAATAGTGATCTTATATCTGAATTTTTCGGCAGCCTTCATTAGACCGCATGACAGTGAAAAATATTTCAAATGTGTGATCACCGCGCGGAGTGGCCACGCGGTGTGAGGGGCCATATCACGAATTGCGCTGTCCCTCCCGCTGGAGGTTCGAGACCTCCCTCGGGTATGGGTGCGTGTATTGTTCTTAGCATAATTTATTTTAAGTTAGTTTACGTAGTGTGTACGTCTAGGGATTGATGGCCTCAGCAGTTTGGTCCCTAAGGAATTCACACACAAATGTGCGATCTGAATCCTGTGCACGGAAATTCACTGTGATTTGGATAAAGGCCATCACTCCATTTAAGTTCTTCCTCCTTAATTATATCTGATTAGGGTCAGACTTTTTGCTACTTGCAAACCTTAGAAAATATTAGCTCAGGGACCTCATTTTAGATATTCTGGCGGTTTCACCTGGTCAACAAGTCATCTGCGGCATTAACCAAGTTTGGTTATTTTAGAAGCAGAAACATAGTGACCTAAATCCTTCCAGATGAGGAACTCTCGAGCAGCGTCCGACTAGTACGCCACATGTCGTCGAAATCTACTTGTCGGAAAGTCTGGTGTCTCCGTTGTAAGACTTTTTAGAGAGATTCAACGTACTTCCATTTCATCTATTGAGGAAACCTCATAGGAGACACCGCTGCTAAAAGACACCACTGCTACTCATGCTTGAGTACTGTCTCAGGGCGTATCAAGTAAGAATGTCAGTAGACCTCTAAGGACCCCTTAATTCGATCGTAGTCGCTGTTATCTACAACTTATACGAAAGAGGGATGCTCATGGAACTTTGAATGCTCAGAAAAAGGCTACATTTTTCTCCTGAAACCGCACTGGGTGTAATAAGAGAACTTGTATTCTGTGAAGACTATTAATGATTTCGTTGCATCCATCATATATCGTCGGCCAGTGTGGCCGAGCGGTTGTAGACGCTTCAGTGTGGAACCGCGCGACCGCTGCGGTCGCAGGTTCGAATCTTACCTCGGGCATGGATGTGTGTGATGTCCTTAGGTTAGTTAGGTTTAATTAGTTCTAAGTTCTAGGGGACTGATGACAGATGTGAAGTCCCATAGTGCTCAGAGCCATTTGAACCATTTGAACGATCATATATCTCATGTAGAGCCCTTGATACTAGGATGAGAGAGATTGTCGTTTGTACAGAAACATGCAGAGTTTCTATTTCCTCCTAGCTCATTCGTTAGTGAAATGGGACAGGGAAGACTCATATACTCGTACAAGGGGCGTTCAGTAAGTAATGTAACACATTTTCTTTCCTGTAACGATTCGAATAGAAGATAGTATTTCCCACTCTTTTGTGTACAAGGTCCTATATTTCAATATAATCCCCGTCCAATGTGACGGCATTACGCACTCTTAGTGGGAGAGACCGTACAACTCTACAGGTCGATGTAGGAGCGGACGTCTTGCCGAATCAATAACCTCCCCACCATACATGTGTTTCCCGCTTAAGTTCATACTTCACCGGGCCAAACATATAGAAGTCGGAAGGTGCAAGATACGACTGGAGGGTAGATGAGGATACACAGCCCATCGATGTTCGGTGAGCTCCTCCCGGGTGCATAGACTTGTGTGAGTCCTTGTAGTGTCATGGCGAACAGGAATATGCTCAAATGAGAGTGTCCGCACGTTTCAACATTGCAAGATTCCCAGCTGTGTGCGGTCGGTGGGTACGCGAGTGATCGGACAGGCTTGAGAGCCCTTGTTGCGAAGATGACAAGCGCTTTGCCCAGCGACTCACCGTGCGTTTGTTCACTTCCAGGTCTCGGCAGACATTCTACAAGCGCCTATGAAAATCTGTGACGTTCTGGTTCTACACGAAAAGAAACTTTGCTTGGAGCGCTCATTGGCTACACATACCACTATGTATTGCTATGTATAGCTCCGCCACATGACGGAACTTCATGAAACCATAGGGGCTGAATCGGGAATATTCCACGACGTCCAACAACAAATTCCGCATTTTTGACCCGAAATTGGCACAGAGAAAAACGTATACCATTACTTACTGAACGGACCTCGTAGGTACGAGGTTCCCCTGGTGAAGTACTGTTTAATGGCCATGGAGTCTACACGAAAATTAAGATGCGTCAACGACGTAGTAAATGAATTTCAGATTAAAAATATGAAACCTTGTTTATCAACGACATTTATCATAATTATGAGAAATTTTTTTGTTCATCTAATACCTCGCAGTTTTGTAGTGATTGTTTCTTACTTAGGTTAGTAAATACGGAAATGCGTCTTTCAGCCTTACAGGAAGACAAATGGGTCACTCTTATCAATCGACACAGTATCTCAGTCTGTTCACATTTCTTTCTTATTTAATTTTTTGCTATCAATAATTACCCATTTTTCACGTATTTATGCCTTCAGCTCGAGTGTAAACAGGGATTCACGATTGCGTCCGGTAACACAGAGTGGCTTCGTGTCTGTTTCAAGCGACATTCGTGCCACATTTAGCGCGTCACCGTATCTGAGTCCGCGAGCGCTGGACACCACCGCACTTGCATCAAGCAATTTCCGGTAGGCAGTATGCGAGATTGGGGGCAACCGCAAAGCTAACTACGTTGCCCAGAGTTTAAACTTTTACCAGTAGTTATCAGCCAACATTTCTGAATCCGTGTTCCACAAACTGCAGTACAGATCACTTGTAGCTATCCTATACATGTTCGATCATCACTTAAAATGTTCGTAAGTTATATTTTTGCTTGTTTGTTGTTGTCCTGTTGCACAACGAAATCTTCACGTCACTGTACTGTAGTTGTCTACTACAGCCGCCAAAACGAAATGGCGGAGCCGACCGATACGAGGAATAGTGAAAAAGGTTTCGTCATCAGCTCGAAAGACTCAAGCTGATAACAGTGTTTTCTCTACACATCACCCTGAAATGAGATACATTTTTACCTACTTTGGGATGGCTTAGAAGTCTGCATTTTGGCTGTTCAGGAAACATTTCACTCGAAAATCACCCTGTAATCATTCTGAATATGCCTACGATGCAATGACTTCTCCATCGAAGCTAAGTAGGCACTCTAGATACCATGTTAGCAGAATACGAAGAGCGGGATAAAATTTGATAGCCGAAAGAAGCACGTGCGACTGAGTCTAGTGAAGAATGGACTATGGCGTTTTCGTACAGTACATCTGCTTTTTTGGGTTATAAAAATTTTGTCTCACCTCATAGTATTCTTCTAACATAGTACGCAGTCACTTCTTCTCTTGCCTCGGACGGAGAAGCCCTTTTCGTAGCTGGCAATCCCCGAGTGCAGACGAGGTGATTTTCGTTGTGGAACGTTTTACGAACAGCCTAAATGGAGACTTCTAAAAAAAGGTCTCTTCCAAGCCACCACTGTAAAATAAAATAATACGTTCTGAAATACTTAACACTAATTTTGTTGCTCGTTGATTTTATTCGAGTGATAATAAAATGTATATGACTACTCCTCGTATGACCACTTCATTGAGATCGTTAACAAGTACTCACTCATACAAGATATGCACGCTTTACACATACACAACATTTTCATTTTTCCCCGGGACAAGGTTCTGAGCGAAGGATGTTGTCCCAGAAATAAATATGGTTCCAATCCCGAGGTTCCGACCACGCAACTGGTAAGCCCCTCTCATTTATTCATTTACTCCCAGCTGGGATCCCCATTTGCCTCACTATCAACCTGTCTGGTACTCGGATGAATGGGGTTGATCTCAAAGAGAGAGTCCACTCCATTCATAAGATTGAAATAAAAAAACCTTCTTGTAAGTCCCTCAACAGACAATATGATGTGTTGGCAGAAGAGCCAACACCGTGTTGCTAGAGGAGGCCGAAATGCACGCGTTTAAGCTCACTCAGGCTGGCGTGAGGACTGGACAGTTAAAGGAGTTGAGTCTAATAAATAAAGTACGGAGTTACATGAATACTTAACTTTAATCCATAATTGGAGAACATCGCTCTTGATGATACATAATTACAATCTCAATATAAACTGGTAAAGGCGCCTTGCTAGGTCGTAGCAAATGACGTAGCTGAAGGCTATGCTAACCATCGTCTCGGCAAATGAGAGCGTATTTGTCATTGATCCATCTCTGGCAAAGTCTGCTGTACAACTGGGGCGAGTGCTAGGACGTCTCTCTAGACCAGCCGTGTGGCGGCGCTCGGTCTGCAATCACTGACAGTGGCGACACGCGGGTCCGACGTATACTAACGGACCGCGGCCGATTTAAAGGCTACCACCTAGCAAGTGTTGTGTCTGGCGGTGACACCACACAATAAATGTGACAAAGTCAACGCATAATTCTTCTCCCGGACTGCAAAGTTGTATTTTGACGAATTATTGTGTAATGTATTCAGATATCATCTGATGATGACTTTCTAAGAAGAAAACAGTGTCACAACTCTTTTGTGTATAATTATAATGTCAGGTGTCTTTTTAGACATGGAAGCCGACTTTCATTAAACCATGTCATCTATTACAGCCTAAAAACACAGCCGTCAACAGCTTCACAGTGAGAATGCGACTTTGTACTCAAGAAACTAATTGTGAACTAATAGTACGTCAATAAATCTTCTCACGGCAACTGTTGCGGCTATTTATTATTCAAACTGATTTCTACAGCTGTGGCTGCCCCACTCACCAAGTGATGTGTGAAATAAAAATATTTTGAGAAATATTACATTGCTGTTCCAATTGCAGCACACAAAAATAGTCAGTATACAAATTAATCAAAGAAAAGAATGACGTATGAAACCATTCAGAAGACTGATGACCACAAAGAGAAGTAACGGAAAGCGAGGAATCACACCTGCGTTGGCTCAGGAACGTTGCTTCGCAAAAGCACTAATCGGTTAATATTGAGGTACTACAACCACCCTGATAAAGTTTTTCCATATGAGAGATGTTCTGGTCGGATCGTTCTCCACGTCCATCACTAATGGCACCGAAGATATCTGGGAAGAAGTTCAAGTGATCATTCAATAAAATGAAAGTGAAATGTTACATACGATAAGATGGTGTAGGCTCAATATGTCGATTGCTCTCTGCCCATGGTGGGGAAGTGCTGTTTTCAGACTGACTTTGCAAGCAGCTATGAACTAGCGCCATTCAGTTACGTGGCCAAGATCCTCCACAACAGACTAGATCATTTAAAAAAATGAAAAAAAAATAAAAAAGTAGAAATAATAAAAAAAATAAAAATGCTCTCGCTGGAGAAATATTCGGAAAGGTGGTTGCGATAAACACTCCCTTTCACATCGCGAAGAAGAATGTCTCACCCTTTTAATAACGAAATTTAAAGCTCAGCTCGTTGCTTCAGTCTGTATATAAATTAGGAACAAGATCGTTGAGTGTCGCTCATTTCATTCATAGTAGCAAAGAGATTTTGGTCGGCAGGCATATCTCCTTCACTGTGTTCTGCACGTTGATCGCTGTATTCGTCTTCATTCAGTGTCATATTCTCCGTGACGTTGTATGTCAGTAAGATAACGGAAGCCATCATGCTGCCAGAGTTGCCTTGAACTACGTCGATACAAATGGTTTTTAGTAGTTGTCCTGGCCACCACTCCTCCTGTACCAATCGGAAGGTCATTACTGGCGTGTAAACGTACACACACAGTTACCATGAGCGCACACAGTGCAAGTACGGCGCACCCTAATGGACTGAAGCATTCCAGTTGCGAGAAAAGCACCAGTAGGGTCGCAGTAGAGACGTCTGGGTAACAGTGGAGTGAACATCCGTCATGCCACAATGGAAAATGATGACCAGTGATCGGATCTGCAGTGTCATATTGCGTGAAGAAGGTTTGTCAACCATGGAAGTTGCTCAACGTGTGCACCGTAATCACAGTCCACCGTCGACAGGTGTACAGGATAATCAGCATCTACAGCTTTTGAGTCAGAAGAACCGTGGGATAACTGCTCCAGAACGGAGGCTACAGGACGTCATGTTTAGCATCAAATTGATAGGAGAAGATTGCAAGTTGCGAATCTCCATTCCCGACGACCATGGCAAGCATCACGTCGTATACCAAACACCATGGACTCCGTTATAGGTGGGTAAGAAATTATGGAAAATGGGTGGCCGAGGATTGGTGTACGTTGTTGTTTAGGAAAGAAACTCTGATCTGTTTGTACTTGCTTGGAGACAAGTCGGTAATGTCGAATGCCTCCAACACTGTGTCCAACATGTGCAACAAGGTGGTGGTGGCATGATGCTATAGGGCGGCATTACATGAGGCCACCGTACACTTATCGTGTTTGCTGAGGGCCGTCTCCTGTTCTACGGTACAGGGACGAGATTCTTCCACCAATAGTGGAACCGTAGCACAAACATTTTGGTGCTCGTGCTATTCTCGAGACCGCGTTCTTTTAGCATGCTAGGATCACTAGAATGAAGTTGTCTGCCTACTCACCAATCGGACATTTGTGGGATTGATGAAACGAGCAATTTTTAGACGACGACAGCGATCACATACTCTGTGCGACTAGTGCAGAATCACCATAGAACAGTGGGACAGTTTGGACCAGGGATGGGTTGAGAAGCCGTTGATGGTATACAACGAAGGATTCAAGCCTGCATAGGAGCAAGTAGACCCGCATCGATATTCTTCAGGAGTGCTGTGAAAAAACCCTCGGTGGGAAACAGGTGAGTTAGTCTTTATACTTTTTTGAATTTGATGATATCGGTCCATTGCAAATAAATACGTACAAATTCCTCAGAGAAAATTTCTGTTTGCTACAGTTATTGTAAATTATGAAGGTTTACTTATATAGGTATACGTTTTATTTATTTTCTGTCTGTTTTTTTAAGGGAAAGATTAAAATGTGGCCTGTTCAAAGTATTCAAGCCTGTAGAGCTAGCGAAGAAAGATGAACATTAATTTTCTTATGCTTGTAAGAATCCCATTGGATGTACTGTCTGTATTCCCCCCCCCCCCCTCCCCCCCCCCCCTCCCATGATACAGACCGGACGTGGATTTCTGTTCAGTTCAGTAATCATGTGAAATATATTAATTCTTCTGGTACGAACTCAACTTCACTTACTAGTACCTTATTTCTTCTGATCTATCTATGTTAACGGTTTCAGTAATACTCTGGTGGAGCAAGAAATTTAAGCAGAACAAGCTGCACGCAATAACATTTTTTCCCAAGAAGAAGAGGAGGTAAGTAATTTCAAGGCTCTAACAACTAGCATCTAATAAACCAATATTATATGTTACAAATTTTAGGTGTATACAGAAAATGATGTGCCTGACTGCCTGGAGTGTGTGCCGCTGTGCGTAAATTAGCTGAGATACACGCTCTCCAGCGAACTCACTATTGTTGCACCTCTCGTGCGGCGCCAGCAAATTTCCATTGTAATTATTATTCTTAAAATTATTAATTAGTCAGTACATACGATATCATACCGAACTACAGAGGTGAGCAAAACTTTTGTTGATGAACATATTTTCCGTTATTTGCTGCACTTGTTAATGACACCAACCGAAACGTTATGTTCAAAGTGGTGACATTGCCTGACATCTACTTATAATGATGATAAACGCTATCAACAGCGGACAGTGCATCCAGTACCTATAAGGCATTTTGACGTAAATCAGACTACCTTCAGCACAACACCTTACGCTGAATTACAACAACAAGCGCCCAGCGATGCCTAAAATATTGAGTTTTTTCCACTGCGCAATATAGAAAATTTTCAAGGTTGAGCTCTCACATTTAACACAGACATCACCAAATAAACGCTTACGTTTCACTATAACTGACCTACTTCAGCCATAAAATATAGGCCTTAGAATACAGATCAACATATGGCGGACATACTGAGTCATAAATTATAGTAATTGAGATGAGGGAGTATAAATATAGAGGCACCTACGTTAGTGTCTCAAAATTAGTCTTACGTAAATACTGAATAAGATCACAAGAGGGCTACTGTGAGAGGGGAAGGGATGACCTCTGAAGACACAGATGGTGATAGTAGAATAAAGGGATATGGCGGACGTAACTGATCCAGTATTACAAAGTTTAAAAGACTAGAAGACTTGCTATCAAATAAGGCGGGAGGCAGAGGTAACATTTTTTGGAATTTCTGAACTTACTGGGGAGAGTGACAACCAAACGGCTACTCAAGTTGGTGCGTAGTTTGTATAAGAATGGATATTTATTATTCTACTTCCAGGAAAGAATAATTCACATAGTCACAATGATAGAAAGGGTGATTACGTGCGAAAACTATCGTATAGTCAGCTTAATACCTAATGCATCAAAGTTGCTGATAAGTATAATATGCAGAAGAATAGAGTACATAGTTGAGAACCTCTTAGATGACAACTAGTTTGGCTTTAGGAAAGATAAACGCACACGAGAGGAGCAATTCTGACGTTACGTTTGTTCATGGAAGTAGGACTTAAAAATTGAAGACATTTCAATCATATTTCTCGATACAGAAAAAGCTTTCGGCATTGTAAAATGTTGTAAGATATTTGAAATTCTCAGAGAAATAGGTTTGAGCTTTAGGGAAAGACGGATATTATACATTATGTATAAGAAACAAGAGATGGGATTATAAGAAATACGTCGATGTAAGAGGATGAGACAAGGATGCAGCCTTTCTCTCCAACTGTCCACTTTGTACTTCGAACGAGCGATGTCAGAAACAGAAGATTTGCTCATCAGTAGGATTAAAATTAAGATAAAAGAATAACATGATTCACTGATGATATTCGTATGATCGATGGAAGTGATACAGAATTGCAGGAAATAGTGATGAAAATGGACACTCTACTGAACATGGAATATGGACGGAGAGTGAAGCAATGAGAAACGAATGTGATGAGGACAAGCAGAAATGATGGTGACATATGTTACATCAGAATTGGTGACCACGAAGCAGTGAACGAGTTCTGCTGCCTTGGAAGCAATGTACGTCTGACGAAGCGTGGGGTACGTAAACAGCAGACTAGTGACGGCAAAGAGAGTATTTCTGGCCAAAATAAGTTTACTAGTATCTAGCATTGGCCTTAACCTGAGGAAGAAATATCCGAGAATGTACGTCTGGAGGAAACATTGCACGGAAGTGAATCATGGGCTGTGCTGGAAGCTGAGGAAAAGAGACTCGTAGTGTTTGAGATGTGATGCTATAAGGTGATGCTGAAAGTTAGGTAAACTGATAAGCTCAAAAACGAGGAGGTTCTCCGCATAATCGATGAGGATAGAAATATGTGTGAAATATTGACAAGAAGACGGGACAGGATGACACAAAAGTCTGAAGACTTCAGGAGGTAACTCCCGTGGTATTAGGAAGAAAAGGGTTAACACTGTACGGAATGACCGACATTGCAATACACTCAACAAAGTTGTGCTCTGAGATGAAGAGATTGGCACAGAAGATGAAGTCGTGGCGACCCGCATCAGACCAGTCAGAGGCCTCATAGAAAACAGGATTCCTCTTTTATTACCTGCTCCCTTCGAATCCACACCCAAACACGTTAGTTCAGTTAGTTCAAAACTTTTTCAGTAGTCTGCAGTCCAGTCACAATTAAAATGGTTTCTTTTCTTCCTAATACGGTAAGCAGTGTCAAAGCCCGTGCATCACAAAATATTACATTCTTCAGGGAAGAAGCCCTCGCTTCCACAAAGTGCATTATACCTCTCGTTATACTCTCTCCGTAAATTGTGACCCTGTTCCACAATGTCATTAAATCGTCACGTACATTAAATGCTAAGCCGTTCGTAATTACTCTGTCTATGCACTCTGAAATTTGTTAAGTTTAATTGATTTTCCTGTTGCGCAATCGCCTTTGCGTAAAGAGAGCAAACTTTTCCACCGTTAATTTATGCGTACAAACAGGATCGATGCGTGTAGTGCTACGTCGGACAGCAAAACTGTTTGTCCGGTGCTTTCGGCAGTCTCATTTTGGATGTCCGCGGTTCAGCGAAAACCACAGAGTCACCCACAAAGCACACAAAAATGGCGCTTGTTTAAAGGACCATCATATGCGAATTGTTTGTGTGAAGCAGAAATCATTATTAAATGGGGATCATGTGTAGAGTGGAGCAGAATTAGTTGCAATATCATTTCTGTGGCGGACAGTCCGACCAGTGAAGGGCGATGGACACTAACTAGAGGCGAAGACTGATGCTAGTAATGTTCTAGTAACTGAAACCAGCATTTTTGTAATTTTATGAATACTCTAAAAATTCTGTAGTCATACATGAAAGGCAATAATACTGAACTCAGTATTATTGTGCTATATTACTGGATTTTCAATATGTTAAGTATGTTGTGCCCTTGAATAATAAGTTTCTGTACACTACTAACAGCAGCTACGGCTACAGTATATAATCTTTAAGCTTTCATTTTCCAGTTTAAGAGAACAAATTTCTTTTTTTTTGGCTCAACTTGCACATAACTCAGTACGTAGCATTTGTAACACGTAATTGAATAAAATATGACTTTCACTTTACATGTTTCATGTCCACATCTCATTCATGATAGCAGTATCAGGCACAATAATTTTAACTGTGATTTCAGCCATTATAGCTGTTGATGTTCAGTTACTTTCGGCGATATGTAGCCTTGTACGAATACGTTAATGTGAAACCCTGATTTCGATTATGTTTTCTGAGAGCTTGTTTTCTACCGTTTTGTGTATTTGTATTATCGATGTATGTCAGGCAGCCTGTCATCTTTTATAATGATACCCAACGTTTTGATCATAAGACTGATACATGTGTTATCATATATTCCTGGCGCGGTCAGTCTGGGGTAGATCTTCGATGTATGGTTACTTCACAAGCCAACACACTTTGACTTAGCTATGCTGTAAAATTTTTAAACTATAGGGTGATGGCAATGACAACTGAATAGTTTTGTCGAAACCGGTCACCCATTAAAAAGATTTTTTAGCCATCATTGCTTGCGAAGCCTTCTTCAGTTATCATGAGTAAGCATGAGACCCTAAAAAAAGAGTAATTTTATATCCAGTGGTCTTACGTGGTCCAGTACATCTTCACTGAATGTATTTTTAAACTTCTTATGTCTAGGCTAGAGATATTCGTATATTGTTTGTATACTGTTTAGACCTCATAAACATATTCAACTGGCTAGTGATTTCAGTTTGTTCAATTTTATTTTATCAACATATCGCATCACAGATTAAACCCGAGTCGAGATATTCACAAGTTTGTAATATTCAGTAGGCACAATGTCACACATTGGTGGCAATTGTCGTCTGAAAGAATGGCAGTAAACAGTGACATAGTAATCTCTTATTTGGCAGCTTACATTCTGTGCTGCTGAGTCCATAAAACCTTAATTTATGTGTTTGAGAATACCACACAAATTATTTTGAAGCACCAGCAGCATAGAGGTTACTTTCCCGATTTGAAACTCATCTCGAGCGGGCGTAATACGTTGTGTTTCTCATTCTTACGTTAGATTTAACTGTAAAACTATTTTGGTTTGTAGCACGTAAGACCATAGCTACTGTGTAACTACACTGCATGATCGCCAGTTAATGTGGCAACTATTGTGGGTACATGTGAATCTGTGTACCGTACGTATTGTAAAACACTGTTAGCCATAAGTCCACTGTGTTTTTATTTAAGTCTAAATGCACTTTTTTTCATGGTTTGGAACAATACAATGAATATGATGGATACGGGCTGAAAGGGTACTTTACCAAACTTCGGGTGCCAAATGACTTTCTACACTTCTGCTGCTGGAGCAGAGAATATACAAGTAAAACAATAAATATTGCACTGGAATTAAAAAAGAGAGAGAATAAGTTTCCATAACCAAATACGTTCACTCCTGATATCTGACTATTGAAGCAAAAAGAAAATATTTTGATTTCATTGAATGCAATTTGCTGCACTGAAACAAATTATACATAATCAATTAATGTAGCTAATATGAATTAGCTCCAGAATATGGTAAGCGTAATAAAGGTACCACTGTATGAATGGTTCCTTGACATTTTACACTTAATAACATAGGCTAACGTCATTGGGATAACAGGTTGTTCCTAATAAGCCCCAATTTAGTCACAGAATTTCGTTAATTTGGAAGCTAAGTAATTGTATGTGTGTGTGAATTCCTAAGGGATGAAACTGCTGAGATGATCGGTCCCTAGACTTACACACTAGTTAAACTAACTTATGCTAAGAAGAACACACACACCCAAGTCCAAGGGAGCACTCGAACCTCCGACGGGAGCGGCCGCGCAGTCCGTGACATGGAAGCAAACTAATTTAGTAATTCATAAAATTTATGAATTCAAGCTTTTCCGTGAAAACTGAAATATTGTACAGTAGTTGTCGCCAAGCAAGCTGTTTTTCACGTCGGGGTGGAATGATCCAGGAGCGGTCGCTGTGGTGACGTCAAGTCGGGGAATCCCAGCAATAGCCGCGGCGGGTCCCATCTAATCTGGCCACGGGAGAAGCAGCGGAGGGTTTCCAGCTCCTCTGTCTGTAATGTGAGTCCTTATTGGCGGGAGTCCTCTTGGCGATACAGTGAGGCGCGGAGTGAGGGGCGGTCGTGGTGGAGGGGTGGGCGGGTTTAGGGGGGGGGGAGGCGGATGACCCTTGCTATCTGGTAGCCAACGTCCACTGGGGCCGTACGTCACGTTGACTGCAGGAGGGAGCTCAAGATAGCCCAGCCCGCTAGGAATTGGACCGTGCGCAAACGACTTCTGGAGAACACCGAACGCTTTAACAAGGGAAGAAATCTAGCGAGGGAACACATCCGATTAACGCTTCCTTCCACACAGTGTTGAAAACAAAATTCTTTTCCTGTATGAATTCAGTCTTATTACACTGCATTTACATACCAACAATCGTTGTTTGTTCTTTTCGTGATAACCGGAGAGTAGCAAAGAGAAAATACAACAAAGATGTCAGTTTACTAAAGAGGATAGCAGTGCAAAAGCTATAATGTTGCGCTTCAATTGATGTCACTTTGAGCTTAGGTTAAAATGTTAACCCTCAAACGGAGTTGTTACTTCTTTGTAGTATAAATAGTGTTGTGGAGTCCACAAGGATAGCAATTCGTTTTCACCATGAAATGTAATTTATTTACTTTCATCAGAACATTTTTCATAAACTATATATATATATATATATATATATATATATATATATATATATATATGAGTTTAACACAAAAAACTCGAAAGCTTGAAACTCGAAATAAATCACGAAATAAAAACAAGTTTATGTATCCTTGCATAATACGGAACTGAAGTGAAACATTCAAATTCTGACTAGTTTATTGTATTAGAATAGATACAGATCAATAATTGACTGCTGTAAAGTGAACATATAGGGAGCACGTAATGAACTTCACACTTGAAGTGACTAAGAAAGTTTCACAGGATGTTCGGTCTTCACCGATGTTCTCCACTGCACACTCTTTACACATATCCAATAAGAGATTTGATAAACAAAACGACTGCAGCAGGTACAATCTTGCTTGGGCGTTTTCTCACTAGTAAGCAGAGACACAGCTCATCGTTTCCTCTTTCAATCCAGAATGGGTATTTGTGATTTTGGAAGAAGTTTCTCAAAAGCCCTGACATTGTTATTACTACTTCTTTTGGTAAGCTGTCACTGATCAGTCTCCCGTTGCAGTGGGGTTCAGTAAGCTGCCAGTGTTTCGTTGAAGTAAAATTGGGAAATGGCTATGTACTTCTTGCAGTATTTTTACGTAACATGTGAGTCAACTCAGTTTGCGCTCAGAATTACGTAAAGGAAATTATTGTTGGTGTTCCTGTTTCGGAATCTGTACTTTTTGAATGATGCGTACTGAAAATGAAAATTACAGCTTCTCCTTTCTTAGAGAGGTAAAAAATCAATGTTCTGTCATTTGAGAAGCTACTCAGTGTTCAAATTTCTACATCGATATTAGATTGCTGGAATTCAGGCGAATAAGAGCGCAAAGCAATACTAACAATGAAAATAAATTAAAACACAAATTAACCATTAAAAGAAAATGATATTAAGTTGATAAGTAAATTCCGACCGTATAGAATACAAGGGTTCAATAATGGCACCACTCAAACTTTACCGGTGTACACTGAGAAAGCCGACTTACTGACCATGCTTCTACACACATCAAAAAAAGTTCCGCATCACTTCGGTTCCGAGAGTTCCGTAACCTATACAGAAAACTGGAATAGAGATCAACATAAATATATTTTCTGGCGTATTTATTGCTCATGAAAACCACATGTTGCATGTTTTACCACTATACACCGAGACATTCAGAGGTGGTGGTCCAGTTTGCTGTACACTCCGGCACCTCGAATACCCACTAGCAGTTCCTCTTTAGTTGATGCATGCCTGTATTCGTCCTGACATATTATCCACAAGCTCATCAAGACACTGTTGGTCCAGATTCTCCCACACCTCAACGGTCATTCGGCGTAGATCCCTCATAGTGGTTGGTGGATCAAGTCGTCTATAAACAGCCCTTTTCAATCTATCCCAGGCATGTTCGATAGGGTTCATGTCTGGAGAACATGCTGGACACTCTAGTCGAGCGATGTCGTCATCCTGAAGGAAGTCATTCACAATGTGTGTAGCGATGGGGGCGCCAATTTTCGTTCATGAAGACGAATGCCTCGACAAAATGCTGCCAATATGGTTGCAATATCGTTCGGAGTATGGCGTTCACGTATCGTAAAGCCCTTACGATTTTTCCATGACCACCAGCGGTGTACGTCGGTCCCACATAATGCCACCCAAAAACAGCAGGGAACTTCCACCTTGCTGCACACTCTGAACAGCGTCTCTAAGGTGTTCAGCCTGACTAGGTTGCCTCCAAACATGTCTCCGACGATTCCCTGGTTGAAGGCAAATGCGACACTCATCGGTGAGGATAACGTGATGCCAATCCTGAGCGGTCCAAATGGTTCAAATGGCTCTGAGCACTATGCGACTTAACTTCCGAGGTCATCAGTCGCCTAGAACTTAGAACTAATTAAACCTAACTAACCTAAGGACATCACTCACATCCATGCCGGAGGCAGGAATCGAACCTGCGACCGTAGCGGTCGCTCGGTTCCAGACTGTAGCGCCTAGAACCGCACGGCCACTCCGGCCGGCTTGAGCGGGCCATTCAGCATGTTGTTGGGCCCATCTGTACCGCGCTCCATGGTGTCACGGTTGCAAAGATGGACTTCGCCATGGCCGTCGGGAGTGAAGATACGCATCATGGAGCCTATTGCGCACAGTTTGAGTCGTAACATGACGGCCTGTGGCTGCACGTAAAGCATTATTCAACATGGTGGTGTAACTGTCAGGGTTCCTCCCAGCCATAATCTTTAGGTAGCAGTCATCCACTGCAGTAGTAGCAATTGGGCGGCCGGAGCGAGTCATGTCATCGACAGTTCCTGTCTCCCTGTATCTTCTCCATTTCCGAACAACGTCGCTTTCGTTCAGTCCGAGACGCCTGCACACTTCTCTTGTTGAGAGTCCTTCCTGGCACAAAGTAACAATGCGGAAGAGATCGAACCGCGGTATTGACTGTCTAGGCATGGTAGAACTACAGACAGCACGAGCCGTGTACCTCCTTCCTTGTGGAATGACTGGATCTGATCGGCTGTCGGACACGCTCCGTCTAATAGGCGATGCTCATGCATGAATGTTTACGTCTTTGGGCGAGCTTAGTGACATCCCGGAACAGTCAAATGGACTGTGTCTGTGATACAGTACTCACAGTGAACGTCTGTCTTCAGTAGTTCTGGGAACCGGGGTGATTCAAACCTTTTTTTATGTGTGTAAATTGTCTGCAGGCTAAGAGGTATTTATCAACTGTTGGCAAGATGGGTGGAGCCGCCAACAATAGAATGATCAGCAGAGGAAATAGCAGGGGTGTACAGTTTCACAGTATAGAAAGTGACCCCACTGTTCCATCTGAGGCTTGAAGCAAGAAGAACGCTCTTATACGAGAGGATATAATTTAACGTTAAACGTATGGGCGAAATAATCCGTTTTGTTTTAACTACATATGTGCCTGCAATGTTGTATTATTGGCACTTTGTGTTCTCCTGCCGTGATATGTATCGGAATTTTACACTCATCAGTTGCCAGCCATTGAACCAAAAACAGTAACATCTTTTCGTGCAACCTTGAGCTCGTAGGAATTACTACTGTACTACACAGTGAAACTATAACAGCTTCTCCAGTACAATTTCAGTCCAGTCCAGTCTTACAGTAATTAAGAAGTAATGCGTCATTTACGACATAATGATAGTGTCAGAATCTAGAAACAGAACTGAAGTATCATCTACATCTATACACCGCATGCCACCTCACGGCGCATTGTGTCACATTATCACTAAGCGGCGCTTTGTAGAGAGTACTTTTCGTCCATTTACGAATGGTCTGTACAATGAAACCTGTGTTTGAGCTGTAATGTATTAGACTTTCTCGTCGTCATTTCTCGTGATTTATATGGGACGAGTCATGCGTTTCCCAATTCTTCCTGAAGCTTAAGCTCTTGCACTTTTACAAAGATAACCTTTCCGGGACGTAAACAATACCTATCTTGTAGGGTGTGCCACTGCAGTTTGTTGAGCATGTCCGTAACGCTCGCACGCTGACTTAACGATCCCGAAACGAAACTTGCCACTCTTCACTGGATCTTCTCTGTCTCTTCTATTGATTCCACCTGATATGGGCCACCGATGGTTTCTTCGCAGTTACCTTCTTAGTACCTAGGTATTCCTTCCCAACTTTTGTGATGGCCCTTTTTAGAGATGTCCATTCCTCTTCAAGTGTACTGCCTAATGAGGTATTCGTTACTGCTGTGTCTATAACCTTAGAGAACTTTCACTGCATCTCGTCATTCATTAGTACTTCTGTATCCAACTTCCTAGCGTACTGATCCTTACTGATAAATGTCTTAAACTTCAGCCTACTCTTCATCACTACTCCTGGGTACGCCTTACAATCCAGTATCTGATTTCGGAATCTCTGTCTCACCATGATGTAATATAACTGCAATCTCCCCGTATCACCTGGCCTTTTCCAAGTATACCTCCTACTCTTATGATTTCTTGAACAGAGTACTCGCTATTACTAACTGAAACTTGTTACGGAACTCAGTTAGTCTTTCTCCTCTCTCATTCCTTGTCCCAAGCCTATATCCTCCAGTAACCTTTTCTTCTACTACTTCTCCTACAGTTGCATTCGAGTCCCCTATGACTATTAGATTTTCATCCTCATACACTTTCTCCTTCTCTTCATCTTCAGCTTGCGACGTCGGCATGTATAGCTGAACTATCGTTGTCGGTGTTGGTTTCCTATCGATTCTGATAAGAACAACCCTGTCACTGAACTGTTCGCAGTAACGCACTAGGCGCTACAGTCTGGAGTGGAGTGACCGCTACGGTCGCAGGCTCGAATCCTGCCTCGGGCATGGATGTGTGTGATGTCCTTAGGTTAGTTAGGTTTAATTAGTTCTAAGTTCTAGGCGACTGATGACCTCAGAAGTTAAGTTGCATAGTGCTCAGAGCCATTTGAACCATTTGAACCAGTAACGCACTCTCTGCCCTACCTTCCTATTCATAACGAATCCTACTCCAGTTATACCATTTTCTGTTGCTGTTGATATTACCCCATACTCGTCTGACCAAAAATCCTTGTCTTCTTTCCACTTCACTTCACTGACCCCTACTATATCTAGATTGAGCTTTTGCATTTCCCTTTTCAGATTTTCTGTTTTCCCTACCACGTTCAAGCTTCTGACATTCCACGCCCCGACTCGTAGTATTTCGTTGATTATTGAATCTTTTTCTCATCGTAACCTTAGCCGTGGCAGTCCCCCCCTGGAGGGGACAATTCCGGAACCTTTTGCCTAAGGGGAGATAATCATGACACTTCTTCAATTACAGGACACATGTCTTGAGGATACACGTTACGTATCTGTAATGCAGTGGTTTCCATTGCCTTTTGCATCCTCATGCCGTTGATCATTGCTGATTATTCCATAATTAGGGGCAGTTTCGCAGCCCTAGGACAAGAGAGTGCCCTAAACCTCTGTCCGTTCCTCCGCTAAGACAACGCCGTTGGCAAAATGAGGGTGACAGCTTATGCCGGAGGTCTTCGGCCGCCAATGCTGATAATTAAATTGAAGCAGCGGCGGGATTTGAATCCATGTTTTGCTTACGAATCAAAGACGCTAACCATAGACCACGGGTTCTTCAATTTTGCATCTACTTCATTACAATTAGTTTTATGTGCTCGTTAGACTTGTTCCAAGCCGTTATGCCTAGGTAATTTATAGTAGTTATTGTTTTCAGTTACTTGTAGCCATTAGCTCATTCAAAGAGTAATGGACCTCTTCGCTATTAATGCACAAAGCGCAACATTTCTTGATGTTCGTTGTCAACTGCCAATCATTGCACCAATCATCCACGTGGTCTCCCTGCACTTCACTATATTCAGGTTTGCAAACATCCTATCGACTACATAAACATCTCCGAAATGACGTTTGGAGTTTTCAACGTGTACTAGCAGATTTTGTATACAAGCTGTAAATGTAAGTCACTGAGTTATTCTCGAAATTAGTTTTTCTGTCGATTTCGTCAAGTTAAGTACTACATGTTAAATTCTTTCTATTAATTATTTCTATTAATTATATCCGAATCTACTAACAACTTTTTCCGATACCAAAGGACAGTGTCTTCCTAAAGTCAAGTAAGACATTATTGCTCCGACCGTCATTGATACTGGAGCGAACAGAGCGAGCTGCGTGAGCCATGCTAGACATTTTTATCGATATCTGCCGCTCTAGCGTAAAAGTCTTTGGCCCTTTCCTGGTAACTGGGGCTCGGGCGTCCTGCTTGTAACGACGACTTATTGCTTCGCGAGGATAAAGGCTCGCAGATGAGCTCAGAGAAGAAGGTTGGTTGAGCGTCCACTGCGGTACTGTGAGACTTGTGGGCAACGTTTTGGTGACGGCTCCGTGCAATGGCCAAGGGAGTGCCTTCGGCAATTGGATCTGCTCTGAGTAACCAAGCGGAAGTGTTAACTGTTAAAGTTTCCGTCAAGCTGTTGGAAGCGACTGATTGCTTACTGCTTTGGCAGCGGTTAGCGGCAGTTGTGGTCCCAGTCCTTGAATTTTCTGCCTAGCCTGATGGACAAGGTGCATGTGGTGGTTTTAATTTCATTTAGGATCAGCGTGGAAACGCTGATGAGCATCTGCTTTACAACCATAGGTGCCGCGGTGGAGAATTTCAGGAAATCCCTATGTACTGCCCGAAGGTTCCTCCAACCTGGTTATCGAGACACATTGCGCTGCAGTACTGTATGGTCCCAACCAGTGTCGGTGCGTGGTTGTGCCCTGTTCTTGTAGTAAGTAAGTCTGTAACTTCTTGTTAAATTTTCTGCCTCGCGTTTGGCAGAAGTTAGTCTTCTCAGTATACAGGCAAGGCTAGCGAACGGAAGATTTTTGTTAAGGACATTTTTGATGGCCAAAAACCTTAAAATGCGATGGCATATAACATGTTCCAAAAGTCTACAACAAAATGACGTCAATGATTTACACCTGTACTTATATCCATCTGTCTGATGACTCCTCTTCAGAATTATCTAATGAAGAATCACAATGTCTTCATCTTCGTCTAGTTATGTGATTACTTGATAAATACATTTGCATACAAAAAGATGGTTGGAATAACACCGTAGGCATCCTTCTTCTCGATTATTACCATTTGTTAGGTGGATCCGCTGTGTTTGGGAGAAATTTTGATGAAGGATTTAGTGCTTCGTTGTCCACTCTTTCGTAGGAAATTTATCCGCGTTTAGTTAGGGATTCCTGGACGTTTTTGAGGCCTTTGTATCAAGTATGTGGTGTGGTAAGCGCATTGTGACATTTTCTATTGTACGTCCCGCATCAGACAGGTGAGTAACAATTGTCGAATTCTTCTGTTAAGTAGGAGTGCTGCCTTTTTAAAATTTCTTCTGTTTTCAGTTTAAAGTTCTGTCTTCCCAGTGTAATAAAATCTTCATCTGTAAATTCACAAACTCCAGCTTCTTTTATTGTATTTGTCTATTAAACTGAATGTATAGAATCGTTGCCTTAATTCGTTCTTTTACGTCTACATTTACATGATTAATCTGTAATTCACAAAGAAGTGCCAGCAGAGCGTTCATCGAACCATCTTCAAGCTATTCCTCTACCGTTACCCTCCCAGAGAGCGAGCGGGAAAATCCAATACGTAAATCTACCCGTGCGAGCTTCGTTTTATCTTATTTTATAGCAATGATCGTTTTTACCTATGTATGTGGGCGCTAAAGAATATTTTCACATTCGGAAGGGAATTTGCTGCTTGAAATTTCGTGAAAATATCCTACCGCAACGAAAAACGCCTTTGTTTTAAAGATTGCCACTCCAACTCGCGTATCATCTCCGTTACACTCTCTCCCATATTTCGCGATAATGCAAAACCACTTGCCCTTCTTTGGACTTATTCAATGTCCTCCGTCAGTCTTTTCGGATGTGGTTCGCACACAACACACCAATATCAGGAAGGGGACGGGCAGCGGCGGTGGATCGAGTCTCTTTAGTAGAACTGTTACATCTTCTGAGTTTTGTACCAAAATCAGTCTTTGGTTCACTTTCTCCACAACGTTATCTACGTAATCGTTCCAATTTAAGTTACTCGTAACTGTAATCCATAAATATTTAGTTGAATTCACAGCCTTTGTATTTACGTGATTTATCGTGGAACTAAAATATTGCGGATTCCTGTTAGTACTCACATAGATGACTTCACACTTTTATCTAGAGCCAATTGCCACTTTTCGCGACATAGAGATATCCTGTCTAAATCACGCTGCGATTGCTTTAGATTACGAGATGACTTTGCGAAATGGTAAATAACAGCATCGTCTGCAAACAGTCTAAAGGGGTTGCTCAAATTGTCTCGTAAATCGTCTGTACACTCGTAGTTGAGGAGCAGCGGGCGGCCTATAACGCTTCCTTGCAGAATGCCGCCGGCCGGAGTGGCCGAGCGGTTCTAGGCGCTTCAGTCTGAACCGCGCTACCGCTACAGTCGCAGGTTCGAATCCTGCCTCGGGCATGGATGTGTGTGATGTCCTTAGGTTAGTTAGGTTAAGTAGTTCTAAGTTCTAAGGGACTGATGACCTCAGAAGTTAAGTCCCACTGTGCTCAGAGCGATTTGAAACATTTTGCCAGATATCACTTCTATATCATTAAATAATTTTCTTTCGGTTACTGCACGTTTTTACTTTTTCTGAAAGGAAATCATGATTCCAGTCGTAGAACTGAGACGATACTCCATACGCACACAATTTGGTTAGAAGTCTCTTGTGACGAACAGTTTCAAATACCCTCTAGAAATCTACTTCGTGTGGATAAGGAGATAGTTGTTATTCACAAGAAAGGTGTTCCTGAATTCATGCTGACAGCTGGTAAATTAATCGTTTCCTTCGAGGTAATCCACAATGTTCAATGTTCCAATGTTCAATGTTCCAAAAGCCTACTGCAAATCGGTTTTAGCGGTATAGGTCTGTAATTCAGCTAATTACTCTTGCTTCCTTTCTTGAATATCGGTGTGAGCTGTGCAGCTTTCCAGTCTTTTGTTACGTATCTTTCGGCGAGAAAGCAGCTGTATATGATTGCTGAGTATGGAGCTATTGTATCAGCACACTGTGAAAGGAACCTTATCGGCACATAATCTGCACCGGGAAACTTGGCTTTATTGTTTTAAACTGCTTCGCTTCACCGAGAATATTTGCTTCGAAGTCACTCACGTTGGAAGCTGTTCTTGATTCGAATTCTAAACTATTTACTTCTTCTTTGGTGAAGGAATCTCAAAATCCGCACTTAATAACACTGCTTTGGCGGGACCTATTTCGGCAACATTACCATAGGCATTAAGGTGAAGGTATTGATTGCGTCTTGCTGCTGGTGTGCTTTACACACGACCACAGTCTCTTTGGATTCTCTGTCAGAGTTCGAGGCAGAGATTCGTTATGGAAGCTGTTAAATGTATCTCGCATTCAAGTCCGCGCTAGGTTGCGATAGTCCGTAAAACGTCGCCAATCTTGGAGATTTTTCTTTCTTTTGAATTTGGTATTCTTTTTTTTTTTCGTTGTTTTCGCAAAAGTGGGCTAAACGATTTTGCGTAACATTGGAGGTCAGTACCATCCCTTATTATTTGGTATAAATCACTCAGTTCCCGTCAGTATTGTTTCTTCGAATTTAAATATCTGGTCCACGCTTACACAGTCCGTTTGGAAGGAGTGAAGACTGTCTCTTAGAAAAGGGTCAAGAAGTTTTTAAATAGATATATTACGCGTTTATTTTTGGTGGATTTGGATGCTACGGTTTTCAGTATTGTGACAATCAGCTTGTAGCCACTAATCTCTGTATCCGCCATGACGCCCACTATTTGTTCAGGATTGTTTTTTGCTGCGAAGTCAATTGTGTTTTCGTAGACATTCACTCTTTGAGTAGGCTCCTGAACCAATTGTTTAAAATAATTTTCGGAGAAAGTATTTAGCACGATTTCGGACGATGTTTCTTGCCTATCACCGGCTTCTTGGTTTCATACTACTCAAGAACTATGTAAGATCCTTTTCTTTCCTGTTGTTACTTCTGAATGTGCTTAATGATAGGACTGTGCTGTCGTCACTGTTATTTGTGTTTATTGTTTATTGTTACTCCACTGAATGTTCGATACTGGCTAACAAAATGGCAGTACATAATACTTCCAGTGAAAATACTTTTTGTAGGGAAGTTACATGATTACGTTTGTAGGTGGTATGTAAGGTGTGAAATTTTGTAAACAGACCTATCACAGTTCCTCTGATCCAGTTGGGAATTATGCCAAACTGAGGTTGAATGACACATAAGGGTACGTCATTCCATGCTGCTTGACCTCATACCACTATTCCATAACTGTAGCAACTGGCGATCGATGGCACGCCAATCTCTAGTCAACTCACAGCCAGATTTTTTCAGTGTGGCTTTGCCTTACGCTATGAAAGGTTAATGTCACGCAAACCAAGAAGAAACAGCTTAGCTTCTAGAGGTCAACCCGACAGATATCGTTCGGGTTCTCTCCCAATCAGCGGCTATGTAAACCAGAAGTGATCGTCTATTCTAACCTGTTGCCTCCCCCATACCATTACACCAGGTGCTATGCTCACACGCAGATTACCAAAAAATCTGGCAGCGTTATTTCTTATGTCCGAAAGAACAGACCTTCCACAGAGTCCGCAGCTATGAAACATTAAATGTAAACTCAAGGAGATCACTGCTGTCAGCTGCAGTGAGACTTTACTCAGAATCATCAGCGACGAGTGAAAATGTGTATCACACTGGGGTTCGAAACTAGGATCTCCTGTTTACTAGGCAGGTGCTTTAACGCATCCAGGACACAGCGTTACCACACTTGCGGCCGATCCACATTCCCACCTAGTGCCACCTATCCGCACTCCCTGTCCATCATACTCTCACTCGCAACTCTGAGATTCCCAGAGAAGATCGGGCGTATTTTTTCATCCTAACTGAAGAAGGTGTATCCATTGCTAAAATGGGTGTATCAAATACACTATGTGATCAAAAGTATGCGGACACCCCCAAAACACATGTTTATCATATTAGGTGCATTGTGCTGTCATCTCCTGCCAGGTACTCCATATCAGCGACCTCAGTAGTCATTATACATCATGAGAGAACAGAATGGGGCGCTCCGCGGGACTCACGGAATTCGAACGTGGTCAGGTGATTGGCTGTCATTTGTGCCATACGTCTACGCGAGAGATATCCGCACACCTAAATGTCACTAGGTTCACTGTTTCTGATGTGATAGTGAAGTGGAAACGTGAAGGGACACGTACAACACAAAAACGTACAGGCCGATCTCGTCTACAGACTGACAGAGACCGCCGACAGTTGAAAAGGGTCGTAATGGGTAGTAGGCAGACAATTATCCAGAGCATCACATAGGAATTCCAAAGTGCATCAGGATCCACTGCAAGTACTATGACAAAGTACGGTGACAGTTAGGCGGGAGGTGGGAAACTCGGATTTCATGGTCAAGCGGCTGCTCATAAGCCACACATCACGGCGGTAAATGCCAAACGATGCCTCGCCTGGTGTAAGAATCGTAAACATTGGACCATAGAACAGCGGAAAAACGTTGTGTGGAGTGACGAATAACGCTACACAATGTGGCGATCCGATGGCAGGGTGTTGGTATGGTGAATGCCTGGTGAACATCTGCCAGCCTGTGTAGTGCCCACAGTAAAATTCGGAGGTGGTGGTGTTATGATATGGTCTTGTTTTCATGGAGGGGCTTGCCCTCCTTGTTGTTTTGCGTGGCACTATCACAGCACAGGCCTCCCCCGATGTTTTAAACATCTTGTTGCTTCATACTGTTGATGAGCAATTCGGGGATGGTGACTGCATCTTTCAACACAATCGGGGTACCTGTTCATGACACACTCCCTGTAGTGGAGTGGTTACACGACAATAACATCCCTGTAATGGACTGGCCTGCACAGAGTCCTGACGTGAATCCTACAAACACCTTTGGGATGTTTCCGTGCCATGCCTCACCGACTGACATCGATTGCTCTCCTCAGTGCAGCACTCCGTGAAGAAGGGGCTGCCACTCTCCAAGAAACCTTCCGGGAGATGTTTGAACGTATGCCTGCAAGAGTGGAAGCTGTCATCAAAGCTAAGGGTGGGCCAATACCATATTGAATTCCAGAATTACCGATAGAGGGTGCCACGAATTTCATTTTCAGCCAGGTGTCCGGATACGTTTCATCACATAGTGTATATTAAAGTGTGGTGTCTGTCTTTTCGGACATGTAGCTCTGATTTCGCATAATGTCCTGATGCAGCTGACGGCAGTGATCCCCTCCCTTTCCTATCCTTACCTATCTCCCCCAGTCCAACTTCAGTTTACATACGGATCTTTCAATTAGTGTGGCGGGGAGTGGAAGTTTTAATGGGGATGAAGGATAGGTGGCGCTCGATGGGAATGTAAATCGGTCCTGAGGTGTGCCGAGGTAGTCCGCGCAGATGCAAGAACGCTATGTCCCAGATGGCACAGTGGTTAACGCATCTGCCTAGGAAGCAGGAGATCCCGGGTTGGAATCCCACTCCGGTGATTCCGAGTAATGTCCCAATGCAGCTGACAGCAGTGATCCCCTTCAATTTACGTTTAACGTTATTTCTACTCGGAACCTCCAATCACGGCTGTGCCTACCATGATACTGTACGCAGAACCAAGACCTCGGTGTATCTCTCTCCGCTACTCCGTCAAGGGAATTCGCAGTAATGGTCGCCTTGCTCTAGACTTTGTTGCAGTGTCTGTTTGGCTACTTGTCCTCCGGCAGATAAGCCTGTTTCATTACGCAATGAATGTGGCGTGGCTGTAACATCCTGCATGGGCAGTTGGGTAATGCACCTATCCTTTGACGTTGGTCGCAAGGGTCAGTTGGCGATTTTACGTGGCTTTCAGGGTGGCCCTCTCCTTCACGTCGGTTCCGCGTTCGTTGAACAACCATTTGATGCCTACCAACGCGAACATCAATATCGTGGAACGATAATCCTTTCTCGACATGCCGCGGTCCGGCCACTTTAGAACTGTGACATGTCCTGGTAGATGCTTGTCGTTATTACACAAGGCATAAAACAAAACACAACATCCTCACAAACAAACATCTCGAAGCGATATCTGCATGAAAAACCAGCTAGATAGTATTTCTTTTCATTCTAAATGTAAATGGTATTAGGCCTAAATGCTTTCTTCGGTCGCACTAAAACGCTTTTTGGCATATCGAAGCATGTAGTTCACTTCTTGTAGATTTGACGTCAGTGCGCGCCGTTCTGACGGTGTTGAGAAAACTACTTGGAGGGAGAGAGAGTTTTCGTGCTGTCTTCATCATACTCCTAATGTCTGCCAACTTCTATGAAGACGGTTGCGAGTTTCCAAGGATGGCACACATGTTATTGGTGCGCTCCAAGTCCAACGAAAAGCTCACAGGCCGACGGGATGAACGATTGCTTCCTCTTTGCTTTCGACACCTGGCAGACATTTCGGTTTTTTCAAATAAACGCGAAGGGTGTAATGAGGTTTTGTTGTGTATTTAATTTGTGAGAGGTCAAGGTGTAATTTAGTGACATATGCAGTTCTCAATTACTGCTCACTGTAGTATGGCAGACGCCCAAAAGTCATGTCCACCTAATTCTTTTCAGCAGTGTATTTATTTGTGTAAAGATCTTACCTGTTGACAGTCCCCCCATATTCCATCGGTGTAGAAGCTCCAGAGTAGAAGCTAATGTTTCAAAAGAAAAGGCAGATAATTTTTAACGTCCCGTCGACTTGCGGGCCATTAGAGACGGATCATAAGCTCGAGTCGTTTCAAGGATGGGGAAGTATATCTACCGTGCGCTTTCCCGGTATTAGCCTGGAGTGATTTAGTGATATCACGTAAAACATAAGACTGGATCGCTAGACGCGGATTTGAACTGTCGTCCTCCGAGATGAGCTAATACTGCGTCACCTCACTCGGTACTGATGTTACAGTTTGACAAGTTTTCATGCTCTACGTGCATATGGTAAGCTTGA
Source organism: Schistocerca nitens (assembly GCF_023898315.1). NCBI lineage: Eukaryota > Metazoa > Arthropoda > Insecta > Orthoptera > Acrididae > Schistocerca > Schistocerca nitens. The sequence continues at coordinate 310,274,225 of NC_064617.1, forward strand.
TCTTGTGAGTATACTGATCCGAAGCGGATGTTTGATACAGGAACCCCTGATCGAGAAGTGTGATGAAGGGTCCTTCGAGACACACACTGGCAAAAGCGTGGAATACGTCCAGGAGGACGACACAAAAATTTTGTAGTGCTTCGTTGTGTTCATCACCCTTTCCACCAGTCGCAAAACGTAATATTCCGTGCATTACCCGCGCCTAGATTTGAACTGTAAATCATTTACCGAGGTATGTTCTCTTGTTACAGTTTGAACAAATAATAAAATCTCGGACTGAGAGTTGAAACGCCAGCTCATCATCGACTCCAAGGTAACTGCCGTACACAATGGAGAGCTACACTAAAATAAAAACTTGGACGAGAGCAGATCATCTCTGAAATTCGGAGAGAGCTTTCGAGTAAACGAGTTCCCATTCACAAGTCGAAAAAGCGTCCCCACCCCTAGGTAATGTCGGACAGGGATAAGAGGAAGTTGCTTAGATTTTCCGTGTGAAGCGTAACGTAATGTCGTGACCTGGTGCCGTGTTATAGACTGCAGCTTATCCAACATTCACAGAGATAAGTCAGACCACAGTCCTAATAAATCTCTTAGTGACAGCTATGGGATGCCGAAAGACTCGATCAAGACATGAAGTGGCGATACTTTGGTATAATATTTCGTTATTGTCTGACCTATGACTCTCCGGTTATCCAGGAGATTTTCGTTCAAAACATACTTCAACCAGACACTACTTCGAATGTTAGCATTTTCTTTCAAACGCCAAATCTTGCCTATACGTAGGTGATTATTTACCCGCTTTGGAATCGCGCTGGCTTTCATATAGGCACCAGCAACGCCCATAAACGTAAATTTTTTTTCATTCGTTATAATGTTTGGGACTTACGATTCAGGTTGATCTTCTTCTCCTTTGGAATGCGACCCTCGCTTCCCTAAGGAATACGAAGTTGAGAGAGAGAGTCCCGACCGGAGAAAATCCCCGACCCCGACGGGAACTCAACCCAGAACCAACTCATCAAGATGCAGCAACATACACGACAAGACCACGAGCTGTTGACAGAGATACGGTAAACCACGTTCACAATAAGTCACACAAACCTGGACGCTATCACGAGACTCAAATACCACCACTTGGTCCGCAAGAATCAAATTAGTCACTAGGCTTCTGCAATGAGGTCATGAAGTAATGGGATACGTCACAACATAGCGTCGGACCCTTTTGCTCTGCATAGTGCAGCAGCTCGACGTGGCATAAACTGAACAAGTCGTTGAAAGACCACTGTAGTAATACTTAGCCATGCTGTCTATATAGCAGTTCATAGCTGCCAAAGTTTTGACGGTGTAGGGTTTTGTCCACGAACTGACCCGTCGATTATGTTCCATAAATATTCGAGGGGTTCGTGTCGGGCAATCTGGGTGGCTGGCTCAAATGGCTCTGAGCACTATGGGATTTAACATCTATGGTCATCAGTCCCCTAGAACTTAGAACTACTTAAACCTAACTAACCTAAGGACATCACACAACACCCAGTCATCACGAGGCAGAGAAAATCCCTTACCCCTCCGGGAATCGAACCCGGGAACCCGGGCGCGGGAAGCGAGAATGCTACCGCACGACCACGAGCTGCGGACAATCTGGGTGGCCAAATCATTCTTTCGAACTGTACAGAATGTTCTTCAAACCAGTTGTGAACAACTGTGGCCTAGTGACATGGCGCATTGTCATCCACAAAAATTTTGTCCTTGTTTTGCTGCAAATGATCTCCAAATAGCCGAACATTACTATTTCCAGTGAATGAGCGGTTCAGTTGGGCCAGAGAATCCAGTACATTCCTTGGAAACACAGCCCTTACCATTACGGAGCCACAATCAGCTTGCAGAGTGCCTTCTTGACAGTTTGGGTCCATAGCTTCGTGGGATCAGCGCTACAGTCGAACCCTACCGTCAGCTCTTAGCAATTGAAATCTGGACTCACCTGACCAAAGCACGGCTTTCCAGTCGTTTCGGGTCCTGCCGACATGTCACGAGTCCAAGAGAAGCGTTGTGGGCGATGTCGAGCTGTAAGGAAAGGCAATCGCGTCGACTGTCTGCTGCCAAAGTCCATTAACAATAGATCTCACCCCATTGTCCTAACGGATACGTTTGTCGTACATCTCCACACAGGTTTCTTCAATTATTTCACACAATGTTGCTTGTCTGTTAGCACTGACAACTCCGCGCAAACACCGCGGCTCTTGGTCGTTAAGTGAAGGCCCTCCGCCACTGCGTGGTGGGAGGTATGCTTGAAATCTGGCTCTCGACACTGTGGACCTTGTAATATTGAATTCACAAATGATTTTCAAAATGGACTATCCCATGTGTCTAGCTTCAACCACCATTTTGTCTTCAAAATATGTTAATTGCCGTCGTGCGACCATAACCACGTCGGAAACCCTTTCACAAGAATCACATTAGTACTACCTCAGCTCTGCCTGTTTAAGAGACGCTACCTTCATCTGTATATGTGTATATCACCCGCCCATGACTTTTGTCACCTCAGTGTCTATTAGCTGTACTGCCAGCCACAGCTCGACGCGTTAGGTATTTATCAGTAAATGGACCATACAGCGCTATCGTCAGCCAGTTCCCAAAGCAGTGTCTGCAAGAGAAGAAGAGCACGTCGAGAGACCGGTGAGTGAGAACGACTCTGTGGCTGTGCTGAAGTGCTTTCTCTGCTCCATGTTCAAAAGTTATGACGCTCTTCTCTGTACGAGGCTCTCAGCAGATCTAGCGCTTGGCTTGTTGCGGGAGAGCCGCACTGCGAGAGAAAGATGTGCAAAAAAAGCATTGTTCTAACCTATATGCATTCAGTCTAGAGCATCGAGTATTACAAGGTACATTATTGTCAACCTATTCACGTACATTGTGGCAGCAAGTAAATGTAAGTAGATGTTAACGAGGGGATGAATGTGAAGTCCAGCATCTTTGTCAACCTACACTAATTGGTGGTGAAGAAGGAATAGAGATGAATTACTGAATAGGTAACCTGCAACTGCTAACGAGTTCCGTGCTCCGAGATAGTAGTTCTGTGATTATGTTCTGCCTGTCGTCATACGGCGGACGCTCATTAGTCCTTTGTCAGTTTTTCAGCAAGCGAGTTATTCTTGACTGCTATCTGCATTTCATGTAGAGAGTTAGGTTATTATGTCGAAGATCAAAATGAAATGATTTTAATTTGTTGTGGAAACGAAAGGAGCGTCACACATGTTCTCACTTTCTATACTGAACGATTTCCGCCGAGGATATTATAGCATAGCCTCCGGAAGAAAGTAATGTAAATTAATTTATCGCTAATCATCAACAGTGGAAGCGCTCTCTCCTCCATTAGATGTGCAATAATTACTATCTCTGTATGGTGGTATGTAAGAAAACGACATTTTGTTTGTCTTCTTCTTTGTCTCCTTTGTCTTGTTGGTTCTGATGTCCTATCTGACGGTCCACAGAGATCACGGTCTGTAAATAATTAATATAATTATCTGTAACGTTATTATCAATTTTGTAAATATATGCGCAGTTACTTATGGTAGAATGTGTATTTTGTTGGTAGCAAAAAGTACCTTCTGTGACCCATGATTCATTTACATAATAATGAAATGTTGCCCAGCCCATTTTGTGGAAGTTAATTGTTGTAGCGACGCCATTGATAAAATGATAAAAACGCTTTTAATAGTCATTTCTTGCAGGAAATATTAAATATAATAATGTTAATAAATACAGAACGGCGTCTTGTAATATTTTCCACTTCATTTTTAGGCAAGAGGTACAGTTTTATGAATAATAATTTTTGTTAATGTACACGCTGCCATTGCACATAGACAGCTATACTGGAGCATCAAGCGTCACAGAAAAAGAAATAATTAAGCAGTTTACGTAACTGGTTTATCGCGTAACATGAAAGAAATTTTTTTTTTTAATTTATCGTAAGACGGATGTCTTCACGTTGGAATACGTATGATATTTGTGGCGATAGCGCGCTCAGAAAATAATTAGACGTGGCTTCTAACCATCATAAAAGAGAATTCTTCACAAAACATTTTCATTTCCAATTATCAGAATAATTTATTTCATTCTCTTTTGAAAAAAAAGGTTACGCGATAATATGGTCTCGTGCTTCCTTTCAGCGCATTGGGAACGAGCTTATCATTGGCGAACACATATACGCGAAGGAAAGGACACATGGAGGAGTTAAAGCCAGCACCAAATTTAGCATGGCGGTTGCAGAGAACGGGAACTTCCCTTTTTAGACGTTCCAGTCAAGCGCAAAGTGGCCGGACACAGTGTGTATGGGAAAGCCACCAGCCGTGATTTGTATCTCCATGTCTCCAGCCGCCATAATCTTGCACAGCGCTAAGGTACGCTACGTATCTTGTCCACACGGTCTGTGTAATATCGGGTGACGAAAACCTACAAAATGTGCTCAGCCACCTTGAAGAAGAACATTACGAGAGGAAACAAATCCGACGCCCTTTCAGACAGAAGGTACAGACAAAGGAACAAGATAAGTCGGTGGCATATATGCCGTACGCCGACAAAATATCGACAAAAATCAGCATTATCTAGGCTCGTTGTAACGGTACGTCTCCCATACCATGTGCTGTGTTAGAGCAGGTGAAAGATGACTTGGGGCTCCGTAAGCATGTTGGCTACAGTATTCCACGGAAATACGATAAACCATACATCGGGCAGACAGTAAGGGCAGACAAACAAATGTGCAAGGAGCAGAAGAGTCACACCGAACTCAAACGACGAACAAAACCGAGATTCAGGGAATTATGAACGAACAGAAGAGCTAAGACCGACTAAGGCGGCTGTTGAAATAACAGTGGTCCACGGTCTGATCGACAGAGGCAGGGCTTCCACTCTCAGTAAAGCGTGGGGACCTAGCATTCAGCCGACTATAACCTCAACGTCGGTCGAGAGCAGATTCCGCGCCCGACGGAGGCGGTAGAACCACTGGGGGATCGCAGTTCGCACCCAGCATTAGGCGATCGCATCTCACCGCCACACGAAACGGGTTGCGGCCAGGTAATGAGGGAAGGGGCGGCAAACGATAGAAGTATAAACACAGTCTAACACCTACACTCACGACATTCACTGCTGTGAAAATTGTTAATGTCTGGTAGTTGGTGCAACACTAGCGCCCCAAGCGGCGAGAAAGCATTCTTAAAATTAGTTTGTTTTTGATTATTTTTCTAGTTAATTAGCGAGATAGTTATTACATTTTTTCGTTCCAAGCATTAGTAAATTATCAATATACACGATCATGAAATACATGTAAAATCAGCCGAATCTCCCTCATTCAGTGACATAAGCTATAATTTATGATAAAAAATACTTTTGAATATGTATATAGCTGCAGTTTACTCCGCTGAAAACACCTCATGCATGAGATGACAGTTACTTTCAAAAAATGGTTCAAATGGCTCTGAGCACTATGGGACTTAACATCGGAGGTCATCAGTCCCCTAGAACTTCGAACTACTTAAATCTAACTAACCTAAAGACAGCACACACATCCATAGCCGAGGCAGGATTCGAACTGCGACCGTAGCGATCACGCGGTTCCTTACTGAAGCGCCGAGAACCGCTCGGCCACACCGGCCAAATGAGTTACTTTCCCTGACGTTTAACAGCTTTGTAGGAAGCCTAATGTTTCCCACAGTGTTACACTTCACTCCACATTCTAGTGGACAAATATCGTAAATTTAATTAACTTTTCTTCAAAAGCAAGTGTGTTGAAGAATCTTGCCATTTGTGACTCAGATGCAGCAACAATGAATTGTAGAACCGGTTTCTTATGTACTGGGAAACAGTTTTATTGCTTTTATTTTTTTATTATCACGTCTGTGGTTTTCCCTTCCGCCACAGTTGCGGTAGCTCATCTGCTACATTAAATAATGGTACTGGTACTGTTTCCGACGTTCCACATTCACTGATGTGACTGTGAAATTTACAGAAGCAAACTTCACGTTTCTGAGCAGATATACGAGCTTTTCTGCAAAAGGTTAGGGCTTCTGCTATTTACGAGCACCTTTCTTGCTCTTAGAGACTACGACATTGTCCCGTAAATATTTGTAGGCTACAAGAAAATCGTAAATAAATTGTTCTGTAAAGCAGGAAACAAAAAAAAGACAACGGTGGTGCCTTCTTCTTCTTGATTCTGCACTTTATTGCGCTTCAAACACTCCCTTTTGTAAAAAACATTCGACAAGCGAATATAAATTTCGCTTTCAAGAGATCTCATCGAACTGAACAGTATAACTTTTTGCCTTCTTAGCGAGCTGCAATTGCAGTGTGTAGCAAAAATGAGAGACAGTGTGGCGACTAGTTGCAGAGTGGTGCATTCGTAGAAAATATGCTAGGGTATGAGCCTTATTGTTCGATCAACATTACAACGGATCCATGATGTAAGCAGATCGCTAAAATTAAATTGCACTTCAAAGCCTGGTACAAATAGGAGATCTAGAATTTCAGTGGGAGAAGTTTTGGTGGTTCTTCATGGCGTACAGTAAATTGTTGTTCATTGCGAATCTATGTGGGTGGTGAGCGTAAAACGAATTAATGGAACAGCATTCTTGATCCTAACGAACGATATTCTCATGCTGAAACCTACACAATCCAAATCGTTAAAGAACATTCCGTGGTCTTAAGTGAAACAATAAGTGGGAATTCTAAGGACCGCAATGTAATAGAGATACAGGGAAAGGGACTGGAATGACTGTATAACCTTCCGAGAGTGCAAAGGAATCTTTCACATGCATAGAATAAATACTGTACATACCTCTAGTAAATAGACGGGGTTTAGTATCCTTTCAGCTTGTAGTTACGGGTTTAGACGACTTCATTTCATTGTACTTAATCCTAATTTTTTTGTCACTTAGGACATTTTCTTTCACGACATCAAACTTATAACTTCCAAGAAAATTGAAACGGGAAAAAGTTATAACGGAACTATGAGGCAGAGATGGAGCGTTAGGACGATAATCAGTAAAGAAAGCATTTTAAGGTACAGCGTCAGCATCTTTCCACACAGACATGTCAATATACGCATCTGGTGGCATGATATGCAGCAAAATAAGCACAGTCTGTTACATCTTTTTGTGAGAGTACTACATTTTCCACTTTTTCCCTTCTATTCCGATCTCCCCCAGTTTTAATGGGTTCTTAATAGATTATACTGAATTATTTTTCACTCATTTAACAACATTTTAAATTCAGTTTAGTCAGAAGACAACAATGACCCTTGAGTATTAAAATATAGTTAATGGAAAGCACCAGTAATTATTAAAACCCAAAAAACAATGACCATCCTCAGCTTCAGTAACAACAATCAATCTGCAGCTGTGAAATTTCAGTTTAAACAGTGATGCTGCAGCTGTAGAATGCTGTATATTGTCTTTCAGTCCGTCTTACTTTTTTAGTAGAACGAATTTTTCACAACAAAATGTTGCGGAAGGCTAAGGAGGAGTTATGTGCACGTTCAGAAGAATTCAATTCTCAGTTTATAGAAACTGTCGGCATCCGTCTGTGACGTGTCATCTGCGAAGTAAATATTGCAGTCGATGACAACCATCAAAGAAACAGAATAAACCAACACAGCCAGAACAACAAACATTTAAAGAACACCGAACTTCGCAAGCCGAAACCTAAGCAAACTACTCTGATACACGTCTTCGCTTCAGCATCTGAAAAGAAGAATTGAATGAGTTTAGTGAAGATCTTGCCATGGCATTAATCCAGTCAGTAATTCTACTCCACAAGGTACAGAACCTACAAATTATTTACTGAGAAGTACACAGAAAGGTCAATTCGAGATGAGAGCAGTCTGAGAAAAAGATATATATAGCTAATTTATGGGAACGTTTTAGAGAAAATAAGAGCTGGTCGGTAAACATGAACTGGAATTCATTTTATAAGAAACTATTGATGAACTGAAAATATATATTTTGAATTTGTTGCTTTTCTATTACCTGGTGAATGGGTAAAACATATGCTTTTTAAAGTGTGCCAACTCGAGAAGACAAATGGCTGCTCGATAATGCAATCATTCAACAACTCACGTATGAACTTACGGCCAGGATATACACTCCTGGAAATTGAAATAAGAACACCGTGAATTCATTGTCCCAGGAAGGGGAAACTTTATTGACACATTCCTGGGGTCAGATACATCACATGATCACACTGACAGAACCACAGGCACATAGACACAGGCAACAGAGCATGCACAATGTCGGCACTAGTACAGTGTATATCCACCTTTCGCAGCAATGCAGGCTGCTATTCTCCCATGGAGACGATCGTAGAGATGCTGGATGTAGTCCTGTGGAACGGCTTGCCATGCCATTTCCACCTGGTGCCTCAGTTGGACCAGCGTTCGTGCTGGATGTGCAGACCGCGTGAGACGACGCTTCATCCAGTCCCAAACATGCTCAATGGGGGACAGATCCGGAGATCTTGCTGGCCAGGGTAGTTGACTTACACCTTCTAGAGCACGTTGGGTGGCACGGGATACATGCGGACGTGCATTGTCCTGTTGGAACAGCAAGTTCCCTTGTCGGTCTAGGAATGGTAGAACGATGGGTTCGATGACGGTTTGGATGTACCGTGCACTATTCAGTGTCCCCTCGGCGATCACCAGTGGTGTACGGCCAGTGTAGGAGATCGCTCCCTACACCATGATGCCGGGTGTTGGCCCTGTGTGCCACGGTCGTATGCAGTCCTGATTGTGGCGCTCACCTGCACGACGCCAAACACGCATACGACCATCATTGGCACCAAGGCAGAAGCGACTCTCATCGCTGAAGACGACACGTCTCCATTCGTCCCTCCATTCACGCCTGTCGCGACACCACTGGAGGCGGGCTGCACGATGTTGGGGCGTGAGCGGAAGACGGCCTAACGGTGTGCGGGATCGTAGCCCAGCTTCATGGAGACGGTTGCGAATGGTCCTCGCCGATACCCCAGGAGCAACAGTGTCCCTAATTTGCTGGGAAGTGGCGGTGCGGTCCCCTACGGCACTGCGTAGGATCCTACGGTCTTGGCGTGCATCCGTGCGTCGCTGCGGTCCGGTCCCAGGTCGACGGGCACGTGCACCTTCCGCCGCCCACTGGCGACAACATCGATGTACTGTGGAGACCTCACGCCCCACGTGTTGAGCAATTCGGCGGTACGTCCACCCGGCCTCCCGCATGCCCACTATACGCCCTCGCTCAAAGTCCGTCAACTGCACATACGGTTCACGTCCACGCTGTCGCGGCATGCTACCAGTGTTAAAGACTGCGATGGAGCTCCGTATGCCACGGCAAACTGGCTGACACTGACGGCGGCCGTGCACAAATGCTGCGCAGGTAGCGCCATTCGACGGCCAACACCGCGGTTCCTGGTGTGTCCGCTGTGCCGTGCGTGTGATCATTGCTTGTACAGCCCTCTCGCAGTGTCCGGAGCAAGTATGGTGGGTCTGACACACCGGTGTCAATGTGTTCTTTTTTCCATTTCCAGGAGTGTAGATGATAAGAAAAAAATCAAGTTTGTTCTAAGGGAACCGCAAACGTTTGATGACAAGGCGACAAGTCAACCGAATCCTCCACCGGGAAACACGTCTTCCGTGTCATACACAGCGTTAGTGACAGTACGTGTGTCATATGATATGAATCTCTTATCGAGGCACATGATTTATACGCGTGTTGAGTGACTGAGATATGCCTTACTGCCCGATTTAGGTGTTCTTATGGATGTGAATGTAATCACTCCCAAAGAAATTATGAAAACATAATAGTTTGTCACAAACTGCCAGAAATGAACGCAACAGTTTCACAATCATACTGTTTTTCTGTGCTGTGTCAAAACATATATTTTTAACGTTTTTGAAGTGGCGCTCCATTTTGGACATGTTGACTCTTGAATACCTTTGTTGTAAGATCACATCCGTATATTTGTTGTTTTCATTTCTGTAAGACGTCTGTGTGGGATCTCGCCCGCTCTAACTAATCATCACCTACGTATAGTACAACAACTGCCAAAACTACAGAAAGAGAATAAATATTTCAATGACTGGACGGATAGTTTATAATGTTGTGGGGAGTGGGGGGGGGGGGGGGGAGTACATGATAAGTGGCACGTGAGCCTTTTACGCACGGCTCGTCCGGTTCACAGTCCAACATCGTCATCACTTAACCACGACGCCGCAGCTATTCAATTTTCTCGATATGGCACTGGTACTCTTGGACCGTTTACTGCTTTTATTTTGCTTTTCTTCACAGTTCAGTGCATCTCCTTTCTATTTTCATGCTTGAAATATGTTCAGTTTGTGACTGTCTATCAACTGCGGCATCTTACCACTAAGTCTGAGGAGGGTGCGATGGGGAGTTTACCTTGTGAGAAACGCAGTGATATTCATCTCGCCCGTCATCGTTAGTTGCATTTCCAAGCCAATGATTGTCAACAAGCTGCAATAAAGAAGTTACTGCGACCCTCTTCGGCTGCACACCTCATCGTCCTCCAGCAGAGGACCACGGCCCACAACTAGCTATCTTGGAACTGTAACCAACACTGCAGGAGTCAGCCATCCTCGGCACTGTTATTCAATGGACTATGACAGAGTGCCACCTTGAGCGTTTAACGATTTCTAGTAATGTCTCAAGATGGTAAGTACGTAAGGCATATAAATAACTAAATAAATGGATATGGCTACAAATATTCTATATCCGTATTTTGCAAGCCCCTTTACGACGTGTACCGAAAGGTTTCAATGTGACTGCATCCTTTCCCCGTTCCATTTGCGAATATGGCGTAGCGACTGTCGATGAGCCTCCATGTGAACTCGAGTTTCCGATTTGCTGATCGTTCTCTCTTCACGAAATTGATTTACAAGGAAGCAATATAGTTCCCAGCTCTTCCTGAAACAAGCGCTTTGAGAATTTCAATAGCAAATCTCAGGCTGCTACACAACACATCCCTTTGTATCGTCTGCCGTTGGATTTTCTTGAGCATCTCCTTACCAGGTGTACCGGTATGAAATGAACGTTAAGATACAAATGTGTCGATAGGGAACATTTGTTGTGAACGAGCCATAATTTTTTTTCTTTAGTTGGTATGACATCTGTCAAAGATTTTTAGTATACATCAAGTCATGGAACCAACATCATCATATGTTTTCATCGTGTTAACAATGTCGAATTTTGTACCATAAAGTGATGATTTGCGGAAAGCATTAATTTTTTGTTTTCATTTTTAAAAAAGTGCTGCAGAGTCGCATCGAATGCTTGTCAAGGCAGATGGTGATCATGCTCTATCAGAAGCAACATGCAAAAGATGGTTCAACGGATTATAAATAATGATTTTGATGTAAGAAACGAAGAACGTGGAAGACTACCAAATAAGTTCGAAGACGCCGAATTGCAAGCAATATTGGATGAAGATAATACTTCGAGTCAGAAACAAATGGCAGCAATGCTAAATGTTGCACAACAAACAATTTCTGACCGTTTGAAAGCTATGGGAAATATCTAAAAGTGTGGAAAATGGGTGCCACATGAATTGAATGAAAGACAGATGGAAAACCGAAAAACCAATTATCAAATTTTGCTTCAAAGACATGAAAGAAAATAAATTTTGAATGGAATTGTTACTGGCGATGAAAAATGGATTTATTTTAAGAATCCTAAGCGGGAAAACTCATGGGTTAATCGAGGACAACCATCAACATCGACTTCAAAACCAGATGGATTCGGCAAGAAGACAATGCTCTGTGTTTGGTGGTATCAGTAAGGTGTGGTGTATCATGACCTTCTAAAACCCGGTGAAACTGTGAATACTAATCGCTACAGATAACAAATGATCAATTTTAACTATCCATTGATCGAAAAAAAACAGAATTGGCCAGAAGACATGGCGAAGTAATTTTTTTACACGACAATGCACCTGCACACAAAGCAAAACTGGTTCAGGATACAATCAAAACACTTGGCTGAGAGCTGCTACCCCACCCGCCCTATTCACCAGACTTGTACCCTTCCAACTACCATTTGTTTTCATCAATGGGACACGCATTGGCTGAGGAACACTTCGATTCCTACGAAGAAGTCGAAAATTGGGTGTTTCATTGGTTCGCTTCAAAAGACGGACATTTAAACTGGCGTGGTGTCCACAAATTGCCAGAAAGGTGGTGAAAATATATAGAAAGTAATGGTCAGTACTTTGAATAAAATGTTTTTACTTTTGAATTCAAAATAGTGTTTCATTTTCACAAAAAAGCGCTCATTTCATACCGGTGCACATGGTACTAAAACAAAAAAAGCACTAGCTTATGAACCTGACCTTTTGCTAATTGCGTTGTCTCTATAAAATACCCGTCAGATGAGCATTTTGTGGCTTTCGTTGTCTCTATAAAATACCCGTTGGATGAGCATTGGGGTGGCTTTCTGAGTGTCAATGATCTGTCTAGCTTGGAGTGAATACACTGATACCAGTAACTCTTATAGTGCCAAAAGATGGACCTGTGCTGTTTTGTGACTAACGGCTTCAGTTAGCTTTGTGAACTTCGTTGCATCAAGAACAACGCGTTGTGTTCTATAATACCGTGTGGCTCAGAGTTTCAAACTGCGGCTGTTCTGCGACACCGCAAGTGTAGCCACAGCCGGCCTACGCCCCTTCAACGGCGTTTTGCGGAAGCCGCACAGAGCGGCCGCCTTGCGTAAGACGTCCACCCACCAACCTGTCAGGCACACACAGCTCTCGCGGCACTGCAGGTCTTCTCCTGAAGATGCCGAACCCCCCCCCCCCCTTTTATGAGCTCACACAACTGATTTTGTCGTCGCACAGTTGTACTCCCGGAACATGTTTGCACTATTTCTGACAACTAACACATATTCTGTGGAAACTACCTTAGTTTTTGTCACGAAGATTGCTTCGTGTACGACTAATTTCTGCCTGTCCTGTTCCACTCGAGATTGGTGTGCAGCGAGAATGACTCCTACTAAGAGCATTGATTATCCGATATGATAATTTCACCACATACACAGTGTTCATCAGCCCAAATAACTTCTTGTTCAGAAGCACAACATAAAAATTTATCATTCATATTTTGCTCAGCTACCTAGGGGAAAAAGGCAAACCTACGTTTCTAGCATTTGTAGACTTAGAGAAAGCTTTTGACAATGTTAACTGGAATACTCTCTTTCAAATTCTGAAGGTGGCAGGGGTAAAATACAGGGAGCGGAAGGCTATTTACAATTCGTACAGAAACCAGATGGCAGTTATAAGAGTCGAGGGGCATGAAAGGGAAGCAGTGGTTGGGAAAGGAGTGAGTCAGGGTTGTACCCTCTCCCCGATGTTATTCAATCTGTATATTGAGCAAGCAGTAAAGGAAACAGAAGAAAAATTCGGCGTAGGTATTAAAATTCATGGAGAAGATGTAAAAACTTTGAGGTGTGCCGATGACATTGTAATTCTATCAGAGACAGCAATGGACTTGGAAGAGCAATTGAACGGAATGGACAGTGTCTTGAAAGTAGGATATAAGATGAACATCAACAAAAGCAAAACGAGGATAATGGAATGTAGTCAAATTAAATCTGGTGATGCTGAGGGAATTAGATTAGGAAATGAGACACTTAAAGTAGTAAAGGAGTTTTGCTATTTAGGGAGTAAAATAACTGATGATGGTCGAAGTAGAGAGGATATAAAATGTAGACTGGCAATGGCAAGGATATCGTTTTTGAGGAAGAGAAATTTGTTAACATCGAGTATAGATTTAAGTGTCAGGAAGTCGTTTCTGAAAGTATTTGTATGGAGTGTAGCCATGTATGGAAGTGAAACATGGACGATAACTAGTTTGGACAAGAAGAGAATAGAAGCTTTCGAAATGTGGTGCTACAGAAGAATGCTGAAGATAAGGTGGGTAGATCACGTAACTAATGAGGAGGTACTGAATAGGATTGGGGAGAAGATAAGTTTGTGGCACAACTTGACTAGAAGAAGGGATCGGTTGGTAGGACATGTCCTGAGGCATCAAGGGATCACAAATTTAGCATTGGTGGGCAGCGTGGAGGGTAAAAATCGTAGAGGGAGACCAAGAGATGAATACACTAAGCAGATTCAGAAGGATGTAGGTTGCAGTAGGTACTGGGAGATGAAGAAGCTTGCACATGATAGAGTAGCATGGAGAGCTGCACCAAACCAGTCTCAGGACTGAAGACCACAACAACAATAACCTAGGGGACATTAACCAGCTTAACTAACTTTTTCGTAATTTTGTTCGTTACGAACATGTGAAAAGCAGTACATCTATTTGAAATATCAAGTAAAATTAGTATTCCCTAATACACAAAGACATCACACACTTCCATGCCCGAGGCAAGATTCGAACCTGTGACCGTAGCAGCAAAACGGTTCCGGACTGAAGCTCCTAGAACCGCTCGTCCACAGCGGACGGCTATCATAGTGCACCATCCACGTAACAATGAGGTTATTAAAAAGATAACACCAAACTGACTTTCACTGTCCCGTAGTAACACACAGTGTACGGAAGCAGGGTAACTTAACTCGTCTACTTGCTGGAACTGACAGTACACAAATGGAAACACGAGGGAAATGCACATTGGTCATGAGGTCCACGGCTACCGATTATGTTCCTGTAGTGTTAAATACTGGGCTGATGGTATGAGGAACCGAAAAGACGTTATAAATAATAACATTTGCAACGATCGGTACGGTTTCACAAACTAATAACACATAAATATCATGTTTTAGTTTGCAGTTATTAGGTTGTTTTTGCTCAAAATTTGTTATAACACTGGCATTGCATTAAGACAGGGATAATTTATCGAATTTAAATTAATATAGAGTTTAGGCATGATACCAATTCTGCTTCTGAATTTTAAGAACGGTTGTCAATGGAAACGCTACTTTCATCGAAAGAGGTGAAAGAATCCAATATGTTATGGACAGTGCACAAAAACGAATTTTGTAGTTGATTTATGTTGGCTAGAAATATTTTCTCATATGATTAACTTTAGTATACTTGTAGTAAATGCAGATCTAATGACCCTCGACTGTGTTAACGCAATGAGAAAGCTTTTATTATAAGTAGTATTGAAAGTGTTAAAAAGTGTAGAATATTTTTAGACCCGTCAAATCAATAAAATAGGTTCGATAAACGCAGTCAAGTGTTCCTCTTGCTCACTCTGTAATCTGAGATATTTCAAAAAAATATTTCCTCAGTATGTCTCGATATGAAGATGCAGTGAATACCAAGAAATTTGGATAACCCGAATATCACGACGACAAGCCGCAATGTGAAAATGCTGTAAAATTCTGAATGGTTATGAGTTATTATAGATTTATGAAATGGTTAATCGTAAAAATTAAACTATGGGGTTGAGGACAGTAGACCTGTGAGGTGACTGACGAAATCACTGTTCGGTTGCAGGTGACCAATCAGTTTGATCAAATTCATACGTGAAAAATGTACGCGAGAAGGAGGGAACGATCGACAAATAAATCTCAGGATGGTTCTGCTTGTTAATAAGGAATAAGTAATGAAACAACACGAAGTGTCCGGTAGTTATGCCATCGAACAATCCATCCTCAATCGTTTTGATGTGGTCACGGAAAAAAATTGAGAAATAATTCAGAATGCGGCAGATAAAAGTGACCCCGACGAGTGGATACAATTGGACGAGAATGTATGCAAATAACCGCACTCTGTATCGCGCACACCACGCTTACGCCCGCCACGAGATCTACATCGTTTCCTTGGAGCACACTTGCACAGTCTTCAAACCTAACAGTTATTAGCAGACGTGCATCTGGTCGCAGCCCTAGCTGGCCACCCAGATGAACTGATATGTCAGTGTGCTATTACTTTGTGTGAGGAGCCCTCAAGAGTAAGAAGTATCGCATCAAACCTTATAATCTTCAAGAACTGCAGCAGAATATTTCATATGAGACTGCAGCAGTTCCAGCAGTCCAGCTTCGATACATGTGTATCAACTTGCTGACTAAGAGTCCGAAAGTGCCAAGAGATGAATGGTGGTCACTTTCAATGTCTGCTATAGTCAGTTTAGTACTGTATTTCATTCCCTCTGCTGTGTTTTTTTGTACCCTGGAACTGTCCTCCAGGCCACTTTTATTTGCCCCACCCTGTATAAAATTATATTTATTACAAAGGAAATGAGGAAGGTACTGCGTTTTTAAATAAATACAGGCTGTACTAAGATCACTATATAATCTAATTCGGCCAAGTAATGTGAAATGCCACTTACGCACAGCTCGACATCAAACAGAAAAGAGGACTCAGGTATGCGGATTAAAAAATTGAAGACAGCAAGTTCCGTTTGTCAGAAAATCAATAATATTACCGCTTAATACTTCTACATTTTTGACACATTAATTACTGTTTTTAGTCACGATAATAACAAAATCATTAATTTGATTTGACAACACTGCGTACAGTTATATTACAATTTACAGTTCATTGCTGACAGTCATCTAAATTACTCAGTGTGTCGACTGTGACTGAAAATGGAGAAAGCCGAGTTTAATGCTGTTATAAAACGTTTTTATTTGAAGGGTTGGAAGACAGCACAAACCGAAACACAATTGTATGGCATTTACGCGACTCTGCACCATCATTCAAGTCCATTATTTTCCGATTAATTAATTTATACGAGTCGGACAAGCACAGAACATAATGTGCGCTCTGGCCGTCCAATTGAGATCACCACGAAGGAAGTCATTGACAAAATCCATGATACGGTAATGAAAGACCGCCGAATAAAGATTCTTAAGACTGTTGATACTGTTTTCATCTCTAAAGAGCGAGTGCACAATAACCTAAAAGGAGAACTGACTATGAAGAAGCTGTGTGCGAGATGAATGCAAAACAATTGACAAAGGCTGAGGAAAGTGCACCGAAGAAGGCTAAGACCATTTTGTCAGCTCGTAAGGTGATGGCCACTTTTTTTGGGATTCCCAACGTGCAGTCCTCATAGGTTACTTAGAAAAAGGGAGAACCATAATTGGATCCTGTTATGCTTCATTTTTGGATCGCTTGGAACTTGCGTTGGCTGAAAAAAGACTAAGACTGGGAAGCAATAAAGTGCTGTTTCACCAGTATAATGCACCATCCTACACCTCAGCGAGAAAAATGGATAAAATGCATGAACTGGGATTTGAACTGATTCCACATTCATTCTACGCACCAAAATATCCCAGAGTGACTTCTTCCTGCTCCCTGACGTGAAACTTTGGCTGGCTGGGAAGAAATTTTCATCAAATGAGGAAGTGATACAGTGAACTAATATGTTGCAGAGTTTGACAGAAACTACTTTTTTCAGTGGTACAAGAATGCTAGAAGATGTTTGGAAGAAGTATATATTCCTCAAAACAGATTATGTCGAGAAGAAAGTCGAGTTGTTTAGGAAACAAACATTCATCTTGTGGTGTTGCAGTTCTTCTCGTTATGTCCGTGATTGTGACGAGAATATGGAGCGAGGAATTCCGCCTTACGCAAGACAAGTTTTTTTCTGTTTTGTTTCACCCACACTTTCTGTACTATCTTCAGAGGGTTATTTATTATTTTCTAACTTACATGACGCTATTGGACTTTTATTTTGGTAGCTATCTGCTACACAGTCTACAACTTCTTATGGTTTTGATATAGTGATATGGTTTTGCTATTGTGGCGCTTTCTCATATGTTGTTGGCGAATCGAATACGCTGATTTCGTGACCTATGGTCACTTGACGCTGCACTTTCTCCGATTTTTCAAAACGTAGGCAGAGTTTTCGTAATGGCAGCGAAAACTGTGCTTATGTTAAGTAAAATCGGAGAAAGTGTAGTGTCAAGCGACCATAGGTCACGAAATCAGCCTATTCGCTTCGCCAGTAACATATGAGAAAACACCACAATATCAAAGCATGAGTAGTTGTAGACTGTGTAGCAGAACAGCTGTCAAATAAATGTCCAGTAGCATCACGTAAGCTAGAAAATAATAAATAACCTTTTGAAGAAAGCACATAAAGTGCTGAATTATATCTGGGGGAAAAAAAAACAGAAAAAAGGTGTCTTGCAAAGGCGCAATTCCTCGTCCCATAGAAACAAATATTTTTCTTGCATTTTGGGAAAAGACTTATCAAATCACACAGATATATATATATATATATTACATATACACAGATGTGTCAATGGATACGGACACGTATACTTTATGAGATACGAACACACTTCCAAAAAGCGCACATTTCACTGCTGAGTGATTTTTGAGATAGCGTGACTTATACAATTGAACGACTACTTCTTTTAGGTGCAAGCATAGGAACTACTGCTGTTTCTAATGAATTAGGCAGCAATAAGAATATCCCCAAACCAGTATGCTACCATGTGGAACTCGGAGTGCAATAACGTCGACAGTGGTACTAAAGAAGTATAACATTTGGGCCTTAATGACAAGACGCAGTGAAGATTTCTGTTAATATCAGATTCTGAGCACAAATGCGCACTCTGAATATCATCTGATTACTCTCTGTGGATAGCATTTATGTACGTGGACTCTTCTTAAAAAAACAGCATAATTCTATATTCATAAGACATAGTTGTAGTGAATACGTATCCCGTAACCGTTCTTGAATTTTACTGGTGCTTCCGAATGTATAGCGGAGGGCACAGCCAGGTTTCCCAGCGGAATTGTCGTATGCAGCCCCTCTGCGCCGAGTTTGGCAAGTGTGTGAGGCCCGACCCCTGGGGATAACTCAATAAAGCTCAGCTGCGAGGCGAAACACCCTCTGGAGGTGGCGGACCGTTTGCCGCCCTTCCACCTGTCATCTTTCCTTAACGTCTCACACAATTTTCACCTCGCTCTCTCAAACGCTTAGTTGCTCGGATGAACGTGGGTTTTATCCTCCACGAGTACCCCTCCACTCCTACCTCAGCCTCTTCCCCCACCCCCACCCCCCCAAAAATGTCCACATTTCCAACCAGCTCCACTTCCAGCTCTCTCTCTCTCTCTCTCTCTCTCTCTCTCTTTCCTCATAATGTTCATTCAGCCCTCAACGTACTTGGCCACTGGGCGTACATCATAATGAGGACTTTCGTTAATTATTCTCTATTCATTTTTTATTAAAGGTAGGCACTCCATCTTCTGGGATCACTTTTTCATACTTTTTAATTAACGCAGGATAACGCAATATTGGTCGCGACATAGAACAAACTCGTTAATAGAAGAAGTTGTGACCATATCCAGCATGTGTGCGTCATATTCCGCGGGTGGGAAACATAGAACTAAAAGGCTTGAGAAATTGCTGTTGTTGCTTTTGCGGTGAGTAGACTTCTCGTTGATGGTGTTATTTGCCTTCCATCGTTTTCAACACAAAGCATTTAGCTCCTCAACGTACTTTGTCACAAAGTTTGTGTCCGCAACATCTAACTAACACAAAAACCTGTTTAATGTACACGACAAGTTTCTTTGTGTAATGCACAAGAGATAAAGTGATCAACACAATATAGTTATTATTTCTGAACGATAACAGTCTGTTCCACAGTGATGTAGCCATTTTGAAGTCAGTATTCAGGGTGTCTCAATTGTTGTGGGTCAAACTGAAACAAGTGAGTGTGGGGCCACAGCCGATTATATTGAGATAGGAAACGAATCATCGGATCATCGGAAATGCATATTTATTGCGTTATGGACACACACAGCTTACACTGTCAATACAATCGTTGTTGTTGTTGTTGTTGTTGTTGTGGTCTTCAGTCCTGAGACTGGTTTGATGCAGCTCTCCATGCTACTCTATCCTGTGCAAGCTTCTTCATCTCGCAGTACCTACTGCAACCTACATCCTTCTGAATCTGCTTAGTGTATTGATCTCTTGGTCTCCCTCTACGATTTTTACCCTCCACTCTGCCCTCCAATGCTAAATTTGTGATCCCTTGATGCCTCAAAACATGTCCTACCAACCGATCCCTTCTTCTACTCAAGTTGAGCCACAAACTTCACTTCTCCCCAATCCTATTTAACACCTCCTCATTAGTTATGTGATCTACCCATCTAATCTTCAGCATTCTTCTGTAGCACCACATTTCGAAAGCTTCTATTCTCTTCTTGTCCAAACTATTTATCGTCCATGTTTCACTTCCATACATGGTTACACTCCATACAAATACTTTCAGAAACGACTTCCTGACACTTAAATCTATACTCGACGTTAACAAATTTCTCTTCTTCAGAAACGATTTCCTTGCCATTGCCACTCTACATTTTATATCCTCTCTACTTCGACCATCATCAGTTATTTTACTCCCTAAATAGCAAAACTCCTTTACTACTTTTAGTGTCTCATTTCCTAATCTAATCCCCTCAGCATCACCCGATTTAATTTGACTACATTCCATTATCCTCGTTTTGCTTTTGTTGATGTTCATCTTATATTCTCCTTTCAAGACACTGTCCATTCCGTTCAACTGCTCTTCCAAGTCCTTTGCTGTCTCTGACAGAATTACAATGTCATCGGCGAACCTCAAAGTTTTTACTTCTTCTCCATGAATTTTAATACCTACTCCGAATTTTTCTTTTGCTTCCTTTACTGCTTGCTCAATATACAGATTGAATAACATCGGGGAGAGGCTACAACCCTGTCTCACTCCTTTCCCAACCACTGCTTCCCTTTCATGCCCCTTGACTCTTATAACTGCCATCTGGTTTCTGTAGAATTTGTAAATAGCCTTTCGCTCCCTGTATTTTACCCCTACCACCTTCAGAATTTTAAAGAGAGTATTCCAGTTAACATTGTCAAAAGCTTTCTCTAAGTCTACAAAGGCTAGAAACGTAGGTTTGCCTTTTCTTAATCTTTCTTCTAAGATAAGTCGTAAGGTTAGTATTGCCTCACGTGTTCCAACATTTCTACGGAATCCAAACTGATCTTCCCCGAGGTCCGCTTCTACCAGTTTTTCCATTCGTCTGTAAAGAATTCGCGTTAGTATTTTGCAGCTGTGACTTATTAAACTGATAGTTTGGTAATTTTCACATCTGTCAACACCTGCTTTCTTTGGTATTGGAATTATCATATTCTTCTTGAAGTCTGTGGGTATTTCGCCTGTCTCATACATCTTACTCACCAGATGGTAGAGTTTTGTCATGACTGGCTCTCCCAAGGCCGTCAGTAGTTCTAATGGAAAGTTTTCTACTCCCGGGGCCTTGTTTCGACTCAGGTCTTTCAGTGCACTGTCAAACTCATCACGCAGTATCTTATCTCCATTTCGTCTTCATCTACATCCTCTTCCATTTTCATAATATTGTCGTCAAGCATATCGCCCTTGTATAAACCCTCTATATACTCCTTCCACCTTTCTGCCTTCCCTTCTTTGCTTAGAACTGGGTTTCCATCTGAGTTCTTGATATTTATTCAAGTGGTTCTCTTCTCTCCAAAGGTCTCTTTAATTTTCCTGTAGGCAGTATCTATCTTACCCCTAGTGAGACAAGCCTCTACATCCTTACATTTGTCCTCCAGCCATCCCTGCTTAGCCATTTTGCACTTCCTGTCGATCTCATTTTTGAGACGTTTGTATTCCTTTTTGCCTGCTTCATTTACTGCACTTTTATATTTTCTCCTTTCATCAAATAAATTCAATATTTCTTCTGTTACCCAAGGATTTCTATTAGCCCTCGTCTTTTTACCTACTTGATCGTCTGCTGCCTTCACTACTTCATCCCTCAGAGCTACCCATTCTTCTTCTACTGTATTTCTTTCCACCATTCCTGTCAATTGTTCCCTTATGCTCTCCCTGAAACTCTCTACGACCTCTGGTTCTTTCAGTTTGTCCAGGTCCCATCTCCTTAAATTGCCACCTTTTTGCAGTTTCTTCAGTTTCAATCTGCAGTTCATAACCAATAGATTGTGGTCAGAATCCACATCTGCCCCTGGAAATGTCTTACAATTTAAAACCTGTTTCCTAAATCTCTGTCTTTCCATTATATAATCTATCTGATACCTTTTAGTATCTCCAGGATTCTTCCAGGTATACAACCTTCTTTTATGATTCTTGAACCAGGTGTTAGCTATGATTAAGTTATGCTCTGTGCAAAATTCTACAAGGAGGCTTCCTCTTTCATTTCTTTCCCCCAATCCATATTCACCTACTATGTTTCCTTCTCTCCCTTTTCCTACTGACGAATTCCAGTCACCCATGACTATTAAATTTTTGTCTCCCCTCACTACCTGAATAATTTCTCTTATCTCGTCATACATTTTATCTATTTCTTCATCATCTGCAGAGCTAGTTGGCATATAAACTTGTACTACTGTAGTAGGCATGGGCTTTGTGTCTATCTTGGCCACAATAATGCGTTCACTATGCTGTTTGTAGTAGCTAACCCGCACTCCTATTTTTTTATTCATTATTAAACCTACTCCTGCATTACCCCTATTTGATTTTGTTTTTATAACCCTGTATTCACCTGACCAAAAGTCTTGTTCCTCCTGCCACTGAACTTCACTAATTCCCACTATATCTAACTTTAAACTATCCATTTCCCTTTTTAAATTTTCTAACCTACCTGCCCGATTAAGGGATCTGACATTCCACGCTCCTATCCGTAGAACGCCAGTTTTCTGTCTCCTGATAACGACATCCTCTTGAGTAGTCCCCGCCCGGAGATCCGAATGGAGGACTGTTTTACCTCCAGAATATTTTACCTAATAGGACGCCATCATCATTTAATCATACAGTAAAGCTGCATTTCCTCGGGAAAAATTACGGCTGTAGTTTCCCCTTGCTTTCAGCCGGTTTGGTTAATGTTACAAGGCCAGATCAGTCCATCATCAAGACTGTTGCCCCTGCAACTACTGAAAAGGCTGCTGCCCCTCTTCAGGAACCACATGTTTGTCTGGCCTCTCAACAGATACCCCTCTGTTGTGGTTGCACCTACGGTACGGCCATCTGTATCGCTGAGGCACGCAAGCCTCTCCACCAACGGCAAGGTCCATGGTTCATGGGGGGAATACCATCGTAGGTCATACTAATTAATATCATCGTCATACTAATTGCTCAAAGCGACGACCGCCAATCTCAGTGCATACATTGCAACGGCGAGATGGTCTGCCACATTTCTTGTAGACTGTACCGCTGATTGTCCGTGAAAATGTGGTTTCTACACGACGGTGCACCAGCCCTCTTCAACGTTAATGTCCACGAGCACCTGGACAAAACGTACCCTCATCGTTGGATTGTATTGGGAGGTCCTGTCCCATGGCCAGCGTGATCGCCGGATCTCACACCTGTGAACTTTTTCCACTGCGGTTACGTGAAGATGATGGTGTATGAGAGCTACGTACAAACAGATGACGACCTGCTTCTTACAGTCCAGACTGCCTGTCTCCTGGTATAACAGACACTAGGGATCTTTGAAAAGAGTGCGGCAGAACTCCATGCGCCATTGCCGTGCATGCGTTGAGACTGCCAGTCGTCACTTTCAACAAAAACTACGAGCTATGCTGTTGTTATGCGGTGTACACTGTCTATGTTTCATAACACAATAAATATGAATTTCTGATATTAGGTTACCTGTTGTAGGGAAGCAGCCTACTTACGCCTTATAAAATTCTCATCAGTCTTTCCATTGTGTGCCAGCCTAGTCCGCTGTAACTAGCTCTGACGTCATAAATGTTGCGCAGTACTTTAAGAGTCAAGTAAATAACCTGAAGCGTTTCTAGCATGTCAGGAGTAATACTAAATCAATATGTGTTGAATGTCAGTTCAATAATTTTAACCATTTTCGAAAGTTGGAAGTTTTTCTGTAAAAATCATTGGCGCAACAGAAATGAGCTAGAAACTTAAATATTTATATTTAGATTCCTTTTTCATAATAATTTAGTAGAAACAGTATTCTGGATCTCACAAATTAAAATTTTTGTTGAAATTCATGATGTTTCTGGTTTTTGTCTTACAAATTAAGGAAGCAACATAGATTAAGTAGGCGAATAAATAAGGCTAGGATGTTTAAATTTAAGTAGAAGGGAGATTCGCTATAATCATAAAGATGTGAGAAGTTTCAATTGAATAACTATAAAACTATAGCGATGGCGTATGTCCAAAGAGGAAGTTCAGAGCTCGTCTACTGCGTGTGGTGTAATTAAATTAATTCTCTCGCCCGAAATATTTGACTTAGCCACGTCAGACTTTTATTATGATTACGTACCTGTGTGCTGATTGCACATTTAAATTGTGAGCTTCATCGGCCATCAGCAAAGGAAGTGATGATTTATTCAATAACTTGAAGTGGTGCATTACTAGCCCAGCGGCTAGTCGGGAGAGCCGATTTGATCAGGCGTTCCCTTAGCCGTCCGCACCGCGGCTTTATATATAAGAACGCTGCGCGAGGTAGCAAGGACCCAGTTCTCTCCAGACGGTGATTAGCGCACTATCTGTGCCGGGAGTCGCGTCGCATCGGTATCATTGCTATAAACAGCCTCGGATGCCCTAATAAGTTACTCGGGATACGTGTAACCATGAAATCGTTTTCGAGTGAAGTGTTAATTCTGGGATGACTTTAATGATCTATCTTCAGTTTGCGTATGTCGTATTTTCACGTGCCGCCGCGGGACAAACATTCTACCATTATTTAGCGTGGCGTTTGATGAACATTATCATCAAATTATGGCGAGCATTCACTTAAACATTTAATTTGAACAGTTATAGTTGCATCAGCGCATTAGACTCTGAACTGCTCTGGTAGTTGGATTGTGTGGATTCTTTTTTGGTCTGTGACTTTCAGAATATAGTGAACATTTTAGACAGAATCGTTTTTGATTATGAATCCCAGACAATCTCCTAATTCCTCAGAGCTATAAGCTGTAGCTATAAGTGTATTTCTCAGATGAAGTGGGCACTAGGAATTCTAATTACAGGATTCACGTTTTGCTAATCACTTTCTGGTTGCCAATATTGTAGTTAGAGAGCCAGTGTTGAGAACGGCAAACAACAGCATTAAATAAATAATAGGAACATTTAATAACAATAATTCCACCCGCCCCCCCCCCCCCCCCCACATATGGTGCATCGGCAGGGAAATGCATCTTTTCTACATTACAAAACAAACATTATATAACAAAATTATTCCACCAGCCGCCCCACACTGTGTCAATGTAATCGGTCGTGGACTCACTATCAGCAGTTTGAATTTGGCCCAAAAGGTTTTGAGACACCCAGTAGTTTAAACCGACCACAGGAATATACTTCTGAAGCGAGCTAAACGTTATACCTAGTCAAAGGATAGTGCGTTGTCTACCTTTAAGTGTAAGAGCATACTGGACATAGTATCGTCCCACCCAACGGCACTATGTGTTGTCGAATTTGTCCTAAGCACCAAAAGTAACGTTTTGCTCTAAAGCAAATTAAAAAATTTTGCAAGCAAATATTGTTTAGCTACCACGAGGACTCTAAACTGCATGTTTACATTCCTCATTACTTTGCTCGTTACCAAGAGCAGTATGTCTCTTTCAACCAGGAACCTTTTTTTTTTTTTTTTTTTTAGCAAATCCACTTCCGCTCCTCAAGAGCTGTTCACAAACATATAACAGTGCACTATTCCCGCACACATGATGTTGTCAACAACGTAGCGCAAAACTGGATTACAAATAATGAATTATTTTTAACGATGTAGATGATTTCACAAAAGCCCGCAATTTATTCAGGAAATTTATCTCCTTTATGAATAAACTCAAATCGTTTAGTGTTCCACATTCTGTTAGAAATACGTTTGTCAACACAGAGGTACGAAATCCGGTCATAGCCTTCTGCATACATCTTATCATCGTTTTTAGTCTGAAATTTTTTAAAAATTGTAACTAGGCATATTTGAAAAACGGAATCAGAATTTTGTATTCTTCAAGGTAGAATTTAATCATTAAAACACGAAAAATGTTGGCTATGCCCTTAGCCCCTACTAGTAAGTCAATTGCAATTTGCAACGCAAAATACAAAAGTATAAACGTTGTTTTTATGGTTGAGTACTAAAGTAAACTACAGTAAAGTTATCTAGCTTCAGTTAGATGTAACTTAATTTATGATCAATATGCAATGCCTTCAAAGGTAAAGCGACTTGTCAACAGGTACATTCAGTACAACTAAATCATTTTCCAGCGGATGGAGCATGTTATCAAACTTCTTGACAGCTTAATTCTGCACGTCACACCACGTCTCAATTCCGATACATGGTTAATAACTTCTCTGCTGTTTGGAATTTAGGAGAGAAGTGTTTGGAACGTTTTAGTTGTTAAGGGGAAAATCGTGTGTACGCATTGCTAGCTCAGTGCATGGGAGCATTCCTAGTGAATGGCAAGATCCAGTTTCGAGTCCCGATGCGGTGCACAGCCTCAGCTCGTCAAGATTTTTCCTACGACTTCAATTAATTCGCACTTTTCATGTTGCTGTCAGCCTGGTACAAGCATGTCTAGTTGACGACACATTTAGGATTAACAATGCGTAGAGATTTGAAGTGGAACGACCACGTAGGCTTTGCCTTCCGTAAGGAAAACGTAAGGCTACTACTGCCAGGTGCAGTACTGAGAAACTGCAGCTTGTCAACGAATCAAAAAGTTTACGTTTAAACATAAATGATTACCTTGTAAGTGAGACTTAAGTATTTGGCAGAGGGTTCATTGAACTACATTCGGCCTATTTATCGAACGCTAGACTCTAGAACAGTGGATGGGAAGAATGAACACGTAAATCTTACCGTGCTATTATATCATGATGGACGTTTTTCCGTATTTAAAAGGGCATAAAAATACCATGGTACTAGGAGGAGAATTCTGGTAACGGTGAATTCGTGGAAAGCTCTCGCCGTAATGATTTACGCATTTGTTTTCATGATTGACAATCTAATTCGCTTGCCATATACTTCACACAGTCTCCCCTATTTCATGGTAATACACAACAAGCTTCCCTTGATAGAACATTTTCAATGTCTTCCGCCAGTCCTGTCTGATAAGGATCCCATAACACGCAACAATTCTATACAAGAGGATGGCCAAGCAATTTCTTCACTACAATTAACGTACATTCAGAGTGCTAACAAGTCTTCGGAAAAAATTTGAATGAAGTGAACGTGAATTAGACGTTCTATAACAAGAATTATCAAATCGCATTGCAAACTGTAACAGAAACATTGATTATTGCATACAGCTGAAGTAGTCGTTACTTTGAGAACGAGTCCTTCAGTTCATGCATTGATATCTATTACGGCATAAGCGCTTAGCCATGACTGTGTGCACTCAAAGTACAAATAATGTAATAAGAAAGTTAGCAATCAGACATTGCACTAGCGTTAACCATGTAAGTAAGATATTTCAAATTCGATAGAAAATTTCAAAATTGTTCAAATATTGTGTGAAATCTTGTAGAACTTAACTGCTAAGGTCATCAGTCCCTAAGCTTACACACTACTTAACCTAAATTATCCTAAGGACAAACACACACACCCATGACCGAGGGAGGACTCGAACCTCCGCCGGGACCAGCCGCACAATCCATTACTGTAGCACCCTAGACCGCTCGGCAGAAAATTTCAGATACGTTATATAATGGTAAGGCAGAGATTTAGGAACCAGGTTTTAAATTGTAAGACATTTCTACACCTACATCTACATCTACATCCAACTCCGCAAGCCACCTGACGGTGTGTGGCGGAGGGTACCTTGAGTACATCTATCGCTTCTCCCTTCTATTCCCGTCTCGTATTGTTCGTAGAAAGAAGGATTGTCGGTATGCCCCTGTGTGGGCTCTAATCTCTCTGATTTTATCATCATGCTCTCTTCACGAGATATACGTAGGAGGGAGCAATATACTGCTTGAGTCCTCGGTGAAGGTATGTTCTCGAAACTTCAACAAAAGCCCGTACCAAGCTACTGAGCGTCTCTCCTACAGAGTCTTCCACTGGAGTTTATCTATCATCTTCGTTACGCTTTCGCTATTACTAAATGATCCTGTAACGAAGCGCGCTGCTCTCCGTTGGATCTTCTCCATCTCTTCTATCAACCCTATCTGGTACGTATCCCACACTGCTGAGCAGTATTCAAGCAGTGGTCGAACAATCGTACTGTAACCTACTTCCTTTATTTTCGGATTGCATTTCCTTAGGATTCTTCCAATGAATCTCAGTCTGGCTTCTGCTTTACCGACGATCAACTTTATATGATCATTCCATTTTAAATCACTCCTAATGCGTACTCCCAGATAATTTATGGAATTAACTGCTTCCAGTTGCTGACCTGCTATATTGTAGCTAAATGGTAAGGGATCTTTCTTTCTGTGTATTCGCAGCACATTACACTTGTCTATATTGAGATTCAATTGCCATTCCCTGCACCATGCGTCAATTCACTGCAAATCCTCCTGCATTTCAGTACAATTTTCGATTGTTACAACCTCTCGATATACCACAGCAGCATCCGCATAAGCCTCAGTGAACTTCCGATGTCATCAACAAGGTCATTTATGTATATTGTGAATAGCAACGGAGCTACGACACTCCCCTGCGGCACACCTGAAATCACTCTTACTTCGGAAGACTTCTCTCCATTGACAATGACATGCTGCGTTCACTTATCTAGGAACTCTTCAATCCAATCACACAATTGGTCTGATAGTCCATATGCTCTTACTTTGTTCATTAAACGAGTGTTAGGAACTGTATCGAATGCCTCGCGGAAGTCAAGAAACACGGCATCTACCTGGGAACCCGTGTCTATGGCCCTCTGAGTCTCGTGGACGAATACCACTAGCTGGGTTTCACACGATCGTCTTTTTCGAAACCCATGCTGATTCCTACAGAGTAGATTTCTAGTCTCCAGAAAAGTCATTAGACTCGAACATAATACGTGTTCCAAAATTCTACAACTGATCGACGTTAGAGGTATAGGTCTATGGTTCTGCACATCTGTTCGACATCCCTTCTTGAAACGGGGACGCTACGCTACGCTCTTCTAGAGACCTACGGTACACCGCTGCAAGAAGGAGGGCAAGTTCCTTCGCGTACTCTGTGTAAAATCGAACTGGTATCCCATCAGGTCCAGCGGCCTTTCCTCTTTTGAGCAATTTTAATTGTTTCTCTATCCCTCTGTCGTCCATTTCGATATCTACCATTTTGTCGCCTGTGCGACAATCTAGAGAAGGAACTACAGTGCAGTCTTCCTCTGTGAAGAAGCTTTGGAAAAAGACATTTAGTATTTCGTCCTTTAGTCTGTCATCCTCTGTTTCAGTACCATTTTGGTCACAGAGGGTCTGGACATTTTGTTTTGATCCATCCACCGCTTTGACATAAGACCAAAATTTCTTAGGATTTTCTGCCAAGTCAGTACATAGAACTTTACTTTCGAATTCATTGAACGCCTTTCGCATAGCCCTCCTCACACTACATTTCGCTTTGCGTAATTTTTGTTTGTCCGCAAGGCTTTGGCTATGTTTATGTTTGCTGTGAAGTTCCCTTTGCTTCCGCAGCAGTTTCCTAACTCGGTTGTCGTACCATGGTGGCTCTTTTCCATCTCTTACGATCTTGCTTGGCACATTCTCATCTAACGCATATTGTACGATGGTTTTGAACTTTGTCCACTGATCCTCAACACTATCTGTACTTGAGACAAAACTTTTGTGTTGAGCAGTCAGGTACTCTGACATCTGCTTTTTGTCACTTCTGCTAAACAGAAAAATCTTCCTACCTTTTTTAATATTTCTATTTACGGCTGAAATCATCGATGCAGTAACCGCTTTATGATCACTGATTCCCTGTTCTGCGTTAACTGTTTCAAATAGTTCGGGCCTGTTTGTCACCAGAAGGTCTAATATGTTATCGCCACGAGTCGGTTCTCGTTTAACTGCTCAAGGTAGTTTTCAGATAAAGCACTTTAAAAAATTTCACTGGATTCTTTGTCCCTGCCACCCGTTATGAACGTTTGAGTCTCCCAGTCTATATCCAGCAAATTAAAATCACCACCCAGAACTATAACATGGTGGGGAAATCTACTCGAAATATTTTCCAAATTATCCGTCAGGTGCTCAGCCACAACAGCTGCTGAGCCAGGGGGCCTATGGAGATATCCAATTACCATGTCTGAGCCTGCTTTAACCGTGACCTTCACCCAAATTATTTCACATTTCGGAACTCCGTTAATTTCCTTCGATACTATTGAACTTCTTATCGCTACAAACACGCCTCCCCCTTGACTTTCCAGCCTGTCTCTGCGGTATACATTCCAATCTGAGTTTAAAATTTCATTACTGTTTACTTCTGGCTTCAGCCAACTTTCTGTCCCTAGTACTATGTGGGCATTGTGACTGTTTATTAATGAGACCAGTTCTGGGACCTTTCTATAGACACTCCTGCAGTTTACTATTAGCACGTTAATATTGTTTTTCCCCTTTGCATTTTGCCGACTCCTACCTTGCAGCGTCTCAGGAGGCGTCTTGTCGAGCCTAAGGAGGGAATTCTCTAACCTAAAAAACCCACATGTGCACTCCACATGTACTCCGCTACCCTTGCTGCCGCTTCCTGCGTGTAGTGCACGCCTGACCTATTCAGGGGGACGCTACATTTCTCCGCCCGATAGCGGAGGTCGAAACATTTGCATCCCAGATCTCCGCAGAATCGTCTGAGCCTCCGGTTTAAGCCTTCCATTCGGCTCCAAACCAGAGGCAGATGTTGACCCTGGCCACAATCCATTGGTTATGAACTGCAAATTAAAACTGAAGAAACTGCAGAAAGGTGGGAATTTAAGGAGATGGGACCTGGATAAAGTCACTAAACCAGAGGTTGTGCAGAGTTTCTGGGATATTATAAGTGAAAAATTGACAGGAATGGGGGAAACAAATACAGTACAAGAGGAAAGAGTAGCTTTGAGGGATGAAGTAGTGAGGGCAGCAGAGGATCAA
Source organism: Schistocerca nitens (assembly GCF_023898315.1). NCBI lineage: Eukaryota > Metazoa > Arthropoda > Insecta > Orthoptera > Acrididae > Schistocerca > Schistocerca nitens. The sequence goes on from NC_064617.1 coordinate 310,305,185, forward strand.
GTAGGTAAAAAGACGAGGGCTAGTAGAAATCCTTGGGGAACTGAAGAAATATTGAATTTAATTGATGAAAGGAGAAACAGGGCCCCGGAAGTAGACAACATTCCATTAGAACTACTGACAGCCTTCGGAGAGCCAGTCCTGACAAAACTCTACCATCTGGTGAGAAAGATGTATGAGACAGGCGAAATACCCTCAGACTTCAAGAAGAATACAATAATTCCAATCCCAAAGAAAGCATGTGTTGACAGGTGTGAAAATTACCGAACTATCAGTTCAATAAGTCACAGCTGCAAAATACTACCGCGAATTCTTTACAAACGAATGGAAAAACTGGTAGAAGCGGACCTCGGGGAAGATCAGTTTGGATTCCGTAGAAATATTGGAACACGTGAGGCAATACGGACCTTACGACTCACCTTAGCAGAAAGATTAAGAAAAGGCAAACCTACGTTTCTAGCATTTGTAGACTTAGAGAAAGCTTTTGACAGTGCTGACTGGAACACTCTCTTTCAAGTTCTAAAGGTGGCAGGTGTAAAATACAGGGAGCGACAGGCTATTTACAATTTGTACAGAAACCAGATGGCAGTTATAAGAGTCGAGGGGCATGAAAGGGAAGAAGTGGTTGGGAAGGGAGTGAGACAGGGTTGCAGCCTCTCCCCGATGTCATTCAATCTGTATATTGAGCAAGCAGTAAAAGAAATAAATGAAACATTCGGAGTAGGTATTAAAATCCATGGAGTGGAAATAAAAACTTTGAGGTTCGCCGATGACATTGTAAGCAAGGACCTGGAAGAGCAGCTGAACGGAATGGACAGTGTCTTGGAAGGAGGATATAAAATAACCATCAACAAAAGCAAAACGCGGATAATAGAATGTAGTCGAATTAAATCGGGTGATGCTGATGGAATTAGATTAAAAAATGAGACATTTAAAGTAGTAAAGGAGTTTTGTTATTTGGGGAGCAAAATAACTGATGATGGTCGAAGTAGAGAGGACATAAATTTAGATTGGCAATGGGAAGGAAAGCGTTTCTGAAGAAGAGAAATTTGTTAACATCGAGCATAGATTTAAGTGTCAGGAAGTCGTTTCTGAAAGTATTTGTATGGAGTGTAGCCATGTATGGAAGTGAAACATGGACGATAAATAGTTTGGACAAGAAGAGAATAGAAGCTTTCGAAATGTGGTGCTACAGAAGAATGCTGAAGATTAGATGGGTGAATCACATAACTAATGAGAAGGAAGTGAAACCTGAACGATAAATAGTTTGAACAAGAAGAGAATAGAAGCTTTCGAAATGTGGTGCTACGGAACAATGCTGAAGATTAGATGGGTGAATCACATAACTAATGAGGAGGTATTGAATAGAATTGGGGAGAAGAGGAGTTTGTGGCAGAACTTGACAAGAAGAAGGGACCGGTTGGTAGGATATGTTCTGAGGCATTTAGGGACCACAAATTTAGCGTTGGAGGGCAGCGTGGAGGGTAAAAATCTTAGAGGGAGACCAAGAGATGAATACACTAAGCAGATTCAGAAGGATGCAAGCTGCAGTAGGTACTGGGAGATGAAGAAGCTTGCACTGGATAGAGTAGCATGGAGAGCTGCAACAAACCAGTCTCTGGACTGAAGACCACAACAACAACATTAGAATGAACGGCCGTAGTAAGAAAGTAACGTCTGCTTTCACACGTCTCACTACCACCGGATGCTGGGCAGTAGGGACAGTAAAATGACGGGCGACAAACATGGACACGTGACCCACTTGCGATAGCAATTATCATTTCCATACGAATGGTTTGAATGGCTGTAAATAGGGAAGTTACGTGTCTATGGTATAACGGTTGGACAAAAATGGGGAATCACCATTAACACAATATATTACCAAACCTAATATGATGTAGGAAATCTGTTGACATTCAAAACTGTTTCCGACCGTCTGGGAGTGGATAAATACAGTTCCTGTGTCGATTTCAAGTAAAGTTCATTCTTCCTTCAAAATAGTGGCAAGTTCAGATGATGATGATAGAGACGGATAGCGAGGACGCACACTTCTCTCCTCTGTCAATAATATTGAGATTTTGTGACAATGGTAACCAGGGCGTAAGTGAGAATTCTTCCTCGTGCTCTCAAAACCAGTCCTGGGCGGTGAGAGCTCTGTGAAGAAGGGTCCTTCAGTCTTGTAACAGAGCATTACGATTGGGGTACGATCACTATAACGTGGACTGCACCCCATCATTCAAAATGGTCACACAAACCTTAACATTAATGCGACCTTGCAGAGTAACCATAGGTCCCATGGAACAGCACGATATGGGTGCCCAAACATTACCGAAGCCTCGCCACGTTTCACTCTTGGGACGTAAACTTGGCCAGAAGTTGGAAACAGAGTGAACCGAGACTCATCCGGCCAAGTGATTTTCTTTCATTACCCCACGGTATAGCTTTTATGGCTTCGACACCACGTATTCCTATTACAGGCATTTTCATCACATATGACTGGTTTTAGAATTCCAGCTCGCCCTGTGATACAGTGGTGATGGAGCTCCCTTGGTGTTGTTTTGGCGCTGATAGGGTTCGTGAGTGAGACACTTGGTTCCGTGGTGCCTTTTGCTGCTGTCGTTCATTTATTCGTCTTCACAATCATCTTGAATGGCAGTCTGCCACGATCACTTGACATACACATTTGTGCGCGTTGTGATTTAGCAGATGATGTTTCTGACCTTTCCTGTGTGCGGTATAGGTCTTCGATACGAGGCTTCTCGAAGCTACCTTGTTTACGGAAGTACCCGCCAAACGAGTTTGCCCACGTTCGATTTCACTTACTGTTAGTTTCGATGTACTGCACTCACAGCTACGCAGAACACTGCTCTGACCATGAAGGACACCTGCACTGTATTGAGGACATTTCACAGATGCCTATCGTGCTCAAAAACAAGAGCGAATATTGCAAGCTTGTTTAGCACCTGCATTTAAGTTCAAGCACGCATTTCTCGTGGTGTTTCCACATTTTCTCCAAACCCTGTGTGTTCCGTCTGTTTCATCGCAATTAGCGCGTGCACTCCTCTCCGTATGTCTCCTCACATACCAAAAACCAAGGTATCTACATCCACTATTTGTAGATCATGGCGAAAGTTATGGCAGAGTATACGTAGCATTGTATATCACCTGTTAAGGTTTCTTCACCTTCTAGTCGCGTATGGAGCTCAGGAAGAATGCTTAAATGTAACGGTGCACGCTGTAATAATTAGTCTAATCCTAATTTTACATTATCTACACAAGCGATGTTTCTAGGTTATTCAAAATTGGTTAAAATCGCTCTGAGCACTATGGGGGTTAACATCTGAGGTCATCAGTTCCCTAGAACTAGTTAAACCTGACTAATCTAAGGACATCACACACATCCATGCCCGAGGCAGGATTCGAACCTGGGACCGTAGCGTCGAGCGGGTCCAGACTGAAGCGCCTAGAACCGCTCGGCTACGACGGCCGGCAAGGTTATTCACTTAATACGGATTGTCAAATTTAGGAAGTAGACTCTCGTGGGGTAATTGCCTTCTACACTGCCTGACAAATAACAATACTAATAATAATATGTAGAAGACACATAAGATGTTAATGTAACCTTTTACACGTGCAAACAGCATGCTGGTGAGTTAGTGATTAGAACTAAAATTCTATGTGACAGGGAAAACGGTCACCAGAACAAGGTCTACAGGCTGTTTCACAACTTACGTTACACACATCTAGAGATTGTAGAGCGGACTCTGCGGATCAAGATTCACACAGGAACACACATCCGGAAACGTCATCCAACGACGCTACAGAATGTCAAAGGAAAAGGCTCTCAAATGCATACCACAGGAGCCATGGGCACATCTTCTTTCTCTATTGAACAAGTGCTCACAGCTCTTACGGTATGCATTTCTGAGCCCACGTTTGCTTGACATTTTTTCTTGTTTGGTTGTGGTTCTTTCTCTGAAACTGGCCTACGCTACAGTCTTAGCAACAGCAGTACGGGTACATGTATTCCATTGTGCGAAGTATCAGAACGGTTTTCCGCTTATAACTTTAGACTCGTTCGTTTCCGTTACAGGGACCCTCACCTCCGAATGATACATTTATCTCTTCATCACCTTAGTAAGTTTGTAATATTATCACTATATATATATATATATATATATATATATATATATATATATATATATATATATATATATATATACAGAGAGAGAGAGAGAGAGAGAGAGAGAGAGAGAGAGAGAGAGAGAGAGTGAGAGACCGCTTTGATGCTCTGTAGCATCGTTGGATGATGTTTCCGGAGATGGGTTGGTTGGTTGTTTCTGGGAAGGAGACCAGACAGCGAGGTTATCGGTCTCATCGGATTAGGGAAGGACGGGGAAGGAAGTCGGCCGTGCCCTTTGAAAGGAACCATCCCGGCATTTGCCTGGAGCGATTTAGGGAAATCACGGAAAACCTAAATCAGGACGGCCGGACGCGAGATTGAACCGTCGTCCTCCCGAATGCGAGTCCAGTGTCTAACCAACCGGAGATGGGTATCTATGTAAAGCTCGATCTACTGAGTCCTCACTAAACCCTTTAGAAATGTGTAACGTGAATTGTAAAACACCCTGTCTAAACGACGTGAACAAAGGCAGGTGACCAACATTATTCGTGTGAGACAGTGTTATCAGCACCTGACGGAGATTATAAGGGGCCTCATCGCAAGTCTTCACGTGGCCAGCTGGTCGACTTGTGCAATGTCTACATTTTTGAGGTTTTCGGATGTGACAGTGAACCGATGCTTGCGAACGTGATGACAGACAGACGCATTGCCTAGGTTCTGGCCAACCACGTCAAAGCACCGCAAACGAGGATCGCCTTATTATGGATCAAACACGTCAAGGTCGCGTCACATCTGCTCCTAGCATCCGAGAACAAGTACTGGACTCCGTACAACATTCTAAGTTATCGCAGAGACTAGAAACAACTAGGACAGGGAATTACGTCCCTTGCGTGGGCTGCCGTTGGCACCACGTCAAAATTGGCTGCATTTGGAATTGCGTCTTCACTGGGAAATATGGACTGCTGATGGCTGGCGTCGTATTGTGTTTGGTGACGAATCAAGTTTCTGCACTGCCAAGGATGACCATTGGTTGCGAGTACACTGGCGAGCGGGGAAGACGCCCCATGCTTGCAGTATTTTGCAGAGGAACAGTTGCGTTACTCCTGCAGCTTAGTGAGCCATCGGATATGACTTCATACAGCGACTAGTAGCGATTGAGAGAAGTCTGACGGCACAACAGTACGTCACGGACATACCGCATCCTCTCAAGCGACAAGTTACCTTGTACAAACGGATGTATTAAGTTTGTCCGGTAACGTATTTAGGTGTTACTAGGACACTTGTTTCGTCCATTTAAGCTGCTGTTGCGTTGTGCTGTGAGTGCTATTGGCATTACGGTATTTTTAGTACAATGCTCGACCACCCATGGCATTTGCCTCTATGAACTGTCTGCTTGATGTTGATTTACCCCTGTGGCCAACAAATGAACATTGGTGAGACGAGCTCGGATGTCAGTGCTGTCCCAGTGGCAGTATTGAAGATACCAAGGACCGTTTACAACAGATGTCGGCAACTTTGCCTCATGACAGAACATAACATTATGTTACCCTTCTCAACCAAATCAGTACTTGCATCTACCCATAGAAAGTAGAACGCATTACTAAGAAGTAGTCTTTTTTTTGGTCATCAGTCTACTGACTGGTTTGATGCGGCCCGCCACGAATTTCTTTCCTGTGCTAACCTCTTCATCTCATAGTAGCACTTGCAACCTACGTCCTCAGTTATTTGCTTGACGTATTCCTATCTCTGTCTGCCTCTACAGTTTTTGCCCTCTACAGCTCCCTCTAGTACCATGGAAGTCATTCCCTCATGTCTTAGCAGATGTTCTATCATCCTGTCCCTTCTCCTTATCAGTGTTTTCCACATATTCCTTTCCTCTCCGATTCTGCGTAGAACCTCCTCATTCCTTACCTTATCAGTCCACCTAATTTTCAACATTCGTCTATAGCACCACATCTCAAATGCTTCGATTCTCTTCTGTTCCGGTTTTCCCACAGTCCATGTTTCACTACACCAGACGTACATCCTCAGAAATTTCTTCCTCAACTTAAGGCCGGTATTTGATATTAGTAGACTTCTCTTGGCCAGAAATAACTTTTTTTGCCATAACGAGTCTGCTTTTGATGTCCTCCTTGCTCCGTCCGTCATTGAGTATTTTACTGCCTAGGTAGCAGAATTTCTTAATTTCATTGACTTCGTGACCATCAATCCTGATGTTAAGTTTCTCGCTGTTCTCATTTCTACTACTTCTCATTACCTTCGTCTTTCTCCCATTTACTCTCAAACCATACTGTGTACTCATTAGACTGTTCATTTCGTTCACTTTCACTTAGGATAGCAATGTCATCAGCGAATCGTATCATTGATATCCTTTCACCTTGTATTTTAATTCCACTCATGAACCTTTCTTTTATTTCCATCATTGCTTCCTCAATGTACAGATTGAAGAGTAGGGGCGAAAGGCTACAGCCTTGTCTTACACCCCTCTTAATACGAGCACTTCGTTCTTGATCGTCCACTCCTATTATTCCCTCTTGGTTGTTGTACACATTGTATATGACCCGTCTCTCCCTATAGCTTACCCCTACTTTTTTCAGAATCTCGAACAGCTTGCACCATTTTATATTGTCGAATGCTTTTTCCAGGTCGACAAATCCTATGAAAGTGTCTTGATTTTTCTATAGCCTTGCTTCCATTATTAGCCGTAACGTCAGAATTGCCTCTCTCGTCCCTTTACTTTTCCTAAAGCCAAACTGATCGTCACCTAGCGCATTCTCAATTTTCTTTTCCATTCTTCTGTATATTATTCTTGTAAGCAGGTTCGATGCATGAGCTGTTAAGCTGATTGTGCGATAATTCTCGCACTTGTCAGCTCTTGCCGTCTTCGGAATTGTGTGGATGATGCTTTTCTGAAAGTCAGATGGTATGTCGCCAGACTCATGTATTCTACACACCAACGTGAATAGTCGTTTTGTTGCCACTTCCCCCAATGATTTTAGAAATTCTGATGGAATGTTGTCTATCCCTTCTGCCTTATTTCACCGTAAGTCCTCCAAAGCTCTTTTAAATTCCGATTCTAATACTGGATCCCCTACCTCTTCTAAATCGACTCCTGTTTCTTCCTCTATCACATCAGACAAATCTTCACCCTTATAGAGGCTTTCAATGTATTCTTTCACCCATCTGCTCTCTCCTCTGTATTTAACAGTGGAATTTCCGTTGCACTCTTAATGTTACCACCGTTGCTTTTAATGTCACCAAAGGTTGTTTTGACTTTCCTATATGCTGAGTCTGTCCTTCCGACAATCATATCTTTTTCGATGTCTTCACATTTTTCCTGCAGCCATTTCGTCTTAGCTTCCCTGCACTTCCTATTTATTTCATTCCTCAGCGACTTGTATTTCTGTATTCCTGATTTTCCCGGAACATGTTTGTACTTCCTCCTTTCATCAATCAACTGAAGTATTTCTTCAGTTACCCATGGTTTCTTCGCAGCTACTTTCTTTGTACCTATGTTTTCCTTCCCAACTTCTGTGATGGCCCTTTTTAGAGATGTCCATTCCTCTTCAACTGTACTGCCTACTGCGCTATTCCTTATTGCTGTATCTATAGCGTTAAAGAACTTCAAACATATCTCGTCATTCCTTAGTACTTCCGTATCCCTCATCTTTGCGTATTGATTCTTCCTGACTAATGTCTTGAACTTCAGCCTACTCTTCATCACTACTATATTGTGATCTGTGTCTATATCTGCTCCTGGGTACGCCTTACAGTCCAGTATCTGATTTCGGAATCTCTGTCTGACCATGATGTAATCTAATTGAAATCTTCCCGTATCTCCCGGCCTTTTCCAAGTATACCTCCTCCTCTTGTGATTCTTGAACAGGGTATTCGCTATTACTAGTTGAAACTTGTTACAGAACTCAATTAGTCTTTCTCCTCTGTCATTCCTTGACCCAAGCCCATATTCTCCTGTAACCTTTTCTTGTACTCCTTCCCCTACAACTGCATTCCAGTCGCCCATGACTATTAGATTTTCGTCCCCCTTTACGTACTGCATTACCCTTTCGATATCCTCATACACTCTATCCGTTCATCTTCAGCTTGCAACGTCGGCATCTATACCTGAACTATCGTTGTCGGTGTTGGTCTGCTGTCGATTCTGATTAGAACAACCCGGTCACTGAACTGTTCACAGTAACACACCCTCTGCCCTACCTTCCTATTCATAACGAATCCTACACCTGTTATACCATTTTCTGCTGCTGTTGATATTACCCGATACTCATCTGACCAGAAATCCTTGTCTTCCTTCCACTTCACTTCATTGACCCTTACTATATCTAGATTCAGCCTTTGCATTTCCCTTTTCAGATTTTCTAGTTTCCCTACCACGTTCAAGCTTCTCACATTCCACGCCCCGACACGTAGAACGTTATCCTTTCGTTGATTATTCAATCTTTTTCTCATGGTAACCTCCCCCTTAGCAGTCCCCTCCCGGAGATCCGAATGGGGGACAATTCCGGAATCTTTTGCCAATGGAGAGATCATCACGATACTTCTTCAATTACAGGCCACATGTCCTGTGGATACACGTTACGTGTCTTTAATGCAGTGGTTTCCATTGCCTTCTGCATCCTCATGTCGTTGATCATTGCAGATTCTTCCGCCTTTAGGGGCAATTTACCACCCGTAGGACAAGAGAGTGCCCTGAACCTCTATCCCCTCCTCCGCCCTCTTTGACAAGGCCGTTGGCAGAATGAGGCTGACTTCTTATGCCGGAAGTCTTCGGCCGCCAGTGCTGATTATTTATCAAAATTTAGGCAGTGGCGGGGTTCGAACCGGGGACCGAAGACGTTTTGATTATGAATCAAAGACGCTACCCCTAGACCACGGGTACCTCCCGTAGTAGTCTCATACTGACAATTTCTTTGCAAATTTGATTCGATTTTGCAGTCACTGAATTAGCATCGCATACCCTACCAATCCCAGAAGTTTCATAATGTTACTTATAATCCGTCTTGATTGCAAAATGTTTTATTCATATGACCGTTTTTGGTTCATTCAGAACCATCTTCAGATCTGATATTTCAGTTACAGGAGTAACCCGTCCAAATCCAGCAACTTACACATGCTGCGTCACAAAAAATTGGTTGGCAGAATGCACGTCATTTATATTAATTATAACACTATTACCGATAGGTGGCGTCTGGTACATTTGTTACATTACGTTTGCACATACTGTATTCAGCAGATTTTTTTGATTAACTTTTATCTCCAAAAATACTTAATTAAAATATGTAGATGTCAAGGTTAAAATCTGTACTTATTAAAATTAAAAAACGGTAAAATTATCATTTTTATACGATCTAAAAACATAGGGCGATTTATATATCTATGGCGCTGGTGTGGACTTGTTTTTCTCTACGGTCTGCTTCCGTGGTTCCCGCCATTTCGGTGTTGTGTCGCGATCCGCTCAGTCGTCTGATGTCCATCGCCGTGGATAAGAGGGCCGCGCAGGAGGGCCCCGTCAACGACGCCAGGCGCTGCACGCATCTTTCGGCTTCTCCATCACGCACCATCTCTCATCCCTCGGCCTCGATCTCCACACGCAACGGTTGTCATCTTAGTAAGACGTCATAAATGCTAAAATAGGCGTTATGATTTAATTCGCTTTGCTCGGTGAGGATTAAATCCGGATCTTTACTTTTGTGGGTGTATATTTGAATTTTTTCCAAATTGTTAAGAAACCGTCCCTTATGAGCTCTATGCAGGATGTCTAAATTGTGTTCAATGTACGTGACTGAGTGCTTTGTGGCAACCCTACGCGCCCCAAAAGCTGTTTTGTTTTGAGAGTAGGTGTGCTCCCTGAATCTGGTCTCAAAGTTCCTACCAGTCTGCACTATATATTGTTTACAGCAGTCATTACATTTGATCTTATATACACCTGAAACCTGTAATTTATTCCTACTATTACATATTTTGTGCCGGAGCTTCAATTTTAACGTGTTATTTGTTCGGAACCCTATTTTAACGTCCGATTAACGAAAGCATCTTTCAATCTTATCTGTAATTCTTCCACTGTAAGTGAGAGCCACACATTTTTGCTTGTTGTTCCTCTTAACTGCGACTTGACTTCCTTCTATTTGTTCCATTTGCCTCTTCTTTATCTTCCTATAAATATTCATCACCTGCTTACACGTATATCCGTTCGCTACGGCCACTTGTTTTAAAATACTTAACTCCGTTTCTACTTCCTGTTGGCTTAGTGGCAATCTTAGTAGCCTGTATACCATCGATGTAAAATATGCCCATTTGTATCACGGTGGGTGACAAGAGCGCTCATTGATAACTAAATCTGTACACGTAGGTTTTCTGAATATGCTAAATTCATGCTTCCATATTTCTTTATTAGATTTAAGTCTAAGTAATCTATACGGTCGTCTTCTTCAACTTCCATGGTGAATCTAATTTTCGGGTGTTGAGAGCTCATGTTTTGTGCTAAGTTTTCGATATCATTTTTATCTCCTTTGTATAATAAAGTAGAGTCATTAACGTATCTCCTGTAATATACAATTTTCTCAGCGATATTAGGATTTTCATCAAAGAATTCGTTTTCCAAGTGATTTACAAAAATGTCAGCCAGCGTCCCAGCCACACTGTTCCCCATTGCCAGCCCATCTTTCTGTTGATAAATTTTATCATTGAAAGACTTGTTCCAACATTTCCACTAGTTCAATCACATCCCCCAGTGCCAATTTACCATGAATGAGGAGATTCACCATGGAATTTCAAGGAGACAACCGTATAGATTACTTAGACTTAACACTAATAAAGAAAGATGGGAAGCATGAATTTAGCAAATTCAGAAAACCTACGTGTACAGATTTAATTATCAATGAGCGCTCTTGTCACCCACCGTGATACAAATGGGCATATTTTACATCGATGGTATACAGGCTACTAAGATTGCCACTAAGCCAACAGGAAGTAGAAACGGAGTTAAGTATTTTAAAACAAGTGGCCGTAGCGAACGGATATACGTGTAAGCAGGTGATGAATATTTATAGGAAGATAAAGAAGAGGCAAATGGAACAAATAGAAGGAAGTCAAGTCGCAGTTAAGAGGAACAACAAGCAGAAATATGTGGCTCTCACTTTCAGTGGAAGAATTAAAGATGAGATTGAAAGATGCTTTCGTAAATCCGACGTTAAAATAGGGTTCCGGACAAATAACACGTTAAAATTGAAGCTCCGGCACAAAATATGTAATAGTAGGAATAAATTTCAGGATTCAGGTGTATATAAGATCAAATGTAATGACTGCTGTAAACAGTATATAGTGCAGACTGGTAGGAACTTTGAGACCAGGTTCAGGGAGCACACCTACTCTCAAAACAAAACAGCTTTTGGGGCGCGTAGGGTTGCCACAAAGCACTCAGCCACGGCGATGGACATCAGACGACTGAGCGGATCGCGACGCAACACCGAAATGGCGGGAACCACGGAAGCAGACCGCAGAGAAAAACATGTCCACACCAGCGCCATAGATAAATAAATCACCCTATGTTTTTTAGAGCGTATAAAATGGTAACTTTACTGTTTTTTTTTTTTAATTTTGATAAGTACAGATTTTAACCTTGACATCTACATATTTTAACTAAGTATTTTTGGAGATAAAAGTTAATCAAAAAAATCTACTGAATACAGTTTGTGCAAATGTAATGTAACAAATGTACCAGACGCCACCTATCGGTAATAGTGTTATAATTAATATAAATGACATGCATTGTGCCAACCAATTTTATGTGACGCAGCATGTGTAAGTTGCTGGATTTGGACGGGTTACTCCTGTAAGTGAAATTTCAGATCTGAAGATGGTTTTGAATGTACCGAAACCGGTCATTTGAATAAAAAATTTTGCAATCAAGACGGATTATAAGTAACATTATACAGTCACTGGTTTGTGCTATCCCATGAGACATTATGTCTATTTTTGCCAGGAAGTTTCGTTTTCTCCTTTCCATCTGTGTGCCTAACCTTTCTTGTAATGCAGTGTATCTTAAAACGTTTGCCAATTCAAGCTTTTCAGCATTTGCGTGATGCTCTCATACTACTTAAAGACACATGTGACTATTTGTGTTGCTCTTCTTTCAGTATGTTCAGAACGCCCTGTCAGTTGAAAGGTCCCATACACTTGAATAATAATCTAGCATATGACACGCAGGGATTCTGTAGGCAGTCTCTTCTCCATAGTGCCAAGATTCTCGGGTATCCTACTAAAAGATTGAAGTCTGCCGCCTCTGTTACTTAAGACTGAGCGTTTTTGGCATTTCATATCGCCAGGACCTTCCATAAGTTGACCGACTCCATTTGCGACTCATTGACTTCTTAGTCATAGAATATGAAATGAACAATTTTACTTTATGTACATTTAAAGGAAATTGTCTGTCTTTGCACAGCACTGAAATAGTATTAAGATCTGATTGAATGTATCTGCACCTTCTTTCAGAAAATACTTAATTATGGATAAGTGCATAATTTTCAGGAATTCTGAACTGGCTGTTCGTATTGCTCGACAAGCCATTGATACACGAAACGAACAGAATGTTTCTCAGTATATTTCCCTCAGGTATGCCTGTAGTTCGTTTTACTTATGTCGATGATTCTTCATACAAGACAGCATTCTGCATTCTCCACATGAAGAAAACCAGTAAAAGATTTCGTATTATAAACCACGCTATCTCCTTAAGAACGTTGGTACTGCACCGAGTTAAATGCTTTCCGGGTGTCAAAAAATACTGCATCCCCTCCTGTTTGTCTTGGTCCATGACTTTCAGAATACAGGCTTAATATCCTGGGTGTAAGCATCCATAGACAGCCTTTCAAATAAGTTGCCTGCAGCCAAGAATATATCCAGATGTTGCGTTTAAGAAAAATCATGAACGGGACGGTGACCAACTGTCCACCAGCTTAGAATACTTGGATTCGGCTCTAATTAAAGACTGTGTGAATTTTTATGTTTTCTTACTGTATTTTGTCTTTTCTTACTGTCGGTAGTTTTAACTAAAGCACAATTTGTAGATGGCACAATTAAAAAAAAAAAACACGTTCTGGAAGATTGCTGCCGAAAGTGCTCATATGTTTTCATGAAATACTGTCCAGTTTGACATTACAATGTCACGAAAAGTAAACTGTACTGTAGGACAGTGTAATAACATCTACGTTGTCTCTTTTAAGTCCATAAATCCGACAGGTTGTGCCTATAAGAAGTTTCGCAAACTTAAATCGTAAATTGTGTTCCCTACAAAATTAAGACTTATAGAACTTTGTTTGATTCCCAGTTTATGAGTGGACAAAACCAGCCGACATATAAAGTGAACCTTATTCCGCTGAAGCGAGCCGAGTTGGGCCAGGCCGGTAATGTTTATCGATTTCGGCAGTAGAGGTCACTCGTAGCGTGGATGAATATCTACCATATACTTCTCGGGTGAGTGTGGATTTTCGAAGCCATATTTCGCAGATACCCGATCAACGATGAAGAGCTAAGGTTCCACGCACATAAATGTGATGAATCTTATTATTTCGTGGGTTGTTATGCCGATGTCACTGACTACTTACTGCCTACTGGACTGCTATTCAGACTGCAAGTCTGTGAACTTCCAGTTAACTATGTCCACCTTATATTATCTTCCATTTACCACTGTCCTAGCTATGTCACGATCAACTGCACCTGCTGCCTCAGATTTCATCTCTATTACAAGTGTGCTTCAAGGCTCTGTCCTGTCACCCCTTCTTTATATCCTGTACACTGGTGACATTACCAAATCACCACCGCGCACCTACCTTCCATGCCTCTCAGAAACGCTACTTGAAGCTACTTGTCGAATGGTGTATACGAGGAAATTTCAAATAAACCAACAGAAAAGCCAAGCCACAATCTTTGGCCGCACCACTGTGCGTTTACATCGACCAGATTTCCATCTTTCCATCTAAAACCAATCTAGTCTTCTGACTAACACAGTAATTTGGTACTAATCCTCAACAGAAAACTAACATGGAATTCACATCCCTTACCATTCAACACACAGACCGAATCCAACTAAAACTACTAAAACTACTAATACTACTAACAGGTCGCACCCGGGGTCTACACCGTTCTCCCGTTGTCCTCACCAATAAAACACTCATCCCTCTCATGCTCACGTCACCATTGCCTGGATCTCTGCCTCCCCTAAATTCTAGAAACTCCCTTGAAATTCTGGAAAAGATAGGCACTCCGCCACGCGTTCCACATACGCCCACCTTGCCCAAATCTCATCCTACGTGTATACCGCACATTCACTTCCCACACTTTTTCTTCGTAGAACACCTTTGGACCGAATACATTAATCGCAAAGCCCAGTCTCAGCACCCGATATCCAACCCACTAATCACAAGCCGGCCGGGGTGGCCGAGCGGTTCTAGGCGCTACAGTCTGGAACTGCGCGACCACTACGGTCACAGGTTGGAATCCTGCCTCGGGCATGGATGTGTGTCATGTCCTTAGGTTAGTTAGGTTTAAGTGGTCCTAAGTTCTAGGGGACTGATGACCTCAGAAGTTAAGTCCCATAGTGCTCAGAGCCATTTGAGACACTAAACACAAATACAGGTAACCTGCTGCGCGACTATCCCACCTCCCATGCACCTTCACACGTTATCCATTCTCTCCCGCCGGAATTTCAATCAACTCCAACTACCCAGTGATGAAATCCGTCCCAAGACATCCCACTTTTTCCAGCTCTATTCACAAACGTCCAACTCATATTATCCTTCCACATTCATCCCTCCCCCTCCTTCCACCTTGCTGACCTTAAGTCGCAATCTACAGTTCCACAAGGCCCCGCAGGCCATGGCCATAATCATACCATCTCGATCACGACCATCACTATCTTCATCACTATTACACCATAGCATCTTTCACGTTACAATTAGTAATTATAACATAAAATCATTTATAAACTTATATAAAATCGTCAGTATTATCCACAAACGTGTTCTTTTTAAAAAAATCCTTTATTGTCGTCTGTTTATGTAAAAATCGTAAATATTTCCCATCAATGTAAATGTAAGAATCGCTTATCATCCATTTTTAATTTAAAACATCTTTACAAGTTGGGTAATATTGGGCTGAAGAACAATATTGTCTCTTGACAGCCCTTTCCTTCGTGTGGAATTTAAATACAATAAAGAAAAAACAATGAATCCCCCTATAAAGGAAATGGATACCGTGCCATTGATGATCGGTAAGGTTATGAAAATTACAGCACTCTGTCTTAAATACTTGTAAATAAGTTACGTTTTTGAGTATAAGCTCCCGCCAAATTATATGCTGCAGCAAGTCGAAATCGGCATGATATACTGTCTGGCCTCTCAGTATTATCACAGTCTGAAACATACACGCGTCAGACACCAAGTCATTTTTGTTATATACTGTGACAGAACCGCAGCAATTGGCATACAAGTTATATTATTAAACATCACACCCCTAATACGACCAGCATCTTTTGTTTTGATTTGTAACATATTTTTATTACTGTAGGAATCGAATGTGGAGGAAAAAAATGGTAAAAATAACAAGAATAAGTACCACGTTAGCCTCTCTTCATGTTGCTTAAGGATCCTGATAGCTATTAAACATCACATTACTATTCATTTGACCCCTACAGCAATTACACTAGTAACAAATTTGTAACACTGTCATGCCTGCCTATTTGTCTGTTTAAACACATTTCTCCAAAACTAATATAAGAATTTTCATTGGGTTTTCGCAGGTAACTTCAACGTAGGAAAGAAACCAGTTCCAGAACTATTATTGTATCAAAGTAAGAAACATCAAACACACAGCCGTCAGCATATTCGTCTTCTGAAAATAAAGTTATATTTAGGAAAAGTTATTTGTAGATTGAATTGGAGGAATATATAACTCATTAGACTCTGTGACAACGAAAGTGTCTGTCGTCCACTGCGAATCTATCTCAGAAGGCGTTTAAAGGAGAAACTTAGACAAGATTCAAACATTAAAATATTTCTTCATGAATACGATTATAGCTCGCGTCATTTCATTAATGAGTCGATCCTGTCTTAACATTTATTTTACGATCATTCATGTCTTTTGTTTCTTTACCATCGCTTTAGACGCAAAATTAGAACTATATCGTAAATTTAGAAACAGAATTAAAAACAAATATTATTCTTACGGCTTGAATTATGTTAAGGGGCGGTAGCCTTTCTCGTCACTTGAGGCGCTACTAACATTCCATCTGTCTAATGGGAACAGATTTCACGGAAGGGTGACGCCATTATTTAAATTAGACTATGGTGTAGGTATGCTTTGCTGTACCAGCGGTTTTTAGTGTGCTGAAGAGCTCACTGAATGCTTTATAAGCTATTATTGGTAACATTTATTTTGTATTTGGAGACACTAGGGGCTGCACGGAAGGCTCTTAAATTTAATTTTTTTTGTCACTTTTAGCTTTTATACGTTTGCAGAGGCCGCCATTGCACGTTGGTAATTGATTTATCGACGGTGAAATCATCATCAGGCTCAGTTTTGCTTATCGTTTATTGTAAATGCCAGTAATTCGAACCCCCACGTACGACGTATATTCCCATATCTAAAACTACTGTGGATATACTTTGCTTGCAGTCGTTTGCTGTCTAGGGTTGCAAGCCTGTGACTATATAAGTATGTTTGAGGTGAATGTTTAACTTTATAAACGACGAACAAAACCATCGAATAATGTTTATTATCCTGTAAAAAAATCCATAGTCGATATACTGAAATTCTGAAGTATTCTGGTGCTTCAGTGAGACAAATACATCACCATAATGGACACACATGCTGATGTCGTCCGTCATGTGCCACGACTCTTATCATAATAAGACCAGTGCAACTGCAAAAGATCCAAAGAACCTCCCACCATCTGAGGTTTCTGGTTTAACTTGAAATGTATGCGAGTTGTTGGTTCACGTGCAGTGTGCTGGTGACTCGCTGGAGCCAGGCAGCGGGGTGTCCTTTTTTTCTCTCCTTTATTGAATTTCGATTTCCCCCTGGAGGGAGCGGGCTGGTAACAGCTTAGTACGCTGCTCTTTAGCCTACATAATTGTTAAAACATAAGAAGATAAAAACAATAAAATCAGGCGATAAAATGGTGACGCAAAATTGTAAAACGGCGGAAAATTGTGTAAAGTTAAAACATAAAACAAAGGGTGGGCGGTGCTAATAAAAGACACAGGAAGCAGACAGGTAAAATAGTAGACAGAAAATAGAAAAACACGGCGACAGTCTGGTTTCTGTTCGGCAGAGATGTAAAAATCACACCCAGCGGCAGTGTGATGTCCGTTCGTAACACTTCAGACAAGACTGGAAACACTGCACTAAAAAGTAGGCACGAAGATGATACACCACAGCCAAGGGTAGATGGGGGGGGGGGGACTGGACAGATGAGGGGGGAAAAAAGGGGGAGGATAGGAAAAACGAAACGGAAGTAACCGACGTTGGGAGGGGACTCATGGGGGGGGGGGGGGGGGGAAGGCAGAGGGAAAGGCAAAAGGACTCAGGGGAGAGAGGGGTGGCACAGAGAGGGTAGGTGGAAAAAAAAACAGGATGGAAGAGGGGGAGAGGGAGCCCAGGAATAGGACAGAGGAAGGGAGGGTGAGGTGAGGATCAGAATTGATAGGAGGGATAAATGGAGGGGGAGAGAGCATCATCCGGGAGGGGGAGTTGACGGAAGCCACCTTGGGAAAGGAGAAGAAGGGTGTGCGGAGTGTCGCACCTGCCTACCATACATACTCAACACGGAAACGATATACAATCGAGTGTACGCGTTATAAAACATTAAACCAGCAAATTCCATTAATTACAGCAACTGTAACTGTATTATCTCAGCAGTAAGGTAAATACAAATGAGAGCAATCCTCATTAACCATTAGTTACATAAAAGGTTTAAATTTCATGTAGCACACATTAAATGTACCAAGTAGCGGCATCTGTTTTACAATGGAACGCTGTCATAGTGGGAGCACAATTTACCTATACAAGAAAAGCGGGTCATATTTTGTTTTTCAGTTCGGCTCGCCTGGCAAATACATTTCTAGGGCACATTAAAAAAGCAAAACCGGTCCTAAACTTCAACAAATAATTTTATTTTCCTCATTTCAGAACGAAAATGAATACCACTCCATGCAGTTTCGACAAATCACTGCTTACCTGTCCGCCACGATAACTGAATGGCCAGCGTGACGGATTTCCGTCCTAAGGGGCCCTGGTTGGATTCTCGGCTGGGTCAGGGATTTTCTCCGCTCAGGGACAGGGTGGAGTGTTGTGTTACCTTCGACATCATTTCATCCCCATCCGGCGCGCAGATCGCACAATGTGGCGTCGAATGTAATAAGACCTGCACCAAGGCGGGCAGACCTGCCCCGTAAGGGGCCTCCCGGCCGATGACGCCAAACGCTCATTTCCATTTTTTTCCATTGCTTACCTGAAGCTCAAAGTACGAGTGGTTGGCGTCGGATCTAACGTCTTCCTGCATCATTAACCCCTACATCATCCAAGTACTGCTTCCCGCGGAGTGAATCTTTCATTGGGCCAAAAACATGGAAGTCGGAAGATGCAAATATGGGCTATAGGGTCGACCAGGATGTCAAATGAAGTTTCGTGAGCTGTTCCCAGAAGCGCAGACTTGTGTGAAGCCTTACGTTGTCGTGGAGAAGGAGAGGTTCGTTTGCATTTTTGTGGCGACGAACATGCTGAAGTCATTTCTCCGGTTTCCTGAGGGTAGCACAATTCACTTCACAGTCGATCGTTGCACCATGAGCGAGGACATCGAACAGAATGACTCCTTCAAGAGTTCCGGAAGACCGTCGACATTACTTCACATGCTGAGGGCGCAGCTTTCTCTTCGGAGGAGTTGCGGTGTGGTGCCACGCCGTGGGTTTGTTTTCAGTTCGAAGTTATGAACCCATGGTTCAACGCCTGTGACGACGTTCGACAAGAAATTGCCACGATCAGCCTCGTAACGCGTAAGCAATGCCGCACAGCTGGTCCGTCGTTGCTCTTTATGATATCCTATTAGGCGGCGAGGAGCCAGCAGGCACAATTGAGCACTCC
Source organism: Schistocerca nitens (assembly GCF_023898315.1). Lineage (NCBI taxonomy): Eukaryota > Metazoa > Arthropoda > Insecta > Orthoptera > Acrididae > Schistocerca > Schistocerca nitens. Next base: position 310,324,458 of record NC_064617.1, read on the forward strand.
ACCTAGTGCACGTGTGTCAGCAGTACCAATAGATACGTCGAGTTCTGTAGCAAGGTGTTTGGTTACATTTAGTCGATCACCTCGAATAATAGTGTCCACAAGTTCCAACGTAGCAGGCTTCACAAATATATGCAGCCGAGCGGCAAGCGGTAGGTAGGACAGGATAGCGCGATCTGGTTACGATGATGACAGTCGTCGCAACCAACTACTCTCCGTGCCTTTGTTCACTGCCAGATGTTCGTAGACATTTTGCAAGCACCTATGATTATCTGCGATGCTCTAGTTTTCTACCAAAAGAAACTCAATGACAGCTCTCTGCTTGGAACGCTTCTCCATTACTGACGTCATTTAGAAGGCCACGTATAGAAGTGCCAACTGATCGAAAATCATGAACCTACTTGGGCATAAGCGGGAATATCACACGATGCCACACAGAAAATACAGTATTTTTTGAAATTAGATGAGCCGGGAAAATAATGTCTTGCATTAATTATTGAACGCCCCTCTTACAACAGAGTTCAAAATCGAATTAAATACACTCCACACTTTATGTGAATCGGAGAGTGATTAAGTGATTAGTTGACTGATTAACAAAATCAATTCCACAACAGAATACACACTGGTGTCTGCAAAACTACAACAAATAACAGTTTGAGTGAAACTCAATTTCCATAGTATGTACTGGTTATAACTGGTATGTACCTCAATGTGTATGAAATATTTAGATAAGTCTGTGACTGACTGTCCAAATCTGTGCAAATCGAAAACGTGAGGTATAATCGGATCAATGATCCAAGTAAGTGACACCATTAAAGAACCAACATAATTTTCGGAGCAGATCTCTCAAATTGTGAGCACTAATATGCATATATTGCACCCGTGGTCTCTTGGGGTAGCGTCTTTGATTCACGATAAAAAATGCCATGTCAAAGAGTGCGGAGGAGTGGAAAGAGGTTCAGGGCACTCTCTTGTCCTAGGGGTGGGAAATTGTCCCTAAAGGCGGACGAATCAACAAATATCAACGGCATGAGCGTCCAGAATGCAATCGAAACCACTGCATTAAAGACACGTAACGTGTATTCACAGGAAATGTGGCCTGAAATTGAAGAAGTGTCATGATGATCTCTTCTTTGGCAAAGGATTCCGGAACAGGCCCCCCATTCGGATCTCCGGAAGGGGACTGCCAAGGGGGAGGTTACAACGAGAAAAAGATTGAATAATCAACGAAATAATAACGTTCTAGTAGTCGGGGCGTGGAACGTCAGAAACTTGAACGTTGCAGGGAAACTAGAAAACCTGAAAAAGGAAATGCAAAAGCTCAATCAAGATATAGTAGGGGTCAGTGAAGTGAAGTGGAAACAAGACAAGGATTTCTGGTCAGATGCGTATAGGATAACATCAACAACAGCAAAAAATTGTACAACGGGGATAGGATTCGTTATGAACAGGAAGGTAGGACAGAGAATGTGTTACTGTGAATAGTTCATGATAGTGTTGTGGTCGTCAGAATCGACAGCAAACCAAAATGTATAGATGCCGACGTCGCAAGCTGAAGATGAAAGGATAGAGAAAGTGTACGAAGATATTGAAAGTGTAATACAGTACGGAAAGGGAGAAGAAAGTCTAATAGTTATCGTAGACTGGAAAGTAGTTTTAGGGGAAGGATTAGAAGAAAATGTTAAAGGAGAATATGGGCTTGGGATAAGGAATGCGAGAGGAGAAAAATTAACTGAGTTCTGTAATAAACTACAGCTAGTAATTGTGAATACTCTGTTCGAGAATCAAGAGAGGAGGAGGTATACTTCGAAAAAACCGAGTGATACGGGAAGATGGGTAGCAGAAGAAATACTTCAATAGATCGAAGAAAGGGGGAAGTACAAAAATGCTCCGGGAGACTTAGGAATACAGCAATACAAGTCACTGAGGAATGAAATAAATACAAGTAGGAAGTGCAGGGAAACTAAGACGAATTGGCTGAAGGAAAAATCTGAAGACATCGAGAAAGAAATGATTATCGCAAGGACAGTCTCAGCATACTGGGGTCAAAACGATCTTCGGTGACATTAAAAGCAGGAGTGAAAACATTAAGAGTGCAACGGGAACTCCATTGTTAAATGCTGAGGAGAGAGAGGATAGGTGGAAAGAATACATTGAAAACCTCTATGAGGGGGAAGATTTGCCCGATATGATAGAAGAAGAAACAGAAGTCGATTTAGAAGACATAGGGTACCCAGTATTAGAATCAGAATTTAAAAGAGCTTTGAAGGACATAAGATGAAATAAGGCAGAATTTCTAAAATCTTTGGGGGAAGTGGCAACAAAACGAGTATTCACGTTGGCGTGTAGAATGTATGAGTGTGGCGATATACCATTTGACTTTCGGAAAAACATCATTCACATAATTCCGAAGACGGCAAGAGCTGACAAGTGCGACAATTATCGCACAAACAGCTTAGCACTTCATGCATCCAAGTTGCTTACAAGAATAATTTACAGAAGAATGGAAAAGAAAATTGAGGATACGCTAGATGACGATCAGTTGGGCTATAGGAAAGGTAAACGCACGAAAGATGCAATTCTGACGTTGCGGTTAATAATGGAAGCAAGACTAAAGAAAAATCAAGACACGTTAGGATTTGTCGACCTGGAACAAACGTTCGCAAATGTAAAACGGTGCAAGGTGTTCGAAATAGAAAAATAGGGGTAAGCTATAAGAAGAAACTGGTCATATACAATATGTACAACAGCCAAGACGGAATAATAAGAGTAGACGACCAAGAACGAAGCGCTCGGATTAAAAAGCGTGTAAGGCAAGGCTACAGTCTTTCACCCCTACAGTTAAATCTGTACATCGAGGAAGCAATGATGGGAATAAAAGAAACGTTCAGGAGTGGAATTAAAATTCAAGGACATAAAAGATACGATTCGCTGATGACATTGCTATCATGAGTGAAAGTGAAGAAGAATTACATGGTCTGCTGAATGAAATGGTCTAATGAGTATAGAATATGAATTGAGAGTAAACCGAAGAAAAAGGAAAGTAAATCGAAGAAAGAGGAAGGTAATGAGAAGTAGTAGAAATGAGAACGGCGAGAAACTTAATATCGGGATCGATGGTCACGAAGTAGATGAAATTAAGGAATTCTGCTACCTAGGCAGTAAAATAACCAATGACGGACGGAGCATGGAAGACATGCAATGCAGACCAGCAATGGCAAGAAGGGCATTCCTGGCCAAGTGAAGTCTACTAATATTAAACATAGGCCGTAATTTGAGGAAGAAATTTCTGACAATGTATGTCTGGAGTACAGCATTGTATGGTGGTGAAACATGGACTGTGTGAAAACCGGAACAGAAGAGAATCGAAGCATTTGAAATGTGGTGCTACTGACTAATGTTGAAAATTAGGTGGACTGATTATGTAAGCAATGAGGAGATTCTGTGCAGAATCGGAGACGAAAGGAATGTTTGGAGAACACTGATAAGGAAAACGACATGATGATAGGACATCTGTTAAGACATCGGGGAATGATTTCCATGGTACATACTAGAGGGATCTGAAGAAGGCAAAAACTGTAGAGGAAGACAGAGATTGGAATACATCCAGCAAATAATAGAGGACATAGTTCGCATGTCCTACACTGAGATGAAGAGTTCAGCACAGGAGAAGAATTCATGGTGGACTCCATCAAACCAGTCAGAACACTGATGACAAAAAAATAAATAAATAAAATAAAAAAAAAATAAAATTATGTATACGAGGTTTGGAACTTAAAATGGCAACTATTTATTCACAACCGATACAAAAGAGTTACATGTTATCACCTGTTACAGTCCTTCAAAATAGTCACCAGCGTTGTGTACAATCCGTTGCCAGCGATGTGGAAGGCGTAGTATACCGTTAGCAGATCCTGTTCTTTTGATGGTGCGAATGGAGCGGTCTACTGCCTGTCGAATCTCTGGAACAGTTCTGAGCGAGTGCCACGAATTGATTCCTTCATCTTCGGAATCAAAACAAAGACACAAGTACTTAAGCCCGGCGAGTATGGTGGATGGTACACTACTTTCCAATCCCATCGACCGAACAGAGCAGCCACAGCTTGCGCTGTATGCGCCCGCGCATTTTCGTGCAAAATAATGGGTGGGTTGCGCAGAAAGTGTCACTGCTTCTTTCGCAAAGCTGGTCACAGGTGATGCTCCAAAAACGAACAGTAATACTGTGCATTGACGGTCTGCCGTGGAGGAACGTAATGCTTTAGGATAGCACCATTACAGTCGTACACTTCCTGGCATTCGCTTCAGAACTGTTCCAGAGATTCGACAGGCAGTAGATCGCTCCAGTCACACCATCAACAGAACAGGCTCTGCTAAGGGTATACTACGCCTACCACATCGCCGGTAACGGGCTCTACACAACGCTGGTGACTAATTTGAAGGACAGTAACAGGTGCAAACATGTAACTCTTTTCTATCGGTTGTGAATAAATAGTTGCCACTATTTAAGTTACAAGCCTCGTATATATATATATATTCGAGGGAAGGACGGAGGACTTTGATCGTAATGATGAGTAAGAATTCAACTGACCACACAAAAATGCAGGGGAAGCCTGCCACAAAACTTTTCCGCCAGAACTTACTGTATATCAGTCAATTAACCAAAGGTTGGTACTCTGTATTATTGCTGTGTCACCATTCATTGACTCAGACATTCGTGTTGTTGCACCCATACTACTGACCCATCCGAATGGTTGACAACTTCCAGAACATAAGCTTGAGAAATTTTCTCACACTGGAGATGGTAAAATGGCGGCTTGGCGAGTTTGTATCATCATGCAGCACGCGCAGATTCGCCGCGGCAGCAATACTCAGGGGACATGCAGGCTCTATGCTGGAATATCAAATGTCCATATCGACAAAGCAAACAATGTCAGTTTTGACGGAGCAGTTCTACGAATCCGACGAATCCACTGCCCCACAGATGGTTGGAAACCACCCCGTACTCAAAACCCCAGGACCATCAACGCCTTTCGCATTATATCCGCTCTGGTGCATCTCATGGAAGAGAAATTTAAGAATTTTACTCCAAACGCAACTAACTGCGTATTTCTCCCGAGAAACGTTAATGAAAAACAGCTACGAAATTTACTTATTATCGTAAAGCGATGTGAGAGTGTACTGACACATATTTTAGTACCTAGAGCCGGCCGAAGTGGCCGTGCGGTTAAAGGCGCTGCAGTCTGGAACCGCAAGACCGCTACGGTCGCAGGTTCGAATCCTGCCTCGGGCATGGATGTTTGTGATGTCCTTAGGTTAGTTAGGTTTAACTAGTTCTACGTTCTAGGGGACTAATGACCTCAGCAGTTGAGTCCCATAGTGCTCAGAGCCATTTGAACCATTTTTTTAGTACCTAGTGACATTATTCCCATGCCGTCTATTAAGCCTTACGTCATAGTTTTGACTTGTCTAGTGTTTCAAATTATATACTGTGTAAATTTAAATTATGCTGATGTCCAGTTTAGAAAATAATTCAATGCATACTTATATTTGGAGTTCTTCATTAACTGATAATTTTGGTCGGAAGTGAAACATGTTTATAACATACCGACTAAAAAGTGGTGAAAGGAATGGCAAAGACTGAAGACATACAATGTAAAAATATCACTAGAGAAATACAAAACTAAAAATCAACAGAGTATCATGCTGTACATCAAATGACTTGGTTTGATTAGAGGGTTACGTAACTGTAATTTGATTTCGTATCATTAATATTACTGCTATGTATTTATCGATCTTTTTAATAATTAATAGTAATCAAAATATCGTCTTTTAAGTGAAGCATCGATGTATTGCAACCACCACTGAGTTCAGAAAAGTCATGGGACACAGATATGTACACGTACAGATGGTGATAGTAACTCTACGCAAGGTACAAAAGAACAGTGCATTGTCGGGGCTGTTATTTGTACTCAGGTGGTTCATGTGAAAAAATCTCCGGCGTGATTATGGCCGCATAACGTGTATTACACTCCTGGAAATTGAAATAAGAACACCGTGAATTCATTGTCCCAGGAAGGGGAAACTTTATTGACACATTCCTGGGGTCAGATACATCACATGATCACACTGACAGAACCACAGGCACATAGACACAGGCAACAGAGCATGCACAATGTCGGCACTAGTACAGTGTATATCCACCTTTCGCAGCAATGCAGGCTGCTATTCTCCCATGGAGACGATCGTAGAGATGCTGGATGTAGTCCTGTGGAACGGCTTGCCATGCCATTTCCACCTGGCGCCTCAGTTGGACCAGCGTTCGTGCTGGACGTGCAGACCGCGTGAGACGACGCTTCATCCAGTCCCAGACATGCTCAATGGGGGACAGATCCGGAGATCTTGCTGGCCAGGGTAGTTGACTTACACCTTCTAGAGCACGTTGGGTGGCACGGGATACATGCGGACGTGCATTGTCCTGTTGGAACAGCAAGTTCCCTTGCCGGTCTAGGAATGGTAGAACGATGGGTTCGATGACGGTTTGGATGTACCGTGCACTATTCAGTGTCCCCTCGACGATCACCAGTGGTGTACGGCCAGTGTAGGAGATCGCTCCCCACACCATGATGCCGGGTGTTGGCCCTGTGTGCCTCGGTCGTATGCAGTCCTGATTGTGGCGCTCACCTGCACGGCGCCAAACACGCATACGACCATCATTGGCACCAAGGCAGAAGCGACTCTCATCGCTGAAGACGACACGTCTCCATTCGTCCCTCCATTCACGCCTGTCGCGACACCACTGGAGGCGGGCTGCACGATGTTGGGGCGTGAGCGGAATACGGCCTAACGGTGTGCGGGACCGTAGCCCAGCTTCATGGAGACGGTTGCGAATGGTCCTCGCCGATACCCCAGGAGCAACAGTGTCCCTAATTTGCTGGGAAGTGGCGGTGCGGTCCCCTACGGCACTGCGTAGGATCCTACGGTCTTGGCGTGCATCCGTGCGTCGCTGCGGTCCGGTCCCAGGTCGTCGGGCACGTGCACCTTCCGCCGACCACTGGCGACAACATCGATGTACTGTGGAGACCCCACGTTGTGAGCAATTCGGCGGTACGTCCACCCGGCCTCCCGCATGCCCACTATACGCCCTCGCTCAAAGTCCGTCAACTGCACATACGGTTCACGTCCACGCTGTCGCGGCATGCTACCAGTGTTAAAGACTGCGATGGAGCTCCGTATGCCACGGCAAACTGGCTGACACTGACGGCGGCGGTGCACAAATGCTGCGCAGCTAGCGCCATTCGACGGCCAACACCGCGGTTCCTGGTGTGTCCGCTGTGCCGTGCGTGTGATCATTGCTTGTACAGCCCTCTCGCAGTGTCCGGAGCAAGTATGGTGGGTCTGACACACCGGTGTCAATGTGTTCTTTTTTCCATTTCCAGGAGTGTAGTAGACTTTGGACGTGGAATGGTAGTTCGAGCTAGATGCATGGGGCACCCTATTTAGGAAATCATTAGGGAATTCAATTTTCCGAGATACACAGTGTCAAGGGTGTGCCGAGAATATCAAATTTCAGGCATTATACCTTACCACGGACAACACAGTGGCCCACGGCCTTCATTCAACAACAGAGAGCAACGTAGAGTTGTCAGTGCTAACAAACAAGCAACACTGTGTGAAATAACCGCAGAAACCAATGTGAGGCGGACGACGAACATATCTGGAAGGACAGTGTTGCGAAATTTGTCGTTAATGGGGTATGGCAGCACACGAACGACGCTAGTGCCTTTCCTGACAGCACGGCATCGCTTGCACCACCTTTTCTGGACTCGTGACCACATCGGTTGGATCCTAGACGACAGTTGAACTGGCGTTGTCATACGAGTCCCTGTTTTAACTGGTAAGAGCTGATGGTAGTGTTCGAGTGTGGCGCAAACCCCACAAAGCCGTGAACCGAAATTTTCAACAATGTACTGTACAGCTGGTTGTAGATCCGTAGCGGTGCAAACTATGCTCAGTTGGAACGACTGGGTTCTCTAGTCCAACGGAAATGATCATTGACTGAATTATGTTCAGCTACTTTAATACCATACATGAACGTCATTTCCCCAAACAAAGATGTCTTGTCACCGGGGCACAATTGTTAGCAATTGATTTGAATATTCTGAGCAATTCGAGCGAATGATTTGGCCATGCAGATCACTCGACATGAAGCCCTTCGAACACGTATGGGACATGATCTAGAGGTCAGATAGGCACAGTGTCCTCCACCGGCAACACTTTCGCAGTTACAGACGGCTGTAGATGCAGCATACCTCAGTATGGCTAGCAATCACAGTTTAGTCAACAGTCAGCCGCCTTTAGTGAATTAGCAGTCTAGTTAAAAGTTGATTCTCTTCAGTAAATTGAATCCTTAGGATGGATAGGATGTGTGACTGCTGTGTACGGACGCAGGAGGAGTTGGCCACTGTTCGCGAACAGCTGAAAGTGTTGATGGCCGCGGTCAGCCGTCTTCAGGCTGCTGCCTCGGAGTGTAGCGGCAGTGGGGAGTCTGGTGCGTCGTAAGGTACACCCCAGGTGTTACATGCTTCACCCACTGTCCCTGCTGCAGAGACATCTTCGCGGGTACCGGGCGCGGTTGGGCCACCCTCTCCCCAAGGGGTAGTGGCGGGTTCAGCGGCGATCGCGGCGCACGAGGCGGAGGGTAAATGTGGAGGCTGGCCGTGTGGCATCGCCCGCTCTGCCTGTGAGTGGAGATATGGCTGCTCCTTCAGCAAGGTCCGAGCAGGCACACGGGGGGAGGGGTTTATTAGTTATTGGGAGCTCCAACGTTAGGCGGGTGATGGAGCCCCTTAGGGAAATAGCGAAAAGGTCGGGGAAGAAGGCCAGTGTTCACTCTGTCTGCTTGCCGGGGGGTCCCATCCGAGATGTGGAGGAGGCCCTGCCTGCGGCCATAGAGAGCACTGGGTGCACCCGACTGCAAATTGTTGCTCATGTCGGCACCAATGACTCCTTCCTTCTGGGTTCAGACGCTATCCTCAGTTCGTACAGGCGGTTGGTGGAATTGGTGAAGGCGTAAAGCCTCGCTCGCGGGGTGGAATCAGAGCTAACTATTTGTAATATCGTTCCCAGAACCGATCGCGGTCCTCTGGTTTGGAGCCGAGTGGAAGGCTTAAACCAGAGGCTCAGACTATTCTGCGGAGATCTGGGGTGCAAATTTTTCGACCTCCGCTATCGGGTGGAGAAATGTAGGGTCCCCCTGAATAGGTCAGGCTTGCACTACACGCCGGAAGCGGCTACAAGGGTAGCGGAGTACGTGTAGAGTGCACATGGGGTTGTTTTAGGTTAGAGAATTCCCTCCCTAGGCCCGACAAGACGCCTCCTGAGACGCCGCAAGGTAGGAGTAGGCAATATGCAACAGGGAATAACAATATTAATGTGCTAATAGTAAACTGCAGGAGCGTCTATAGAAAGGTCCCTGAACTGCTCTCATTACTAAACGGTCACAACGCCCATATAGTACTAGGGACAGAAAGTTGGCTGAAACCAGACGTTGAAAAGTCCCCTTAGAACAATTATATATGACTGTGCTTAAACTGACACACAATATTTTTTAGCGCAACGCAATCTGACTTTCAATAATCCCTACAAAAGAATGGCCCTGACTAACATTAACCTATACCTTTCACAAATCACTTACCTCACAAAAACCTTCGTTACTCGAACTACTGCAATACAGCGAGCGCCATTACTGCCAGCTAAATAAAAGATTCAAACTACGGGAGGCACTAACTACTGATAGGCATAGTTAGCAAATGAAGATTTTAATAGAGAACAAACAATGTATTTACCTTAATAGTTTTGAAAAATCATAATATACATAGCAGTTCATGACATCCAGTCTTACAAATTTCAAAACTCCGCCCTTTCTCTCCCCACATCCACCACTGCTGGCGGCTCACCTCCAACTGCCGAACGCTATGTGCTGTTAACATCCAGCTGCCCAACACTACAATGGCAGACAACAATGCAAACTAGCCACAGACTGCACACATCACAGCCAGTGATTTTCATACAGAGCGCTACGTGGCGTTACCAATAAGAAAACATAAACAGCCTACTTACATAGCCCCCATGCTCCCCACAAAAAATTTTACAAATTGTTTTGGGCAGTGGCCAATACAGATTTGAAAACATTTTTCATAATCACAATAACAAAGAAATCAAATGCACACACTTATTGATACAATTTTGGTCAAAAGCTAAAATTTTCTCACAGTCCATAAAGACAGTCCTGATCATTCATCACAGTAAAATTGCAGTGTTTTTTTTTTTCTCAAAGTCTGAGCAGTAAAAGAGAATGCACACGGAACTAGTGCATTTCCATGCAGTCTTGAAGAAGTAGTGTTGTCCTTCCAACAGAAAGACAGTGCTGACTCTTGACATGCAGACAGGCGATGGGCCACAACAGAGCAAACCCACAGCAGAGTCAGTCGAAGTTTTGAAGAATATTGGTAGGTAGGTCATCACAGAGCAGACCCACTGTAGTCCTGGTAGAGATTACGGCATTGGTTGGCCATCAAAGATGCAGACCCACTATAGTCCTTGTAGAGATAATTGTATTGGTGGGCCATCAAACGTGCAGACCCACTGTAGTCCTTGTATAAATAATGGTACTGGACGGCCATCAATGATGCAGACCCACTGTAGTCCTTGTAGAGACGGCCAGCAGCCATCTGTTGCGACTGTGCAGGTGCACAATCAACATCGAAGAGTCTTGCAGAGAATATAGCAAGTCTATAAACCAACACCTGTCCACTCACAAAAAAATTTGTTTGAAATGCCCTTAGAACCAGCAATGCTGTTATCCAGTCCCTTGCTGAATTATTAACACACGTGCAAACACTATCAGTCTCTACTTCTCACATATTGTCCATATACTATGACCAACAGAAACATGTGCAGTGAAATGGAACTTACAAGTTAATAATATGATAAACTGGTGTCAATTACAATTTTATAACATAAGAATACAATTACAAAGGTACAAAACACATCATTAAAGAACATAACAATACAGATAACAGTTGTAGTAATAGGGGCTTTACAAAAGAATAGAAATAACATATACATCAGTGTTACAGGAATTATGACATGAGTACATACATAAAAGATTAGAATAACTTTCGAAACATCAACTTCACACATGAGCATTAAAACAGAACAGAAGAAATAATGCCTAAACATCTTTACAAAGACAATAACATAGTTGTGACTTTTCATGCTTTCCCGACGGATCTGTTGCAAATACGCTTCTCGGGTTTGCCGCCGGATCGTATTGTGTAAATCGTACAATATTTCCTCGATGCAACCTAGTATTTGAAAAATTCTACAACATAAATCTTATTAGCTAAACACATAAAGACAGGAAAAAGGCAAATACACAAGGGTACATAAACACATAGCAGAATAACACAGGAGAAAAGGACAGGGTTTGTTTTCAGTGTAACATTTGGTACTGCAGTCCAACCCAAAACTTCATTCCATAGCTCTTTCGTCTTATTTCAACATTTGTTTCCACCAAAAAAAAAAATCCTATCCAAGCATGCTTTCTGTATTCTGTTCACATCCTCTTTCAAAAATAGTTTTTCTCCACTGTGCACTACTTTTTTGGTGAAACCATTTTCTTATAGCTTCTCAATGCATTTCTTCCAATTCATCATAGTTTCTTATATAGTCTACCCCCTCTTAAGCTAACTTAAATCTACTGAGCTCAGATGCTAAACTAAGGGACGAGGCCATGCAGCAGCACAAAACAATTAACACAAACAGCAATGGCAAAAAATTCAAATTGGCAAAGCAAGCTGCAGTATATATAAATTAGCAAAGCAATTGCAATATTACAACTAATATAAGGCAATGTGCAGCAAACAAGAAAAATAAATCTGTAGTAAAACTGGATTAATAGAGTAATACAAAGGCAAATTCAGTAACATTATGCCTGGCAAACAGCAGCAGCAAATTAAATAACTTATACCTAAACATGACAAAGCTCAAGCAGAAAAAATAGCACACTAAAGACAACAATGCAGATAAGGGAAATGTATAATCACATCTTAATGTCTACGTAATCAAAATGGTCCACTACAAAAACTAATTCTACAAAAAATTACCAAGTACTTGAAAAGAAAATTATATATGCAGTTACTGTTATTAGTCCCTTCTTATTGTTCTTTCCATTCCAAGAGCTCCTTTTTCGAAGAATGTGGATCATAAAATAACTATTTAATAGATCTGTTGACAGAAAGTGTTCACATTAGCAAATGCATTGAAGTTTATTTTATAAAACCAATGCTGCAACACAGCTGGAAACTAGATATCAAATGAAATAAGCAACTATGAAAAGCAAAGCATAAAAATATCATTCAATAGTCATGTGACATTTCATAAGTTATTAGAAATTCTCTCAACTGTTGTAGAAATACGCTTGTCATAATCAAGTGTGCAGATGTAAGTATCTTTCCAAGTAATGAACGTGTCGTATTTGCGATGCTTTCTACAATGGAATGTCAATAGCGAGGATAATGGCCTCCTTTTTTTTCCACCTGTGCGTCTGAAAGGCACACACTAATGGCTTTTTCTCCAGGTGACTGGCACACCTGGGCGCCACCTGGGTCACTTAGCTTCCTTACCGAAATATTTACGACAGCAGTTTGCGCTACAGTGACAGTCTCATATAAAAATATTTCACAGGTCAAGAATTTGCGTTACAAATCTGTAGAAACAAAATCCTATTGATATAACAGTGTCCAAAAAAAATTCGTTGGCATTGTAATACATTCACGCATTTACATACATTTCATAACACTTGAAGTACGATTCTTGGTTTCCAACAACCTTTTTCACAAACCAAAGTCCCTAACCACTACTCATTATTCCTTACCTTATTCGTCAACACTTCTTCAATATTTCATCATAACAGATACGTAGCATAATCAAATAACTCATATAGCATCAGCTTATTGATCATAAACATACCTCAACAGCATAATACACATCGTCGTCGTAAAAATAACATCATAACACCTCAGTCAAATCTCAAAATCGTCGTACCTTCCTCCAATAATTTCAAAACCAAAAAAAAAAAAAAATTCTCAGCTCATTTCAATAGTGTCATCTACCTCAAACGTACTTTAAAAATCATGATCCCACACCAAATACAACATTCAAAGCTCTCATAATATCACAATGGGTCCGAAAAAATACACTCCTGGAAATGGAAAAAAGAACACATTGACACCGGTGTGTCAGACCCACCATACTTGCTCCGGACACTGCGAGAGGGCTGTACAAGCAATGATCACACGCACGGCACAGCGGACACACCAGGAACCGCGGTGTTGGCCGTCGAATGGCGCTAGCTGCGCAGCATTTGTGCACCGCCGCCGTCAGTGTCAGCCAGTTTGCCGTGGCATACGGAGCTCCATCGCAGTCTTTAACACTGGTAGCATGCCGTGACAGCATGGACGTGAACCGTATGTGCAGTTGACGGACTTTGAGCGAGGGCATATAGTGGCCATGCGGGAGGCCGGGTGGACGTACCGCCGAATTGCTCAACACGTGGGGCGTGAGGTCTCCACAGTACATCGATGTTGTCGCCAGTGGTCGGCGGAAGGTGCACGTGCCCGTCGACCTGGGACCGGACCGCAGTGACGCACGGATGCACGCCAAGACCGTAGGATCCTACGCAGTGCCGTAGGGGACCGCACCGCCACTTCCCAGCAAATTAGGGACACTGTTGCTCCTGGGGTATCGGCGAGGACCATTCGCAACCGTCTCCATGAAGCTGGGCTACGGTCCCGCACACCGTTAGGCCGTCTTCCGCTCACGCCCCAACATCGTGCAGCCCGCCTCCAGTGGTGTCGCGACAGGCGTGAATGGAGGGACGAATGGAGACGTGTCGTCTTCAGCGATGAGAGTCGCTTCTGCCGTGGTGCCAATGATGGTTGTATGCGTGTTTGGCGCTGTGCAGGTGAGCGCCACAATCAGGACTGCATACGACCGAGGCACACAGGGCCAACACCCGGCATCATGGTGTGGGGAGCGATCTCCTACACTGACCGTACACCACTGGTGATCGTCGAGGGGACACTGAATAGTGCACGGTACATCCAAACCGTCATCGAACCCATCGTTCTACCATTCCTAGACCGGCAAGGGAACTTGCTGTTCCAACAGGACAATGCATGTCCGCATGTATCCCGTGCCACCCAACGTGCTCTAGAAGGTGTAAGTCAACTACCCTGGCCAGCAAGATCTCCGGATCTGTCCCCCATTGAGCATGTTTGGGACTGGATGAAGCGTCGTCTCACGCGGTCTGCACGTCCAGCACGAACGCTGGTCCAACTGAGGCGCCAGGTGGAAATGGCATGGCAAGCCGTTCCACAGGACTACATCCAGCATCTCCACGATCGTCTCCATGGGAGAATAGCAGCCTGCATTGCTGCGAAAGGTGGATATACACTGTACTAGTGCCGACATTGTGCATGCTCTGTTGCCTGTGTCTATATGCCTGTGGTTCTGTCAGTGTGATCATGTGATGTATCTGACCCCAGGAATGTGTCAATAAAGTTTCCCCTTCCTGGGACAATGAATTCACGGTGTTCTTATTTCAATTTCCAGGAGTATATATATATATATATATATATATATATATATATATATATATATATATATATACCATGTTCGAAAGAACAGATACAGATAGAGCGTCTGCCATGTAAGCAGGCGATCCCGGGTTCGAGTCCCAGTCGGGGCACACATTTTCATTTGTCCCCGTTGACGTATGTCAACGCCTGTAAGCAGCTAAGGGTTTTTATTTCATTGTAATTCCATTTAAAATGTGTAGTGCGTTAACGATGTGCTGCCGTGAGACTCCTCAGGTTTGCCAAGCATGGTAATTCAGGTTGAGGAAAATAATGCTGCTCTTGCTGTGCTTTCGATACACAGAGACATCTGTCCAGTAATTCCAGTTCTCCTTCATGAATTGGCTGATGTGTTGTGATACCACTGAAAGAACTTGACGCGCTAAACACAGCCCTACATTTTTGAACTTGACGGATGTCGTGCTTTATCGTACTTGGGGTCAACATAAATCTCTTACATACATCACAAAAGCCACAACAGCAAATAAACTGCCAAAATTATATAAAATTTTAGAAGTTTTATTTTATAATTTACTGCCATCTTTTGTGTTAAGGCGCCAGATACTAAGCGAGAGCCCGAAGTATTTGGTGGAATGTCTATACGACTGATAAAAAGGTATGATTTAATAATATTATGTAACCTTGCTACAGCTACAGAAAACTTTCATTGCTTTAATAGAGCTAACTGTGAAAGGATTTTAATTACGATGACAGCTGAAAAGTGTATCTTACAAAAGTCGGAAAACGCTAGTTGTTTCACGGTTCATATTCTTCCTAGACCAAAGTTTCGCATTTTTTGTGCATAATTTTTGTCAGGTGCTACCTTGTACGCCTACTGCTACAGAACTTCTCTTTTAAGAAATCATCAAGTTTTTGTTATTAGCTGTGACTTATTTAACTTCGTGAAATTTTCTGTTATCTAAACTTTGCAATGCTTGCATCACAGATACAAGACATCAAAAAGAAAAAGTAGAACGACTGCTTCGTAATTAGACGACAGAAATCATGCTGTATTAACCTATTTTAAACACCAACGGGTATCTATTTACAGATAAGCCCACACTATACTCGCATTGTTGACAGTATTTTGTAGTTCGTGGAAAACGACAGTGAGCAAAAAAAACATCTGATATAATTCTATTCAACTCGCTGGATCTAATGATACTGGTCGGTCTACTTAAAATCGATTGCTTCAGACGAAAACTACTTTTCTGTCGTGACCTAATTGCTATGTAAAAACAGTTTGCTTTAATATAATTTTCGGCGACCACGTAAAATCGCTTGGAATTATTTGACCCTATCTATATTGACCTCTTTACTTACATATTCTTTGTCAGCATTCTTGGTGTGTTTCAAATTTTCATATTCAATCTGTTTCTTTAGGACTTATCCCCAGCCTTACAACCTCTTATTTACAGTCACATGTGGGGAATACCTTTTATCAATGAATCCTGCAGCGCCTAATAAAAGAACTTTCATCTTAATTTAGACACTTACTTAGAAGAGCTTTTGGGTGAAAGAGTTGATATCCATTGAAGTGAAAGATGTCATGCGGTACCTCCTAGAAGAACGTTTTGTTATAGATGTCATGAGGAACCTCCTAATATCGTGTCGTACGTCCTTTTCCCCAGAATAGTGTGGCAACTCGGTTTGGCATGGGCTCAACACGTTGCTAAAGTCCCCTGCAGAAATCTACATCTACATCTACATCTACATCCAACTCCGCAAGCCACCTGACGGTGTGTGGCGGAGGGTACCCTGAGTACCTCTATCGGTTCTCCCTTCTATTCCAGTCTCTTATTGTTCGTGGAAAGAAGGATTGTCTGTATGCTTCTGTGTTGGCTCTAATCTCTCATTTTATCCTCATGGTCTCTTCCCGAGATATACGTAGGAGGGAGCAATATACTGCTGGACTCTTCGGTGAAGATATGTTCTCGAAACTTCAACAAAAGCCCGTACCGAGCTACTGAGCGTCTCTCTTGCAGAGTCTTCCACTGGAGTTTATCTATCATCTCCGTAACGCTTTCGCGATTACTAAATGACCCTGTAACGAAGCGCGCTGCTCTCCGTTGGATCTTCTCTCTCTCTTCTATCAACCCTATCTGGTACGGATCCCACACCGCTGAGCAGTATTCAAGCAGTGGGCGAACAAGTGTACTGTAACATACTTCCTTTGTTTTCGGATTGCATTTCCTTAGGATTCTTCCAATGAATCTCAGTCTGGCATCTGCTTTACCGACAATGATCATTCCATTTTAAATCACTCCTAATGCGTACTCCCAGATAATTTATGGAATTAACTGCTTCCAGTTGCTGACCTGCTATATTGTAGCTAAATGATAAGGGATCTATCTTTCTATGTATTCGCAGCACATTACACTTGTCTACATTGAGATTCAATTGCCATTCCCTGCACCATGCGTCAATTCGCTGCAGATCCTCCTGCATTTCAGTACAAATTTCCATTGTTACAACCTCTCGATACACCACAGCATCATCTGCAAAAAGCCTCAGTGAACTCCCAATGTTATCCACCAGGTCATTTATGTATATTGTGAACAGCAACGGTGCTACGACACTCCCCTGCGGCATACCTGAAATCACTCTTACTTCGGAAGACTTCTCTCCATTGAGAATGACATGCTGCGTTCTGTTATCTAGGAACTCTTCAATCCAATAACACAATTGGTCTGATAGTCCATATGCTCTTACTTTGTTCATTAAACGACTGTGGGGAATGTATCGAATGCCTTGCGGAAGTCAAGAAACACGGCATCTACCTGGGAACCCGTGTCTATGGCCCTCTGAGTCTCGTGGACGAATAGCGCGAGCTGGGTTTCACACGATCGTCTTTTTCGAAACCCATGCTGATTCCTACAGAGTAGATTTCTAGTCTCCAGGAAAGTCACTGTACTCGAACATAATACGTGTTCCAAAATTCTACAACTGATCAAAGTTAGAGATATAGGTCTATAGTTCTGCACATCTCTGCGACGTCCCTTATTGAAAACGGGGATGCCCTGTGCCCTTTTCCAATCCTTTGGAACGCTACGCTCTTCTAGAGACCTACGGTACACCGCTGCAAGAAGGGGGGCAAGTTCCTTCGCGTACTCTGTGTAAAATCGAACTGGTATCCCATCAGGTCCAGCGGCCTTTCCTCTTTTGGGCGATTTTTATTGTTTCTCTATCCCTCTGTCGTCTATTTCGATATCTACCATTTTGGCATCCGTGCGACAATCTAGAGAAGGAACTACAGTGCAGTCTTCCTCTGTGAAACAGCTTTGGAAAAAGACATTTAGTATTTCGGCCTTTAGTCTGTCATCCTCTGTTTCAGTACCATTTTGGTCACAGAGTGTCTGGACATTTTGTTTTGATCCACCTACCGCTTTGACATAAGACCAGAATTTCTTAGGATTTTCTGCCAAGTCAGTACATAGAACTTTACTTTCGGATTCATTGAACGCCTCTCGCATAGCCCTCCTCACACTACATTTCGCTTCGCGTAATTTTTGTTTGTCAGCAAGGCTTTGGCTATGTTTATGTTTGCTGTGAAGTTCCCATTGCTTCCGCAGCAGTTTTCTAACTCGGTTGTCGTACCACGGTGGCTCTTTTCCATCTCTTACGATCTTGCTTGGCACATTCTCATCTAACGCATATTGTACGATAGTTTTGAACTTTGTCCACTGATCCTCAACACTATCTATACTTGAGACAAAACTTTTGTGTTGAGCAGTCAGGTACTCTGACATCTGCTTTTTGTCACTTTTGCTAAACAGAAAAATCTTCCTACCTTTTTTAATATTTCTATTTACGGCTGAAATCATCGATGCCGTAACCGCTTTATGATCGCTGATTTCCTGTTCTGCGTTAACTGTTTCAAATAGTTCGGGTCTGTTTTTCACCAGAAAGTCTAATATGTTATCGCCACGAGTCGGTTCTCTGTTTAACTGCTTAAGGTAGTTTTCATATAAAGCACTTAAAAAAATTTCACTGGATTCTTTGTCCCTGCCACCCGTTATGAACGTTTGAGTCTCCCAGTCTATATCCGGCAAATTACAATCTCCACCTAGAACTATAACATGGTGGGGAAATCTACTCGAAATATTTTCCAAATTATCCTTCAGGTGCTCAGCCACAACAGCTGCTGAGTCAGGGGGCCTATAAAGACATCCAATTACCATGTCTGAGCCTGCTTTGACCGTGGCCTTCACCCAAATCATTCCACATTTTGGATCTCCGTCAATTTCCTTCGATACTATTGCACTTCTTATCGCTATAAACACGCCTCCCCCTTCACTGTCCAGTCTGTCTCTGCGGTATACATTCCAATCTGAGTTTAGGATTTCATTACTGTTTACGTTGTAAATAGGCTGTTTATGTTTTCTTATTGGTAACGCCACGTAGCGCTCCGTATGAAAATCACTGGCTGTGCTGTGTGTAGTCTGGGGCTAGTTTGCATTGTTGTCTGCCATTGTAGTGTTGGGCAGCTGGATGTTAACAGCGCATAGCGTTCGGCAGTTGGAGGTGAGCGGCCAGCAGTGGTGGATGTGTGGAGAGAAAGGGCGGAGTTTTGAAATTTGTAAGCCTGGATGTCATGATCTGCTATATATATTATGATTTTTCAACACTATTAAGGTAAATACATTGTTTGTTCTCTATTATAATCTTTCATTTGCTAAATATGCCTATCAGTAGTTAGTGCCTTCCGTAGTTTGAATCTTTTATTTAGCTGGCAGTAGTGGCGCTCGCTGTATTGCAGTAGTTCGAGTAACGAAGATTTTTGTGAGGTAAGTGATTTGTGAAAGGTATAGGTTAATGTTAGTCAGGGCCATTCTTTTGTAGGGATTATTGAAAGTCAGATTGCGTTGCGCTAAAAAATATTGTGTGTCAGTTTAAGCCCAGTCACGTACATAATTGTTCTAAGGGGACGTTTCATATGTCGACCCTTAGCCGTGGATACCTCACTGGAATCTTCTGATTTTTTCTTGTAGTTTGTGTAATTAGTGTAGCTTTTGTTTATTGCTAGCGCGTAATTGTAGAGAGAATCTCCTTTGTAGTTGTAGTTTTTCATTGTTGTACAGTAAAACAGTTGTGGCATGCATGTAGATTTGCAGCAAGTATTTCGCAGCTGCGCTTGCAATTAACGAGATATTATTTTCAGTGCTACGTTAATGTGTTCTCTTATTTTTGCTCTTCAAATTGTGCTTTTCTGTGTTATCGTGTGAAATATTGTGACAATAATGGCGTGTGAAAAACGTAATACTAGGCTCCAAAGTAAACTGAGAAATGACAGCGAAGACGAAAGCAGTGTGTTAGCGCCACCGAGTAATGAATTAACTAATGTTCAAAGTAGTAATTTGGTAATTGTGCATAGGGAAATGGGGTGGGCTGCAAACAGTGGTGTAGACAGTGAAACAATTAGTGAACAGGGAAGCATTATCGATCGATCGGTCGGCAACAGCTTGCCTCAGGAATCCGAAATGACAGGACACAATCTTGCAAATACTGTAGATTCAGGTTTTGCGTCCTCACCGTTTTCTCAAATAAGTCAAGACACATTTTCTGCTTTTCAAACTGCGAATATTGCTGGTTCAAATGCATTGCCGAATAGCACTGAGGAACTTGTTTCAGACACCAGTGCATTGTTATTACAATTAATGCAACAAATGGGACAAAAGCTTCAAAAGTTAGACATAATGTAACAAAATCTTCAAAAGTTAGACACAATGGAACAAAATCTTCAAACGTTAGACACAATGGCACAAAATCAGAGACAAACACAGCAAAAGCTGCAAAAGTTAGACACAATGGAACAAACTCAGAGACAAACACAGCAACAGTTAGACACAATGGAACAAAATCAGAGAGAAACACAGCAAAAGCTTCAAAAGTTACACACCTCACTTGAACAAACACGTGAAGATTTAACTTCTGAGTTCCATAACATTGAATCGAAATGTCAAAAAGTCTGTAATGACGTAAAAACACAGATCTGTGAGCATTTTCAACCTATTTTTTCGCGGCATGAAAATGCATTGCAGAATCACGAAGCAGCCATAAAAGAACTGCAAACTATTGTTCATGAAAATCATGAGACCTTGCAAGTTAAAATTGACTCAGTTGCATCTACCGATTCGGTTACGCAACTTGCAAAAACTCAAGAAAACTTAAAGGACACAGTAGATACTCTGAAAATTGGTTCAGAAAGACACCTGGAGGGAATTAGTTCATTATCAGAGAAAGTAATTGAACTTTCGGATCAGCTAAATAATTTATCTACGAAGGTAGATGATAATCTGAATGACACAAAACCGGTAGTCTTTAATGACACAGAAGAGTGCGAACAAATTAGGAAATTCAAACAATATCAGAATCAAATTAATACGCAACACCAAAGAGAAATCCGGGAAGTACAAGATCAGCTGACACAGGTAATACAAGAATTACATATTTCAGAGGAAACTGGCGCTCCAATACGGGAAGAGGGACACAGACATACGGAACAGCCACAAAACAATAAAACAGGGCACTTCGGAAATTATGAAAGAAATTGGCAAGGTACACCGAATTTTGAGAGGGAACCGCTGAAACGACGTAACAATGACCGACATGCGACTCGCCGACATGATGATTTTGACTATAAGCTGTTCATTACTACACGTAAATTCAAAACATTTAAGATTTCTGGCAACGACATTCATCCACAAGCGTGGCTTCATCAATTCTCTTGTTGTTTTCCTCCCAACTGGTCATTAGAACACAGATTAGAATTTATTTGTGGCTACTTACAGAATGAACCAGCTGTAAGAATGCGATCGGTCATTCACGATTGCCACAGTGAAGGAGAGTTTTACCAAGCCTTCCTCTCAGCATATTGGTCTCAAGTCACACAAGACCGAGTAAAACATGGCATCATAATGATGAAACATTTCGAACAATCTGAATTTTCCAGTCTTGTGAAATATTTTGAAGACATGTTGCACAAGAATCAGTACCTGTCAAACCCATACAGCCCCTCAGAACTCATCCGCATTTGCTTAATCAAATTGCCTGAACATTTACGACATATTATTTTGGCAGGACGTTCCAAAGACGACATTGAAGCTTTTCAGGGACTCTTACAAGAATTAGAAATTGACACTGACAATCGCGGAACGCGAAAACAGAAACACAACAATTACAGGTCACATCCGTCGCAATTCCGCGATGACAGAAATAATAACTG
The DNA here is from genome assembly GCF_023898315.1 of Schistocerca nitens. Lineage (NCBI taxonomy): Eukaryota > Metazoa > Arthropoda > Insecta > Orthoptera > Acrididae > Schistocerca > Schistocerca nitens. Next base: position 310,346,379 of record NC_064617.1, read on the forward strand.
GACGCGACAAGGCTATTCTCACAACACAAATCGTGACCAAAACAGACACCACCCGTATGACAACCGTTGGCAGAGTAGTAATAATTACAGAGAAAGATCACCTCTCCGCGGTAATGACTATCACAGAGACAATCAGAGAAACAGACAATATGGGAACCAAAATAAATATTATCAGGGGAGACAGAATAACTTTAGACGCAACGGTCCAGCGTGCAGTTACGATTCAGGGACAAATTCTCCACCACGTGACCGACAAGAGAGAAACTATGGAATCTACCGACATGACGACAGACGATATGATGGTAACTACAGACTTGAATTGCATCAGAACTGGTGGGATTCAAACAGAGCAGGGCCCTCTCGACAAGGTGAATTTGTAGAAGTTTGTTGTCGTAATCCTAATAACGACGCGCGCCAACAAAGAGACAGTCAATGACTCGCACCGCAGGCAGCCACGTGCGCTGGCTGGCTCACAGAAAAACAACATAGACGCTAACCTTGAGGAAAATTTTAGCATTCCTTACCGACGTATGACACATGATAATTGCGTTGCTGTTGAAACTCTGCGTACTAATAAGAGTAAATGTTTACACCATATTTCACATGTAAAACCGTTTATTGAAAGATAATCTAATTTTTAACTTAGCTTTTGCCATAAAATTTTTAACTTCAAGCTACTAGTACGCGTTGTCACACTTAGAAACTGTTAACATGCACCAATGTTTTGAAGTTAACTATCCAGTCAAGAACCAAGAGAAGTTATTTAAACAGAAATCACGAATGCATTGTTACAGTGAACAGACGTCACAGTGTTATTGTGTGTGTACATACTTGCTTGTTAGTTGCACAATAATGTAATGACTATAAGGCTTACATACTTAGAACATATACCAGTACTGCTAATGAGATATTACTGCAACATTTTGGTTTACTTGAAAATACATTATGGATTTAAAGTGCTTTCTGAGAGATACCAGATGACATAGTGGTTAGTTTATGTGACAGCTACACGATTTTATCACGACGTTACTAATGAGTGACAATTTACATTGTTGCTTTTGCGGCGATTCTGTTTTATATCTGCACAGTTTTTCTGTATTATTCTGGAAAGTAAAACATGTTTTAGTAGTAACTTTTGCGGTATAGCTTCAATGGGACAGCCTTTTCCGTAGCACAACAATACGTTACAGCACAGTACTTTCTTCATCACGGCAATAAGCGCAATAACTAAGATATCTATACGCAAAGCATTTCACTTTTGTTTATCATGAGGTAAGTACATTGACTTCTGCAGAACTTATCTTTCGGAGGACGATAACTACGATACTTCCACAGAATTATCTTGCAGCAAGACGCACATTTAGCGCTACAGGACACGCATTTGAGTGATTAATTTTGTACTTAAACCATTTATTTTTCAAGATTTTTGAATTACAAAGAAAGTTTTCCGTGATACATTTCATTCCATTGCTGTAATCTGTAACACGTGAGGGTATAATTACATTAATCCTCAGGGGGGTACATGCTTACTTTGTGTACCATGTGTTTGGCAAGCACAAGGAGCACTAGCTAATATGGTATTTGCTTATACAACTTTACACATCGGTACCATATTTCTCTAACACACAAATTACACAGCTATCTGATCATTTAACTGAGAGAGACAAACGTTTATTTTACTACATCAGTGACAGATGTTTACGTAATTACACCGTTGGATAACTTCACACTTACGAAATTGTATTTTGTCTGTACTTTGTGAACTGTTCATACACTCCTGGAAATTGAAATAAGAACACCGTGAATTCATTGTCCCAGGAAGGGGAAACTTTATTGACACATTCCTGGGGTCAGATACATCACATGATCACACTGACAGAACCACAGGCACATAGACACAGGCAACAGAGCATGCACAATGTCGGCACTAGTACAGTGTATATCCACCTTTCGCAGCAATGCAGGCTGCTATTCTCCCATGGAGACGATCGTAGAGATGCTGGATGTAGTCCTGTGGAACGGCTTGCCATGCCATTTCCACCTGGCGCCTCAGTTGGACCAGCGTTCGTGCTGGACGTGCAGACCGCGTGAGACGACGCTTCATCCAGTGCCAAATATGCTCAATGGGGGACAGATCCGGAGATCTTGCTGGCCAGGGTAGTTGACTTACACCTTCTAGAGCACGTTGGGTGGCACGGGATACATGCGGACGTGCATTGTCCTGTTGGAACAGCAAATTCCCTTGCCGGTCTAGGAATGGTAGAACGATGGGTTCGATGACGGTTTGGATGTACCGTGCACTATTCAGTGTCCCCTCGACGATCACCAGTGGTGTACGGCCAGTGTAGGAGATCGCTCCCCACACCATGATGCCGGGTGTTGGCCCTGTGTGCCTCGGTCGTATGCAGTCCTGATTGTGGCGCTCACCTGCACAGCGCCAAACACGCATACGACCATCATTAGCACCAAGGCAGAAGCGACTCTCATCGCTGAAGACGACACGTCTCCATTCGTCCCTCCATTCACGCCTGTCGCGACACCACTGGAGGCGGGCTGCACGATGTTGGGGCGTGAGCGGAAGACAGCCTAACGGTGTGCGGGACCGTAGCCCAGCTTCATGGAGACGGTTGCGAATGGTCCTCGCCGATACCCCAGGAGCAACAGTGTCCCTAATTTGCTGGGAAGTGGCGGTGCGGTCCCCTACGGCACTGCGTAGGATCCTACGGTCTTGGCGTGCATCCGTGCGTCGCTGCGGTCCGGTCCCAGGTCGACGGGCACGTGCACCTTCCGCCGACCACTGGCGACAACATCGATGTACTGTGGAGACCTCACGCCCCACGTGTTGAGCAATTCGGCGGTACGTCTACCCGGCCTCCCGCATGCCCACTATACGCCCTCGCTCAAAGTCCGTCAACTGTACATACGGTTCACGTCCACGCTGTCGCGCATGCTACCAGTGTTAAAGACTGCGATGGAGCTCCGTATGCCACGGCAAACTGGCTGACACTGACGGCGGCGGTGCACAAATGCTGCGCAGCTAGCGCCATTCGACGGCCAACACAGCGGTTCCTGGTGTGTCCGCTGTGCCGTGCGTGTGATCATTGCTTGTACAGCCCTCTCGCAGTGTCCGGAGCAAGTATGGTGGGTCTGACGCACCGGTGTCAATGTGTTCTTTTTTCCATTTGCATATATATATATATATATATATATATATATATATATATATATATAGTTAAGGCTCACAGGCCACTTGACCATCTTCTTCTTCTGTGCGGATACACAAACAGAGCCCGAACTCTTACGGGAATCGGATACGCCCCGCGAGTAATGAGTATAATGAGCGGGGGCACTACGAATGTAGTGCGGGACAATACGTTAAGAATGTGGGTTTTGCGGGCGGCGTGCCAAAGATAAATCCCTGCAGTCGCACTATCCTCTGTGTCCTCGGTGGCTCAGATGGACATAGACTCTGTACTCGATTTTTGGACGTACCTCAGTGACCGTCATTATGTCGTTGTCCGTCACCCAAAACACAGACAATTTTTCTCGAACTTCCTTGGGAGTGCTTTCCACGAGCCGCCTCGCAGCTGGAATGTGTTAAGCCAAGAGAGAAAGAAGGTTTCCTGTTTGAACCAATGAACATTTGTGGACAAGTCAACGGAACACATCAATTTCAAGAAGACGTGACTCAACATATTACCAGCGTGGCGCAGAAGGCCTCTGATCAAATACACAACTAAACTACACAAAACAAAATAAAAAAATAAAAATAAAATTAAAAAAAGGAAGATTTTGTTGTTTGTAGGGGTAGCCCTAAGCTTGATTTCCCATATTTCCCCTGGTATATAGGCAGCTCTCTGGAGTAGGTTTAGCTAGGAGTCAACGCCTGAAGTGGACCAGATTTTTTTGTTATAGGATGAAAAGTGGCGGTGGCATTTAGGTTTTTTCGTTTTTTTCTTTTTTTCTTTTTTCCATTTTTTAGTTCCATTTTATTAAGGGGTTTTTAAAAAAGAAAAAAAGCTGTTAAAACAGTAAAAAAAAGATGGATAGAGCGTCTGTCATGGAAGCAGAAGATCCCGGGTTCAAATCCCGGTCGGGACACACATTTTCATCTGTACCTGTTGACGTATGTCAACGCCTGTAAGCAGCTAAGGGTTTTCAGTTCATTGTAAGTTCATTCTAACGAGCTGCATGGTCACCGATGTTATCTGGTCTTTGGGACATGAACAGATACCGTCTTAGTATATATATATATATATATATATATATATATATATATATATATATATATATATATATATATATGTGTGTGTGTGTGTGTGTGTGTGTGCGTGTGTATTTTAAAGGTCCTTACATTGCGCTGGTCAGGCAGAGCCCACTTCTTGTCTCCTGCAATGCTTCAGTGCTTTCCTGTCTCGATCAGAAGTGAACAGTTTGTGAGCGTCAAAGTCTCAATATCTCAAAGTCGTAGACATACTTAGTCGTGAGGCGATTAGTCTGCCGACAGTGAAATTCAGAACCAGTCCCTTATCCAGCGTGTGTATTTACGCTTGCTAACAGCCCTTACCAAAAGGTAGTTTTTATTTCTCATTCTCTACTCGAAGGGTTGTAGTAGACTGTTTATTCGGCTCATGCTAGACTTACGGTTCTTTTCATCCAATTACCAGGCGAACTCAGTTGATCCATTGTGGGCACGGGAGAGCTGCCAGTCGAATATTTACCAAGGAAAATCCCCAAACGGCCATATGTCACGATAAGTTATTCTATGTAGACAACCAATTTCGGTATCTCATCAATGGCATTTTCTGGCCCATGTAAACACAAACAGATGTATCGGTACTTGAATGACGGGAGCCATCAATATCTGGATTCCGTGAATTCGATTTTGAAGTGTTTACTTCGAAAGCTTTCCAAGTGCATAGGAGACTGAGACGCCGAAACCAGCTGCTTAAAAAAGTAACTTCTCAGAACATATGGCTGTTTGGCGATTTTCCTTGAGAAAAAGTATCAGACGTGTAGGTAATGAGGCAGAGATGAAATGGAAGCGAATTCCCAGTTCCGTCAGTTGGATCACCAAGGGGAACCTCCGAAAATTTGCATCTACATCTGCAAACATAGTCTTAAAACCACCATATGGTACCTGGCGGAGAGAATCTTGCACAACTACTAGCCTTTCAATCGCTTTCTTGCAAATGGAGCGAGGACTAAGTTGTATGCCTCGGTAGAATTCCTGGTTTCTCTTATCCTGTCCTCGTGAACCTGATGCGAATTGTATGATGATGGAAGAAGAATTTCTAACTTTTCACAACACTGTTTCGCAAAAAGAAAATCGTTATTCCCTCCAAGGATTCCCATTTTACGAAGCAGCTCCGTAATACGTGTTTGTTGATCGAACCTATCTGCACTACGTGTTTTTAAAAATAGTTTTTAATCTAAAGGTAGCCGATTGGATGATGACAGACTGGAAACTTGAAGATTTTTCAGCCAAATGTCCTACAACTGAGGTATGCAAGACGAGTAAAGACTTACTGTCACATCTTTATTTCCATCAGCGCCTCTGTCTTGCCTTCACAAGAACTCTATGTTTCCTGTACAATTTAAACTGCCAGGAAGTTTTGACTGGCCATGCACACTGATGCACAGTGAAAACAGAATCTGTATACCTCCGAAAATTTGTCGATCGAACTCAGGTTCATCGAATATGTTACTACTAAAGTGTAGAAACCAGTTATTCTTCAGATAAACTAGGTAAAGTGTAGATTAATTAGGGTGATCCGTTAAAGTGCAGAAAATAGTTTCATTTCTGAAATTAACTAGGTTATTCGAAAATTACCCAGATAATCTGCACATTATCTGCTATTAATCTGTGAAAATAAGATGGAACGCCGCGCCGAGTGGCAGCGCGGTTATAGGCTCCATGACAGGGATTACGCGGCCCCTACCGCCGGAGGTTCCAGTCCTCCCTTGGCGTGTGTGTGTGTGTGTGTGTGTGTGTGTGTGTGTTGTTCTTAGCATAAGTTAGTTTAAGAAGTGTGTAAGTCTAGGGGAAGATTCCGGAATAGTCCCCCATTCGGATCTCCGGGAGGGGACTGCCAAGGTGGAGGTTACCGTGAGAAAAAGATTGAATAATCAACGAAAGGATAACGTTCTACGAGTCGGGGCGTGGAATGTGAGAAGCTTGAACGTGGTAGGGAAACTAGAAAACCTGAAAAGGGAAATGCAAAGGCTCAATCTAGATATAGTAGGGGTCAGTGAAGTGAAGTGGAAGGAAGACAAGGATTTCTGGTCAGATGAGTATCGGGTAATATCAACAGCAGCAGAAAATGGTATAACAGGTGTAGCATTCGTTATGAATAGGAACGTAGGGCAGAGGGTGTGTTACTGTGAACAGTTCAGTGACCGGGTTGTTCTAATCAGAATCGACAGCAGACCAACACCGACAACGATAGTTCAGGTATACATGCCGACGTCGCAAGCTGAAGATTAACAGATAGAGAAAGTTTATGAGGATATTGAAAGGGTAATGCAGTATGTAAAGGGGGGACGAAAATCTAATAGTCATGGGCGACTGAAATGCAGTTGTAGGGGAAGGAGTACAAGAAAAGGTTACAGGAGAATATGGGCTTGGGACAAGGAATGAAAGAGGAGAAAGACTATTTGAGTACTGTAACAAGTTTCAGCTAGTAATAACGAATACCCTGTTCAAGAATCACAAGAGGAGGATGTATACTTGGAAAAGGCCGGGAGATACGGGAAGATTTCAATTAGATTACATCATGGTCAGACAGAGATTCCGAAATCAGATACTGGACTGTAAGGCGTACCAGGAGCAGATATACACTCAGATCACAATATAGTAGTGATGAAGAGTAGGCTGAAGTTCAAGACATTAGTCAGGAAGAATCAATACGCAAAGAAGTGGGATACGGAAGTACTAAGGAATGACGAGATACGTTTGAAGTTCTCTAACGCTATAGATACAGCAATAAGGAATAGCGCAGTAGGCAGTACAGTTGAAGAGGAATGGACATCTCTAAAAAGGGCCATCACAGAAGTTGGGAAGGAAAACATAGGTACAAAGAAGGTAGCTGCGAAGAAACCATGGGTAAAAGAAGAAATACTTCAGTTGATTGATGAAAGGAGGAAGTACAAACATGTTCCGGGAAAATCACGAATACAGAAATACAAGTCGCTGAGGAATGAAATAAATAGGAAGTGCAGGGAAGCTGAGACGAAATGGCTGCAGGAAAAATGTGAGGACATCGAAAAAGATATGATTGTCGGAAGGACAGCCTCAGCATACAGGAAAGTCAATACAACCTTTGGTGACATTAAAAGCAACGGTGGTAACATTAAGAGTGCAACGGAAACTCCACTGTTAAATACAGACGAGAGAGCAGATAGGTGGAAAGAATACATTGAAAGCCTCTATGAGGGTGAAGATTTGTCTGATGTGATAGAAGAAGAAACAGGAGTCGATTTAGAAGAGATAGGGGATCCAGTATTAGAATCGGAATTTAAAAGAGCTTTGGAGGACTTACGGTGAAATAAGGCAGAAGGGATAGATAACATTCCATCAGAATTTCTAAAATCATTGGGGGAAGTGGCAACAAAACGACTATTCACGTTGGTGTGTAGAATATATGAGTCTGGCGACATACCATCTGACTTTCGGAAAAGCATCATCCACACAATTCCGAAGACGGCAAGAGCTGACAAGTGCGAGAATTATCGCACAATCTGCTTAACAGCTCATGCATCGAAGCTGCTTACAAGAATAATACACAGAAGAATGGAAAAGAAAATTGAGAATGCGCTAGGTGACGATCAGTTTGGCTTTAGGAAAAGTAAAGGGACGAGAGAGGCAATTCTGACGTTACGGCTAATAATGGAAGCAAGGCTAAAGATAAATCAAGATATTTTCATAGGATTTGTCGACCTGGAAAAAGCGTTCGACAATATAAAATGGTGCAAGCTGTTCGAGATTCTGAAAAAAGTAGGGGTAAGCTATAGGGAGAGACGCGTCATATACAATATGTACAATAACCAAGAGGGTATAATAAGAGTGGACGATCAAGAACGAAGTGCTCGTATTAAGAAGGGTGTAAGAGAAGGCTGTAGCCTTTCGCCCCTACTCTTCAATCTGTACATCGAGGAAGCAATGATGGAAATAAAAGAAAGGTTCAGGAGTGGAAATAAAATACAAGGTGAAAGGATATCAATGACACGATTCGCTGATGACATTGCTATCCTGAGTGAAAGTGAAGAAGAATTAAATGATCTGCTGAACGGAAAGAACAGTACACAGTATGGTTTGAGAGTAAATCGGAGAAAGACGGAGGTAATGAGAAGTAGTAGAAATGAGAACAGCGAGAAAACATCAGAATTGATGCTCACGAAGTCAATGAAGTTAAGGAATTCTGCTACCTAGGCAGTAAAATAACCAATGACGGACGGAGCAAGGAGGACATCAAAAGCAAACTCGCTATGGCAAAAAAGGCATTTCTGGCCAAGAGAAGTCTACTAATATCAAATACCGGCCTTAATTTGAGGAAGAAATTTCTGAGGATGTACGTCTGGAGTACAGCATTGTATGGTAGTGAAACATGGACTGTGGGAAAACCGGAACAGAAGAGAATCGAAGCATTTGAGATGTGGTGCTGTAGACTAATGTTGAAAATTAGGTGGACTGACAAGGTAAGGAATTAGGCGGTTCTACGCAGAATCGGAGAGGAAAGGAATATGTGGAAAACACTGATAAGGAGAAGGGACAGGATGATAGGACATCTGCTAAGACACGAGGGAAAGACTTCCATGGTACTAGAGGGAGCTGTAGAGGGCAAAAACTGTAGAGGAAGACAGAGACTGGAACACGTCAAGCAAATAATTGTGGACCTAGGTTGCAAGTGCTACTCTGAGATGAAGAGGTTAGCACAGGAAAGGAATTCGTGGCGGGCCGCATGAAACCAGACCAGACAGTAGACTGATGACCAAAAAAAAAAAAAAAAGTCTAGGGGCCGATGATCTCAGCAGTTTGGTACCTTAGGAATTCACACACATTTGATGGAACAACAGCGACGCTTCTCTACACTTAAAGTAACATAATGTTATTTATTTTTCGATATCTAAAAGATCAAGTTAATAGAATCAACAAATTAGCTGACAATCACTAATTGCACGGTTTGAAACAGCATCACAGCCAAGGAAATGAACTTGCAAAGCGTTGTGATAATTTATGCTTACTGACTTGTGCAGCCTTAGGACTGTGACACTTTGAACTACATAGGAATTGGTTTTTTGCGGCAAGTTCATGAGTTTGTAATCCCTGTAGAATTGCAAACAAATCTTGTGAAATCATGTCCAGCACCAAGGAACTGTTTTGTTGCTGTTTGACGTAAAGATTATTCTACAGTAGGAACTAGGACTGTAGATATTTTTAAAAGTAACGCGAATCCGATATATTGTTATTCAAACAATATCACTACGAGCTCTCGATAAATCGAAAAAGTCATCGATATATCGACAGAAGAGTTATCGACATCAGGGCAAAAAAACGGCTGTACATTGTAAATACACTACAAATTTTAGAGCTCTATAATTAAGTACTGATATTATTAGACATTCTGTACTTCAACAAGCCTGCTTATCGCCCATAGAGCAAGTGCTGAAAGGAAGACGATGCATGTCCACGCTTGGCGATAACCATTTAGCTAACAATAGTAGTTCCTGGCAAGTGGGCAATAAAAAGTGTCCGATGGATCTGTCGTCACGTATCGGATTTGTCTGGAATACTTCATGTCGACTTCCCTGGTTTTTTTCTTTAAACGCCAGCGCCATAGCAGCTGTAGCGCCGAAACTGTGTGGTGAAGTTAAACGTTGCAGTTTCTGTTGGTAGTACCGAGCGCCGATTTCGCAAGCATTTCCTTCACACGTCTCCGACCAATGCCAAGACCAATCTTGTCGTTTAGATTTTTGTTCATCAGTTTCAGCAACTGTTTTTGAAGAATTCCGATGTGAAAAAATAGCACACTAGTTGCGGAAGCTGGTGTGCTATTGCTTCACATTGGATATCTTGTTATTCCATTCACACCGCCAACCCCCAGTACAATTGGACTACGTCTTTGTGTCATCTATACTTTATTCACACAGTCAAAGAAAAAGACTAGACGTAATCAAAGCTCAAAATGTAGCAAGACTCCTCCACAGTGAAAGCAGAATTATGTTCTACTGCCATTTCAAGATAACTTTAAATATCTATTGAAAATTGCAAAACAATATATTCTGAAATAAAAATATCTGCACTCGATATTGCTATTTCGATATCTATATAACGATCTATCGGTGAGTAAAATATCTCCTATATATATCGATATTATTTTGAAAAACTATCAATATTCTATCAAATAACCTACTTAGAACTTATTTCGTTTAAATGAATTTATTTTAAATACCCGTCATGGCACTAAGTACTTCGTACTAGTACTGAGGCCCATAGCTGAATTCTAGCAGGCATCAGCTTTTTCCCTGTATACAGCGGGTATTTTAATTATCACAGTGAAACATACATCGATATTTGGCTGATTTGCATTGAAAAGTTGCCTTCATCGCGCTGAATTTTCTTATTCAAATCATTATCACACATGTTGAACAATACATCCTTACAGGCTTCTTCCTCTGTAGGAACTACTTCACCACAAATTACGTTAACAAGTGTATCACACAATTTACACTCGTGAGCACCTGATACTGCTTTTGAGCAAACGGTACAGATAATGCCTTCCATAGTCTTAATTGGAATCTGTACAGAACTATGAAGCCGAAGTTGAGGATAACTCAGTGATGACTTCAACATGGAGAAGTGATTCCTGGAGACGCTGGAAACTGAATATTCTTCATAACTGTATCCACAATCAATGGTGTAGAAGGCAGTTTGAGATTACTGTCGCTAAATTCTTTTATTTCTAAATTTGATTCTGTAGAAGCAGGGGATAACGGACTGTCCTCTTGAATAAGATTTGACAGTGGTCCTATAATCACAGTCCCTTGTGAATTTTGTAATTTTTCAAGGTCTTCTTTTATTGAATGTAATATACTTCATGGTAAAATACTAGGGGCCAATCGCACTTTTGAAGACCAACCGAACGTGACTTCGTATGAACTTATTTTAATTGCAGAATGATAGGCACGATACTTCATGAATTGTTCAATCATACACCCTCACTCCACATGTTAGTTTGGTTACCAGCGAACCAGGTAGTGGGCACGTTTTCAATGTCCTGATCCTCTCGTTCTGCACTTCCTTTGCTTTGGCTATATCTACGTTTGTCAGTAAGCATTTTGCTTTCTGGCCACAGCTATGTTTTAAATTAGGAGATTTTGTTACAAAATTCTCTTTCGTTACCAGAATGCAAAGTTCTTGGAGCGCCAAGAAGGAGAAAAATATGAACCATGTTACAGACTACTTCATACACCAGTTTGGCCTGAGCGGCTTCAGTCCGAAAAGTTTGTTAAGTGGTCTTGGTACATGAGAGGAAACTTAAACCTTCCATCTGGTTGAGACTGAACTTTTCATCTGGCTGAGATTAGTAATCGATGAGACCCATCTGGCATCTGCTACTGAAATGCGATGAAACAATCGGGTTTACAACAATCCCTTGTTTCACAATTTTTTGTTTATGTTGACAAGGTTCTCATAAGAACAAAAACATTTTCATTTGGACTTCAGTTATGTTTTTGCCGGCCCGAGTGGCCGAACGGTTCTAGGCGCTACAGTCTGGAACTGCGTGACCGCTACGGTCGCAGGTTCGAATCCTGCCTCGGGTATGGATGTGTGTGATGTCCTTAGGTTCCTTAGGTTTATGTAGATCTAAGTTCTAGGGGACTGATGACCTCAGAAGTTAAGTCCCATATTGCTCAGAGCCTTTTTTTTTTTGGTTATGTTTTTATTAAGTTCTTTTAATCCCTCGATGATTCTGTCTCTTCCACTGTGCCAGTTAACAAAGGAATAGAATACAATATGTCAAACACTTCTTCGGTAAAGACAAATTTATCACTCTTTCAAATGCATCTGGCAATAACTCAATGAGTTTTTCATTTCCCTGTACAGTCAACACATCATACACTATGTGATCAAAGGTATCCGGACACCTGGCTGAAAATGACTTACAAGTTCGTGGCGCACTCCATCGGTAATGCTGGAATTCAGTACGGCCCACTCCTAGCCTTGATGAGAGCTTCCATTCTCGCAGGCAGACGTCCAATCAGGTGCTTGGAGAATGGCAGCGCATTCTTCACGGAGTACTGCACTGAGGAGAGGTATCGATGTCGGTCGGTGAGGCCTGGCACGAAGTCGGCGTTCCAAATCATCCCAAAGGTGTTCTGTAGGATTCAGATCAGGACATTCGCCATACCCATACTCTGCCATCGGATTGCCACATTGTGTACCGTGATTCGTCACTCCACACAACGTTTTTCCACTGTTCAATCGTCCATTGCTTACACTCCTTACACCAAGCGAGGCATCGTTTGTCATTTACCAGAGTGATGTGTGGCTTACGAGCAGCCGCTCAACCATGAAATCCAAGTTTTCTCACCTCCTGCCTAACTGTCACAGTACTTGCAATGGAGCCTGGTGTAGTTTGGAATCCCTGTGTGATGTTCTCTATAGATGTCTGCCTGTTACACATTACGACTCTCTTCAACTGTTGGGGGTCTGTCAACAGATGAGGTCGGTCTGTACGCTTTTGTGCTGTACGTGTGCCATTTACGTTTCCACTTCACTATCACATCGGAAACAGTGGCCCTAGGGATGTTTAGGAGTGTGGAAATCGCGCGTACAGACGTGTGGTACTAGTGACACCAAATCAGCTGACCACGTCCGAAGTCCGTCAGTTCCACGGAGCACCTCATTCTGCTCTCTCACGATGTTTAATGGCTACTGAGGTCGCTGATTTGGAGTACCTGTCAGTAGATGGCAGCACAATGCATCTAATATGAAAAACGTGTTTTTCGTGGTGTCCGGATACTTTTGATCACATAGTGTAACTTTCAGTTATTCGATGGACTCGAGATCATTCTTTCTTCTTGGAAACTTCTCTTTAGATGCCCGAGTATGGTATCATACTTTAGTTTAGTCATTAAAGCGCTGTTATACCGTGTGATCAAAAAGTCAGTATAAATTAGAAAACTTAAAAACCACGGAATGAAAACTTAATAAACCACGGAATAATGTGACAGAGAGGTAAAAATTTATACAC